>NC_142879.1:28930000-29530000 GCF_051225735.1 Oryctolagus cuniculus | reverse complement strand
CCCTACAATCAATGATTTTATGGGCAGGGCACTGAGGAAAACACTCCCATTTTGGGTATTGATGATTCTGCACAGTTTGTTGACCCCTTTGAAGGTACACAAATACACATTATTGCTTCATGTGTAAAGTGGTACACTTTCTCTGGGCTTACACATACAAAATCAGAAAGATGAGCATGTACAGACAGTTGTTAATGGTTGAGTTGGGTGGGCATAGCTTCGGTGGCCAGGGCGGGGCAGGGTGGGGTAGACATTCTACGGAATATGGAAATGGGTGACAGAGAGGTCTGCCAAAGAGGTCTGTAGGTGAACTCTCAGAATAGGCAGAGTATTAAAAAATATTCATGCTATATGTAATTGTTCACCAAAAGACACTCATGGCAAATGTGGCTATAAGGATACATTCTATGGATGGCAATCAGCCTCTTCACTAACACTGTGAATGCTAAATGGGCCAATGCACAAACTGGTAATGGCGGTGGGGATGGAGGCAACGCATGGCTTCGGCCACATGGACTTACCCTCACCAAGGCTAGATGCCTATTACAGCAGAAACCAATATTCAGTACCATTATAGCATCACCATCTGGTGGAACTTTCTACACACAAAGTAGCCAACTGATTACACTGCCCCTCCCCCACTGAAAGGGGCTGCATATTTGTCCTCAATGGAAGAGACATCTATTCTAGACATGCATGTCCTTGGATGCATGTCATGCTTCCCTCAGAACCATTTGTAGTTTACAGAAGGATTGTGTGTAGTTGTCATTTTATTCCACATAACAGTTCTTCATAAACAGAAACTAATTTCACTGTAAAAGAAAGTAGCAGAGGATTCACACCCATGGGATTAATTGATTTTACCACATTCTCTTATTCTGATGTGCCAGAATTAAATACTGAAAACTCACCAATGGCACCAATCGGAAACCACCTCCTTGAAAGGGATGGGGTTCTATCTTGCAAGATATAGTACACAATTAGTATCAGAGGCATTTTCTGGTGCCTTTTCTCCCACAGTCAGAAAGCATAGGTCTGGCCGGCGCCGAGGCTCAACAGGCTAATCCTCTGCTTAGCGGCGTCGGCACACCAGGTTCTAGTCCCGGTCGGGGAACCAGATTCTGTCCCGGTTGCCCCTCTTCCAGGCCAGCTCTCTGCTGTGGCCCGGGAGTGCAGTGAGCCCTGCACCCCATGGGAGACCAGGAGAAGCACCTGGCTCCTGCCTTCGGATTAACGCGGTGCGCCGGCCACAGCACGCCGGCCGCGGCGGCCATTGGAGGGTGCAAAAGGAAGATCTTTCTCTCTGTCTCTCTCTCTCTCTCTCATTGTCCACTCTGCCTGTCAAAAAAAAAAAAAAAAAAAAAAAAGCATAGGTCCAGGAACTAAGGGGTGGAAGTCACCCTGACTTTAGCAACCCACTTACGTACTTTTACTCTATCCAACAACTTTGAATCTTGCTGATTTGGATGTTTGGCTCCTAAGCAAGATATCTTACCACTAGAAGAAAAACAGCTCCTTGAATTGGAAAATGGGACTGCCATGTCACCAGTTTAACCTCAGTGCTACTGAGCCAACAGGCAAAAGGGGGGGTACTCTGACTGAAGTTATTGATAACCAATGATTTGATGGCTGCTACCCAAAGAAGGCATGAAGAACTATCTCTGTGGATTTGGCAATTTTCAACATCTTAGTTCTTACATGTCCACTTTAAAGTCAGTGGGAAAGTGTACCCATTAATTGTACCCAAAGACAAACTCACAATGGATTCAGGCCCTTCCGGATAGAATGATAGAATTCATGTTCCTTACAAAGGAAAGATCATGGACCAGCTGAGCTGAAAAGAAAGGAAATGTGGAACAGGTGTAGGCAGAATGAAGTTCCTATATATCTGCTGTGGCCTCTGCCTAGATTATGAAATCAGGGGTAATAAGATGCATTCATTGTCTTCAGTACTTTCTTGTGTGCAACTTTGTGTCTATATCTGTCAATACTTTTTTATATAGAGTAAACATTTTATTCTCTCTTCATTATTATTTTATGCAAGTTTTGCTTGGGGTTAACCTGTTTAGTTTTTAGATAGAATAGTTGGATAGGATTGACTAAATTTAAGGAGTTACATACATAGCCCTCAAATGAATGTACCAGCTATGAACTTCTGTGACTCTTCACTTGGAGGTGGATGATGTCTACTTGTAAGAAGGGCAGCTGCATTCTCTTTGGCAGAAACAGAATGTTTTATAGCTGTGGCTGTTGTATAAAAGCATCAATACATGTAGAGGATTCTGTGAATGTTAAGTAGTCAAAGGGGTAGACAGTGCCAGTTACTTTGTTGCTGGATCTCGACTCCCAATATAGGCTTGTATGATCAGCTTTGTGATGCTGGGTGTGGGTCTCCATGACCCACATTTCCGTGTTGCTACCTGGCTCTGTTTAGAGCAGTCTCTAGAGGTATATGGTAAAATTGGAGGAAGAGAAGCAATGGATTTGCTCATTCTTGTCTACTTTCTGTGGACTACTAGTTGTTGGCCATTCCTAAGAGAATCATCTCATCTAGACTTCTTCATCCCAGTGAAGGAGTTCCTTCCTGGAACAGAGCTGGAACGCAGTACATACTTTGTTGCAAGACCTGCAGAACCAGCTTAAGTACTCTGTCCTTCAGGGACTCTAGCCACTGGCAAGCTATATCTCATTCTTGGAGGTCAAGTTTTAGCCACTGGGGCCCCTCTAAGTTACCAGGTTTTAATCATTTCAATATCTTTTTTTATGGTTGTTATCTCTGACATTCTGAAGTTCTCTTATCTTTTCATCTTCCTGGTCATCAACTTCATTCCTATATAATAGTTTACATTAAATTCTCTATTCTTATTGTGTCTCTTACTATAAAACACTCAGAAGCCTATACTTGTTTTTTTACTAGGAAGAACAGGGAACTATTGTGGAAATAAAATAGATGAGGGAAAAGAATGAACCACATTGGTAGAAATGTGGAGAGCCGGAAGAGGAAAAAGCACTAGGGAGGGAGGAGCTGTCAGATCATGATAGAGACCTTTGAGGAAGTAGGTTGATGAGCAGATTGCATGTAGTTTTGCTGCATGACATGGCATGAATTCCTTCCCTTTGGCCTTTTACAAAAGGCTAAAGCTTTGAATTGCTTTATAATTGAGGACATGCATTTCAGGACACCTGGCAGGGCAGAGAACCACTAGCAGTGACAGTCCTTAGGGATGCAGATACCTTTGGAGAGAATAAATATAGACAAATTATAGAGGAAAGAAGGGGGCCTTATCTAACTCATTTCCAGACTTAGATCTCAGGCTAAACATAGTTAGGAAATTAGAGTTTGTCTGGAAATCAGAGTGTCTGAGCATATACTAACAATAAGACTGCTGAGGTCCTCCAAAATGCTGCAAATGAGCGATTATTTGTGAATACATTAAATTAAGACAAAAATGTATTACTGTTATAAAAGAATAATAGTTCATTTTGAGTCTCTGTTTAATGTGGAACTTTGAATGATGTTAGATTAAGTGATAATCATACATTCAAATATATGGTGCATATACAATTAATTTCCTTTCTTCCTGAAGTGATATTTTAAGAAAGCAACAATAGTTATAACAATCCTAAATTTCTAACATTGTCCAGGGAGTCTACACTGGGGTCCTCCTCATGGGGAAACCCTCTTATAACTAGGTCTTCCAGTTCTTCAGAAATTATCCTTTTGTGGAAAAACTCCACAATTACTATTTATCCTTAATTCTGCTTACCAATAGTTTCCAATGTGTTTTTCCTTTACTGGATATCTTTTTTGTAAAAAGTAAAAAAACTCAGGAGACAAGGGAGTTTCTGTCATATGTACATATTCCCCTTCCGAAAACACACTACAAACTTGTCCTAAAACTTGTATTTAGGTCTGTAGTTACCACCTGCAGCAGTCATTAAGTACAAACTCAGGAAACAAAAGTCATGATCCTCTCATAGATAAAGAATCTACCTTATAGTTAAAAATCATGAGAATCCTTTATAGAAATTGGCTGGTATCCCTCAAGGAACTCCATGGGCTGGCCATCATGGTACACAGCAAACCTGGATGTGGATCACTCAGAAGTGTCTGCCAACTTGTCTCCCAGAAAGTCACACATAGGTTGGTTCTCAGTATATGTTAGTCTCTGGTTTAATTTAAATACTTGGCTATTAAAAACAGGCTGGCACCGAGGTGACTTCAATGATGACTTCGAAGTAGCACATATTAGTGTAAAAAAGGGAAATTGAGGCTGGCACCGGGGCTCACTAGGCTAATCCTCCGCCTGCGGCGCTGGCACACCGAGTTCTTGTCCCGGTCAGGGCTCCGGATTCTGTCCTGGTTGCCCCTCTTCCAGGCCAGCTCTCTGCTGTGGCCCGGGAGTGCAGTGGAGGATGGCCCAAGTGCTTGGGCCCTGCACCCCATGGGAGACCAGGAGAAGCACCTGGCTCCTGCCATCGGATCAGTGCGGTGCGCCGGCCGCAGCGCGCCGGCCACGGCAGCCATTGGAGGGTGAACCAATGACAAAAGGAAGACCTTTCTCTCTGTCTCTCTCTCTCACTGTCCACTCTGCCTGTCAAAAAAAAAAAAAAAAATGGGAACTTGAGAACAATCTGTGATGTATTGATGACAGAAACCCAGCAAATTGCTATCATAACAGAATCTGAGAAAGACCTGGAACTCATCCCATTAGTGCTTCACCTTACATCTCCTTCTTCTAGACCATCTAAATATAAAGTATAATATGTATCCACATGAATTATGAGTAATAAAAACTTGAAAATAAAATTCTTATTAGCCTTAATGTAATCAGCCTGCATTAAGTTTATTCTTAATCAGTGCTCAAAGCTTTTCTTTGATTTGGAACCCAGGCAGTAGTGAAAGGAACATGGATGTTTTTGGTCCAAGATTGTTGAGATAGAGTCTCAGTGCTTTCATTTATGACGTGTCTCATCATATGTAAATGATTTGTTGAACTGAGACATAGATCGCGAGTATGTAAATGAGAGTAATAAAATCTATCTTTTTGGATTCCTGTATATTTAAGTATCAATATTTCTGAAGTTTCTGGTGGTACCTAATATATAAATGCCCAATAAAATCTACTGCCTCAGTCTGTATACAGAGGGAAGCAAACACATACTAATAACCCCAGGAATTTACTTCACAAATTTTTTAAATTAGTCAAAGCAGCAAGAGTGCATAAGTCTGAAACTTCATGAACTCTTTAATTAACACAATTATTCTTAGGTGTTCAAATTTAACTGAAAAGTGATCCCTGTTAAATATAAGAGTGGGAATTAGAGAGGGAGGAGATGTACAGTTCAGTACATGCTCACTTGGACTTACCCTTACCCCAGTGGTAGAGTTAGAAATGTGCAGGGAGATTCCAATTCACCATCAAGGTGACACGTGCCAAAGCCATCTCTCTAGTCAAAGTGATCAGTTTCAGTTCATAATGGATCATAATGATAGTTTTAAGAGTCAAAGGGATCACATAAACAAGACTAGTGTCTGCTAATACTAACTGATAGAATCAAAAAGGGAGAGAACAATCCAACATGGAAAGCAGGATACACAGCAGACTCATAGAATGGCAGCACTCTGGCCTCAGAATCAGCCCTTAAGGCATTCGGATATGGCTGAAGAGCCCATGACAGTATTTCAGGCATGCAAAGCCAAGACACTGTGGGGAAAAAAAAAATGACCTAAATGAAAGATCTCTGCGAGTGAGATCCCAGTGGAAAGAACGGGCTATCAAAGGAGGAGGTACCTTTCTCTGAAGGGAGGAGAGAACTTCCACTTTGACTATGGCCTTGTCTAAATAAGATTGGAGTTGGTGAATTCAAGAGGCTTCCATAGCCTTGGCAGCTCATAACAAGAGCTTAGGGAGATTACTGGCACCATAAATAAGAGTGTCAATTGTTAAAGCAACAAGAGAAGTCACTGTGCACTTACTCCCCATGTAGGATCTCTGTCCTTAATGTGTTGTACTATGCGAATTAACGGTATAACAAGTACTCAAACAGTACTTTATACTTTGTGTTTCTGTGTGGGTGCAAACTGTTGAAATCTTTACTTGTATATACTAAATTGATCTTCTGTATATAAAGATAATTGAAAATGAATCTTTATGTGAATGGGATGGGAGAAGGAGTGGGAGATGGGATGGTTGTGGGTGGGAGGGAGATTATGGGGGGGAAAGCTGCTATAATCCAAAAGCTGTACTTTGGAAATTTATATTTATTAAATAAAAGTTAAAAAAATTAAGAAAACTGAATCTGAATCTTGGCATTAATCATATTTTTTCATTGCATGTATTTCTTCCTGTGAGCATTTGGGATTTGGGGGATATAATTTAAATTTGTATTATAAATTAAAACACCAGGAAAATTATAATCAAAGCATTTGAAGGCAGGCATTTGTGACACAGCAAGTTAAGCTGCCGCTTCGGACACCTGCATCCCATATCTGGGTGCTGGTTTGAGTCTACTTTGCTTCTGAACCAGTTCCCTGCTAATGTACCTGGAAAGCCTTGGATGATGGCTCCAGTACTGGAGTTTCTGCCACCGACATGGGAAACCTGGACAGAGTTTCTGGCTCCCGGCTTCACCATGGCCTAACCACAGCTGTTGTAGCCACTTGGGGAAGGAACCAATGGGTGAAAAGTGACAGGCTTTCTCTCACTCTGTCTTTTGAATAAATAAACATCTTTTTTTAAAAAAAGAATTCCTGCAAAGTTGTTAACCTTCCTTAGTGTAATTGCATAGGCTGGTCTCTGCTGAAAATGCAAGTTTTAAAAATTCAAACACACTTTCACATAATGACTACTAAAAGCAAAGAAAATACCTCACTGTAGAAATAAAATAACATTTGGTTATAATAAATGTACTCTGAAAAAGAATTATATTTTAATAATCAGGAACTAACTAGCCATTCTGCCTCAATCCATGGGATGTTAAAATAGCCTCATCGGTTTTGTTCTTGCCCACATTTATGTCCTGACAGCCAGTTGATCACTAGGCCCTACAGGGCTTTCAGTCTTTCCTCACTCCGTGCTTCTAATCTGCTCCTGACACATTACAGTTAGAATCGCCGTGGAGACGGATAAATGCTTCTGTATGGGAAATTAAAGGAGCAAATATTCCACTTGGCAGCATGCCAGCCTGCTTTCTCAAGATCCTCTGTAGGAAAGTAACAATTAAGATATGACAAACATGTTTACAATCTCCACCGAATGAACGTTCTCTCAAAATAGAAAAAATGGCAGGACATTTTTGACCCAAATATTAATGACCAGAGTGTCCTAGGCTCTCCTTTCACAGCCTTGAGTGGAAGGACACTGTTGGCATGACACGAGACTGAAAATGGAAGTCACAGCTTTCTTCTCTGGTGTCAGGATAATCGGAGCACCCACCCACACTGGACATGTGAGTCTGAATGGCTTCCCTAGCCTGCTCTTGGTCCTTCTCCATCATTTCTATGTTTCATCATGATGCGTGAATTCAAATGGCACAAGAAGATTATAAAGGGAGGGCCCTGACCTTCAAGGAACACTAGTATCAGAAATTTTGACCTGAAAGAGATCATTCAGTCCCAGTCCCCTATTTGAAAGATGGAGACACGGAGGATCACCTTACCTGTCATCACAGCCAGTGGCAGGATTAGCACCAAAACCAGGATTAGAGCATTCCCCTACCCAACATGAATAGCTGTCAAGTTCAATCTGAGTCCCATTTTTCTATACCAGTATGCAATGTGACAAATTCCCTAGACCAAAAGATAGTTTTCCAAATGTCCCTTGATTCAATTTAATTTAATGAACATTGTTGAAACATCAGTATTTTGTGTAGACTATCTATATTCTGGTTCAGGAATCAAGTGTCTTGTTAAACCTTTCACCTAGGTCTATCCAATAGAGCTCATTATCTCTTGCCTAATGAAAGGCCTGGGAGTTAGTTTATTTGTTGCCTAGATTTGTTATAACTTTCATTTGGTATCCTAAAACTTTTTTGTTAAAGTGTTGTTACGCTTGATTCTCTCAAACAGTCTAAATACTTTAAGTCAAAAGGCTCTTCTAATCCATTTGTGTGCAGAAACATTCATCAGTCAAAATATTACACGTTAGCTTGCTGGTCCAGCATGGATATGCCCTGTACATGAAGTAAACAGTTGAAATAAAAACATCACAAAGACAGGTGGGTGTTTGGTGTGGCAGTTAGGATGCTGCTTGGGATGCCTATGTGTGTTATTGCAGTTTTGAGTCTCCACTCTTCTCTCAATTCCAGCTTCCCACTGATGTGAACCCTCTGGGAGTCAGCAAGGCACAGCTCAAGTAGTTGGGTCCCTGCCATTCATATGGGAGACCAGGATTGAGTTCCTAGCTCCTGGCCTCAATTTGGCCCAGGCGTAGCTGTTGTGGACACGTGGTGAGTGAACTTGAAAGTGGAACTGTCGTTGACTGTTTCCATCTTTGCCTTCATCTCTGTCTCTCTCACTCTGAGTGTGGGTATGTGTCTCTCAAATAAATAAAAGAAATAAAAATGTAAAGCAAATGCAGCAGGGAATAAACAGTTGGATCATTTAACTATTACATATTACATGTATCAGTGGCCTTTTGAGAGAATAGCCCATTCATTTTTATACAAAGCCATGGATCTAATGATTCTGCCTTCTAATGAATTTGAAATCGAGGAAGTCCATAAGTAAACTGGACTTTTTGAGAAAATATTTAACCCATCGAGCATTTGATGACAAAGTACCTGAGGGCAGATCCTTTCCAAAAATCACAGATCTAACAAGAAGTCTGAACTGTGTTTTAACTTTCCTCAGTCACATTGCTGGATCACCCCCACCCCTTCTTTCCCCTAAGTGCCTCTTTCCCACCCCAATTCTACATACACACAAACATATACTCCACATCTATAAAGTTCAAGGTACCGTGAATGAGGAATTTTAAAAACTTAAAGACCCTATCTTCAATGAATTTTAATTCAAAACTCCATTACATAAATTATATAAGAATTCATAAGAGAAAAATATGTTTTCTGTAAGTAAATTAGAAGATGTTCCCATCTCAGGCTATGAAAAAGACATAGATCAATAGATCAATATTCTCTAAGGTTATTTTCCTTTCCTCTCTGTAAATCCCAAGGATAAACCTCTCTTACCGCCAGGGACCAATAACCTAGGCACAGGAAACCCTGTTCTGTCCTTTGGATGAGGTTTGAGGGCTCATGTCTCAGTATTCAACTCTTCATGCTTACTTCAGAGCATTCTTTAGGCACACCTGATATTAAATCACCACCATTTAATTGTTGTACTCATTTTGAGCTGCTAACATCTCCATTCAATAGTCTTGGACTAACCTTAAATTTCACTCCCAAGTTTCAGAAACATTTAAGACAGCCTTGCGACTTTAAAACTCAACAAACAGAGATGAGTTGTTGCAGTTAACCACATGAACTACTGGGGATTTGCTTCTCTTATTGGAACACTTTATTGGAGACTGTGACTTTAGACAGACTTTTGCGGTTACTCTTAGGCCGTTTATTAAATATGATTACATAATCACCACGTGCTGTATGGGTGTAGTGAACACACAGGTATTTAAAGGGAGAAGAATCAAAGCATTGAGAAACTCAGTTTAATGAGTTCAGAGCCAAGAGAAAAATTCAGTGTAATTTTAGAAGCTTGCTTTTGCTTCTGAATGAGATACCTAGCCATTGCACTTTAACACTGTAGGTGAAAATAAACAGTGTAGTCCAGGCCAGACCCAAGCAAAATAAAAAAGGAGCTAATGCACCCTCAGCTGGATACCTTCCTTGCATTTTCAAATCACCTCCCCTGTAAATCAAGACTCCTGCTGCCCCACAGCCATGTTCCATTGTGGTTCTCCACCATAGCCAGCACCTGTTCTCTGGACTTGGCTCATTCTCAGTCTCTGAAATGGTTTCTGTTCTCACTTTCCCTTGGGGTATTACAGAACTTACTGAGTTTAGTGTCAGTGGGTTACAATATACTATGGAACAGAGAGGAACATATAATCTTAAAAAAGTATATGATTCCACATTTTTTTGTATATGCGTTTTACTATAATCTCTGCATATGAGAGGGGATTGCTAAACAATGATTTTATAAATACCATACAGATATAATAGGCTACGACCCTTCAGTTTAACATGGTACACTAATCGTTAGCCATAGGAAAACATACAGGGCCTTGTATTTTTTATATTTAACATTAGACTCTATACTTCAATGTACCTTTCATATTTGCAATGTGTTAAGGTTTAACATTTTAAATATTCAAATCACATTTGATTTCATTTTCTCTTATCATTTATTGAGAACTCAGTTTTCTTCTGGCTTTCAAAAATAAAAATATAGGGGCTGGCACTGTGGCATAGCAGGCTAAGCCTCTGCCTGTAGAACTGGCATCCTATATGGGTGCCGGTTCATGTCCCAGCTGCTCCTCTTGGTATCCAGCTCTCTGCTATGGCCTGGGAAAGCTGTAGAGGATGGCCCGAGTTCTTGTGAAGACCCAGAAGAAGCTCCTGGCTCCTGGATTCAGATCAGATCAGGTCTGGCCATTATGGCCATTCGGAGAGTGAACCAGCAGATGAAAGAACTTTCTCTCTACTTCTCAAATAATTTTTTAAAAGAAAATAATATAGCTGAGATCCAACTTCAAGCCTCTCCTGAAATTTAGACAGATGCAAGCACATCTTCATAACTGAAATTTTGTGCCCAACAGAGGCCTGTCTGGAAAGGGTGCACAGCGTGGTGATGCTAACGAACAACAGTAGGCCAGGACCAGACAGGAACACTGACATTCAGACCAGCATGGTGGCTGCCATTTCACATCCATACGTCTCTAGTCCAACCAAATAGACTCATTTCTAAATCTAGGAGACAAAGAACTACTAATAAAAACAAATATGATTTCCTTTTAACTCAATTTCTTAAGTATGAAGATCAAGAAGCAAAATTGCCTTGTGATAGTCAATATTAGTTTGCCACTAACAAGGTCATAATTGAAGCAACAGAAGGGTGACCAACCCCAGGGGCAGTATATTTCCTAAAAGCAGTGACACTGGTGGGAGACAAGGGATGGCAGGGTCTGGTGAGTGCAGAGGGATGCCTGCTAGGACATGTGTTTGTGGCCACATGCAGGAGACCTCTGCAGACTCCTACAAATACCCAGCCAAGATCATTCGCCTTGGGTGAGAAAAAGACCCCAAGAACTTCAAATCCTTACCGATTATGTGACCTCACTAGTTTCTAATACCTATTGATGCTTGGACAATCTGGTTACAAAAACCAACGCTTCCAAGTATTTTTGCACTTGAGGTTTGTTTTTTGCTGTATTCTTTAAAATGATTTCTTTGAGATAACATGCCAGAATGAGGGTGGTATCCATGTCTCTTGAAAATGCATCTCACTTCTAGTAGCATTTTCAAGAGGCAGCTGCTTTAGAAGAATAGCAGGAAAAACATTTGGAGAAATGAGACTGCTGAAAACACTGGCATTCTAGCTTATATCAATCTTTGTATCCTTCATTCTCAGAGAGCAGGCACTAATGAATGCCTCCCCTTAACTAACTTTAATTGATCAAAGAACTATGGCTTCTGAATAGGCGTAATCAGATATGCTACAATTACACCAATTTCTTTAAGGTGATTGCATCCGTGGTATTATGATATATACATAACCCACAGTTCCTGGCTTATAACTCCCTCCCAAAAGGCAAATCATAAAAACAAGAATTTCTCTAATCTCTCCATGGCATTCTGTTTGGAGCTGACCATAAGGAACTTCTCCAACTTACCTTGTGTAATCATAAGACTCTCATTTCAGAAGGGGTCTTGCCACTCACCAGGGAGGAAGGAACATTGCAGAGAGCCCAAGAAGATATCTGGACAGGCTGTTTTCACATATTCACATGAATCCCTTTATTAGATCAGGCCTTTTTTGTCCAATCACATTTTGATGTAGTTATTGGTCCCTCAATCCTGCCTATGCAAAAGTCTCCATAAAGAAAAAGGACAGGGTCTGAAGACTCTCTGGACAGCTGAACCATGATGCAGCTGGCATGAAAGTAAAACAGGCATTCACCCACAGGCCCAGGAAGAGGGTGCACCTGTATCTCCGTAGGGATGGCAGCTCATGCACTCAGACCCTTCCAGGCATCGCCCTGCTTATCTATGCATCAGTATGCTGCTTGATGTTCTTAAACTATCCTTTATAATAAACCAGTAAACAGAGTGCCTCCCTGCGTTCTGTGAGCCATTGAAATAAGCTGAAACAGGGGTGGATCATGGAAGCTGATTTGCAGCCAGGCAGAAGTGCAGGTATCATCCTGGGCTTGAGACTAGCATCTCAAGTTTGGGGGTGGGGCAAGTCTTGGGGACTCAGCCGTTGATCTGTGGAATCTGAAGTTTTCTCCAAGTAGACAGTGTCAGAACCAATTGACTTGGAGAACTCCCAATTGGAGCCTATTGCAACGGAACTGACTGCATGCCTCATGGAGAGAAATTCCAATGCCTTCTAAGGTCACAGAAATCTATATGGATTGCTGAGGTGTGAAAGCCAAGGAAACAGACGCTTGGTCTTTTCAACATAGCATTTAATCGAGCTTCAAAGACATTTGACATAGTCAGGTAGACTTTTTCTTTTAAAAGGTAGCAAGAGATTCCCTGGTCTATTTGGTTTTTGTTCAGCATCATCCCTAGGCTATTCCAGAATCTCCCTTATCTGTGGGTCAGCCCTGATGTGTTCAATTTGTTTTTTCTTATTCAATAATTTAGTTCCTTGGGATCTGAAAGGAAAACAATTTCCTTCTTGAAATTGGGCAACAAAATCAAGTAGGACATGTTTACCTGCAGAAATGGTTTCTGGAAGCAGGAGCAAACCCTACAAAGAAAGGCACAAAAATGTTCACCCAGATGCTCTTAAAAAAAAAAGAGAGAGATGAAAAGGTGAATATTTTCTGTCCTACTTAATGTTGTATGAAAGAATAGGAGAAATTGTTTCTAGTTTCATTGCTACATTGAAATGCAGTGACTAGTTCTTGCCTGTGGTAGGATGATTCTTTTTCACTAAAAATATGGTTAATAGTCCATGACAACTTGAAAATAGGATGAAAGTCGAAGAACCCCAGCCTCAGGGCATCCATTATCTAGTTGAACCCTACCTTTAGATTTTTATCACTCATGTTTTCCCCTTAAGGCATACCTTTGTCAAAAATGTATTTTTAGTCATGGATGGTAAGACACAAGTCTAAATGTAATTAGGACTAAAGTCAGGTCAAAATGAAAAGAGAGTCCTTGATTTGCCTAAGAGTGGAAGCGTGTGTAGCACACTAACCACATCGAGTGCAATCAGTCAGTGATGATCTAGGAAACTAAATTCTGGAAAGTTTAGGCCACCAGAGGCTGTTGAAATGGTCAACTTCTTGTCTTGTGTACTTTATCAGAGCAGGGCAAGAAGAGGTTGTTAGTACTGAGGTATGCACTGGTGTCCACCAGCAAAACCAAGTGGCAAGGAACCATCTTATGTCTTGTCCACTTATCTACTTTCCCCATAGGCCATCTGGAGAAGATTTTCTGTGGCAGTCATGAGGTGCCCCATTCAATTTCCCTTCAAGAACACCTGCTACATGGCATGTAGCTAAATGACCGCTTCAGCACATTTGATCTACCACATTGTTCTTGGCTGGCCACACTCCTGTAGGGCTGTGCCAAGCCAACAACTGAGCATGGTAGGTCTAGTGAAACCACACTATTCTTGCCCAATGCAGGATTCCTCCAATCGGAGTTTTGTTCAGGACCTCCAACTTTCAAAAGCCAACCTAACCACTGCTACTTCTGAATATCTACCTGCCAGCAATAGAGACCAACATTGAAGCCCCCATGGTGGCACTGCTCAAGACGACCAGTCCCCCCCCGCCCCAGCCTATTCCTATAGGGTCAACAGTCTGTATTCAAGGGATAAAAGATAACTATGCTGATTGTGGGATGCTTATTCTCACAAAAACCTCAGCAAGCACTACCACCCAGGGATTTACAAAACGCTAGATCCATGGGTATGGTATACTATACAACATCTTGCTAACTAAGGGGCTCACTTCATAGTGAAGGAAGACTGGGAGTGTGCCCATGACAAAGTCCCTTTGTAGAACATATTGTACCATTCAGAAATGGCTGTTCTCATATGTACTGGAAACACAGCTAACATGCCAGCTTTGGGGAAAGTAGGTTTCAAGAATGAGATCCTATCCTTCAGGATTTAGTATATCCACTGATTCAAGGAGGGATACGTGAATCTGGAAACCAAGGAATGGGAGATGTGATCACGTTTTCTACAATTCTCAATGACTCATGGAGCAATTCTTCTTCCTACATCTGAGCTCTATAGGATTGCATAGCTCCATCATCCTAGGGGGCACACCCTTGCAAAGTATACAACAAGGGTCCCATTAAACTACAAACTCTTATTGGTGCCAGGGCACTTTGAACTTGTATCTGTGGTTCAGCCAGTGAAAACTAGACGTATCATTTTGGCAAAGACCACTGAACCTGATCAGCAGAAGAATATAAGGAAGCTGTCATTACAATGGAGACATAGAGGCATATGTGTGAATCCCAAGTGATTCACTTCCATATCTCTGGTGTTTCATTCACCCAATTGTGATTTTGAATAGACATGAGCAACAACCTAGTTTGAGGTAGATATGATTTTCAAAACCTAAGTCTTTAGGAATAGAAGTTTGGGTCACACCTTCAGGTAAGGAACCAAGATCTCATGAGGTTACAGGGAATTGAACATGAATAGTGTATTAAAAGATGGAGAATGCCAAGGCAACCAAAGACAAGTCACAGCAATGAAGAATGCAGGTTGACCACAACCATTCTACCTTTTCTAAGTTTCTGTGGAAGAAGACAGGAACATGTATGGAAAACAGTACTGGAGTGACCATGACATTGCCCTGCTTAGATTTTCATTTTAAAGGAACTGTTGTGGGAAGCTAGCTGATTGACAACCTCTGGCTTCTACATCTTGGTTTCTAATATTCATGTCAGATCATGCTTCCACCAGGATGTTCCAAGCTAATATCTCATACTAGTACTAGAAGTAGGTCATTTATTCCTGATAAGGCATTCCTTTACTGGTAAGTGTTCATGGGAATTCCTGATCAGCCAAGCCCGAATGTTCACAGAATTTTACTGTGCCTTAGGTTTTTCCTATTCAATCCGTACTTTCTTCTTTTGGTTCACAGTATCAAATTTATACTGCACATGAAAGATATCTCTTGAATACAACTACTCCTTCCCATTTATACAACAGAAGTCATTTTTTTTCTTTTTTTTTATTTAGTAAATATAAATTTCCAAAGTACAATTTATGGATTACATTGGCTTTGCCCCCCCCATAATTTCCCTCCCACTCGCACCCCTCCCATCTCCCGCTCCCTTTCCCATTCCATTCACATCAAGATTCATTTTCAATTATCTTTATATACAGAAGATTGATTCAGTATATATTAAGTAAAGGGTTCATCAGTTTGCACACACACAGAAACATAAAGTGTAAAATACTGTTTCAGTACTTTGTTATAGCATTACTTCACATTGGACAACACATTAAGGACAGATTCCACATGAGGAGTAAGTACACAGTGACTCCTGTTGTTGACTTAACAATTTGACACTCTTGTTTATGGTGTCAGTAATCTCCCTGGGCTCTAGTCACAAGTTACCAAGGCTATGGAAGCCTTTTGAGTTCGCTGATTTCGATCTTATTCCAACAGGGTCATAGTCAAAGTGGAAGTTCTCTCCTCCCTTTAGAGAAAGGTACCTCCTCCTTTGATGGCCCCGTTCTTTCCACTGGGATCTCACTCTCAGAGATCTTTCATTTAGGTCTTCTTTTTCGCCAGAGTGCCTTGGCTTTCCATGCCTGAAATACTCTCATGGGCTCTTCAGCCATATCTGAATGCCTTAAGGGCTGATTCTGAGGCCAGAGTGCTATTTAGGACATCTGCCATTCTATGAGTCTGCTGTGTATCCTGCTTCCCATGATGGATTGTTCTCTCCCTTTTGATTTTATCAGTTAGTATTAGTAGACACTAGTCTTGTTTGTGTGATCCCTTTGACTCTTAGACCTATCAGTGTGATCAATTGTGAACAGAAATTGATCACTTGGACTAGTGAGATGGCATTGGTACATGCCACTTTGATGCGATTGTATTGGAATTTCCTGGCATGTTTCTAACTCCACCATTTGGGGCAAGTCCGATTGAGCATGTCCCAAATTGTACATCTCCTCCCTCTCTTATTCCCACTCTTATATTTAACAGGGATCACTTTTCAGTTAAAATTTAAACACCTAAGAATAATTCTGTGTTAATCACAGAGTTCAACCAATAGTACTAGAACAAAACAAAGAGAAAATACTGAAATGGATAAAGTATTACATTGTACGTCAACCGTCAGGACAAGAGCTGATCAAGTCACTGTTTCTCATAGTGTCCATTTCACTTCAACAGGTTTCCCCTTTGGTGCTCAGTTAGTTGTCGCTGAACAGGGAGAACATATGATATTTGTCCCTCTGGGACTGGCTTAATTCACTGAGCATAATGTTTTCCAGGTTCCTCCATCTTGTTGCAAATGACCGGATTTCGTTGTTTTTGACTGCTGTATTCTATAGAGTACATGTCCCATAATTTCTTTATCCAGTCTACCATTGATGGGCATTTGGGTTGGTTCCAGGTATTAGCTATTGTGAATTGAGCTGCAATAAACATTGAGGTGCAGACAGCTTTTATGTTTGCCAATTTAATTTCCTTTGGGTAAATTCCAAGGACTGGTATGGCTGGGTTATATGGTAGGGTTATCTCCAGGTTTCTGAGGAATCTCCAGACTGCCTTCCATAGTGGCTTAACCAGTTTGCATTCCCACCAACAGTGGGTTAGTGTCCCTTTTTCCCCACATCCTCTCCAGCATCTATTGTTGGTAGTTTTCTGTATGTGAGCCATTCTAACTGGGGTGAGGTGAAACCTCATTGTGGTTTTGATTTGCATTTCCCTGATTGCTAGTGATCTTGAACATTTTTTCATGTGCCTGTTGGCCAATTTGATTTCCTCTTTTGAAAAATGTCTATTGAGGTCCTTGGCCCATCTCTTAAGTGGGTTGTTTGTTTTGATCTTGTGGAGTTTCTTGATTTCTTTGTAGATTCTGGTTATCAACCCTTTATCTACTGTGTAGTTTGCAAATATTTTTTCTCATTCTGTCAGTTGCCTCTTCACTTTCCTGCCTGTTTCCTTTGCAGTACAGAAACTTCTCAATTTGGTGCAATCCCAAATGTTAATTTTGGTTTGACTGCCTGCGCCTCCAGGGTCTTTTCTAGGAAGTCTTTGCTGGTACCTATATCATGCAGGGTTTCTCCAATGTTAATAATTTGATGGTTTCAGGTCATAGATTTAAGTCTTTAATCCATGTTGAGTGAATTTTTGTGTAAGGTGTAAGGTAGGGGTCTTGCTTCATGATTCTGCACGTGGAAATCTGATTTTCCCAGCACCATGTATTGAATAGACTGTCTTTGTTCCAGGAATTGGTTTTAGATCCTTGATCAAATATAAGTTGGCTGTAGATGTTCGGATTGATTTCTGGTGTTTCAATTGTGTTCCATTGGTCTATCCATCTGTTTCTGTACCAGTACCATGCTGTTAACAACTGCCCTGTAGTATGTCCTGAAATCTGGTATTGTGATGCCTCTGGCTTTGTTTGTGTTGTACAAGATTGCTTTAGCTATTCGAGGTCTCCTGTGTCTCCAAATGAATTTCAGCATCATTTTTTCCAGATCTGAGAAGAATATCTTCAGTATTTTGATTGGTATTACATTGAATCTGTAAATTGCTTTTGGGAGAATGGACATTTTGATGATATTGATTCTTCCAATCCATGAGCATGGAAGATTTTTCCATTTTTTGGTATCCTCTTCTATTTCTTTCTTTAAGGTTTTGTAATTTTCATCGTAGAGATCTTGAACATCCTTGGTTAAGTTTATTCCAAGGTATTTGATTGTTTTTGTAGCTATTGTGAATGGGATTGATCTTAGAAGTTCTTCCTTAGCCATGGCATTGCCTGTGTATACAAAGGCTATTGATCTTTGTGCATTGATTTTATATCCTGCCACTTTGCCAAAGTCTTCTATGAGTTCCAATAGTCTCTTAGTAGAGTTCTTTGGATCCCCTAAATAAAGAATCATATCATCTGCAAAGAGGGATAGTTTGAGTTCTTCCTTCCCAATTTGTATCCCTTTAATTTCTTTTTCTTGCCTAATAGCTCTGGCTAAAACTTCCAGAACTATATTGAATAGCAGTGGTGAGAGTGGGCATCCCTGTCTGGTACCAGATCTCAGTGGAAATGCTTCCAACTTTTCCCCATTCAATAGGATGCTGGCTGTGGGTTTTTCATAGATTGCTTTGATTGTATTGAGGAATGTTCCTTCCATACCCAGTTTGCTTAGAGTTTTCATCATGAAAGGGTGTTGTATTTTATGAAATGCTTTCTCTGCATCTATTGAGATAATCATATGACTTTTCTTCTATAGTCTGTTAACGTGGTGTACCACGTTGATTGTTTTGCGATCATTGAACCATCCCTGCATACCAGGGATAAATCCCACTTGGTCTGGGTGGATGATCTTTCTGATGTGTTGTTACATTCTATTGGCGAGAATTTTATTGAGGATTTTTGCATCTATGTTCATCAGGGATATTGGTCTGTAATTCTCTTTCAAGGCTGCATCTTTTTCTGGCTTAGGAATTAAGGTGATGCTGGCTTCCTAGAAAGAATTTGGGAGGATTCCCTCTTTTTTGATTGTTCTGAATAGTTTGAGAAAATTGGAGTTAGTTCTTTAAATGTCTGGTAGAATTCAACAGTGAATCCATCTGGTCCTGGGCTTTTCTTTGTTGGGAGGGCCTTTTTTACTGTATTAATTTCTGCCTCAGTTATGGGTCTATTTAGGTTTTCTACATCTTCCTGGTTCAATTTAGGTAGGTTGCATGTGTCCAAGGATCTATCCATTTCTGATAGATTTCCTAGTTTGCTGGCATACAAGTCCCTGTAGTAATTTCTGATAATTCTTCTTATTTCTGTAGTGTCTGTTGTTACATTTCCCTTTTCATCTCTGATTTTATTGATTTGGGTCTTTTCTCCACTTTTTTTTAGTTACTTGGGCCAATGGGGTGTCAATTTTGTTTATTTTTTTTTCAAAAAACCAGCTCCTCGTTTGGCTGATTTTTTGTAAATTTTTTTTGGGGGGATTCAATCCTGTTGATTTCTTCTGATTTTAATTATTTCTCTTCTCCTACTAGATTTGGGTCTGATTTGCTGTAGATTTTCTAGATCCTTGAAATGCATTGAAAACTCATCTATTTGGTGCCTTTCCAATTTCTTGATGTAGGCACCTATTGATATAAACTTTCCCCTTAACACTGCTTTTGCTGTGTCCCATAAGTTTTGGTATGTTGTGCTGTTATCCTCATTTACTTCCAGAAATTTTTTGATTTCTCTTTTGATTTATTCTATGACCCAGTGTTCATTCAGGAGCATGTTGTTCAATCTCCATGTGTTTGCATATGCTCTAGGGATTCCTGAGTTGCTAATTTCCAACTTCATTCCTTTATGGTCTGAGAAGCTGCATGGTATGATTCTAATTCTTTTGAATTTGCTGAGACTTGCTTTATGGCCTAGTATGTGGTCAATCCTAGAGAAGGTTCCATGTACTGCTGAGAAGATTGTAAATTCTGTGTAGGATGAAAAGTTCTGTATATATATGTTAGATCCATTTGGGCTATAGTGTCATTTAAAGCTACTGTCTCCTTGTTGATCTTCTGTCCTGTTGATCTGTCTGTTTCTGAGAGTGGGGTATTGAAGTCCCCCAGTACTATTGTATTGGGGTCTAAGTCTCCCTTTAAGTCTCTTAACAAATCTTTTAAATAAACCGGTGCCCTGTAATTAGGTGCATATACATTGATAATCATTATATCTTCCTGTTGAATTGATCCGTTGATCATTATACAGTGCCCCTCTTTGTCTCTTAACAATTTTTGTGTTAAAGATTATGTTGTCTGATATTAAGATGGCTATGCCCGCTCTTTTTTCATTTCTGTTGGCATGGTATATCTTTTTCCAGCCTTTCACTTTCAGTCTGTATGGATCTTTATTGGAAAGATGTGTTTCTTGTAAGCAGCAAATAGATGGGTTTTGTTCCTTAACCCAATCAGGCAATCTGTGTCTTTTAACTGGACAGTTCATGCCATTAATGTTCAATGTGACTATTGTTAAGTAGTAAATTTGCCTGTCATTTGCCAAAAATATTTTCTAATATATGCTTTGAATTCCCTGTGATCTTTTGCTGTGAGATTTCCTTCCTTTACCTTCTTTCATATTGATGACCGTGCTTCTGTGTTTCTGTGTGTAACACATCTTTAAGCATCTTTTGCAGGGCTGGACGAGTGGCGACAAATTCTTTCAATTTCTGTTTGCTGTGTAAGGTCTTTATTTCACCTTCATTCACAAATGATAGCTTTGCAGGATATAATATTCTGGGCTGGCAGTTTTTCTCTTAGTACCTGGGCTATGTCTTGCCATTCCCTTCTAGCTTGTAGGGTTTCTGAGGAGAAGTCTGCTGTGAGTCTAATTGGAGATCCTCTGAGAGTAATCTGACATTTCTCCCTTGCACATTTGAGGATCTTTTCTTTATGTTTCACTGTGGTTTTATTACAACGTGTCATGGTGAGGATCGCTTTTGGTCATGTTTACTAGGGGTTCTATGAGCTTCCTGTACTACGATGTCTCTGTCCTTCTCCAAACCCAGGAAGTTCTCTGCAAGTATCTCACTAAAAAGACCTTCTAATCCTTTCTCTCTCTCCATGCCTTCAGGAACTCCTAGAACCCGAATGTTGGTTTTTTAAATAGTATCCTGTAGATTCCCAACAATATTTTTTAGATTTCTAATTTCCTCTTCTTTTCTTTGGTTTGACTGTATCCTTTCCTGTTCTCTGTCTTCTATGTCTGATATTTTCTCTTCTGTTTCACCCATTCTGTTTGTAAGGCTCTCTAATGTGTTTGTCATTTGATCTATTGAGTTCTTCATTTCATTTTGATTTCTCTTCACTATCACACTTTCCTGTTCTACTAGTTTCTGCGTTTCATTTTGATTCCTCCTTAAGATTTCATTTTCTTGAAGGTGATTTTCTATCCCGTCCAGTAAGGAATTCCGTACCTCAAACATTTGTTTTTGAAAACTTCTAATTGTTCTTATCACAAATTTTCTGAAATCCATATCTTGCATTTCTTCCATCTCATCATTTTCATAATCTTGAATTGGGGTGTCTTGTTCATTTGGGGGTGTCATAATGTCTTCCTTGTTCTTGTTTCCTCGGTTTTTGCATTTGTTGCTTGGCATCGTGGAGATATCTTTGGATTCTTCTTCCCTCGCTGTGGTGTTTTTTCTTGTTATACTATGAGTGTATTAAGTGGACTGTCTGCTTTTGATGGAGCCTTAGAGGCTTGAGATAGGTGTGGCCTGAGAGCTCTGTTTGGTTCCTCAGGGTTAAGGGTGTGCCAAAGGTGACACTCCCAGGTTAGGCGTGGTAAATCTTTTTTTGATTCAAAAGGGAAGTAATTCCACACAGCTGAATGGAATTGGAGGTAGTTAGCAGGCAAATGATATACCCACAGGAGCCAGAGATCATCAGAAGCTCTTTCCCAAGTACCACACAGGGAATCTGTGCTGCCCTCAGCATGGGCTCAAATTCTCCTGCAGTCTCCCACTGGGTTGCCAAGGTTACCGAATTGTAGCATCTCTGGAGAGCACTCATGTGAATTCCATGAGTTCTCTCCCCCACCGTTTCTTTTTTCACAGTCTCAGTTCATTAGCACCACACATTCACTAGGTCCTAATCTCCTGTTATTTCACCCCCGCACACACACACACACACACACCGAGTCAGGTTTTTCTGCTAGGCTGAGGGCCGGTGCAGACCTGAGGTCACCCTGCTTATGACGTATGTCCAAAATGGCACCTGCTCTTTGTCTTGCTCGCCTTTGAGAGGTGAGCGGAGAGAGAGAAACTTGTGTCCGTATCAGTCACTTTTTTTCCCTCTCTTCTAGTTAGCCTGGTGAACATTTCCCCACAGGGTTAAGCCTCGTTCCATCTAGTCTCCTCTTTCTGCTTGCCTGCCGGTGTCTCAGGCTATTGAGGATCGGCTCACCTCGTGTTCCAGCGCTGGTGTGTTGATTCTGCCGCTGGTGTCCCGAACTGTGGGCTCCCATGCTCTCCACGCAGGTCCACTGTGAATCACTAGTTCTGGAAGAGTTTCCTCTGCTGTTTCTTCCCCTACTCTTCCTTGAACGTGCAGTATCTCCACTTTTATTAAACTGTCTCTCCCCGGACTATCAGTGTGCTCCCTTCCTATTCCGTCATCTTGCCACTCCTCCCCGAGAGAAGTCATTTTTCCTAAGTTGAATTGTGTTCCTCAAAAAGATGTGTTAAACAGTATATATGTATGTGAACTCATTTAGAAATTTGGTCTTCATAAAGGTAATCAAGTTAAGATGTGATCATTAGGATGGGTCCTTAAATCAACAGTATTTCTATCTTCACAAGAGGAGGAAAATTTGGAAAACACTGAGGGATGAAGGTCCTATGAGAAGAGGCAGGAAGTAAAGTAGTGACACCACAAGCAGAGGAACATCCAGGGCTACAAGAAGCTGGAAGGGACAAATGAGATCTCTTACCAAGACTCCTTGGAGAAAGAACAACCCTGCCAGAACCTTGACTTCAGACAACTAGACTGCATAATTGTGAGAATACATATCCATTGTTTTAAGCCACTGAATTTGTAACACTTTGTTCTGGGAGCCCTGGAAAATGAAAAGAAGTACTTTCTGAAATAAATCTTTTGTATATAGAATTCTGTTTTTGTATCTGATTATCAGAGAATGCAAACTTTGACACTTAGCCACTAGTTAGCACAAGTCTCAACTTGACATGATGGTCTTTGGATGTTGGGGGAGAAAAAAAGGGGAGGCTCTGTCATAAAGTCTTCTGTAAATTTTCAGATGAATGAGCTAGGACTGCCTTCAAATCCAGTAATTTCTTCATAGCTTTGGTGATATACACCATTGATATCCCATGTTAATCTTTTGTATATCAATAAAATTCCAGTTAAAATTGGCATTATAAAGATGATTCTAGAGTAGATTGATCTGATTATTTAACATATCGTGGTACTGCAAAAAGTTTATGGAAATGGGAATAAGAAGCTAAGTTTATTTTGGTACAAAAGAAATTGAAAGCCATGCATAGTTTTTCGTAGTATTTACTTGTGAACTTGAAGACTTCAAGTATTTTTCTTAGAGCTTAAATTGTGTCACTCATCCAGCAACAAGCAATTTTATTTCATTTTCAAATAAATAAGAATCTTCAATTCTATAGTGACAAGTTCTCAGAACTTAGGGGAAATAATCTCTTTAAACCTCTGGTACAATGTGGTACATTCAAAGCGTTAGAATATGGGGTGATGAATTTATAGCCTCCTTGAAGTGTAACCTACAAAATTAATTCTTTGTCTAACCCAATCCAGTTATGACTTATTTCAACATGTGGTTTTTATTGCCATCTCCATATTTTCACACATCATTTCTTAATTATCTCAAGCAGACATTTGAAATGGCTAGACTTTGCACATGGAACAGAGGGCAACTCTTTAGCAAATGGGCATGGCATGCTCATCACCACTATGCTTTGTTCAAGTGAACAAAATCATCCAAACAAAAACCAAGCTAATCATTCTTGATCTTCTCTGCCAAGAGTCACAAATTTACCTGGGAGCTGGAAAGGAGCTAAATAGAATGTTTGGATCTACAATAGAGTCAAAGTTTATACTTAAGAAGCATAGTAATCTATTTCAGCTCTCATGGGGCAATCAAAGTAGCATCTGTTATTCACATGTAATAAAAAAAATACTATAGATTGCCGGCACCACGGCTCAATAGGCTAATCCTCCACCTAGCAGCGCCAGCACACCGGGTTCTAGTCCCAGTCGGGGCGCCGGATTCTGTCCTGGTTGCCCCTCTTCCAGGCCAGCTCTCTGCTGTGGCCCGGGAAGGCAGTGGAGGATGGCCCAAGTGCTTGGGCCCTGCACCCCTTGGGAGACCAAGAGAAGCACCTGGCTCCTGCCTTCGAATCAGCGCGGTGCGCCGGCTGCAGCACACCGGCCGCGGCGGCCATTGGAGGGTGAACCAACGGCAAAGGAAGACCTTTCTCTCTGTCTCTCTCTCTCACTGTCCACTCTGCCTGTCAAAAAAAAAAAAAATACTATAGATCTTGTTAAAAAAATAGTATTCAGGGGTAAGTGCTTGTCCTGGTGGTTAAAAAGGTGGTTGGGATGCTGGAATCCTATATCAGAGTGACTGGGTTCAAGTCCTGGCCCTGTTTCCAATTCCTCCTTCCTCCCAGTGCAGATCCTGGGAGGCAGCAGGTGATTGCGTCCCTATATGGGAGACTTGGACTGAGTTTCCCACTCTTGGCTTTGGCCCATCCTTACACCAGGTGTTGTGGGTATGTGGGAATTGAACTGGTGAATAGGGATTGTCTATCTCCCAAATAAAACACATAAAAATTTAAATGTAGCATTAATATGAAAAATATATTCTGATAATGCGTATGTATGGCATGTTAAAGGCATACTTACATATCAGTAAGATGCATTTCATTTGTGGAGAAAAATATAACCTTTATCTCTAGTAGCACTTTCCATTTTGCAAGAATTATATTTTTTAATTATTCAAGATGAGTTATGAAATATCTGGGAAGTAATGATCTACCAAAAAATCATTCTGTTGGTTCATGTTATCAAAAACCTTGATCTGAAATAAAATATAATTTTCCTAAATGCAGAATGAAGCTTAGTTTTATTAAGAGTATCAGTATCTAACCAATCTGTATGCGTATACCTTCTACCTCCCCTCTTTTTTAATATTAGCTTCACTTGGTGATTCACTCCTAATGAGTGGAATAAAGTGGAAGAGACCATGAGTGACTGCCAAAACTAGATCATAAACAGCATTGAGGCTTCCTGCTTGCTCTCAGGTCACTCACTTTGTGCGAAGTCAGCTGCTGCTTCCTGAGGACACTCGGGTAGTGCTGGGGAGAAGTGCGTGCAGTAAAGCTCCAAGGCCTTCTGTCAACAGCCATGCGAGTGATCCAGCCTGGAAACAGACACCCCCACCCCAGTCGTGCCTTCCCACGATTGCAGTACTGGCCAACGTGGTGACTGCAACCTCACATTAGACCCTGGGCCAGTCAGCCGTCTGAATTACTCTGATTCTGGATCCTTAGTTCTTTGTGAGATAACAAATGTTAAGTGCTACATTTTGGGACATTTAACTAATATAGATTCTTAACTGTAGGACTTCTAAAACGTTTAACTTACTGGTGTTCTGAATCCTTATGGTCTAAGCTATATTTTATAATGTATTCCAATTTTGTTCTATAATCATTCCTTCCCCTCCTCTCAAAGAATCTTTAAGGATAGTGTTTCATTAAATATTTTGGGGCAAGGCTGACAGAGCTTTGATACTTCAATCATATCAATAAGAGATCAAGTCCACCTAGCTAAGTAATCATTTCAAAGCAGTCAATTTAGTGAAATTTGGAAAATCCCAAAAGAACTTAAGGCAGGCAAAAAAAAACAAATGCATTCCCAATCTTTGATGTTCAGTGCATTTCCTGATGTAGGAAATTATTGCACTTAATTCTCCTAAAATTAGCAGAATCTGATTAAATAGTTGTCTGCTAAGGGCCATTGCCATAATAACTCACAAAATGTATAGTCCTGCATTGTTATGTTGGTCATGTTCCAAGCTGATTGTAAGAAATTTTCATGCTGCAAATGTTAAGCCTTTCTAATTCAGTCTTGTCATGGGGAGAGCATTCACAAATTAATAGGAAATGTATTTTTTTTTCTTCTACTGAAACTCAAAGAGCCTCATTTTGCTGAAGGAAATTGCTACTTGAATTTACATGAGATTAAGACCTTTTCAGGGAGACTACACCACTGCAGTAGGTTTCTTCAGAGAATTTGTAGAGGAAAGAATCCAAAAAAGGATTCACATGATTCTCGGGGTAAAAGATTTATTCCTGTCCTACTTTCCTCCAAAATGCATATCTAGCAAATGAAGACATGGAACAAATAGCAGATGGATCTGGTTACTATCTGACCACTTTCCTAGGTTATCATGGGCATCCATGGATGAGACAACGCAAGAATTCTGCACTACAATATCAAAACTGCAATCTAAATCTGAACACTGGAGCTCTGTTTAGCACTTCAATTGAGTCAAATCAATTGAGAAGGAACTGCGTGGAACTTAACTTTGTTTGTTAGTTTCATTCCTTTAATTTGAACAAATTTGGGGTCTGAACCAATTCCCTAGCAGGGGTCCCTAGTCTGTATAGTTGTTTAATAAGGTTTTCTCTCATTTTGTTTCCTGGACCCTATAATTTCCCATTGGATAACATTCTAAATTTGCTACATCTACAATTGTTCAGCCCAATAGTTCTCAATGGGGGGAAGGGGGAGGGTAATTTTGCTTCCCAGGGACATTCAGCAATGTCTGGAGACATTTTTGTTGATATAAATTGTGGAGGGGGGGGATACTATTACCATCTAGTAAGTAGACACTACTAATGCTGCCAAACATCCCACAATTTCCAGGACAGCTCTCCTAACAGTGAATTATCCAGTCCAATAGGTCAATAGCAGACATTCAAAGACTGATTTAGTTGGAATCCCATTTATATTTTATCAAGTTGTGTGTTGTTCTTAGCTGGTGATCACCTAATCATAGTTAATATGTGGTTAGACTTTACTAACTTAGTGATCTTGTGATTGGCGTACCCAGCCTCACTTTGTAACCTCTGTGAAGTGTATAAGCTAAGGGAAAAACTTTACATCCCTCCAGCCAACACCACAGCTATTTCATTGTATTGTATCCAAAGCTTCACTGTGTTATTCTCATTCTTTTTAGGATATTGGAGGAAAAAAATCCCAAGTAGAATGCAGAAAAGTGAGCATGGAAGCTTGAACTGACTTGAAGGAAAAGTTTTTTTAATTATAAACTCTCAGGAAAGAAGATTCTATAAATATCTACATGAATTATAAATAAAGTCATCCCTCAGTATCTGTGGGGAACTGGTTCCAGGAACTCCACGGATAGCAAAACCCACTGATGCTAAAGTCCTTTAAGTAAAATAGTGTAGCATTTATGTATAATGTACGTACATCCTTCCATATACTTTGTCCTTTCTAGATTACTTGTAATACCTAATACAATACAAATTCTATGTAAAAGTCATCACACTACTACTTAGGGAATAATGACAAGAAAAAAAATCTGATCATGTTAAGTATAAACAGATTATTTTACAATATTTTCAATCTTCAGCTGATTGAATCCATGGATGTGGAACCTGTGGCTAGAGGGCTGCCTCCACATTCATTTCTTGTTTTTAATCATGATTCACATAGGAGTAACTCATGACCAGCCTCCCTGTCAGCCATACCTAGCTTGACCTACTTCAATGGTTATGAGAAATGGCTTATCTTGTATCTGCATACTCAATTTATAATGGCACATCTGTAATTTGATCAAAAACTAGAGATTAACACTGAAATTTCTGCTATCCAACTATTACTAAAAAACCAGCTGATATAAGTGAAAATTTGGGGAGCTATTTCTACCTAATCTTCAAGATTTCCTTCTCAAAGTGATATCTTAACAATTTGCAAATGCAGTGTGCTTCTTTAATAATGAGACTCTGAAAATTGCATTTTAAACCAACTTTCTGGTGAGAAACTTTGAACTTTGTACAAGAATGCTCTAAGACGTTCAGAACTTCACAAGAGCTGATACCAGAAAGATGTGCATTTGAATCACACTGACTCATGCAGAATATATACTTTCACAAAGCTGGAATTGATATTCTGCCACCGTCATATATGTAGAACATAGGAACAGTCATGGAAATTCCTATAACATTTTCTTGGTGGGTACATGGTGGATGGTTTTCCCCTACAGCATCCCATTACCTCTATGAAACCCTGTATAAAACCCCCATTCTTAGAACTCTGCCATGAAAAACCTTGTACTTTCTCATCATGTACTTTCTCATCATGGCCAAGGCAAACCAAGTCACGGACACATATTCCACGTTTCACTTTGGCTACCCAGAAATGAAGAGCCACAGGGTTATCAGCTCTGTGGTTTTTTTTTAAGTGTTTTATTTCTTACCTTGTATACGACCTTCTGTTCCCACACACAACTTCTAGTTGTCTTCAGAATAGAACGCGAGCAGGAGTTCAGGTGTGTGTGATATTTGGGGGTGAAGAGCAACAGGGGGAGGACAATGAGAGGACAAAGCAAGGTTAAGGAAGGAAGTGCTGTCTTCTGGGGCCTAGCCTCAGCCTGGGCCCACCGAGGGCTTGCGGGTGCAGTTGCCTTTTATTCTCTTGTGAGTTGCCCACCGGGTAACCTCCCCGAGTGGGCTTATTATCCACCAAGAGGGGCTCAGCTGCAAAGTGTTAGCACCCAACACTCAGAGCAGCTGTCTCTCTACAGAGCCCCAGCCCAGCAAAAGCAATCTGGCTCAGTCAGCCAGAGTCCACTCGAGTTGTTAAGTGTGTTTTCATTTATGTTTTTCTAATTTAATGCATGAATTCATTATTATTTTTTCAAGGAAAGATCATGTCTTGCGAATATATGTTAAACTTAACAGAACCAAAGTAAGTAATGGAGACAGGGATATATACATACACACACACACAATCTGTTTTGCTACTGAAAACTGTTTACTGTAAAGAAAATGTACAGAGTAATTACAACAGTGCCAGCCTACAATAAAGCCTGATTAGCAGTTAGGCTGAAAATGTGCTAAGGCTTTCTTATTTAATTCACATGAGAGGTTTGCTTTGTTTTTGTTTTTACTTAGAATGAAATATAAATAGCGTTCATATATCATTGAAGGCTGGGTTAATATTTAGGAGTGGGGTTGCCATTTAGCAGCAAAAATCTAGCAGTTAAGATAGCCACATCCCACATCTGAGTACCTAGGTCAGAATCCCAGCTCTGCCCTTGAACCCAGCTCCCGGGCACTGTACACCCTTGACGGCAGCAGGTGATGATGGCTCAAGTGGTTGAATACCTGCTACCCACATGGGAGACCAGAAATGAGTTCCTAGTCCCGGTCGAATGGGCTTGTTTATTTAACAGTGTGGACTAGGCTGACTCCAACTTGTCATTAGTGTGAAGCACATCTAATACCACTGATTCTCACATTTCTCTCTTGAAATCCCTGCCCAGGATTCACCTGAAAATTTTCACCTTGGAGATCCCACAAGCAGCTCCCATCAAAACATCTGTGTTCTCCTCAAACCTCCTCTTGTAGTGCCACGTTCCCAGTCCTAGTTGGAGGCATGAGGACCCACCCAGGGGCCCTGGCATTGTTCAGGCCCAGAGCCCTCTCTCAGGGCGTACTGCAGGATTCCTCTGTTGCCCCGCCCCACATCCCCCCCGTGTCCCATCAGCACACCATTGCCGGGGCCCTGTTCCAAAGAGGCAGGTCTATTCTCACTCCCTTCTTTCAGGTGTGAAACAGCTCTCCACAGCCTACTCCAAACGCCCCAGAAAAGCATCAGGGTCCTCTGAGCAGTCTGGCTCAGGCCGGTTTCCTCGGCGCCCAGCCATAGGCAAATTGCAAGGCTCTGCCTGACCGGACCCAGTGGGGAGGCATGGGGAAGCTGCCCTTTGTACACATAGGTGGTGCGCAGCCTGTGTCACCGTTTCCTGTGGGGACTCCAGTCAGGATCCAGGCTCAAGAGCCTCTATTTGCGAAGAGCCTTATTGGGCTCTTTTCTCTGCTCAACTCCATAACTTTCCACTTCTGGCCCTTCCTGCCCCAGCCTCCAGGGTCCATGAAAAGGCACGGGGTTTGGGCTTCTGAGTACAGAGAAAATCCTCCCCCCCCCCCCCCCCGATTTGTGCTGTATCCCCTGCCTCTCCCCCAGTGCCATTTCACAGGACCATGTAGAACACAGGGGACACTGCCTGCTCATTTGTTCTCCCAGGAAGCCAGGAAAGGCTTGATGGCTACTTTGTTTGCCTCTTTGTCCTCATTGACCTCAAGGCCCAGCAGCTGGCAGCCTTCACCATCCAGCCCCATCAAGACTTCTAGTCTTCTGTCTTCCGATTTTTCTATTATTTACCATCATTAGTTGTAGAACTAGTATCATGATTAGTAAATGCCTATTGAGCCCTTGGAAAGTTCCAAGAATTACACAAGGCACTTCACAGGAATTCGTTCATTTAAACCTCAGAGAAGTCCTAAGAAATGGAACTCCTGGCCTGCGCCGCGGCTCACTAGGCTAATCCTCCACCTTGCGGCGCCGGCACACCGGGTTCTAGTCCTGGTTGGGGCGCCGGATTCTGTCCTGGTTGCCCCTCTTCCAGGCCAGCTCTCTGCTGTGGCCAGGGAGTGCAGTGGAGGATGGCCCGAGTGCTTGGGCCCTGCACCCGCATGGGAGACCAGGAGAAGCACCTGGCTCCTGCCTTCAGATCAGCGCGGTACGCTGGCCGTGGCGGCCATTGGAGGGTGAACCAACGACAAAGGAAGATCTTTCTCTCTGTCTCTCTCTCTCACTGTCCACTCTGCCTATCCCCAGTTTAGAAGCAATTAGATGCTGAAAAGCAAAAACCTGGCCTGGGCTGTGGCATAGGAGAGGGCTGAACTCAGGCCTGCTGACTCCAGGTCCTGGGTTCTTAATGATTTTGCAGTAATGGATGTCTTCTCCCCCACTCTCAACCCCCATCTGCACTTCCCACAAAACAACTTACCAGTGCCACACTTTTATTTATCCTCATATCTTAAATCTGGTGAAATTCCACAGATCTTTCAAGACACAAATCAGACCCGAGTTCTGTGAAATCTTTTACAACCACAGTTGATAGGTTTTCCTTCCTCAGGATACCTGTGGCCCTCCTAGCACTGTTTTGCATGCCTTTGGATATTTATCACCTTGGACTTCAGTTCCTCGTTTTCATTTGTGTCTCGCTCGTGGCTTGCCAGCTCCTAGTGAGCAGACACTGATTGGGCTCAGTATTTCCAGTGACTGGCCTATCCCGGCTCTTGATAACTGTGGGCTTGGTAAAGCATGAGCAAGGTGAGATCTTGTTGACACACACAATGAAACACATCTGTGTTACATATCAAACTTGGGCAGTTTGGAAGTATGTTTTCTCTGTTACTGCGCAAACTGAATTGCTGTTGCCAACTAAGAAACAATATGGGCTGGTGAGATGACTTGAGAGTAACTTGGTGCTGTATCTTCTCAACTCTGAAATACTTGCCCAAGGGCTAAATTTGAATCCAGAACAATGTCGCTTAGTGATGCTTAAAAGCTCAGAAACACGACGTCTAATGTTAGTAACATTTGCAAATCTGAAATATTTTAAATTATACATATGATAACATCTCTTAATTGTGTTGTGCAAAAGGTAATACCATCAACGAAACTCAGGCATCAACTGAATGAAAAATAGTATTTATTTTACGAGTTAACTTAAAAATCATACCATGTTAGTGACTAACATTCTCTATTGGCTGTGGTTCAAATGTGTCAGATAATGGATTCTTTCCCAGAGTACTTATAAATTTAAGAATAAAAATGCTGAATTTTATTTGGCAAGGATAAATGTGCATTTAGCTTTCTGCTAATTTAAAAGCCTCTCATTTATTATTATAAGCAAATATACTTTGAAGTGAATTTCAAAACATATTTTCAAGATTAAATTATAATTGAAAAGCTTTGGTAGCATCTATTGGGAGTGAAAATTTGGAAATGAAATAATAAAACTTTTGCTTATAGGGTAAGAGTGTTTAACAACAAATGAACTTCAAGCCTCTCCAGCTGAAGAACTGGATTTGATTTTTTAAGACTATAAACAGAATGAGGAACCTGTACCAGTTTGTCCATTAGGAGGAAAGTAACTACTATTTGTATCATGTAAGAACCCAGTGGAAGAGGAAAAATTAGTGCCTGTGGAGCTAAGAAAATGTGGATATTTGTGCCCAAGGATATTTCAGATGGCTACAAAAGTTATATCTGTTTTCATGTTTATTCACTCAATTAACATGTATTTTTTGAACACCTATTGTATGTACTTTGCTAGTATGGGGGAATAAAATAGTAAGCTAAAACAAAGGAATTATATTCTAGTGATACACACAGATAGTGACCAAATAATATTAGCTACTCATATCTAATCATAAGGGAGGGAAAGGAAGAAGAATGTAAAAAGTGTATACAAAGACACGAACTGATGTCAAGGAAGGCTCATCAGAGGAAGCCACATTTGAGGTGGTTTCTGAAGGATGAATGGGAGTTTACTGGGTGAAAGGTAGAGTGGCAGAAACACAGTAAGCATTCCATTCAAGGGAATGACAATATTACCTTGAGATAGAGGAGAGAAATCTAGTGGGGCTGGAATATACAGAGAGGCAGAAAGTGATACAAGATAGCATGGAGAAGCTGGAATGAAGTAGACCAAAGGAAGGCCTTGTAAACTTTTTGAGGGATTCTGCTTTTACTCCTAAGCAAATGAAAACAAGAGATTTAAACTGGAGAACAGCATCAGATTTTCTTATTAAAAAGATTTCTTTACTATCAGTAACAGAAGCACAGAATGAAACAAAAACAGTTAGCAGAAGGCAAAAGGTGGTGGCTTAGTTTAGGTAATGGCTGTGTTCAAATCCAAGACATGTTTAGGGCTCAAGTCAATAGAGCTTGATGATAGGTGGCTATGGATTTGAGGAGACTCAAGGATGCCTTGCTCAGCCAGATGTATGTGGTCCATTCACTGGAACAGACAACTCCAGAGGTGGGCCACATCTGGAGAAAGATTATGGGAGTCTTGGATATGTTGAAGTGCCTTTTAGAAGTGGAACTATCTGTTCTCAGTTAGCTAGATGCATGTGGAGCTCAGACAGAAGTCCAAATTGAAATGTGCAAAATAAAAGCAGAAGGATGAGGCCATGAGTTTTTGGTGAATCTATTGAAATACTTTGGGAAGGAACATAACATCAAAAGAAAGAGTTATAAATTGAGACAAGGCTAACACAGTGAAAATATTTTATAAAGCTAATTCCAGGAAAATAAGTGGTTTCATGAATATTAATAAAAGCTGGGGTTTAGTGAAAAGCACTGATTCAAAACAAAGAGCAGAGCCAAAATTCCTGGTCCTCAGAACCAATCCTTATTTTTTATGTTTAATGTATTTGAGAAGGAGGGATGGAGACAGAGAGGGGGGAGAGAGAGAGAGAGAGAGAGAGAGAGAGAGAGTCCAATCCACTCCCACAATGGCCAGGGCTTCTTTGGGCTGAAGAAGCCCATATGGTCTCCCACATGGGTGGCAGTAACCCAGTGGAACCACCACACCATCTCTTGGGATCTACGCTGATGGAGAGTTGGAGCTGGGAGCTGGCGATGTGAATGGAACTCAGGTACACCCATTGGGCACATGGGCGTCTTCACAGGCAGGCTACATACACTCTATCCCCTGTCTTTCAGGAAGAGTAATTGATACGGGAGGGGAAGTATCACAGGTGAAGCACAAGGGTGGGGGTGGCAGGGTGGGGATGGTACTAGCAAGGAAGCAGGTGGAGCTCAGGCAACTTTCCCCATGTGAAGCTAACTGCAAGGCGTTACCCTTACAATCCCAGTGCAAAGTGACCCGGTTACTCCACGACACCTTACAAACCAGCCAAGGCCAGTACCTCCCTCTATAAAAGGACATTTAAGTAAATCCATGCTGAAGCAAAAAGTCATATATTAATTTTAATAATGTTACGGGTATTCAGATAGACATGTTTACACCAAAACAAATGTCTACTCACACTTTAATTAGAAATACAAACCACAAATAAGTTACGATGTTACTAGCACAGTGAAAAATTTTTTTTAAAATGAAAGATAAAAACAAAAGCTGATCTAGGCCTCCAATTCTTAGATATAAAGATGAGGGTTCTTTAAACAGTGGGTAGAAGTTGGAATTAAAAGCTCATTTTAATAAAATTTTGAAATCCATGCATAGATATTTATCATACACATTTTCCATGAACTTTTTGAAGACATTTTGTAGCTGCTCAAGTCTTCTGATTGTCTAAGTTTGTTTTTTGGTACTCCATCTCAAATTTCCCTTAATTTCTCTGAATGTCCACTCTCACGAACCAAAAAACTGCACTGACTTCTGACTGAGTTAGGTGGGATGTGATCTTTCCTGTGTGTCAATGTTCCTTAGAATTTGAGAAAGAAAGCCCTACACTCTGCCCCCTTCTGATTTTTTGGAGACCAAGGTGTACACCATTCAATTTCCTCTTGGCTTCTAAAGTGTCTTCAGCCAGCACTGACAGTGAAATATCAGAAAAAAGAGACACGAGACATGGACTATGTGGCAAAGTCTACACATCTATGTAAGACACTGAAAGAACTCTGAAAGAATGACTTTTCCAGTTAGTAGCTGTAAGTGGATACAGTATTATCTAGAATCCATATCTAAGAATTCAGAGCAGGGGCTAGCATTGTGGCTCAGCAGCTTAAGCCACCACCTGCAATACCAGCACATGAGCACTGGTTCAAATCTCAGCTGCTCCATTTCTGTTCCAGTTCCCTGCTAAGGAGCCTGAGAAAGCAGAAGATGGCCCAAGCACTTGGAGTCCCTGTAGCCCACATGAGTAGAATTCGGAGCAGGGAGTTTCTGATACTTTCTGGTTCTAGCACTTAATTTTTTAAATATTCTTGAAAGCAAAACTACTGTGATACTAGTCCAATAGAAAATTAAACTCACTAGAACATTACCCATAAGACGCAAACAAAATAAAGCTTGAATTGATATAGGAATTGATATACATGTTTTCTTAAAATTGCCCCCAAAACTAATATAGTGTTTGGGGACAAGTTTTAAGCTATGTACTCAACATCAAGTTATTTAGCAATGGATCAGTAAAATTAGGCAGTATACTGACAGCATAAATAATCCAAGGCTAAGGTCTAAAAGATTGGTTTGCAGTTACTTTCTTTTTTAGACTGCAATACTACCAGGGTGCCTACTTATTCTCACCAAAAAAAAAAAAATCCACCAAAAATCCACATTCAGGTGCCTGTATCTCACATTCAGACAATTTCAGTGTCCAGACAAGTTCTAACAATGATGAAATACAGGTATAGATTAATGTAACATAAATAGTCTTGAAATTGTGTGCCATTTCAAATGTCCTATCTCCACCATGAATTTTAGTATATTGAATTTTGGTTCACAGCCACCACGAACGCTCTGCATGTGTTTTAGCAGGGGTAGTACTAACACATCCAAAACAATTTCTGGAATATTGCGAATGAAGGAGCCACAAAAAACTCAGCATGAAGAGCGATGTCCTGGCCTCCTATTTAGTTCGAAGGGGCTCTGAAGCTTCAGCAGCAATCAGGAGACTCGGAAAATGCTGACTTTCATTACAAACTTTATTTGTCAATACAATTCACAGTTTATACATGGTGCATCCCACCATATGGACTTTCAGAGCAGTCACTGAGGAAATGAGAGTGGCTTCCTTGCTTAAAGAGCCTGACTTCCTAAAATGTTGCTTAGAACTTTTTAAATTTATAAAAGTACCTTCAACAAGTTAACTGAATATGTACATTTCTAGCTGAAAATTGGAAAATTAAGCATCTGTTAGTTTGTTTTTAAAGATCCTGGGTTGATTTTGTGAGACCCTAATCTGAGTGCCGCTTATTCAGATACGCATCCTCCCCCTCAAAAAATTGAAAGACATCAGCTTTGTGATTATATTTAGGGAAATCATTTTCTTTCTGGACTTTAAAAATTATATATACAATGTACAGCAGATTTAAGTATGAAAATAAAGGAAAGGGTAGCAGTTGACTTGGGTGCATTTAGTGAATATTTTCCGAATCTTGGAAATATCCAAAGAATTACTAGGATATAAAATTAAACTGAAAAGGATTATCAGCCTTTCTCTATCTAAAAAGATTTAAATTGTGCTATAACAGCTTTTCCTCTAATGTCAGAGATGAATTATGCCTGCAATCTGCATTTTCCATGTGCAAAATCACAGTGATCCCAGTTTCCCTTCTGCTCTCCCACCTGGTCACAATTGCAAAGGTACCCACAGGGCGAGGACCTCTCCCTGCTGCCTCCTCCCCTCCTGTCACCTGGCACATGTCACCCAAGGAAAGAACATTACGTCAGTTTTCCATACATCAAAAAGCAAATAGATGCTGGCAGTAGAATGTTTATTAGCAAATACTCATAACACAGTGGGGTTGCTATTTTCTTGTCCTCAGAAGAGTAATTCATACCAAGTGTTTTAAATCGCCTGCAGTAACACCCATTTTAACAGTTTTTTTTTTCCTATCAGATGACTTACATATGGACTTTCTTCTTCCACCTTAAAAATATGTTTAACTAATAAATACTAAGTTCCAGAAACTGCCAGGAAAACAGGGATGGTTTGGAGCAGCCAATTGTACCAGCCTGGTAATAATTACACCATATATATGTACCTTGGTACCTGAGTCAAATAAATACTGAGAGGGCCAACTTTGCACCTCCTTTCTCTGCAGTGCGTTTAATGCTAGAGTTTCTGAGAGTTGCTTCAATGTCCATCTAATTTGGCATCTATTCCTTCTTCGGGCATCATCATGTCACTCATTTTACACACTGTTCCCAGCAAGGTATGGTATTCAAACGAGAGGACTGGGGTAAAAGACTGCAGAAGTGCGCCTAGGGATGGGGCGGGGAAGGAGAAACCATACATTAGCTAGAGAGGTTCTGTTTCTTCATAAGATAAGGCACTGACAGAAAATTTCTTAGGTAAAAGGCTGCATAAGAATTTCTTGCCATTGACCAAAAGAAACGTTGTCATCCACAAATGGTCCGTATCTAGGCTCAGTTAAGTAGACCCTGAAAAGTTAAGGGCTGATCCCTCACAGCTACATCATTACCAAAGACAATTGCAATTCATTCTGAGGCCTTGTGGCACATTGGGAGGAGATGGAGAAAAACAGTCTGGGCACAGAAAGGCATCAGACATCGCTTGTCCTTCCACTCATTAAAGAAAGTGGAGTGCGCAACAAGCATCATCAGAAAGAGTGCTGGCTCAGAATTCCAAATTCTCTTGATGGCAGATGACCATGATGGGTGAATCTATTTGTTTTTTTTTCCCCTTAGGAGCTCATGCACAATTTTTTAAAATATGCTACCAGCAACAGTCATATAGAGCATACAGAAGTCCTCACCTATGGCTATGCCTAGGCTCTTCCAAGAGAGGGCTATTTAATGTTCTCAATCACAGCAATCTCTTCGCCAGCACAGTGTGGCGTCAACCCATTCAGATAGATGCTTTCCGTCTTCAGTAAGGGAGGCAAGACATCCCTCTCGCTGGTCAGGTGGTTCACGGACAGGGTCCTCCTGCAAGGCGTCAGCTCCTGGTTGTGGTTCCCAGCCAGTTCTGCAGAGAGCTTCCGCTTAATGGAGGTGGCACGTTGGAACTTGTCGTAGATCTCCACACTCAGCCGCCTCCGGGTTTCTTTGAATTCGGCCGTGACATTGGCTGTCCACTCAGCAGCATGTGCTCTGAACTCTCCCACCTGGAGCGTACAAGCAGAGAAAAGATCGGGATATGTCAAGAGGATGGCCAATATTTCACATAGTCTTTTACTACACTTGTGATCTGAGAACTCAAGTTAATTATGCAATTTGTTCATGAGTACAATTCTAACGTATACAGAGAGGGCTCCAGAAATTAATCTATGAACTTTAAGTCAACTGATTCCAGGGACACTAGATGTGCTTATTTTTTGTACGTGGATCTTGACACTGAAACTTCTGATGCTGCAGAAAGGCAAACTAACATTTTACAAACTCGGGGTATTTGTTGATTTTCTTCTCCCCCTCATCTGGTTGTAATTTCTGAAAGTATTTGATGTCGAAAAGGCAGTGATACATAGTAAGTGCAGCAAGGCAGAGTAAAAGTCTGGAATATGAACCCAGGTGACCTGGGTGGGTTCTGATAACAGCAATGCTTTTTGCTCAGGATGTAAAGCTATGTGTTAGAAATCTGAAAGAGCATGTGCGAGAACTCTGTATCCAATCTCACCTTGGTCATCTGGGAATTCTCAATTTCCTAAGAAAGCAACAGAGTATTTTGTTTCTTCTTTCAGAGAAGGCAGAGAAGTGAGAAAGGCCAAGTCCATTTGAGACTGGCATGGGAGCAGTTTAGTCCAAGGCAGTTATTATTTCTCGACGAGTATTTGTGGAATCAGTGAAGTGACCTCAACCTGCCTGAGCTGCCACCTCCTCAGTGTCCCTCAGGTTTCTTCACAGAGCCTACCTAACAGGATGCTGAGCGACTGTCCTCCACAAACCGCGAGGTCAGACATGCAGGTGCTGTGTTGTTCTCTGTCTTTTCAGAGTTAAAGAAAAAGTCGCCAAGTCCCAAGCATATGCTTCTGCAAGTACCTGCTATTCATGACCGTGAGCCCACAGGCCAATTGTTCTGACTCCCTTGAAAAGTATGCTTCTGTGCTCTGAAGTAGAAACTAACCGATCCTATGGGAAATGTCACAATTCTTAAGGAAAACAGAGTGTAATCACCTAGGTATCTCCTAGATTAATTTCCTACTTGCAACCACTCCTCCATTCCCCTCTTGCATTTCTGCTTTCAGCAATAGGGAGCCACACTGAACTCACTCCTTGACTCACCTGGGCTTTCTCTCTTGCTTGCAAAGCAAATGACAACAGCCCTGTTACTCTTCTTGTTCTGTTATCTCTGTTGATTTTTATTTTAAATACTGATATGGGAAATATCACTGATGATTTCTAAATGTTTATACTTCCCCTGACTTATAAGAGAGGATAAATACGTATATACACAGGGATACTTCACGTTTGTGGAAAATGGAATTAGAAGTTGATTTTGGTAGAAAAAAATCAAAATCAGGATCAACCTTATGAAGCAGCAGGTTAAACCTCTTCTTGAGATGCTAGCATCCTATATCGGAGCACCACTGGAGTCCCAGCTACTCCACTTCTGAGCCCACTAATGTGCCTGCTAATGTGCCTAGGAAAGCAGCAGATGGCCCAAGAGCTTCAGCTGCTGCTACCCACATGGGAGACCCAGATGGAGTTACTGGCTCCTGGCTTCTGCCTGGCCCAGCCCTGCCCATTATAGCCATTTGTGAATTGGACCAGCAGTTGAAATATTGATCTCTCTCTGTGTCTCTGTTTCTGTCACTCTTTCAAATGAAAAGACAAATCTTTAAAAAAAAAATTTAAATCCATGCCAAAGAAGGGTCTTCAACATGTTCTTGTATTACAATATAGTAGATATATATACTTGGATAGCCATTGTGCATGTGTGTTAATATATGTGCATGTATGTATATGTGCATGTATATATATGTGTGTATGTGTGCAGAAAAATATAATGGAAACTTTGAATGTCCTTAGATGATGGCATTCAGAAAATCAACTCTGTCATCCATTCATAATTTCTCTCTCTCTCTCTCTCTCTCATATACACACATTTAGTGATCTCCTTTTTCATTTGAAAAGACCATTTATTGACCATCTATAATGCTGCAACAAGAAACAATTGCTTGTTATCTTGGTCTGGCTCTGACAAAAGCAAAGCTAGAAAAAAATGAGGACTTTGTGACAAACATGATGGACAAGATCAAGCATTCCATAACCACTGGGGCCAGTTAGATGGAAGTTGCAGGGAAAGATGTGGTAAATGTATGATGATTTAGCCTGTAGATACTTACTGTTCCCCTATAAGGAACTATGCCTACCTCTAAACTACATTAGATACAGAAGACATAATTAAATGTCTAGCTCTGCCTTGGGTTAGGAAAATATCAGCGTATCTACCATTGGAAACAACAAATCATTAATATTTGACTCCCCACAAATCCCATCCACATTTATAAATAAACTCTCCCACAGTCTATATTATTTTTCTGTTTTTACCTGGCTGTCTTTCTGCTTAGCTAAGAGTTCCTGAGACCTCCAGGTGTATCTAGAGCATGTACTGCATGCCACAGTGAAGAACCTCACCAGGAACTTGTTAAATTGCACTTAATTACTAAATGAACATTGTCTACTAAGTTTTAAAATAACAATTTTTAGCATAAAGAGATTCACTTATTTTTCTACCAGTTCCAAAGACTTATAATTCCAGCACGCTTAAAGATTATACTCAAATATTAAAAATAAACTCCAATTAATATGGGGTGGGCTTTATGGTACAGTGAGTTAAGCCACTGTTTGAGATGCCCACATCCCATACCAGAGTGCCAGGGATGAAACCCTGTCTCCCTTCCAATCCAGCTCCCTGCCGCTGATGCACCTGGGATGCAGCAGAAGCTGGCCCAGATACCTGGGTTCCTGTCACCCACCTGGGAGACCTGGATGGCGCTCACAGCTCCTGGCTTCAGCCTGCACCAGCCCTGGGTGTTATGGGCAGCCAGGTAGTAAACTAGCCAATGGAAGATTTTTCCTCCCTCCCTCCTTCCCTGTATCTCTGCATTTCAAATAAATGCTTTTTAAAAAGCAACTGATTAATAAGGCCTTGAAAAAAATAGTTATCATTTGCAACATGTTACTAAATTATCCTAGTTTATATTATAAGCAGATAATCCTGAACAGTGTAAAATTTGAGGTTTGCAATCAATGTTTATTAATGAGAAAGTAACAAATTCCATGTAACCTCCACTGCCACCTTATCGATCATTTTATAAAAAAGGAATCAACCTGTTTTATTTGAAAATTTGTAATTTTGTAAATGTTAAGAACAATTACTAATATACTTTTTCCTATGAGGAGCTCTTCCTACTAGTAAGGTTAACACAGAAAAGAAACAGGAATTAATGTATATTTTTGTTTCAATAAGTGTCTATGAAAAGCAGAAGAATCAATTACTATATTCTTCCCATACACAGGCGATTAAGTAAACATAATGACCTTCCCAGGGGGCATCTATCTGAGGAATCCTTCAAGGCACACTTCCAGTTTCAGGGCACTGTCAGAACTGATGGTTCTAAAATTGGACCTGCTCCATCAGCTCTGGGTTGCCAACCTCTCACCTCTCAGCCCAGTCTCCATGACCTCAGAACTTGCCCCCTGTTTTCCTCCCTAATGGTCTCTACTTTTACTTTTGAAAATGTCCTATTATTAAGGTAATAGGCTGCTTATCAAAGCTCAAATATTGATCGATTTACTTCTATCTTCTTCAACTAGAATATAAGCTCTGTGTATATCTTCAGCACTTAGCATGTGGAATGTGAAAGACTTTCAATACATATCTATTAAATGCATAAACACATTACAGAAAATATAAGCACTCTGTAATCTTACCCCTCAATGATAATAATTAGCAATGGGATAATGCACATGCTACCAATGGTTTTCCTTCTCTCTGAATAGGAGATGCTTTAAAAATGTGAAAAAGTGAAATTAAAAGATAAGTTTAGTTCATTGCAAAACATCCTGAAATCCATGCATATGTGGGGGTCTTCCAAAAGTTAATGGAAAATGAGTATGGTGAAAAGTCTATGAATAGATGTTGTGCACCAAAATACTTATCTTCTAATTCTGATTTCCACAAGCCTTCTGAAGCACCCCATATATTAATCTTACTTTCTTCCTCTTCCATCTTGACCACCATTCATATTTTTGCAAAATATGGTCTTGTATTACACATACCGTTTTACAAATATTTTTTCCTCAGGATTTTAGTACCCTTTCCATGTCAGTACCCATTTTTCTACTTCATAGTTTACATCTGCTACCCAGCATTCTCCAGGATTTCTCATCTGGGTGGATTTTTTTATTAAAAGGAACATGTCACTGACAATGATAATAATTAGCAACAAGATGTGCACATGCTACTTACAGCTTTTCTTCTAAATATGAAGATCCTTTAAAAATGTTTGTGAAAAATGAAAGTAAAAGATAATTATTCAATAATTTCTCATCCAGGTGGACTTTTTTTTATTAAAAGGAACATGTCAGAAGTTATTCTTGTGCCTGTGTCTTTGCTAACGTGTATGAGGTATTACCTTAAATGGAAACACTGGGTCAAAAGTTGTGAATATTTCCTATTTTGTAGGAACTGTCAAAGCTCTGTGCATGAGCTCAAGGGCTTGGGCCATCTTCTACTGCTTCCCCAGGCATAGCAGAGAGCTAGATCAGAAGCGGAGCAGCCAGAACTCAAACCAGCACCCATATGGGATGCCAGTGCTTCAGGCCAGGGTGTTAACCCGCTGCGCCACAGCGCCGGCCCCACAGTGTGTCTTATGGCAAGTTTTTGTTTTGTTTTGTTTTTTTTTTTTAACTTCTTTCTACTCAGTCTCTCCTGTGAAGTAGGGGGAAACAATAGAAGCCACCTAGCAGAGTTGTGCTCACAACCAAACAGGTTTCTTTTCATCAAACAGCAATGCTGAGCACGTGGCAGGCACTATATACACATGCAGTTGTACCCAATCTCCTAGAGTCCTTTTCATTACGAGCACTGACCAGGTATTTTCAGATTCAGGATTCCCAGCAGCCCCCTTATTTCCTTCTGCATACTCAGAAATAACCTCTGCCTTTTTAGAGAAAAGCAGCACCTGATTCCTGTCATCAAGTAACAAGCTCTTTAAAGACAATGAGCATCTCTGCATTGCCATTTGAAACTTAAGTCATCAGTTGAACAAAGAATAAAAACTTTCCTTAGACTTGATCTGAATTTTCTCAAGAAGCAAGCTTCACTATGTCCCCGTGATCTCGATGGTTGTACTAATGACCCACATACGACTCTCCGCAGAGCTGAGCGCTTCTGCAAGTTAGATTTCCGACAATTAGGAAAAGGCTAAATGCAAGCACAGCTCAGACTTGTTGGCGTCCATGAACGTCTTTAGTTTCTAATCTTTCATTGTCCTCAATCCCTGGCAGAGGCTGGTACTTTTATCCATGTTGGGGAACATTTCTTTTTAAATTTCTGTAGAATTCCCAAGGGAAGAAAGTAGCCCCTGGAGGTCCTAAGAGCTGCAGTAAAAACAGTCATCAATGAACTGGGGGGTCTGCAGGGTGGATGCAAGGCTCCAGCGTCAGCTCTGCAACCTCGCTCTGTGTGCCCACTGGCCAGAAGTCCAACATTTACCTTCAGATTCCTTGTCTATAAGATAAGGATAAGCTATAGCACAGGAGGAGCATGTGATCTGTGTATGTGTGCACATGCGAGTGTGTGTTCTTAAAATATAAGGACTACATGCCTATTACTTATGATAAGGAAGCTGACGATAATATAACTCGCCAAGGGTACTTTACTCATTAATTCTAAGGACTACACGTCTTTTGGAGAAGTGAAAGGTAAATTCACATCATATGGAAATCCACTCTATGGCAGTTTACATTAGAGTGAGGATATGCTGCCTTAATTTCCTAACAATATTGAAAACAATGAATTGACTTACTAACATGTATACCCGGGCTACTTATCTAAATCCATAATGGTACATGTACCCTATTGATTGTGGCCTGTGTTCCTACTACTCTGCATGATACTGGACTTAAGGAATACAACCAAATTCACAGCTTATAAATAGGGAGAAAAAAGAGAAACAATATCTCAAAATCCACCCTCCCCTCCAAATCCTGGCCTTATAGGATTATCTATGACAGTGCATAATTTTTCATCCAATAAAATGTTTCCTAAGATGCAAACCCATATCTTTTAGTGGTAATAAAATGATACATTCAAACTCTGAAAGGGTTTTTTTTTTGTTTATAAAGAAATTCAAACTAAGTTGTTGAGAATATCACATTTATATATGTAAAATAATTCTTGATTGAAATGTTAATGCTTGTGTTCTGGAAAAATTTAGTTATTTGTGCATTTATAACATTTTTGTTTCCTTGGCTTTTTATAAAAAAAATTCAGCACCATCATCAAATAGTGTTTCATCTTCCTACAATATAGCAACCTGCATCACTGAAATACAAAGTCAAGGATGGGAATGTGAGAAAACCAGCTTTTGAAGGATGACATGAATGTCCCCCAGTCACCCACCTTACTGAGGAGAGAGGCCTTCCTCGGATTCTGTGTATTCCTACATTCCTGTCACTGCCACTGCCCCTGGGATCTGACTGATAATAAGAAAGGAAGGAGACTGGGTGCTACCAATAGGCACTTGGCTTCCACACTCCACTGGGACCGCTCTCACCCTTGTCACTAAACTCAGTGGCTGGGTCTCTGTCAGTAAGTGGCCTGATCTTTCCAGACACAAACACTGGAGTCTGTGTCACTGACTGCTCCGTCCCTCCCTGCTAGGCTTCTCTCTTCGAGTCCAAATCAGCAGCTCTCCTGGCCAGTGCCTTTCCAGTCAGTTCTTCTCAATCAACTCAGTAGGCTCCTTTCCTTTTATCCTCCCCTTCACTACCTTTGTTAGGTTCCGTTTTTCTCAATTTCCCTGGACAATCCCATCCTTCCAGCCTTCTCCTTACCAGCCACATACACTTTCATATCTTCCGTCGCACCGCGTGACAGCACCTGGTGAGGCAGTCCCAGAGAGAAATGCCGCCACTCAAGTTAACAGAAAGGTTAAGAACCACTAACAGCTTCCTCAGCAACTGTGAACACTTCTCAAGCATCCAAAGGAAGCACCGTGATGACACAGGGCCAGCAGTTGACTCCCCAACACTGGTTCCAGCTCAAGAGTATCCAGGTTCTCTAAAGAATCTCAGATAATACTGAGGCGGCCCTTGTAATGGTACCCACACAATTTAGAAGGGTGCTTGCTATAGTCCAACATTTTAGGGCAAGGTCCCTAAACCACCTAAGATTGATAGGATGGCCTAAGAAGGATGAAACTCCACTATTCTCAAAGCTTGTGCTTTATGTTTACGGGAAGTTCCTTTGTAACTTGAAGACTACTATCACTCCTTTGACTCCAGTCAACTACAGGGGAGAGTCCTTGAGGGTGAAGAGCATGGCTTTATTCTCATCAGCCTCAGCTCCCTTCCCGCCCATGCCATACTACAGCATCTGGGACAGGGCCTGTTGAATGAAATGCGTTGAATCTTCCCAATTCCATGTGGGTTTGACGCCTGAGACCACACATTCTGTTCCTTTCTTCTCTTCATAAAAATACTCAGAATGCTAATTTGAACAAACTAGACTCCTGCATGCACTCTGACTAAAGAGAAGTCTGTGACCACCAACTAACCCAGTCCTCTTCCTATAGAAAAAGCATCAAGGAACCTCAAGGATTCTCACATGCAGTTGACATTTGCATTAAGTTCTGTGTCATTGTGTTGTGGTACAGCCTCATGAGAAACCAATGTTTTATAATCCAATTTTAAGCATACTAAAACATCTATAACCTTTGATAAAAGTCAACAGTTCATAGGAATCTATTCTGGTCAAGAATTGCCAGCAAGGGAAAAAGCAAATATATAAGAAGATCTCCTCTGAACTATATTTTAATGGCCTAATATTGATTAATAATAAATGTTATATAAGTAGTCAATACTTATGAGAAGTCAATAAGGTATAGGAACCATTTTCTACATTATGATTGTGTTAAGTAAAGTGTTAAAAAATAAACTTATGTTTTATACAATTGATTACAACTATATAAGGTCTTGAATGTGTATAAGCAAAGATATTGATAAGATATAAAAATAGAAATTTGGATTTCCACTACTGAGTATTTATTATACAACAGGCCATGTTGAGGACTATAAATTTCTGAGCTTTTTTTTCCTTACACATTCCCATACTGGTATTGTATCATCTTTCCAGATGCACTGTCCAGCAAACCCAGCTTGAAATAAACCTTGGAAAAGCAGAGTTATCTATGGTGTGTAATTTATTTGCTCAACCTAGCCTGAGTATCAGAATTGTACTACAATTGTCACTGGGATTCTTTCTTATCCAAGTATCCAAGTAAAAAAATACCTTGATGGAGTCTTTAATTTTTGATGTTACAAAGAAAATAAATGATTGAGACTGTTTGAATCATACACTGTTTACTGAAATATCACTCATTATGCTTTCTTATCCACCTAAGTGTGATGACAGGTCAGTCCCATCCTGATTTTCATGTCTTTTTGTTGATTTCATTTCTGAAAGTCTCCTTGTCTCTATGCCAGATCAGTTATTACTGAAGCAGGCCTTTCTTTGTAAAAGGAAGTGCAACATGACATAAAGAGAGTTTTTAGGTTTTTTTCAATTTGAAATATTCATTAAATGGGATTTTTAAATGCTTGGTCTTTATCAACTTCATTATTAAGGAGACTGTTTTCCAAACAATTTGGCAAAAATGCCAGTGGATAGTTTCCAAGACAGGGAAGTCCACTTTGACGAGCGGTGCGTCCTTCTGCTTTCTTTGCCCCTCTGATCTGTTTCTCAGTCATGCTTCTGTGGCAGAAGACTTACCCTACTTTACCTTTTTTTTTTTTTTTTTTTTTTTTGACAGGCAGAGTGGACAGTGAGAGAGACAGAGAGAAAGGTCTTCCTTTTACCGTTGGTTCACCCTCCAATGGCCGCTGCAGCCGGCGCACCGCGCTGATCCGAAGGCAGGAGCCAGGTGCTTCTCCTGGTCTCCCATGGGGTGCAGGGCCCAAGCACTTGGGCCATCCTCCACTGCACTCCCTGGCCACAGCAGAGAGCTGGCCTGGAAGAGGGGCAACCGGGAAAGAATCCGGCGCCCCGACCGTAGTAGAACCCGGTGTGCCAGCACCGCAAGCGGAGGATTAGCCTAGTGAGCCGCGGCGCCGGCCCCTACTTTACCTTTTGACAAGACATGACTTTCCAGGCAAGCTTCATCTAAACGTGTCCATTCACATGACAGAAGTCATGGTATCTGCAATTGGCTTCTCAGGTTACCAGCAGCCAAGGCTGCCTGGAATCTCACCATTAAATATTAGGTAACACACAGGAGGCTCCCCGGTTCTAAGCAGCACCATCGTATGGGTCCTGTTTTCCATATAATTTAGCAATCACCAAGAGGTTGAGCATTCCTTCATTTAACGTCTGCTGCTTAATTTAGCTATATAAACTTGGGGAACTTCTCTGATTCAGAATAATTCTAAACAACATTTAACTTCAGCTGTCTGTTTCACTCTGACATGACACTCACCTAAAGCTTGCTCCCCTTGAACAAAGCCCACTGTGCCTTTCCATTAAATTAGAAAACCTAGGGCTCTCTGCTTCAGTAAATGTTTCCTAACTACGTGCTAGCTTGGAAATTCCATGATCTTCTTTTTATAGTTTCGGTTTCCGGCTATCAAGAAAAGAATACAAAAATCAAAATGGGCTATTATTTTAAATGATCCATCGCCAAGAAAATGACCCCACAACAGTATTCCAATCATCTGAAGTCAGCTATGCCAGCATGGCATTGCAGATACAATCTGGAAATGGGGCCAAAGCAACTCTGCCAGTGCTCCGTGTTCAGAGAACCTGTCCTATTCTCTTTCTCTTCAAGTCTTCCCCACCCTACCCCCAACAATCATTTCCTTTGAATCACTGCCTTGCCACCTAAGACCCTGCAGTTTTGTTTTTGTCTTTGCACTTCTATAATCTTCTCCTAGTCATCTGCTCCCTACAGACCTTACATTATCTATATTTTTCATTCAAATTGACTTTCCTTGTCTTCTTGAGTCATCTCAGCTAGCTACAAATAACAATCACCTGTTAAAGACTACCAGGTGGAGTGTTTTGATCAGAAACTCTAAGGTTTTTCTAGTTACCAACAGCCAACTCAAGTACTGGATAAGACTTGTAAGAGCGCTGACTTTTCTTCAAAAAGCGCAGATGAAATTTTTTCATGTGGATAGAGTAGTACGTAGAGAGAACCTTTTCCCTAAGGATGTCTTCAAAAGACGCATGGAAGAAAAGCTGAGCACTGAGGATTTGATAATGATCATTTGCTAACTTTCTTCACCTCAAGTGAAAAAAAAAAAAAAAAAAAAGGCCTTCCTCATCTTTGACCAATACTTTTTCCCATCCCTTTTGACAGTGGGATTTTAGTTTAGTCTTCCCAGTGGTGAAATGTTTATATACCTCAATGCTTTCAGGAAAGTTAAATATTACAAGCTGTTAGCTGAGTTGCAAACAAAATATCCTTGTGGTTAAATCTATAAAAATAATCTGAAGCCTACTTTCATTTTAAGAGGTTTCCTAGACTATCATACTTAACAATTATCATTAATTCATTTTCTGAGGTATTGACATTTCATTGTATCATTGAATTGTACTGCTAAAAAGAACAATTCATATTGTTCTCTTTACCAACCAGGTTCCAAAAAGAAAAGAAAACCCTTAAAGGATTACTTAAGTGTTGCATTATCTTGGCAGAACAGTACATGATGTTTTTCTCTGGTTTTCAGGAAAGTATATGCAATATTCATAAGATCTCCTTAACCTAAACTGCTATTCTTCAATAACAATTTTCTCTACTTCTTAATAGCATGCATATTAACATAACTGTGTAAAGATGAAGTACAATAGCAGCTAATCTTTTTTAATAAAAACAATATCAAGAAAATGAATACTAAAATTAGCACTTTTATTTTAAATAATCTTCTCAAAATGTCAAAGTGTATTTTAACTGTGGAACTGGGAAGCCAAAAATCAACTGATTTTGGTCCCCACTGGTCTAACATGGAGCTTTCATTCAATTTATGCAACAAGTTTCAGCATGGTAGAAATGTGTACATTAAAATTCATAAAACAATATGACATGATGATTTACACAATTCCACACACTATTATCTGATTGGGTTACAGTAACTACTAGATATCTGTTTAACCTTCAAGACAGGGTGGGAACTCCACGAATGGTACTGGGTGATGATGGGGTGGTGATGATGGTGGTATGGAAGGTAATCATCTGTTTAAGTTTCAAAGGTGTACAAAAAATACCAAATAATAAGTAGAATATAACCACTGAATGAGGAGGTGGGCTAGAACCTTACAAGCATTTATCATAAAATGTATTTATTATGCAAGGGGCCTTCAGAAAGCCCATGGAAAAATGTAATAAAAAATGTTTATTTTGGTGCAAACTATTTTGAAATCCATGCATAATTTTTTTATTATATGCACGTCCCAGATATTTTTTTGAAGACCCCTCATATATTTAATGAAATCAATCCATTTAATGACACTTTAAAACTCATTTAGGAAGCCTAAATTTCATTGCGGTTTTAGGTAGAAGCAGGAAATTGGCCAAGTTAGGAGGCCTGCATGCCATATCAGACTGCCTGGGGTTGATTCCAGCTTCCCAGCACTGCAGACCCTAGGAGGCAGTAGTGAAGGGGAAGGAATTGGGTTTCTCCCAGCCTCATGGGAAACCTAGATTGAGTTCCCTGCTGTTGGTTTCAGCCTGGCCCAGAGGAGCTACAGCTAAGCCTCTGCCATTGTGGGCATTTGGGGAGTGAACCAGTGGGTAGCCACTCAGTTGCTTATACTCTCTCTCTCTTTCTCTCTCTCTGCCTCACAAATAAAATTTTCCAAATAGTGGTTTATTGACAATAAAAGGTATTTTATGTTCACTATGGGAACATAGGGCCTGTCTACTAAAAATATAGTTTTACTTTCTTTCCCAAACAGTTAAAGGCAGTGACATAGGAGCATACCTAGGTAGACATCAGTGCAGTGGATTTGGGGGTGGGGCCATGGCATCAGTTGAAATGTCAGAGCCAAGTCAGCATGGAGGGGGCACCACACAAAAGGTGGCAGGAATAGTCTGAGAGGCATGACGAGGGCAGCCCACAGGAGGGAGGCCCACATGTTGTGCTGAAAACTAAGCAGCGTGGGGAGGACATCTCAGCAGGGTAGGTGTGGCAGTGAAAATTCAAGACTGACTACAAACAAGGAGACCGATCAAAACATCATCCTGAGAATAACAGGAACCAGGGATTGATTTTACTGTAGATGAGAAAAGATTACAAACATTAAAAAGCCAAAAACTATAAGGATCTATGTTGTACTGGATTGAGATTGAAGAAATTCACATGAACTCCTAGAGTTGAAGGCATATAGCTATAAAATAAACATATATGGAAAGATGTGTATGCATGAATATGAAACACAGTCCTTAGACTTACCTACTAGAGTGCCTAAGAACAGTGACACCCACGTCAGCAATAAACATTACCCTTTTTTAAAAAATATTTTTTAAAAAACTGTTTAAGGTGAACAAATCTCATATATTTCATATATACAGATTTAGGAGCCTAGTGATACTTCCCACTCTACCTTCCCTCCTGCCCATGCTCTCACCTTCCTCCTCCTTTATTATTCTTTCTCTTAATTTTTACAATGATCTACTTTCAGTTTATTTATGTTCATAAGATTAACCCTACACTAAGTAAAGAGTTCAAGAAATACTAAGAAGAAAAAAAAAACACTATTCCTCAACAGTAGAGATCAGGTCTGTAAACAATCATTGTATCTCAGTCAGTTTGACTCCTAAACATTACATTTATTGGTACTCTATGAGTTATCACAGATCAGAGAAAACATGCAATATTTGTCTTTTCAGGACTGGTTTATTTCATTAAGTATAACAGTTTCAAGTTGTATCCATTTTGCTGCAAAAGACAGGATTTCATTTTTTATGGCTAAGTAGTATTTCACACTCTCTCTAGATATAGATATATATATATGTATATATATATAAAACATATATATGTATATGCATACATATAGATTTATATAAACATATATATTAATTTCTTTATCCAGTCATCAGTTGGTGGACATCTGAGTTGAATCCACAGCTTAGCTACTGTGAACTGAGCTGCAATAAACATGGGGTTACAGATCATATGCTGATTTCATTTCCAATTCTAAAATTCCCAAGAGTGGGATTGCTGGGTCATATGGTATATCTGTTTTCAACTTTCTGAGGTATCTCCATACTGTCTTACACAATGGCTATACTAGCTTACATCCCTAAAGTGGATTAGGGTACCTTTTTCTCTCACATCCTCACCAGCATTTATTGTATGCTGATTTCTGTATGAGAGCCATTCTAATTGGGATGAGGTAGAATCTCATTGTGGTTTTGATTTGCATTTCCTGATGGCTAGTGATTCTGAGAATTTTTTCATGTGTCTGTTGGTCATTTGAAGTTCATCCTTTGAAACATGCATGGCCAAGTCCTTTGTCCACTTTTTGTTTAAGGATTTATCTATTTATTTATTTGAAAGGCAGAGATATGGGGGTGGGAAGAGAGATTGATCTTCCTTGTGCTGGTTCATTCCCCAAATGGCCACAATGACCAAGACTGAGTCAGGCACCTGGAGCTTCTGGGTCTCCCATGCAGATGCAGGGTCTCAAGCAATTGGGCCATTTTTGTTGCTTTCCCAGGAACATTAGCATTAGCAGGTAGCTGGATTGGAAGTGGAGCATCTGGGACTTGAACCGGTGCCCATATGAGATTCTGGCACTGCAGATGGAGGCTTAACATTCTATGCCTTAGCACCAACCCCCTTTGCCCACTTCTTAACTGGATTATTTTGTTGTAGTTGAGTTTCTTGAGCTCTTTATAGACTCAGGACATTAATCCCTCATCAGTTGGATAGTCTGCAAATATTTTCTCACATTCTGTCAGTTGCCTCTTCACTGTGTTGAGTGTTTGCAGTGTAGAAGCTTCTCAGCTTGATGTAATCCAATTTGTCTATTTTTGCTTAGATTGCTTATGCTTCTGTGGTCTTTTCCAATGTTGTCTAGTAATCTGATGGTATCAGGTTGTAGATTTAGATCTTGGATCCATTTTGAGTTGATTTTTGTATAAAGTCTAATGTAATGGTCTTGTTTCATACTTGTGTGTGCAGAGATCCAATTTTCCCAGCACTATTTGTTGAAGAGACTATCCTTTCTCCAGTGGTTGATTTTAGCTTCTTTGTCAAACGTTAGTTGATTGTAGATGGTGTGGATTGATTGTTGGGAGTTTCTATTCTGTTCCATTGGTCTACAGTACCAGGCTGTTTTGATTATAACTGCCCTGTAGTATGTCTTGAAATCTGATATTGTGATGCCTCTGGCTTTGGAATTACCCTTTATCCAATAAAAACACTATGGCTCCTTGGAAAGACAGATGATTCCAAGGCCAGAGAAAATCTAAATTGAGTCTAGAAGACCTAACTGTGCAGAGACTAAAGAATTGCTCAAAGGATGATGGGAATAGGCCAAAAAGATGCCGAACTCAGTTTGATGGGTGCACTACTGACCAAATCTCAACTTGAGAATCAAAATAAATTATGATTGTAAAAGACTATAACTATTGAATACAGAGGAAATATATAACTATGTGCTGATGTATAAAATAATTGATAAATTCAGTTTGAAAGAAAAGGATAATCATAAAAAGTCAAAGGACAACCCTCTCCCCATGGCATATTAACAGCACAGGGAAAAGAGGAACTTTACAATGGAGAAGCCTGGTAGACAGTACCTTACATGACCCAGTAAACATCCAAAGTCATGGGACAAATCGCAGTTGTGTGTCATCTGACAGAAGGAGCTGTCTTCTGATATAATAGCTCTTTCTCACATTATTAGACTTATGTTGGGCAACAATTCACTGTGATATTTACACAAGAATACTTCAAAAGTTCATGGAAAATGGAAAAAGATAAGCTTACTTTGGTGAAAAAAATTTTGAAATTTTAAAATTCATACATACAAGGGATTTTTGAAAAGCACATGAAAAATACATGTTATGAAGAAAACTATGTGTGAATTTCAAAACTGTTCTGTGCTCAAATAGATTTATCCCTTCTTAAAAAAGAGTTAAACTCTTTTTTTTTTTTTTGACAGCAGAGTGGACAGAGAGAAAGGTCTTCCTTTGCCATTGGTTCACCCTCCAATGGCCGCTGCGGCCAGCACGCTGCAGCTGGCGCACCGCGCTGATCTGATGGCAGGAGCCAGGTGCTTTTCCTGGTCTCCCATGGGATGCAGGGCCCAAGCACTTGGGCCATCCTCCACTGCACTCCCTGGCCACAGCAGAGAGCTGGCCTGGAAGAGGGGCAACCGGGACAGAATCCGGCGCCCCAACCGGGACTAGAACCCGGTGTGCCGGCGCCGCTAGGTGGAGGATTAGCCTATTGAGCCGCGGTGCCAGCAAACTCTTTTTTGATAGAGATAGAGATAGGTAGAGCGAGAGTGAGGTGGGGTGGAGAGAATGTTCCACCTACAGGTTCACTCCCCAAATGGCTGTAATGGCCAGGGCTAGGCGAAGCCAAAGCCAGGAGCCAGGAACTCCATCTGGGTCTCCCGTGTGGGTGGCAGGGGCCCAAGCACTTGGGTCATCTTCCACTGCCTTCCTAGGTGCAGCAGCAGAAAACTGGATTGGAAGCAGAGCAGTCAGGACTTGAACCAGCATGCTATATGGGATGCCAGCCTTGCAAGTAGAAACTTAACCCATTGTGCCACAACACTGGCCCTGACTTATCACTTAATTCCATTTTCCATGAACTTTTTGATGTAACTGACACATTAAGGAGACATATAATAGTCAATTAAATGTCAGTGTTTAGATTTCACTAATAGTTATAGCCTTTCCTACTTTTTAACCTAAAATGAGTGATTTTAGATATTAACTTAAACATTATGCATAAACCAGCTGAGATTTTCAAAATCACTCTCAGAAATTCACAAGCAGAAACTGTGAAGACCACTGCTCCTGACCAGGATTGAGCAAGTCAAATATTGGGCAGCAATGAGAAAATGGTTTCTCACCAATTCTTTCCCTTCTCCTAAACCAACTATACAAGCGGAATCTCATTTCTGTATTTTCCATTTCAGCTTTTTGTGTCTATCTTCAAGTCATGAGGAGAAATGTAAATATTTAATACTCTTTAATGTGATTGATTCAGCAAGTGCTCCCCAACTGTGAGCTTTAGAAGCTCATGGACATCCTAACTAGATGTAGACTATTAGGATTTGTGATTTTTTTAAGCTGGGAAAGGGAATCATAGTTCTTTGCAAATTCTCAAAGATTATTTGAACCATTGAAAGTTAAGAACCTCTTCCACATGAAGGAAATTAAATTTTCATGTATTAAAGTACACTCTGAATTTTTAAAAGCAGAACACTCCAAGCAACGCTATGCAAGTTTCATTTTGCATTTATGTCCAGTACTGTCCAGTACTTCATAGGTACATGGTACATGCTTAATAGAATTTTGTCAAATAAATGTCTAAGGAGATAAATGGATTTGGGGGCATCAAAACGAAGCTGCCCAATAACATGATGGAGGAAGGTATCACAGAATTCTTAGAGGGAATGTCATATACCTCAACCAAGGAGTGCTATGATTCAGAAGATGATTGGAATGGGATGGGAGAAAGGATATTGTCTTGATTTTTTTCAGGTGAAACAAATAATTGTGCAAATAAATACATACACGCAAATTATGGTTATATCCAATTAAGACAAAGTAAAGATGTGGTAAGTGAATATATATATATGTATGTATATATATATATATATGAGGAATCATGTAGACTAGAGGGTTCAGATGCAATGTATGAAGACATGTGACATTTGATCTGAGATCTGAATGATCCACGTTGTCAGCAAGGTGATAGACATGGAGAAGAGCATGCAGAGCAGGGCACAGTCTACATGAAAAAGAATTCAGAGAATTGAAGGAAGGTTCATGTGAATGATTGGTGAGCCAGTAAGATGAGGTCTGAGAAGTAGACAGAAAATAAATTATGCACTCTATCATGACTACTGGTTCACGTGTAGTGTGCCTCCTATTAGATGCTGGTTATTTAGTGCCAAAATTATGCCTTATTCATCTTTTTATTTCTAAAATGACTCTCAGTGGCTGAAAAATAGTGGCTACTCAACAGAGCTTTAGAAAAACTGAATCATGCAGAACACTTTCCTTTAACCTATTTACCCTTAATCTAAAATAATATTGAAATCAAATATACCAATGTTCAAAAATCCAGCTCAACAGATAAACAAAATGGCTTTTGAAATGTAAAGCCATTAAGTCAAATTTGTATTAAATAAATATATGTATATAGGAAGTTCTATTCCAAGCAATGCCAGATATGTATTTTTCCCTTATAACATTCAGGGAAAGCATTATTTAGGCTTCCCAGGTTAAAGTAATCTCTGATCAAATATATCACCAGAATCAGTGTCAATGCAAGTTACAGATGAAGAGTGAAAAAATTTAAGAGTGAAAAGGAAGACTAGAAGTAAGTCATAAAGAAGTGAGTCATAAAGTAGTGTCATAAAGAAGTGAGAAAAGAACAAGCCTTCCTTGTGTTGTTCTTTATTGCTTTTATTTTCAGAGGTTGTCTGAAATATGTATCTCTAAATATGTGCTCTATTGGTTTAAAATATCTTTTTCATATTCAAACTTTTGCAAGTGGAATATAGGAAAAATATTCAATATAGTCTAAGCACATCCAAGAAAATCATTTTAAACTTCAGTTTCAAAGGAGAAATTACTTCCAGAAATTTCCATTATGAATAAACTCTCACATGGACAACTGCATAGGTGTGGGTGGTCTATTTTTATAGAAATCCTCTGAGAAAATTGATGATCCATGGATGGCTATTCACTTTGACACATTGGATGAAATATAGAATTAACAAAAGAAATAAGAAGAAGACTAATGATATTCTCCAAGAATTAATTTGGAGCTGGGCAAAATAAGTAACATATTTATAGATACATTTCATTCTTCACAATTTGTCTTTTTTTCTCCATCTAACACATGGAAATGGTATCAATGAAGGCCAATACAATTTCTCAAGGAAAATACACAACTTATATCATTAGTATAAGAGGCCTCAGCTTTGTTGTGAGATACATCACTGGCAGAGATTCAGATCTTAATGTGTAGTTAGGCTGTCCACTTCAAGAACTTTCACATTATGGCTACTGCCACGTCATATATGGCCAGTCTGATTTGAGATGTGCTGTAAGTGTAAAGCAAGCTAGAAACAGAAAGACAGAGGCTGGCGCCATGGCTCAATAGGTTAATCCTCCGCCTTGCGGCGCCGGCACAACGGGTTCTAGTCCCGGTCGGGGCGCCAGATTCTGTCCCGGTTGCCCCTCTTCCAGGCCAGCTCTCTGCTGTGGCCCAGGAGTGCAGTGGAGGATGGCCCAAGTGCTTGGGCCCTGCACCCCATGGGAGACCAGGAAAAGCACCTGGCTCCTGGCTTCGGATCAGCGCGGTGCGCCGGCCGCAGCGCACTGGCCGCCGGCCATTGAGGGGTGAACCAACGGCAAAGGAAGACCTTTCTCTCTGTCTCTCTCTCTCTCTCACTGTCCATTCTGCCTGTCAAAAATAAAAAAAATAAAAAAAAAAGAAAGACAGATACCATGTTTTCTCATTTTCTTTCACATGGAAGCATATAGATATTATGTGTATATATGTTGTGTATACACATAATACATATTATATATTGTTATATGTAATATATAATATACACGTTAAAAGTATAGATACCATTTTACTTGGTACATAGATATTCATAATGTATAATTTGTAAATGTCCTAAGTTCTCCAATTAAAAGATACAGAATAGCTGTAAAAAGAAGACCCACCTATTTGCTGCTACAAGAAACACATCTTACCAACAAAGATACATGCAGAATGAAAGTGAAAGGATGGATAAAGATATTCCATGCTAGCAGAAACCAAAAAAGAGCTGGAATCTCCATGCAAATATCAGGCAAACTAGACTTTAACACAAAAACCTTTTAAAGAAAAAAAGAAGGACACTTTGTAATGATTCAGGGACCAATTCAACAAGATGTGAACTACAATAACTGTATATGTACCCAATGCCAGGGTACCTGGCTATTTAAAACAAATGTTAATAAATCCAAAGGGAGATGTAGACTACAATATAATGGTAATGGGGAACTTCAACTGCACTTTAATCAATGGACAGATCAACTATATAGAAAATTAACAAAGAAACAACAGAGCTAATCTACACTATGGACCAAATGAACCTAACTAATATCATCCAAACTTTCATCCCACAGTTGCAGAATACACATTTTTTTTTTTCTACAGTGCATGCAACTTTCTCTAGGATAGACCATATGCTAGGTCATAAAGCAAGTCTCAGCAAATTCAAAAAAAAAAAAAAAAACAAAATGAAATCATACCTTGCATCTTTTCTGAGCACAATGGAATGAAGCTGGAAATTAACAACTCAAGAATCTCTACAACATATACAAATATACAGAGACTGAACAACATACTCCTAAATGAACAGTGTGTCATAACATAAATCAAAAGGAAATAAAAAATTTCTGGAAACAAATGACAACAACAATATAACATAAAAAAACTTATGGGGGCCGGCCCTGTGGCGTAGTGGGTAAAGCCACTGCTTGCAGTGCTGGTATCCCATATGGCACAGGTTTGAGTCCCAGCTGCTGCACTTCTGATCCAGCTCTCTGCTATGGCCTGGGAAAGCAGAAGAATATGGCTCAAGTCCTTGAGCCCCTGCACCTACGTGGGAGACCTGGAAGAAGCTCCTGGCTCCAGGCTTTGGATTGGCACTGCTCCAGCCATTGCAGCCAGCTGGGGAGTGATACATGCAGAGAAAGCACTTGATAAAATACAACACGTTTTCATGATGAAAACATTAGACAAATTGGGTATAGAAGGAACATTCTGGGGCTGGTGGCATAGTGGGTAAAGCCGCCACCTTCAGTACTGGCATCCCATATGGGAACTGGTGGGAGTCCTGGCTGCTATGGCCTGGGAAAGCAATAGAAGATGGCCAAAGTCCTTGACTTCCTGCACCTGCATGGGAGACCTGGAAGAAGCTCCTGGCTCCTGGCTCCTGGCTTCAGATTGGCACAGCTCTAGCTGTTGCAGCCAACTGGGGAGTGAACCAAAAGATAGAAGACGTCTCTTTCTCTCTCTCTCTTTCTCTCTCTCCCTCCCTCCATCCCTCCCTCCCTCTCTCCCTCTCCCTCTCACTCTGTGTAACTCTTTCAAGTAAATAAATAAGTGAATCTTAAAAAAAAGGAACATTCTTCAACACAATCATGGCAATTTATGACAAACACACTCAGCATCTTATTGAAGGGAAAATAGTTGGAAACAGTTTCACAAAGATCCAGAACCAGGCAAGGATACCCACTTTCACCACTGCTATTCGATGTAGTCCTGGAAGCTGTAGCAGGAGCAATTAGGCAACAAGAAGTCAAAGGGATACAAATTGGAAAGAAGGAAGTCAAATTATCTGTATTTGCAGATGACATGATTCTATATATAGGAGAACCAAAAGACTCCACTAAGAGACTATAAGAACTCATAAAAGGGGTGGGGAAAGTGGCAGGATGTAAAATTAACAAACAAAATCAATAAATCAATAGCCTTTGTATACACATACAATCCCACAGATGAGAACGAACTTGTAAGGTCAATCACATTCACAACAGCTACAGAAAAAATTAAACGCCTTGGAATATACTTAACAAGGAGGTGAAAGATCTCAATGATGAAAATTACAAACATTAAAGAAAGAAATAGAAGACACAAAAAATGGAAAAATCTTCCATGTTTGTGGATTGGAAGAATTAATAGCATCAAAATGTTCATACTTCCAAAAGCAATTTACAGATTCAATGCAATCCCATCAAAATACCATTGAACTTTCTTCTCAGACCTAGAAAAAATGATGCCAAAATTCATACGGAAAGAAAAGGGACCCTGAATAGCTTAAGCACTCTTATACAACAAAAACAAAGCCAGAGGCATCATAATACCAGATATCAAGGTATACTACAGGGCAGTTATAATCAAAACAGCCTGATATTGGCACAAAAATAGACATGCAGTCCATTGGAACAGAACAGAAACTCCAGAAATCAATCCATACATCTACAACCAACTAGTCGTTAACAAAGGAGTTGAAATCAATCCCTGCAGAAAGGAAGTCTCTTCAATAAATGGTGCTGGGGAAACTGGATCTCCACATGCACACACATGAAACAAGAGCTCTACCTTACAGGTTGTACAAAAATCAACTCAAAATAGATCAAGGACCTAAATCTGTGATCTGATACCATCAAATTACTAGTGGAGAACACTGAGGAAACTCTGCAAGACCTTGACATAGGAAGAGACTCCTTGGAAAAGACCACAGAAGCACAGGCAATCAAAGCCAAAACTGACAAATGGGATTACATCAAAGAGAAAAGCTTCTGTGTTCAAAAACAAACACACAGCAAAGTGAAGAGGCAACCAACAGAATGGGAGAAAATATTTGCACACTATGGAGCTGATAATGGATTAATAGCCAGAATCTATCAAGAGCTTAAGAAACTCAACAACAAAACTAGCAATCCAGTGAAGAAATGGACAAGGACTTGAACAGGCATTTTTCAAAAGAGGAAATTCCAATGGCCAACAGACCCATGAAAAAATGCTCAGTATCACTAGCCATCAGGGAAATGCAAATCAAAACCACAATGAGGTTCCACCTCACCCCAGTTAAAATGACTCCATACAGAAATCAACAAACAGGCTGGTGCCTCGGCTCACTAGGCTAATCTTCCACCTGCGGCGCTGGCACCCTGGGTTCTAGTCCCGGTTGGGACACCGGGTTCTGTCCCAGTTGTTCCTCTTCCCGTCCAGCTCTCTGCTGTGGCCCAGAAAGGCAGTGGAGGATGGCCCAAGTGCTTGGGCCTTGCACCTGCATGGGAGACCAGGAGGAAGCAACTGGCTCCTGGCTTCAGATGGGCACAGCATGCCGGCCGTAGTGGCCATTTGGGGGGTGAACCAACGGAAGGAAGATCTTTTTCTCTGTCTCTCTCTCTAACTCTGCCTGTCAAAAAAAAAAAGAAAGAAAGAAATCCACAAACAATAAATGCTGATAGAAATATGGGGGAAAAGGTACCCTAATTCATTGTTGGTGGGAATGTAAACTAGTACAGCCATTGTGGAAGACAGTATAGAATACTTTAAAAAGCTGAAAATAGATATACCATATGATCTAACAATCTCACTCCTTGGAATTTACCCAAGGAAAATGAAATCAGCATATGAAAGGGTTATATGTACCCCCATGTTTATTGCAGCTCAGTTCACAACAGCTAAGCTATGGAATCAACCCAAATGTCCATCAACTGATGACTATCAAATTTTGGTATATGTATAGTATGGAATGTTAATCAGCCATAAAAAAAAGAATGAAACTGGTGCAACTTGAAACCATTATACTTAGTGAAGTAAGCCAGTCCCAAAAAAGACAAATATCCTATGTTTTTCCCTGACCTGTAGTAACAGAGTACCAAAAATGTAATGTATAGGAGTGAAATTGACATTTTGAGGTTTGATGATTGCTTAATTTCTCTAATGTTGAGAAATAGTGTTTTTTTTTTCGTCTTGCCATTTGTTGACTCTTAACTTAATGTAGGGTTAATCTCTATGAGTATAAAATATACTGAAAGTAGATCACTGTAAAAATCACGAGAGGGAAAAAGAGAAAAAGGAGGAGCAAAGGGTGGGAGCTGCAGCTTGGGCAGGAGGGAGGGTAGGGTGGAAAGTATCACTACATTCCTAACTCTGTACACATGAAATAAATGAAATTTGTATACCTTAAGTAAAAAGAAATAAAAAATAAAAAAACATATTTCTCACTGAATTATATCCCTTACACAATAACATACCCTTTTTCCTCATTTTGTCATCTTTGTCATGAATGTCACATTTTTATATTAACATATATACCCTTTGTGCTCAAGAAGTTTGTTTGCATGAATATAAATATATATATAAATGTTTTATGAATCTAATGTTTACATATTGAAATGAATATAGCAAAATGTTAAAAATTGTTGAATCTATCTGTGGTCATTGAACTCTTCTTTATACATTTTTGTATTATTTGAATCCTTTTAAGAGAAAAAAGAAAATTGTTTAAAAAGCACAAAATGAAAACTATCTCATCATTTTTACATGTCATATAGATCATAGTTTGGACATACTAGGTTAAGTAAAATGCATTACTTTTTAATTTTTAAAATTTTGTTTATTTTATTTAAAAGGCAAAGCAACATGGAAACAGACAGGTGGAGACAGAGAAACAGAGACACAGAATGAGGTAGGGTGAGAAGATGAGGGAGACTGATCTTGTACCTACCTGTTCACTCTCTAAAAGCCCACAACAGACAGGGCTGGGCCAGTCCAAAGCCAGGATCCTGGAACTCAATCCAGGTCTCCCAGGTAGGTGACAGGGACCAAAGTACTTCAGCCACCATCTGCTCTTCCCCAGGATGTAAATTAACAGAAGGCTGGATCAGAAATGGAACTGGGACTAGAATCCAGGCACTCAGAAATGGGATTTGGGTGTTCCCAAGCAGATTCTTAACTGCTGTGTAAAATGCTCATTCTACTTTTTACTTTTTAAATGAGCCTATTAGAAAATTTGAAATTACATATATGACTTGTATTTGTGCTTTGTATCGTAATTTTATTGAAAATACAAATATTCAAATCTAACATATAAGGAGGCTTCAGAAAGTGCATGGAAAATGTGCATTATCTTTTTTTGAAGATTTATTTATTTATTTGAGAGGCAGAGTTACAGAGAGGGAAAGACAGAGAAAGGTCTTCCATCTGCTGGTTCACTCCCCAGATGGCCACAATAGCTGGAGCTGAGCCAATCCAAAGCCAGGAGCCAGGAGCATCTTTTAATCCCATTTATCCATGAACTTTTTGAAGCCCCTTCATAAATATTAATATTTGTTATATATATCTAATATATATTTGTATCATGAATGTTAATATTATATATAAGTTAGCATTATGATGCATAATGTTGCATTTAACAATCTATAGCATGAGCTACAACATATGTTTATATTATATATAACATCTGATATTCTATATTTGTAGTAATTCTATATTTGTAGCATTCTATATTTGTAGTAATTTTATGAAGTCTTAGTCCCTAGAATGTCCCTTCATTACTGTATCTCAGTTGGAATATAACAAACCATACTTTTAGTGTGAAAAAGGAAAACAATAGTAAAAACAGCATGTATTTTTTGTATTTTTGGAAAAGCATGCCTCACAATTTTTGCTTTGTAAATTTTGAATTGAAGAAAAATTATTTAAAAAATTAAGTGACACTAGAAATGTCCCTTACCCCACTTCACCAAGGACAGGAGGCAGAGGGGGTCTGACCACGCAACGTGCTCCTGCACATGAAAGAACACTCACAGCTGCCTTCCTGAACCAAAGATAGCACTGCCAAATTAGTTCTCCAGAAATGCTGCTCACAGCGCAGCACCAGCTCTGCCTCACAAGTGCGCGGCTGTATTTTAATTAACTTGGCTAAGCTGTAATGAGGCTGCCTGAGACAGAGGAAGAAAAGGCGGAAAGCAAAATAAGGGGCGATGGAAAGAGTGCAGATGTGACGAGAAAGCACAGCAGGCCTCTCAGCCCACAGGGACACAGGGGCTGCACTGAGCCTGGTGCCTGCAGATCGCAAGTGCCCAGGCCTGGCCCCTCAGCTGCGTCCACGGATGGCGGAGGCCCCTGAGCAGAAGGTGAACTAGGGCAAGTTTCTGCTGTGCGGGGAGGGTCACTGAGCTACACCTTAGCATCCTGTCAACAAATGTTTCTTAACAGCACGTATCTGGCAAGCAGAATGATGGGTCCCTGCCCTGCCACCCCTCGCCTGAAGCGGTCAGAACTGTCCAAAGCATCTCCTCCAATGACATGAAGCGTCAGGCGTTCTGCCGAGAGAGAAAATGAAATGGAACTCCCACCCCTAGCCTCCTCCGGCAAGCCGCCTTTCACGCACAGCACTCAGAGTACCATGTATGCTCTAGAGAACACGGTTTGCCCTATTTTTGTGGGTATCCATTTAACACAGAGCTGTGTTATAATGGGTTTCAGTTCTATCTCGGTCTGGTTATTTTATAAGCTCTATTGCATCAAGTACTAAAGAGGCAAAGTGATATTTGGGAAGGCAACAAGACAGAAGAGAAGCAATCCAAAAGCCTCCCCGGGTACCTGGCCAGCATTGTCTAGTGCTTTGGATTTGACACTAACTCAGGTACCTCCAGCTTCACCATCCCTCACATTAAACCAAAGCTGAGAGCAGGTGGTTTCCGATGGGCCTTTTGCCTCTGATCTTAACGTCTTCAGGGCTCTTAACAAAGCTCTCCGAGGCCCTCACTACTTCCATGTTCTCCTCTCAGCCACCTCCTGTTCTTTTCCTTCTGATAGAAAACTTAGCTGCTTGTGCACTTTGAATAATGGAAATGCAAACCTCCAGGGAAAGAGAAAAGAAGAGGAAATTAACCAATTTTTTCCCCTAGTTTAAAAATACCTTTAAACTGCCAGTCTGTTCTATGGGGGGCAATCCCCCAACACGTGGTTGTACTTTGAGACAAAAACCCAGCTACCTGACAGTTTCAGTAAATATGAGAAGATGCTGCTATTCCCAGATGCCAAGTGTGAATACATGAAATGTAGTTGTAACACTTAATGGGTTCAGAGAGAACCTGTTTCCGCCTCAATTAGCAGTGTCCAACTAGGGATGAATGCATAGGTCAACAAATAAACAGCCAGAGAAGTGGGTTAAACACAGCGTATTTATCAAACACAAAATTCTAGAAGTTTGATAAATCCTAAGAACTTCCGAAACAACACATTCATGTGCATAGAGTTTACATACTACACTTTTCATCAGAAAACTTAGGGCTTATTTGGCAAGGTAAGAGATCTAGATGGCCAGCGCCGTGGCTCAATAGGCTAATCCTCCACCTTGCGGCGCCGGCACACCGGGTTCTAGTCCCGGTTGGGGCGCCGGATTCTGTCCCGGTTGCCCCTCTTCCAGGCCAGCTCTCTGCTATGGCCAGGGAGTGCAGTGGAGGATGGCCCAGGTGCTTGGGCCCTGCACCCCATGGGAGACCAGGAAAAGCACCTGGATCCTGGCTCCTGCCATCGGATCAGCGCGGTGCGCCGGCTGCAGCAGCGGCCATTGGAGGGTGAACCAATGGCAAAAGGAAGACCTTTCTCTCTCTGTCTCTCTCTCTCACTGTCCACTCTGCCTGTCCAAAAAAAAAAAAAAAAAAAGATCTAGAGACAACTTCCAATTTATTTCTCTAACATCTCCTCCATTTATTGTAAAGAAGTGTTCTGCTTTGAGTGAAGTTTTAATGAATTGCTATTGAATAACAACTGTCATTCCTTACAATTCCATAACTCCCAAAACTTGCAGAATAAGGAAACCTTCTCACAAGATTCAACATGCTTACTTAAAGTAGTAAAAGTGCTCTAACACGACAAGGTGTTATTAGTTCTTCCTTCAAAAAACCAGCAATGATGGCATCACCCTAGTAGCAGACAAAAAGAACTGCATGATGCTTGTGAGCCTTCCGATCGGTAGGATCCAGGACAACAAAGCCCCTGTCTTAGACATGAAACTATACAAAGCATTTCCGTCTTTGTTGACCCTTAGGCTGCATGGTATCTCAAATGCAGGAACACCCTTCCTTCAGCAAAACAAGACATTCCCTAACCCTTCCCCTCTCAAACTATAAAAACTACACAGGCTTTATTGTACATGCAGTCACTAAGATAGCACAAATAGAAAATGTAGATTCACACTGAAGTGCCAGAAACAGAATCAATACTCCAAGGACCTTCTTGTCTTTAAAACTGTTGCATGGAGGGAAGAACTACTTCCTTTTTGAAGCTGCTCATTCAGAATTCCTAAGTGGACCAAACAGAATCTAAAATCCACCATTTCAATAAGGAACATTCCTTCTAATTTCCACTGGGAGAAGAAAACCTGTACTACGTGAAATGAGCAACAATTTTGAGGCCAGCATTTTTTTGAGCTCAAGTTTTCCATTTAAAAAATTAAAACAGGCTATTATTTAGCATTACGCATTTAAAGGTAACTATATTTTCTACTTGGAGATCTTGGAAAATATTCCAATTGCTCTTTTAGAACCCATGCTGAATTAATTTCATGCTAAGAACAGGATTTCTCTAAGCACCCTTTCATTTTACCCAATACTATTATTATGTGTATTAGTCTCTAGAAACCTATCAGTTATACACAAAGTAATCACTCCTGCCTGCTATTTCTTTGCTTGTGCATAAATTTTACTTTTCAAATCAAGTATATACTCTTGAAATCAACATATTTTCCATTTTAAATAATTTAGAAAGTTTAAAAATATTGAAATCTGCTGGAAAATGCTCCTAATGCTTAAAACAGCATGAAATATCAAAAGCAGTATTTCACAAGGCAGAGAGGGTGCTGCTTAACCTAGCAGCAGAGAACTCTAAGGTCCAATCATTTAAAATAAAACAACAGGGACCAGTACTGTGGCACACTGGACTATGCCACCCACTGCTAGGGACACTGGCATCCCATATGGGAGCACCCGTTCAAGGCCCAGCTGTGTGCTTCCCATTCAGCTCCCTGCTAATGTGCCCGGGAAAGCAGCAGTGGGTGGCCCAAGTGCTTGGGCCCCTGCACCCACACAGGAGACCAGGATGGAGTTCTAGGCTTCTGGCGTCAGCCTGGCCCATCTCTGGCCAAGGTAGCCATTTGGGGAGTGAGCCAATAGATGGAACATCTTTCTTTCTCTCTAATTCTTCCTTTCAAATAAGTATATCAACCTTTAATAGCCAAATAAACACAATAAAACAACAAATATCTTGAAAAATGGCATGAGGCTTCCTGCCATATCATCAGATAAGGAATAAGGATAAAATATTTTTTTTTTAATTTATTTGAAAGACAGAGTTACAGAGAAAGGTAGAGGCAGAGAGAGAGAGGCCTTCCATCTGCTGGTTCACTCCCCAGATAGCCACAATGGCTGGGGTTGTGCCGATCTGAAGCCAGGAGCCAGGAGCTTCTTCTGGGTCTTCCATGCGGGTGCAGGGGCCCAAGCATTTGGGCTATCTTCTACTGCTATCCCAGGCCATAGCAGAGAGCTAGACTGGAAGAGGAGCAGCAGGGACTAGAGCCCATATGGGATGGTGGTGCTCCAGGCCAGGGTTTTAACCCGCTGTGCTACAGCGCCATGAAACTTTGTTGAAGCTAGAAGCTACCTTTTGAGTTCACTTCTACTCTGATGTACTTTGTACTATACCTCACAGGAACTACTCAGATTTTTTTTTTTTAATTATTGATACATGGATAGTTTGTCCTATTTAAAAATTTCAGCAATTTTTATGCCAAGCTATTTAATTATGAAATTAATCATCCCTTAAATACTCACTGGAATTTCTTTTGCATTTGCAGTTAATAACATGATGAATAAAACCACCCACAATAAGTATATTTTGGTTCTACAGAAAATGTTAAAAATAAGCAAAATTAAACCTTATCTCTGATTTGACAGACAGGAAAAGCCAGCCATCCTGCTTCCATAACTGAGGTACAAATATGTTAATAAGCATGAAAAAGAAACTTCCTACTTTATTTTAGGTCTATCCAATTTGTCTGAACTCAGAACTCTACCCATTTCTCTGAATTGAATCATTTTACCTCCATACACTTTCATGAAGCCAACTGAACAAATTCACTGATTGAGTGCTTGTTATATACCCAGAATTGTTCCTGTTGAATTTGACAAAGCAAAACATTAAAAATCCCTTCCCTTATAAGTAATGTCTTCTAGGAAAAGATCCAGGCAGCCAAACTAAAACCAAACACAGAAGCAAATCAAAAAGGGTATTACCAGATGATCAACGTGGTGAAGTGCAGAACAGAGCAAAGAGTATCAAGGGTGCAGGGCTGGAGGAGCATCAACAGTAAGTAGGATGGTGTATGACAGTATGACATCAAATACACTGACAAAACGGTATATGATCGCGTGATGAAAAAGTGACCCAGGTAGGTATCTGGAGAAAGAGTATTCCTTATGAAGGGTACAGTCAGTGCAAAGGCCCTTAGACAAGAGCCTGCCTACCATGTTGGAGGAAAAGCAAGAGGAATAGTGAGACTAATGAAGAAGGATCAAGGGGAAAAACAAGTACGAAAAGAGCTTAGTGACGGGGGCTGGATCACATAGAACCGTTCACGCTACTTTATAGATATCAACTTTTACTCTGAGGACAGTGGGAGCCATCAAAAGCTTCTAAGCAAAGAAATGACAGATATGACTCAGGTTTCAAAGAGTCACTCTGGCCTCTGCTGACAAAGGTGAAAGCAGAGGCACCAGCTACGGGACTCCGGGAATAATCCCATATACACTAACTGTGTATATACACACTAATAACACCTCAGGATGCTGAGAGGTGAAAAAGGCCTGGATCTGGAAACATTTTCAGATCAATGACACAGGCCTGTATGACAGACTGAATGTAATACGGGAAAACAAGAAATGAGTCAGAATGTCACCCTGATTATGCACGTGTCTCCATTTCACTCACTCAGAACTGCTAATGCCCGGGGCACACAAAGCACCTTCTATCTCTATCATGGTGCCTACCCTGTAGTAATTATCAGTAGGTGCTAATATATTCTCACTCACCTATAAATTCCCCCTTGAGCACAAATTCTATGACTTTTTTATACCTGCTTTTCCAATACTTGGTAATATGACTATCACACCACGGGCAATCAAACATGTGTGATGAACAAACAAATCAATGAATACTTATAGAATGAAGTCAGTCTTGCTATGTACCTTTTGTATATCAGAAATACTACCTACTGCAATCCTTACTTTTCCAACACTGAAACTTAGATTATATCACCTGTGGGTGAACCCATACTTATGACAAAGTTTGCATATTGCAATTCATGTGGTTTTAAAATAGGAGAGCAGGCCGGCACCGCGGCTCACTAGGCTAATCCTCCGCCTTGCGGCGCCGGCACACCGGGTTCTAGTCCCGGTCGGGGCGCCGGATTCTGTCCCAGTTGCCCCTCTTCCAGGCCAGCTCTCTGCTGTGGCCAGGGAGTGCAGTGGAGGATGGCCCAAGTGCTTGGGCCCTGCACCCCATGGGAGACCAGGATAAGTACCTGGCTCCTGCCATTGGATCAGCGTGGTGCGCCGGCCGCAGCGCGCCAGCCGCAGCAGCCATTGGAGGGTGAACCAACGGCAAAGGAAGACCTTTCTCTCTCTCTCTCTCACTGTCCACTCTGCCTGTCAAAAAAAAAAAAAAATAGGAGAGCATTCCTTATCTAGCTGCTTATATGGACGTCTTGGCTGCCTTGCCTATTCATTCAGAAATATGGACTCAATATAAAACATTAGTTGTTAAACTGAACTTATTTTTAGTTGAAATCTGTTCGATTTTCAAAGTTTGATAGAAATTACACAAATGGGAGAAAAAAACCAAATGTGTATATGTGTGTGTGTGTGTGTGTGTGTGTGTGTACAGGCGCACAATTGCTTATAAATGAAGATATATAAGTACTCTCACTGAAAGAAGTATCTTAGTTTCTCACATGGAGGTACTGTGAAATTGAAGGGACCACTGACAGATCACCAGACCTAGCATTTGTGAGAAATTCAATGAAAAAAAATCATTTTATAACCAAGGTCCTCAATTTTGAAAATGGATTGCCTTGTTTAGCAGTATCGCCCAATGTAACTGATTTTCTACCTTGCTTTAGAGCAATAGCTCATACAAAGCATTTTGCTCATAAGCTACTTTAAGCATGTGTAGATACAGAAACACTAAGAAAGTAGCCAATCCATAATCTCTCAAACAACTACTTGCACATGTAGTAGGGCTATATAGCAATAAGATGTGAGAAGGCTGCTTTTAAAAAAATCAGGAGTAATAGGCAACACTTTAGGGATCCTAGGCAGTGTAACATTCTGGGTGGGAACTGGAATTCACCCTCGTAGTAGGCTATCCTGCAGTACGAAAGTGGCTCCCAGAGGAAGCATCTTTGCGTGTTGACTTGTTTTCTTAATGACATGAAAGCCAAGAATCTATCCACACCCTTACCTGAGGAAGCCATGGCAAAGCAGCTGCTTCAGACAGACATCCCATATGATATTCAACCACTTGAAAGGCTCTCTCCACTCGGCAGAGAGTGTATCTGTGCATATATTATTACTACCGTCAACCAGTCTTCTCCTGGTGGGGTGTCTGCACTCACAAGAGGGCGTACCTCATTGAATCAACTCATCAGGAATAGCCATCAAGATTCCTGCAAGCTGAGGGTGAGGAGCCAGATGGTGATGGGTGAGCCCTTTGAGGAGATGCCAGAGAGATGTAAGAGCAGCACTGGCTGCTTCTCCAGCTTGATGTCTACCTTTTCTTTCTGTAATTTCTTAAGTTACCCTCAAGCCTTCCCTAAAATTATAAACAGCCTCAGCCTTATAACAGTTGCACAACGGAGAATAAAGTGAGGCATCTGCACCCACCACTGGACTATAGTGGTCTGAGGGAGCTCAGGGACCAGGAGAAGCAGTTACAACATGGCCACGTGAGCACAGAGGGGGAAGTCGGGAGTGACAGCCTGGAGAGACACGAGGCAAGTCTAACAGAGAAAGACTCGTGGAACAGGAAAGCATAACACACTGGTCTCTTGGACAGCTGAGATGAGATAATCAGACTATGCACAGTATACAACCAGAATAGAATTTCAAAGTTTTAGGCAAGAAATAAATGAAAAAGTAAACCTGAGATGTCCAGACAAATATGATTTTGCCTACTGTACCACTACAGATCATAATTTGGTTAATAGATTATCATATGAAATTTACAATAGTTGCAAACATTGCTTATATAGTTGCTTAGAGTATTCTGTTGAATCATATGAAATTGTGATTCTTAAGAACCAACCAGTTGATTGTCAATAATTTCATCCAGTTCAACCTAGTAAATTTCAGAAAAAATAATATTATATAAAAAATGTTACATGCTTTTACATCTATTACTTTGGCATCATGTAATTTTTTAAAGATTTTATTTATCTATTTGAGAGGTAGAGTTACAGAGAAAGGGAGAGACAGAGACAAAGGTCTTTTTTCGTTGGTTCACTCCCCAAATGGCCGCCACTGCCAGGGCTGAGCCGATCCGAAGCCAGGAGCCAGGAGCTTCTTCTGGGTCTCCCACATGAGTGCAGGGCCCAAGCATTTGGGCCATCTTCTACTGTTTTCTCAGGCAATTATAGAGAGCTGGATCAGAAGTGGAGCAGCTGGGACCTGAGCCAGCACCCATATGAGGTGCCAGCACTGCAGGCATAGAACAAAGAACCCTTAACCTTAGTAGCCTAAGACAACATCAGTTAATTTCGCACTCTTGCTAAATGTTCACAACTCTTGCAGATTTATATGTGATATATATAAAATTTAAATTTCTAAAATTATTATTTTAACTCTTCTCTTGCTTTATAGAAACAATCATTATGGTTTCTTACTAAATTAGTCAAGATTGGGAAGGTTGTAATATAGAACAAAGAACCCTTAATCTTGGTAGCCTAAGACAACATCAGTTAATTTCTCACTCTTGCTAAATGTCCACATTTTGGTTTGAAATAGATAATCTACAAGGTAATTTTGAAAGCAAAGTTCACAGTGGTCTCTTTTCCTAACACAGATGATCAGAACAGATGGTCTCAAAACAGTCAAAAGAGATAGCAACATTTATCTTGATGCACTAAATCCTCATAATGTTCTAACTAAAGAAAATAAAATTACTTATAAAGTGCTTTGAGGCAAAAACTATTAACTTATTTTCCTATTATGTACAAAGGAATAGAAAAAATTACTCTGAATTTCCATTACCAGATGACATTCTGTGAAATATCTGAAGTAAAAAGAAGTACAACTTACAAATAGTGAAGATTCAATCTAAAGTCTAAAAAAAACAGAGAGAAATGGAATCTTTCTGCATGATTTTATATTTTTAAGATAATTATGGAGCTTCTGCCATTTGGTTTAATTAGAGGGAATTCTATGGACTCTACCTGAGTGGAGACAGCAAACATCAGAAAACTGTGGGTCCAGGTCAAGAAAGGCACTGAGATCACAGTAATCTGGGTAGATGTAAGGGACATCTAATGTAGAAACTGGTTTTTAAGAGTCAAACATTGAACACACAATGTACCTTCAAGGAGGCCATAGAGAATGCATACTATGAAAAAATGCATGGATTTTAAACACTTCTATATCAAAATAAACTTTTTAATTCAATTTTTATGTGAACTTTTTGAACCACCATATTTGAAATGTCTATATTCATTTTTTTTCCGATAAAACAATGTATGATGACTTACAGACGATAGTCTTAGAAATTCACAGGATTTCTGATGAGGTAAAAATTTGATACCAATGTCTTCCGAAACTTATGAGGAAAAGAATAGGCACTGAGTGCACAGTCAGCCACGGCACACACTTAGCCCGCAGCATCTTCATAGCAGCCTCCTAAGGCAGGCACCACTACTGTCACTTTAAAAGAAAATGCAGATTCAGAGATCAAACATTTTGGTGGTGCTTGCAGAGGAAGTAAATTGTAGAGAATTAAATCTCAGGGGCAGCTATTCAGAGTCACAGTTAAGACGCCACCTAGGATGTCCACATCTCATATCAGAGCGCCTGGGTTTGAGTCCCTGTTCTGCTTCTGATTCAACTTCCTGCTAATGCACACTCTGGGAGGCAGCTTGGGTCCTGCTACCCACATAGGAGATCTGGATTGAGTTCCTGACCGAAACAGTGGATGAAAGATTCATATTCATTCATTCTCTCTCTCTGTCTCTCTCTGTCTGTCTCTGTCTCTCTCTCCCTTCAAACAAATGTAAGTGAATAAACAAATCTTAAAAACAAATTAAATCTCAGTTCTATGGGCCAAAAAACCCATACATGATTGAGATCATATGAATAAATTCCATTCCCTTAAAAGAATGCTAAACTTTAGGTGTCAAGACTTCACCGATTTAGATCATAACACAAATTTAATGAGCAATCAAAGTAAATTCACAAAATGCTTCTCTGTCGTTACACAGTTGTAGATGGGTCAGATATGGGCACTTGTTTCTAATGAGTCAATATTACTTACATACAGAAAAAGACAAAAAATGAAGATGAAGACAAGGAGGAAGAGAAAGCAGGGAGAAGAGGAGGGGGAATGGGAAGCAAGAACCATGACATATAACCAACATTCTGAGGCCTTGGGATGTAACAGAGCAAACAGGTGAGCAGGTGGCACTGATATGCCCTGACGTCAAGACCTCTGGGTTGGTTACTGATTCTACCAGTTACTAGCTGAACAACCTTGGGCAAATCACCATAACTCCCTGAGCTTAGTGTCCACGTTCAGTGTCCTTACTGTTTAACAGGTGTGTTCTTTACATACTGGTTTCATTAATTTTTTAAAAATTTTTATTTGACAGAGTTAGACAGTGAAAGAGAGAGACAGAGAGAAAGGTCTTCCTTCCATTGGTTCACCCCCCAAATGGCAGCTATGGCCAGCACTGTGCCGATTCAAAGCTAGGAGCCAGGTGCTTTTCCTGGTCTCCCAAGTGGGTGTAGGCACCCAAGCACTTGGGCCATCCTCCACTGCCCTCCTGGGCCACAGCAGAGAGCTGAACTGGGAGAGGGGCAACCGGGACTAGAACCCAGTGCCCATATGGGATGACAGTGCCACAGGTGGAGGATTAACCAAGTGAGCCACGGCGTCAGCCCTCATTAATTACTAAAGGAGAAATAATTTAAAGTATATCCTAAAAGAGAATTATTTCTATTTTTTAACCATCCTCAAATCCCATTTTATTTTTAGCATATGAAGGTTCTTTGAAAGTTGGTGAAAAATGAAATTAAAAGATACATTTGAGGTGGGCACTGTGATACCATGGATTGACTTGCCCTTTGGAATGCCTGCATCCCGTATCAGAGTGACTGGCTTCCCTGGGAGACATCAGGGGAGAGCTCATGTTCTTCATTCCTGCCACCATGTGGGACAGCCACATGACTTTCTGGCTCCTGGCTACCACCTGGCCCTGCACTAGATATTGTGGGCATTTGGAGAGTGAACCAAAAGATGGAAGATCTTTTCCTCTCTTTCCCTCTTTCTAAATAAATAATTTTAAAATATAAGTTTATATTTTATAAAAATTTTATAAGTTTATACAGAAATTCATGCATACAAAGTATCTTCAAAAAGTTCATGAAAATATGTATTACAAAAATACTATACACAGATTTCAAAAAAAAATTTTGCATCAAAATAAACTTATCTTTTAATTTCAAGTTCCATGAATTTTTTGGAGAACTCTTCTACGTTTCAACCTGTAAACACCTTCCTGAGATGAGACCCAGAGAGTTTCATGGCATGCAACATAACCCTGACACACAACCTGGCCTTGGTTCGCAGAAATGACTGTGCACATAACTCATTTAGAACTTAGACACGTACTGGCAGTTATTGTGCCTTAAAGGACAATTGGTCTTATATTGCCACTTATTCTTTTATTTTTATGCTCCATTCCAAATTGTCTACTTACTGAATAGATAATAACTTGCAGCTGAGGCTGCAACTGGACCGAGAGCCTCCTTGGCACAATGAGGCAGAGACAAATACTGACCAGCAGGTGAAGCTCAAAGTTCCATGCTCTGCTCTTTTCCCCATGGCCAAGTAATAGGCACCCCCTCCCCAAGGGACAGAAAGTAGGGGCCCTTTACGTTCACCTTAGTTTTAACAGCCCATTATGAACTACTTGCTTCAATTTTATTTTATTCTTACCCTTTGGCAAAATAAAGAGTAATGTGCATTAAAATATAAACCTGAGAAGCTTTATGACTGCTGTATACCACGCCTATAGTCCAACTTCTAAATGTCATTTTAACTACCTAAGTATCTCAATAAGGACAATAACAATAAAAATGAAAACTTTCTTTCCCAACTGTATTGCAAGCTGTCAGCCCCTCATTATCCTAAAAATCAAAGTAACAAGTACAAAGTCTGCTACACAGTCTGAGGCAGTAAGAAAGGAAGAAGAGATAAAGAGTGAGAGGGATGAAGAAAAATGAAAAGGAGTAAAGTAGGCTACTGTCGCTCCCCCATTCGCGGAGGAACGACACTGGACCCTGCGCTGTTCTTTTGTCTGCTCGGCCCTTCCCGGATTTGCTGCTGGTCCTTCCCGGGTTGGCTGGCAACCCCTCCACCTCCATGGAGGGGCGGCTCCCCCTGCCACTTTCCCCACTTCCGCGGGGGAGCGGCACACCGCCGGCCGGCTCTCTCGGGGGCTGCTCAGATGTTATCCGGATGTTCCTTTTAGATGTTCCTGGTGCATGTTGTCTCTCTCCTCCTTTATAGTCCTCTTCCACCAATCCCAACTCTGCTACCCACACGCCGAGCACGCTGCTCCCCTCCAATCAGGAGCAAGATCAGCTCCTGCAGCTCATCAGTCAAATTGGTGAGAGGCAGCTGTGTAGAAGCTGTTTCCTCCTCTCCCAGCACCATATTGTGGGAGAGCAGATGCAGAGAATAAGTCTTAATTCCAGTAACAGTCCAGTCCGAGTTGCTCCCCACAGGCTACTTTAAGAATTGATCTCTAATCAGAGATCAAACGCCTACTTACTCAAAAACGTTATCCAACACCAGAATAGTAAACAAACATGAAGATTGGTATGGAAGTGTCCCATCCACAGAGTTTTCCCATAAAAGAGACTGACCTTAAACTAGCACAGATTAAGAGTTCCTCCCAGGTCCTAATACAGCCCTCCCATAGAGTAATTACTTAATAAATATTTTGAGTGAATGAATGAATAATTTAGGAATGCATTAGACACTAAACAAGTCTAATTACTAACTGGTCTCCATACTTCCTGCTTTCTCCCTTTCTTGGCATAGTAACACTGTCACTTGTAGCTCAACCTCACCCCACCACCACCCACATTTACCACGTATGTGCGTCCAAGGATACCCACTGTCAGAGCTGCTTACAGCTCCAGCCCACAGGGCACCATTCTCACTGATTTCTACCAGCTGTGCTCCCAGGGCTGCCATTTCCACAAAAACACTGAATGTTCTCTTAGGGTGTACCCACTGCCCTGAGAAAATTCCAGGGAAGGGTATTCACACTTTTCTACAGGAATGCTTCCCGCCTGCCCCCCGCCCACCTCCAGCAACAACCTCACAGAGAATTCCAGTTACTTCATCATCTACTTTATGTTGTTGTCCCATGAATTCACCTCCTTCACAGCAACCAGAGGTAGTACCACATGACCTGATGACACCAGCATGCTATGACCCAAGCAATGGTGGTGTTCATTTCACAGGTACACAGGAACATTCCAAACTGTAGAATCAATGCTAGAAGTAGACAGAAATCATGGGGAGATCTGGATGGATTTCCAGGCTCCTGGCTTTGCCCCTAGCCCAGCACCAGCAGTTGCCATCATTTAGGGAGTGAACCAGCAGAGAGAAGATTCTCATTCTCTCTCACTCTCGCTCTGTGTGTGTGTGTGTGTGTGTGTATGCACATGTGCAACTCTGCCTTTCAAACAAAGAAATCAAGAGAAAGGGAGGGGAAGAGAATGGAAGGGAAGGGGAAGGGAGAGGAAGAGAGAGAGAAGGGGAGGGAGGGAGGGAGGGAGAGGGAGAAAGAAAGAGAGAAGGGAGGGAGGGAGAGAGGGAGGGAGAGAGGGAGGGAGAGAGGGAGGGAGGGGAGAGAGGAGAGGAGAGGGGAGGGGAGAGGAGAGAAGGGAGGAGAGAGGGGAGGGGAGGGGAGAAGAGAGGAGAGGGGAGAGGAAGGGAGGGTAGGAGAGGAAAGAGGGGAGGGGAGTGGACGGGAGGGGAGGAGAAGAAAGTCAATCCCAGCTCATTTCAAGCTCAAGACATGTAAGTAGCAGGTAACCTACACCTGTGCATAACAGGAAACACTATTCCTTACTCGCTCCCTAAGTAAGCAGGGATTTTGCCTTTGACTTTTGTACTCACATCCTATTTTTACTACATCTGCCTCAGGTAAAAGCAATATCACTACATTATCAGAATACCTAGATAATCTTTATTTTCTAAATGGAAACATTTCCTCAGAGGAGGGTACACAGCTTCATGGTAAAGATAATTAGTCACACCAGTATTCACTGTTAAACATGTGCCTATTCTCCATTAGAGTTTTGAAAAAATAATGAAACAAATAAACACTTTCACAGAAATGCATGTCTCCATGGAAAAATTATTGAGCTCATTATTGTTTTCCTTGAGGAATGCAGATCAACTATAATTATATGTGGCACTTCTGAAACAATATCATGTTGTCCCAGCTAACCATTTCCTCTTCAAATATTGCAGATGGATGAACTATACCAACATGTTTTATTATAGCATGTTGATGGAAAACAATGTTTTCCCTGACTTCCAAACATAGTAATTTCATTAAAATGAGTCTTCATTGGAAACAGAATATATTTTTAATATAAAAAACAGAGATGAAAGAAGGCTACATATGATTAGATCTGTATGTTCATACTTCACCAATATGGTCTGGGCAGATTTGCTTTTGAAAAAATAGTATGAGATTGGGACTTAGTATTAGCCAAACTCTTCATTCAGGGAAAGCAAGTAACTTAGAATTGCTACTTGAAGTTTGAGGCTATATTTTATATTTAATTTTGCATTTTCATACTTTGTAGTAGTTATATTTTTAGTGGAGAATATTCATAGTTGTCAAAAATATTCAATATTTTTATTCACCCAGACTGAAAACCACAGATACAATAGTTGCTTCTGAATACTTTGTAGGTTTTATTTTTAAAGATTTTAGAGTTAGAGACAGAGACAGAGAGAAAGTTCTTCCATCTGTTGTTTCACTCGCCATATGGCCACAGCTGTCATAAGCCAGAAGCCAGGAGCTTCTTCTAGTTCTCCCACATAGGTGCAGGGGCCCAAGCACTTGGGCCATCTTCCACTGCTTTCCCAGGCCATTAGCAGAGAGCTCTATTGGAAGAGGAGCAGCCGGGACTAGAACCAGTGCCACATAGGGGATGCTGGCACCACAGGCCGAAGCTTAGCCTACTACGTCACAGCACCAGCCTGTATAAGTTATTTTTTAAAGTTGGAATATCTAGAATAGTATAAGCACATAATATAAATCCCTATTCAAGTCATCCGGCATTGGTTCATCTTCATAAGGAAGGACTACAATCTATACAGGTGGCCTTCTTTTAATTGCATCCTTTACTGAACTTTTTCAAAATTAAAATTATCTGACAATCTTGTATCCTTATGGAATGGATACTACTATTTTGTAAATGAGAACACTGATCCTAATAATCTACATACAAATTATAAATTGCCTTTCTGCTTCTTTTTTCACATTTGGTTGAATTGGGGACTATTTTGTATTTCCCTAAATTGCACATAAATCAGAAGATATGCATCTGCTCAAATTCAAAGCTCCCTTTCTCCTGGCTCAGTCCTGCAGAACAGCTGAGGCTTCACGGAGTGCACAGAAACCTTTGGTGATGACCTTACTCTATAGCTGCAATCACCAAAAAGTGCATGTTCTTCAAAATACTAGGCAGAAGCCAGAAGGTTTGTGATATACAGTGAAAGAAAAAAAAATCGTTTCCTACTCCTTTGTTTAATTAGCATGGATACACTATGCTACCTTTCAGAGCTGCAGTTGATAGTCATGAAGATCACGCAGGGGTAGGTACACAGAGTTGTTTTAAACATTAAATAAATCACGTATAGAGAGATTTACATTTATTTGAAAGGATTTTGTTAAGAGAGTGGATTGTGCCCTCTCAGTGTATGTCGATGAGGTAACCTTCAACATGCCTGTGTCTGCAGACAGGGGTTTAACACTTGATCTTAGCCCAAAGGCCGAGAAGCGATGCGGGCAGGGGTTAAGGAGGTGATGAAGTTCAATGTGGTCCTAACAGCAGGGCCCTGATCCCTGAGGTCTGCTGCTGGTGTCCTTATAAGAAGAGGAAGATACACAGAGTCTGCTCTCTTTCTCCCTCTCCACCTCCCACCCCCAAAACACACATATCACACACACAAAGGGAGAGATAGAAGGAGAGGGAGAGGGAAAGGGATAGGGAGAGGGAGAAGGGAGGAGGGAGGGAGGGAGAGAGAGAGAAATAGGGAGAGAGACAGAGAGAGAGAGAGAATGAGAGAGAGAAAAGTTTTTCATCCACTTGTTTCACTCCCCAATTGGCCACAATGGCCAGAGCTGTGCTGAACTGAAGCCAGGAGCCAGGAGCTTCTTCCAGGTTTCCCATGCGGGTGCAGAGGCCCAAGGACTTGGGCCATCTTCTACTGCTCTCCCAGGCCATAGCAGAGAGCTGGAACGGAAGTGAAGCTGCTGGGACTGGAACTGGTGGCCATATGGGATGCCGGCACTGCAGGTGGTGGCTTTACCCACTACCCCCAGGCATTTTTCAAATGATGAACTTCAAATGGCCAGCAGACACATGAAAAAATGCTCAAGATCACTAGCCATCAGGAAAATACAAATCAAAACTTCAATGAGGTTCCACCTCCTCTCAGTCAGAATGGCTCTCACACAGAAATCAACAAACAATAAATGTTAATGAGGATGTAGGGGAAAAGGTACCCTAATCCACTGTTAGTAGGAATGTAAACTAATACAGCCATTGTGGAAGACAGTATGGAGATATCTCAGAAAGTTGAAAATAGTTATACCATATGACCCAGCAATTCCATTCCTGAGAATATACCCAAGGGAAAAAGAGTGATCTGTACCCCCATGTTTATTGCAGCTCTGTTCACAGAGCTAAGACATGGAATCAACCCAGATGTCTACCAATTACACCTGCGTGGGAGACGTGGAAGAAGCTCCTGGCTCCTGGCTTCAGATTGACCAGCTCTAGCCATTGTCGCCATTTGGGGAGTGAACTGGCAGATGGAGGATATCTCTCTCTCTCTGTCTCTCTCTCTCTCTCTCTTTCTCTCCCTCCCTCCTTCCCTCCCTCCCTCTCCTTCTCCCTTCCCTCTCCCTCTCTCTAATTTTGCCTTTCAAGTAAATAAAAAATAAATCTTTTAAAAACGTCCAGTAAACTCAAAGTTAAAATAACCAGGTTCCCACCCCACCATCTTCCCCACCGCCCCATACTAAAACTCCAAGCCTAAGACAGAGGTGAATTCACCATGGTCCTGTTCAAAGCAGAACTTTCACACACTTTAAATTAGAATGTCAAACATATTGTTTTGATGATTTATATAAAACAAAAAGATTTTTATTTTTATGATATAACTAAGGTATAAATAATACATATAGACTGAATATGTGAAGTCCCAATTGAAAAATCTGGTATCTATGAAGGGAGGTGTTGGATAACTCACACTCCTGCTGGTTACCAGAGACTCCTTGAGTACCAGTCAAAAAAATTCTAAGACTCGAGAATTTTCAACAAAAGTGAAGAAAGCATTTGTAGAGAGAAATTAACTTCACCGTGTCCTATTATTTTACTCTACATATTTCTTTTGGAGGGTATGTTTAAAGATTCTGTGCTTGTTGTAGTAACTAAATACTGGGACAGGGATGTCTCTGGGAACCTGAGCAACAGCAAATGAAAGGGGCAGGAAGTGGAGGGGAGAACTAAAGGAGAAAATTAAACAGGGAAAATGCTAGTTTTGGTGTGCCTACATGCAGTGTAGGTACAGTCACATGTAGACAGTTACATAAACACAAGATAAAGGAAATAACTGGATAAGGAATTCAACATTATATAACTTTCACTATTTCATGCTCCTGATACCATGATACAAATATTTTCTATTATATTTTTCTTTATAAAATAAAATTCACTTTGTGCATTTGAGGGAAAAAAGAAAAATTTTAATTGTAACTTTTTTCATAACAAATTACTCTCAATTCCTAGGTAGTAGCTGGTGCATAAAAAGTATTCAACAAATTTTTTTCTGAATGAACAATAATACATTTGACATATTTTCCCATAGCCTCAGGTAGCAAATTCACACTAAATATAAACATTAAATATTTTAGAATGTGAATCTAAAAATATAATTTAAAATAACCTTTACTGAATTAGCTTAAAAGAAGTATTTTTGCACACTTCTCACTTCTCACCTCTTCCTTTGTCTTTTTAGATATAACTCGGAGCCAGTCTCCAATCATGCTCAGGACAGCAGCAAAATAAGCAAGGCCTACAAGGATCCAAAACCACACGACAGGCTTATAGAAGTCTAGATACTCAATATCTGATCCACCTGCAAGAGAAAAACATAACAAACAAAATAAATTCACATTCTCCAAAGTCAAAATCCAGATATTTGCTAAACTGTCATATGAATTTTGAATTGCAAAACATGAGAAATCTAATATCTTTGTCAACTGACGCATATCATTGACTTCATAGTGAATTTCTCATTTTTGCTCATTAGCTCTTATCTATTTTTTATGACATTATATAAGTGTTTCTTACAAAGATCACTCATTACTTCTCCAGGTCATATTGATTTTTATTTGCTCCATGTTTTTCATTTATTATAATCTGTTTCAATTAGTCTAGCACGTAATTCTTTCAAGTGCTAACTTTCTCTTTCTACCTCTATTGAAATAAGTACAAGATAGAAATTATTTTTTAAGCATTTAGCTTAATAAAATTACTGATTGCCAATAAATACACTCTACTACCCAACAGGCTTAATGCCAAACTAAACAGAAAGTGAGAAATTCTAGTGATGTTTCTTACTAGTAATCAGTTGGATTGATTGCTAATAATCAATGGCTTGATACCAAATGCCAGAGGCAATCCCTTGATGGGTCTAATGCAAACCACTAAGAATCTGCAAGTAACATTGCCATTCATTATTCTCTGAATTTTTGGGGTTATTCCCATGTTTGTAATAAGTTTAAATCACTAGCTCTCAAGAAAAAGTTGTCAAAGATGTTCTTTTTCTTTACTCCAATCTTTTATTTATTTCTCTATCTACTTCGAACAACCACTGCACCCATGAAAATACATATACATTTCAACACATCCTTTATTCACACATATTAATGAATGTACTTAAGTCCTAAACATTGAAACTAGTACTTTTTTTCAAAAATAAGGGATCAAGTCACTCTTGATTTGGCCTGAAAAAGGCTCACATAAACAATGAACCACACACAATGGGATATGTTGAGTGATAGCAAGATGGAATAAAAATAGTGCTGAGAGAATACAGAAGAAATGTTTAATTCCATAACTGAAAAGGCAAGCATCACGATTTGGATAATATGTCCCTCTAATGCCCATGCATTGGCTGCTTAGCTCAAAACCAAAGTTTTATGCCAATGGTTAATGAGCTAAGGGTAGAGACTTAACCTAATTGTGGACTCCAGGAGGTGGGTGTAGTGGAAGATCTTCAGCTCACTGGGAGCCTGCCTTCTAAAAGTAGTTCTGGAGAGAAGACTGATTACATAAGCTGAGCAGGCTTTCTGTCTCCTTGTGCTTCCCGGTTCACTAAGCAATCATTCCTCTGGCCGCGCCAGATCTTGAACTAATGGGGCAACCTGATCTTAGATTGTGAGTCTCCAAATCATAAGCCAAAATAAACCTTCTTTGTTCTTAAGTACTTTCAGATATTTTAGTTAAAGTAACAAGAAAGCTTACTGGTATAGCAAATCTTTAGTAATGCGAGTCAAAACTCAGCACAGATCAGTGCCAAAATACACAGTGTACTCAAAAGACTTTTCGTAGTGAAGGAAGCTCCACGTGGATGGGGGGTAGGGAGCATATAGGTAGGAGAGAGAGATCTAAAAAAGTAGGTCACTTCTGGTTGTAAAGACATAATTCTAATTCAATGGTGAGCAAGTGCACAGTGTATAGGGAGATAAGCCCTACATTCATGTTGGACTACATGTGCGGAAAGATCTAGGGACAGAGAAGAAAGGATGGAGAGGGAAGACCCATAAGAAACTTCTGATTTGACCTGGCTAAGAAATTATTGCGTCTGTGTTAAGGCAAGGATGGAATGCAGATGCATTTTAGAGGCAGAGTCATCAAGTACTGAGGACCAATTGGTTAATGTGATAAGAGAACAAAAAAGCTCTCAAATGACCAAGGACACTCACTTGGAAGATGCAGCCAACAACCAAAGAGGGGAAGGAATAGAGACTAAAACATAGAAAAACAATTCATATTGTGACTTGAAAGGTTTGAGGTGCCTGAGGTACAAACAGGTGAAATCCTTAAATGTAGATCTAACACTTAAGAACAGGAAAGAAAGGTTTCAGGATCAAAAGCATACAGAGTAGTGATGCTTTCAACAGGGCTAATGGGTTTACCTAGCTAATAGAAATTTGACTCACAAATTCAGAAGAATAGCTCCTAAATTGCAAGTAGACATTAAACTCAAACACTAAATATTGAATATAACATGACTTTAGGCAAATTGGGCTTTGAGTTACCCACCAGGGTGTTTTCAAATATTAAATGGCAAGAACAAAAAATGAAAGAGAGAGAGAGAGAGAAAGCATTTTTCTATCCATCAATAGTATGAATAGATACAAGCTTAGCTTTTTTTGGAGATAAATAATAACTTTAAGAGTACAATTTACAAAGTGACTATTACCTTTAAAATATTAAAATTTTTATCTTCTGTAGTATTTTTCTAGTCTTTCATGGAAGTATTTACAGAGCTAACCCTATGTCATGATGAGGGCTTGATGCATACAGGATGTGGCTCTTCAGAATCACAGCACTGACTTAAGCAATGTGTGTGGAAAACTTCCATGTGATAGGCTCACCAGCAAATTCCATTTTTTTCAAATGTTTCCAGCTCAATGAAACCAAAATGACATTTTCCCTCCAAGTACTTTCTCTTTCAAAACCAGAGAAATCTTTTCCAAATAATTGTGACTCACTTAACACATAAGTTCACCAAGATGTTGACTTTAGAAGAGTTAGTTCAACCTCAAGATGGTTTTTTATGTCTTCCTTTTTATAAACAGGATGTCACAGTTTGAAAAGAGTAAATTAGCTTAATCACTAAAAGGACTATATTTGGGTAAAATGTTCAACCGTCAAGTTTTTGTGGATTCTAAGTCAGAAGGGAAAAAAATGTTTTTCCTTTCTTAATTGCCATTCTTAAGGTGAAATAACAGCAGTCAGATGATCTAGGAAAAACTAACATATATAAAGGGTATTGCCAAACATCACACAAATCCTACTCATTTTGTGATATGTAAGCTTTACGAATCAACTTCCCCATTAATCAATTTACTTGGTCTAAGAATCTTATACAAATTAACCTATCTGTAATGTTACAGTAACATGCTAAAGAGTTTTTAGTTGTATTTGTAGAGATAATACTAGAAAAGAGACTGACTTTTGCAAGCATGCATTTCAAACTAGCTATATTAAGGAGACCCAAACACACATCTCTTGCATATTAAGAATCTAGGGTAGGGGTGGATGCTTGGTCAAGTGATTAAGATATTAGTTAGGATGCTCACATCACACATCAGGGTACCTGGGTTCAAGTCATGGTTGTAGCTCTCAATTTCCAACTTTCTGTTAGTGTGGACCCTGTGGGGCAGCAGTGACAACTCAAGTAATTGGGTTCCTGTCACCAATGTGGGAGACCTGGATCTGCGTGTGTGTGTCTACCTCTCAAATTAAATTAAATTTAAAATTTAAAAATGTAAAGAAAGAGCAAACATTGGTTTCTCTCTCTTGGGTTGACTTGCTAACCATTCCACCCCCTTCTCTACTCTTCAATTTTTTTTCTTTCCACAGACTCCTGCAGCAAAGTCTGACACATACTACCACCTACTCTCTCTTGTGGGTTTCCCCCAAGGCTGGCAGAAATACTCACTTCACTGCTTACTGTCTTTGTAGCCACTGAAAATAGGAACACAAATATGAACTTTCCATTTTAAACATTATCTGGCTTTTTATCATGGAAGAATTCACAAATGATAACAAAGTAGCAAAGATGGATGGAGGTATAGAAGTTTGGGGAATATTACAAACTTTTCCAGTAGATAAAGTAAGTCTAATTTTCCCTTCCTATGTGATACGTGAGAGCCTCATTGAGATGGTGTCATCTCTCTTTGGATCTCTTCTTCCTGATGCTGTGTAAGAAACTCAGCCAGGGGCTGATGCTGTGGCATAGCCGGTAAAGCTGCTGCCTGCAGCACTGGCATCCCACGTGAACACCAGTTAGAGTGCCAGTTGTTCCACTTCCAATCTAGCTCCCTGCTAATGTGCCTGGGAAATCAGCAGAGGATGGACCAAGTGCTTGGGCCCCTGCACCCACACTGGAGACCCGTGAAGCTCCTGGTTCCTGGCTTCAGGTTCTCTCTCACTCTGTCTCCCTTTCTCTCTCTGTAATTCTGCCTTTCAAATAAATAAATCTTCCCCCCCCCCAAAAAAAAAGGAAAGAAAAAAAAAACTCAACTAATGTAATGTAGCACACAGTGGATTTCCCAAACGTGCACTGGGAACAGTCCTTCTACTCCGCATTAACAAAGCTCTGGTCCCAGAAAGTCTTTGGGCAGCAAAACCACCCATGAGGTCTTGGCAGGCATCCCAGTCCATATGCTCATTTTAGCTGATTTATGGAATATTCACCATCTTACTGACCACCTACATGAATGAGACTATCCCACTCCAAAGCCCCAGGGCAGGTGTTGAGAGGAGCTAGATTCCCACTCCTCAAATTTCCACTGACTTAGTAAGACCATTTGGTCATACATGTAAGCAGCATCTCTAGTGCCTTTCTCAATAATCAAGCTGGCTTGCGTGCCTGCACTCTCACACTCCCAAGTCTATTCAGAACTCCAAAGTGACAGGCTCTCTGAAATCCTAATGGTAAGCATCCCACTGTAAAGCCAAGATATCCTGGTGTCCATGGCGAAAACAATATGTGGCAACTCACGCAGGAAAAGGGGGCAGTGGAGGTAGAACTCAAACCCAGAAATGTCTGGCTCCAAAACACAGGCTCTTTTCACTGATACCAGTTGTCCATGTCACCTAAAATCTCAGCTGCTACCTCCTTGTCATTTATCTATTGCCTTAGTCTATTTTTGCTGCTATAATGGAATACCAAAAATTGAGTATTTATAATAAGCATAAATTTATTTTTCACAGTTCCACATCAAAAGTGCCAGTGTCTGGAAGACTCTGTCATCCCATGGTAGAAGGTCAAAGAGCAAGAGAGGGAGACAACACAGATGCACTCTCCCCTTTCATCACAGCACCAATAGCACCCATGCCCTTACAGAGCCCTTATGGCCTAATCAACTCCTAAGTGTCCCACTCCTTAATACTATCACAAAGGCAACTAAATTTCAAAATAGGATTTTGCAGGGGAAAATCATTCAAATCAGAGTATCTTTTTTTTTATTATTTTTTATTTTATTTTGACAGGCAGAGTTAGATAGTGAGAGAGAGAGAGAGCCAGAGAGAAAGGTCTTCCTTTTCCGTTGATTTACCCCCTAAATGGCCGCTATGGCAGGTGCGCTGCGTCAGTCCAAAGCCAGGAGCCAAGTGCTTCCTCCTGGTCTCCCACGCGGGTGCAGGCACCCAAGAACTTAATTTTCTTTCTCTGGGATTTTGTTCTCAGATCCAGCCATTCTGGAACAATATTATCAATTCCATGCGTGTCCTCTGATTTTCTACAAATGTATTATAAAATAGACTTTGATTCATAACTTTATTCTAAAGAAAATGAGGCTAAGGCCAGCACTGTGGTGTAGTGGGTTAAGCCTCCACCTGCAGCACCAGCATCCCATGTGGGCGCCGGTTTGCATCCTGGCTGCTCCTCTTCTGATCCAGCTCTCTGCTATGGCCTGGGAGAGCAGTGGAAGACGGCTCAAGTGTTTGGGCCCCTGCACCTTCGGGGAGACCAAGAAGAATATCCTGGCTCCTGGCTTCAGATCTTCCTGGCTCTTGCCACTGTGGCCATCTGGGGAGTGAACCAACAGATGGAAGACCTCTCTCTCTGCCTCTCCCTCTCTGTCTGTAACTCTACCTCTCAAATAAGCAAATGAAAAAAATCTTAAAAAAAAAAGAGGTCTTTTTTTTTTTTACTTGTCTCAAAGTACTTTAGATATAAAATATTGATTTAAATTATCTGTATAACTTTATTAATTAAAGCTACTCTGCTTTTGTAGGAAGGAAAGGAGAAGACTTCTGTTTTTCACTATATGTTTTTCTTTTGTTGCTGCAGATAATTTGACCACAGTCTTTCTTGTTGTTTTAAGAACTGAGAAGTTCTTTCAGGTGTAAGTCCTGTTACCTTTTCTACAAATAGAAATGTAACTTCAATATTAATAGCTCATGTACCATTCAGGAAGTTGCCCAATTCTTTCTAGGTATTTGATCTAAATTTAGGAAGACTTCCATTTGAATAAGAATAATATAATGATCATAAAGAAAGAAAGATCAACACATTGTCTCACTCACTCATCCTCTGCAAAGATGGAAATCTATAGCACATACTCAATTGTCATCCCTAGAAACTACCTTTAAACCTCAATATAGAGTGATCTGCACTTTTTCTTTGAACTTAGCACAATTTACTGTCTGCCTCAAAAAGCCACAATTATGAATCACTCAATGATTTCCTCCTTTCTTTTTTCTCCCTATTTTTACAATGCTTCTTGTTCATTCTGAATCTTGGAATTTAAATAACTTCTTGGTCTGTCCACAGTCCTGGAACTTCTGAACAATTTTGGTCAAATCCCATTACTTAATCATACACACAGCTATCAATTCTCTTGTGTGTTCTCTAGAGTACTGGTTGTAACAAGGGATGATTGGCCCCTTCTAGAATTTTCCATGAGTATAACAATAGCTACCAGGAAGAGAAAAACATTCCCTATTTAATTTCATTGTTGCTCCTGCATTTCATACATTCTGTCCCAAAGGAAAGGGAACTAGAGCAATCATTATCATGAAGGGCTGACCAGAGTACCTAATACACAACATGTATTCGCTAAATGAATGAATGAATGAATGAGGAATGTATCTCCCTGAGCAGCACATAACCCTCTTTTTCCAATCAGTTATTTTTTTGACCCATTGTGATGTGCGAGTAGTAGTGACTGGTTTTTAAAAGACCTCACTTTTTACCAGGTACTTTTGTTATCTATTGAATTCCTGCAAGTTTTTTACTCAGTGGTCAATTCAATATTAGTAATTTTAATAATGAGCCTCTGACAGAGTTGAAAATTCTGAGGCAACATCAGGTACTGTTTTCTACAGGATCTCTACTAGAGCAAGTAGTTTTGAACACACAAAAAACTGCCACGGTTTTCAAACAGAGATTTATATATATTTTGCAATAAAACTCCCTTCAATTAAATAAGCTATGAGCACTCCACTGAATGAGTCATGTTTTCAGTTATAAAGGAAAGCAATAGTCTGGTTAATAAAACTGCATTTCCAATAATGGCCCTTAAAACATAACTCTAAGAAAATGAATTCTTAGCACGGGACATACAAATGTGCTGTTTCCAAGTGAAAAATGTGGTAACAAATGATTATAGAGGGGCCGGTGCTGTGGTGCAGTGGGTTAAAGCCCTGGCCTGAAATGCCGGCATCCTATATGGGCGCCAGTTCTAGTCCTGGCTGCTCCTCTTCCAATCAGCTCTCTGCTATGGCTTGGGAAAGCAGTAGAAGATGGCCCAAGTCGTTGGGCCCCTGCAACCACGTGGGAGACCTGGAAGAAGGTCCTGGCTCCTGGCTTCGGATCGGCGCAGCTCCGGCCATTGAGGCCATCTTGGGAGTGACCCAACTGATGGTTGTAACAATGGAATAATGGAACAACGGAACTGAACTCTACTCCTATTCAAAAAGATTTTGCAGGCTTGGAAAAGGTATCGAATAGTGAGTACCTAATATAGAAGGTACATCTTTTGTTTTATTTTAGTTTTTTTTTTTTTAATTTATTTGACAGGTAGAGTTATAGACAGTGAGAGAGAGACAGAGAGAAAGGTCTTCCTTCTGTTGGTTCACCCCCTAAATGGCTGCTATGGCCTGCGCACTGCGCCAATCCAAAGCCAGGAGCCAGGTGCTTCCTCCTGGTCTCCCACACGGGTGCAGAGGCCCCAAGCACTTGGGCCATCCTCCACTGTCCTCCCAGGCCACAGCAGAGCTGGACTGGAAGAGGATCAACCAGGACTAGAACCCGGCACTCATATGGGATGCTGGCGCTGCAGGCAGAGGATTAGCCAAGTGAGCCACGGTACCAGCCCCTTTTGTTTTGTTTTGAAACTTATAGTTCATTAGAAAAGATGAGATGTTTCATGTTAGAGTGACGTTTGATTTTCCTGGCAAAATTACCAACAGTTGGTGAGAACCTGTCTAAGGTGACACCTAATAACAAGAAGGAAGGCTGAAAAAAGTCAGTAACCGTTATTTCGCAGATGAGGAACTCGCCTTAGCTCAATAGTTATCTTTGTAGTCATAAACTACCCAGATGCAAAAGCTACTTTTCAATGCTCTATTGAAATAGATGAGGCATTATTTTCCAAAATCCGTTTTTAAAACCTCACAATTCCTGTTTTTCCAAAGCTTTCTTTCAAGGGCACACATTTCCTGACCAACCTTTGCCACATCTGCCCCCTCATCCACATTCTAATTCCAAAACAGTGCAAGGATCTGGCATGGACAGTTGACAGCACTAGGTACAGAGCCCCAGACGTTCACGAAGGCCAACATAAACACACAAATTAAGGAGATGCGAACCCAGTGTCAATCTGCTTCTTCTAATTTGTCTTATTCAGCAGCTGTCACTTTAATCATATCAAATTCCTATGTTAATTATTATGAAGGCACATTCCTGTCATTTTTATTATTTCCTCGGTATGGTAAAATTAAAATTAATGAATTTAAGGGAACAATATAATAAAAAAAAAAAACTTGTAACAATCAACTTATTTATTAGATTAGACTTTTATTTTTTATTTTTTAGAAAACTTTTATTTAATAAATATAAATTTCAAAAGCACAACTTTTGTATTATAGCAGCTTTTTCCCCCCATACCCACCCTCCCACCAGCAAATCATCCTATCTCCTACTCCCTCTCCCATTCTATTCTTCATTAAGATTCATTTTTAATTATCTTTATATATAGAAGATCAACTTAGTATATACTAAGTAAAGATTTTAACAGTTTGCACCCACATAGAAACACATAGTATAAAGTACTGTTTGAAGACTAGTTTTACCATTAATTCTCACAGTACAACACATTAAGGACAGAGATCCTACACGGGGAGTAAGTGCACAGTGACTCCTGTTGTTGATTTAACAACTGACACTCTTATTTATGATGTCAGTAATCACCTGAGGCTCTTGTCATGAGCTACCAAGACTATGGATGTGTCTTGAGTTCACAAATTTTGACCTTATTTAGACAAGGCCGTAGTCAAAGTGGAAGTTCTCTCCTCCCTTCAGAGAAAGGTACCTCCTTCTTTGATGGCCCATTATTTCTGCTGGGATCTCACTCACAGAGATCTTTCATTTAGGTCATTTTTTGCCACAGTGTCTTGGCTTTCCATGCCTGAAAAACTCTCATGGGCTTTTTAGCTAGATCTGAATGCCTTAAGGACTGATTCTGAGGCCAGAGTGCTGTTTAGGGCATTTGTCATTCTATGAGTCTGCCGTGTATCTCGCTTCCCACGTTGGATTGTTCTCTCCTTTTTAATTCTATCAATTATTATTAGCAGACACTTGTCTTATTTATGTGATCCCTTTTATACTTAATCCTATCTTTATGATCAATTATGAACTTAAACTGATCACTTTAGTAAGATGGCATTGGTACATGCCAACTTTTTAAATGGCATACATATATCATTTTCTCACCCTGTCCTCTTATGACACTGTGCCGTGACTCTGAATTAAAGATCCCCACTGCTACAGACCAGATGTTTTCACTGAATTCCTCTACTTGGGTAGTTAAGAATGGCTACGAATAGCCCCCATAAGTTGGCCAATTTTAGTGTTGGCCTGAAGGTAAAGTTTAAAAGAAAGTTTTTTTCATCTACAAAACAAAACCATAAAGTAAAAATATTTTTTCACTAGCTAAGTTTATGCAGTGGCCACAAAGAAAACATTATTTTAGGATTCTACCCACTTTTTTTTATTTATAATCTTATTTTTTAGAGTGTCTTAGGTGCTGAGGTTCACATACTGGATTGCCAGTCTGTCCACTGTTTAAATACAAGCAACAGAAGGCCGTTGGCCTGACACCATAGCACTGGTCACATAATATCAGTATGTTCCACAACTGCTGGGAGAACTTGTTAATTACATTTATAAAATGGTAAGCCAGTACACGGTTAATGTACCAAAAACATACTTTTTATCATTTCATTTTCTCCTATATGAACACATTTTCTACTTCTGCTTAAAACAATTATACATCCTTAATGGGTATTTTAGTCAGAAACAGATCTTTTCATAAGGAGTTACAAAGTCTGAAACTCCTCTCTCCACATTTTGATAATTGTAAAACTAAAAAATCTCCAGCAGAGAGCTGCACCCTCCTCCACAGAGATGTGCAGAGAGCATTTCTGCCCCAAAGCAAAGCTTTGCTCATGAAAACATCCCCTTTTAAGGCTATTAGACAAGGATTCGTCACAAGGAGGGCTTTGCCAGGTTAAACTCCAATTAACAAATCAATAGAAACCTATGAACTATCCATCCCAAAATTTTATAAAACTGCAGAATATATTTTCTTTCCTGGAATATTTAAGTAAGAAGTTTGAGTAAAGAAAAAACAGTAAACAGTAAGAAGGTATAAAATTCTCTTAAAAAACAAATTATGCTTTTGGAGTCTATGCTGGGCAGTTTAATTACCCACTCCTTCTATAATACTTGTTTTCCTAATACTTCAAACTGCATTTTGTTTTAAAGAATGATTTAGATTTTAGGGAGTTGGGAAAAATGATTCTCAACAGAGTAAAAGCATGTCTACTTTTACAATAGTTTATCATTTATTTAAAACTAGAGTCACAACAACAATAACAACAGATCAAACTGGTATTACTGGGAAAGAGTGTAGAACTGACTAGAACATAGATAGACCTAAGAGTTACAGCAACAAAGCACACAAGAGTTGAAATAACATGAAAAAGGAAAAATCTTGAAAAGTGGAAGGAAAAATGCAGACATTCTAGGTCTACATCACCTATTGTAGGTAAGGTCAAAAATATGGTCCTAAGAATTAAAATTAAATTATAAATATCTTAAAGAAAAGATAGCCAAGAAGTAGTCTTCTAAAGTTTGCATCTATTTTTAAAATTAAGTCAGGAAAGGGGCTACATAGGACAGGCAAAGATAAGTTAAACCTGAATTCTTGTACCACTACAAAAAGATAAATAAATAAAACCACCTAAGAGGCACTTTTTTTTTTTTTTTTGACAGGCAGAGTGGACAGTGAGAGAGAGAGACAGAGAGAAAGGTCTTCCTTTTCCGTTGGTTCACCCCCCAATGGCCTCTGTGTCCAGCGCACTGCACTGATCCAAAGCCATGAGCCAGGTGCTTCTCCTGGTCTCCCATGCGGGTGCAGGGCCCAAGCACTTGGGCCATCCTCCACTGCACTCCCGAGCCACAGCAGAGAGCTGGACTGGAGAGAAGCAACCAGGACAGAATCCGGCACCCCAACCAGGACTAGAAGCACATGTTTGCTTTATGAAATTAAGGTAGACATGTACAATTCTTAACAACCAAGAACTTAATATTTCTTTCACAGAAAGAAAAACAAATGCTTAACGTCCTCCTTCTGTTTACAACCAAGATCATGCAATTACTCTTTGTCTTTGCCACTGTTATGAGTTAAACTGCACCCTCCAAAAAAGTTACCAGGAAGTTCAAACCACAGGACATCTCAGAACGTGACCTTGTTTGGGGATCAGGTCCTTGCAGGTGTAATTAGTTCAGAAGAGCTCCTCCTGTATTAGGGTGAGCCCTTAATCCAATATCACGGGTGTCCTTAAAAAAAAGTGGGGGATTTGGGCATAGAAAGAGAGACACAAGGAGGTCACATGGTCACAATGCAGAGACGGGAGTGAGGCAGCTGCCTGCCAAGGACGGCTGAGGACTGGCAGCCTCCAGCAGAAACTAGAAAGAGGCGAAGGAGAATTCTACCTGGCGGCTCAGAGGGGTCAGGCCCTGCTGACACCTCCATTCCCGGCTTCTGTGAGAGAATCAATGTCTCGTCATCAATGCCACCCAATCTGTGGTATTTTGATGTGACACCCCTAGGACACTCCTATGGCCATTGTGTTTTGTCACAAACCCGAATGAAGATTGTGCCCAAAGGACACAAGTTAGAAGCACAACGTCGGGGCCAGGGAGGCCTTACCTGCAACGTAGTCACCGAATCCAATGGTTGTTAGAGTGATGACCACAAAATAAATGGCATCCAGGGCGCTCCAGCCTTCGATATGCTTGAATATGATCGCAGGCAGAGCCACGAAGAGCACGCAGCCAAACAGGATGAATATGATGGTGGAGATGATGCGGATCTTGGTCTGGCTCACATTCCACTTCTAGGGATGGAATGCAGATGGGTAGGAGAGAGAAGTAGATGGGAGAGAGGGAGGGGGAGGGAGAGAGAACCAATTGATTATTGGCATGCCTGCTAAGACCATATAAACACTATTGTCAGCAAGTGAGCCTGTTATTTTATTCCCTTTTGGATGTAATTTTCAATGAGAATTGGATAGAGCATAGATAACTCAAAACAGTAAATGCTAATAATCATGCTGCTTTACAGTTACATAGCTCTACAACAGGTTAAATGCTTTCAAAAGTAAATTACATGTGATTTGAGAATACAATTCAGATGTGCAGTATTTGTTTACTGGAACTACTTTTGAAATATTTCTATCTGTAAACATACAACTGATTGTAGGCCAAACACAATTTCAAAATATATAGAACAGGAAATTGAAAGAATTATATATTCACACTTGCAACCACTAATTATGAAGTTAATTTATGTTTCATAATTACAAAGACTTTTCCTGCCACTAATTCAATTGATTAGAATGCAAAACCAACGGACTTGAAGTCCAGACTGATTACCAGGTGAATTCTCTCTCTGTTCCATCGTCCTAACCTGTACAACTGACAAGGGTACCTGCTGTATCAGAAAGGATGAGAATTCAACGCCCCTTCACTCACAGCTCTCTTTAAGTACCCCTATTTTTCACTTTCTTTTCCATTGAGAAATCTCCACAGTGTAATGTATTAAATTAAGTTTGTATATGCACAGCAATTTGTTTCCAGTTCTTGATTTGAGGTTAGTTACTGCTGTATATTTTTAACCTCTGACTGGATCTGTAAAGAGTTTAGGTCACATCATGCGCCATATACTAGTCAATGAATGTCAGATCAAGAGGAATTTTTAGAGGTAAGACCTTTGGGGTGTCAGAAGGTAAAGAGACCACAGCAGCTCCTCTAACCCACCATCCTCATCTCAGACATGCCTTTAAAAAGTTTATGTCGGTAAAGTTTTCAGAATAGTGCTTGGTGTCCAATGCTGGATCACAGGTACTAGAACACCACTGCCATGAAGGCATGGGATTTTTTATATGCTGATGTACATGCAACATGAAAACATTACTTGGCATCCTGTAGGAACTCTAAACTGCTGAATAAAAAGATGAACCATTTAGTATGACCAACTTCATGCCATTAATCTGCCCATTTTATCGATATAAGTACAGAATACCTTTAATATCATTACAAGAAAAGTGCAATACCAAGAAAAGGAGAAAACTCCTACTTTATTTTTAAGTACTCATTTATTTGTATCTACTTGAAAGGCAGAGAGAGTGAGAGAGACAGAGAAAGACAGAGAGACAGAGACAGAGAGAGAGAGAGAGAGAGAATTTTCCATCTGCTGGTTGACTCCCCAAACACTAAAAACAGCCGATGCTGAGTCAGGCCAAAGCCAGGAGCCCGGACTTCCATCTGTGTCTTCCACATGGATGGCAGGAACCAAACCCTTGAGCCATTATGTGCTGCCTCCCAGGATACATCAACAGGAAGCTGGATCAGACGCAGGGTAGCCAGGACTCAAACTCTGGCATAGGATTCAGGTGTCACAAGCAGCAGCTTAAGCTGGTGTACCACAATGCCCACCCCTAAAACTCCTATTTTAGAATAACTATGTCTTACTCCACTCTAACAGTAAAAATGCTTGAGAGCTACCTTTGATCTTAAACCTGAAACATGACTAATGCTAAAACTTCAAATGTAATTTAAATTTAGAAAACAGTGTTTAATAGTTTCATTTTATCAGTGGCATTAAATGTAAATATTTTGAATCTTTTGTGGAAAGAGGAAACATTGAATAATAAAAATAGATTTGTAATAGTGGTGCTGGTAATAGCAAACCATTTACAAATCCACTCTAACACAGCCATTTTCTTTATCCATAATTTTCCTCAAGAACACAAACTTATAATCATAGATGTATTATTATTTTTACTTAAAATTTAAATAAAAGCATTTTCATTTTATGTACTTTTTGTTTAATGTACTACAACCAAGAACATCTTCATGTGTATGACCTTTGGTCTACTGTACTACATTCTTGAAATAAATTCCTATCAGTGTCATTGTTAAATTAAGCTATATGTTTGCTGTTTGTCAGTACAAATTCTCGAAGATGATTCATAAGCTTACAATACCACCGGCAATAAACAAAGGTATGATAGAAATTTTTAAAATGATACTATCCACCATTTACTCCCTATGTTAAGATTTAACATTCTGACATCGACACTCTGAGTAATGCCTCATAGTATCACGTTTTCCTTGTGCATTAATTTATTCATTCAGATAGGTACATAAATAATTAAGATACAGTGAGCTACATGCTAGTCAAGACACATATAAATTGGCAGAAACCTCAATAACTGACTAACTGTTCCTAAGATAGCAGAAAAGGCATAGTATTTTAAAAAGTTAAACAAAAATACATGTCGTCAAAAGTCCATTACACTTACAATAAAGGTATCTTCAACTTTGGCAATTCCTTTTCCAAATATGGTCCCCAGTTGATCTCCAACCCCAGCCAATAGAAAACCAAAAAGGGGAATTCCCAGCAAGGCATAGATGATACAGAATATTTTTCCACCTTCTGTGCGTGGTGAGATGTTTCCAAACCCTAAAATATGAAAAAAAGTTAAATCAGGTGTTTATGAATAATAGTTTGAAAGTTTTATTCAGAATATTAAAAGCTATAAAGCACTGATTTCAACCAGCTAAGAATCCCATTATATTACATTAAAATTTTAACAAAATATTTTATAAGCAAGTATTTCAATAATATTTGAAGTGTAGCTAACGTTACAGTTAAATTTTAATAAGATGATGAAAACTGAGGCTATAACACACATAATAAAGCCACTATTTTCATTATATTTACTTCTATTTCTCAGTTAATCCTGTTAACTAAAATGTTCACTGTCATATAGAATATATTGAAGGCAATGTATGGCCCTAATTTAAGAGTATTCAACCATGTTCTCAAATATCTCATCCAACTGTGGGTGTCATTCTTTATAAGGGACAATGGCAAAACAGCAAGCAAAACAGAGAAAGGCAACTTTTCACACACAGTGGTCAGAAAGATTGGAGTTCCTTATACTGAGGAAAAGAAGACTGAGAGTGGAAGGTGGCAAATGAGCTGATTTCAACTATTTGAGTGATTAAATGCAGAAGAGGAAACAAACCCATTCTGCGGCTTCAAGACAAAAAGCAAAAATAATTGGTATAAGTTACAGAACGTGAATTAATGCTAAGGTAACTGCAACCCAAATGGAGAGTTAAATGGCTGAAGGATCTAGGCAGGCAGCCAGATCATCACTCGTGTTTAACATTTTGCAGTAATGGTCTTCCAGGATTCCTTATAACACAAAGCTGCCACCAGTCAATAGCTACATGCACATGCCAATGTCAGAACAGCGTTCTTTGATACCTGCTCTCACCATGGGCTGGAATCACTGACACAAACTAAAACTCGCACTGAACATCTACTATTTGCCAACCATCATGTTAAGCATTATGGATAAAACTGAGGTAGACACATCTGATTTCTCAGAGCATACAATCCAGTGAAGAACATGGCAAGCAACTGATACACACACACGTGTGATAACTGTGTGCTACAAAAGTAAGTGGTGCCCCTAGCACAATTAACAAATTAGCTACACATCTTGTAGCAGTTCATTTAGTACACAGGATAGAGCACAAACCCTTCAGTATGAGTGCCACTCTCACATCCTCACATCCTCCCTTCTCCTTCCCAATGAAATTCTTTCAGTTTCTCAAAGATGTAACATTTTCATTTTGCCTCCAAGACTTGACATGTGTCATTCCTCAACCTTGCCATGAACTCTACTTCTTTCTCTCACATGGGTAACTTTTACTCAGTCTCAGATCACAGCTTTGGAGTCACTTCCTGATGCATCTTGTCTCACCCTCCTGCCTTTTCTTATGCAGGAGAAAAATCCTGAAAGCCAATCCCCTTCTGTGCCCAGAAGATCCCAGAGGGAGTAAGAAAGAACAAAGCACCCAGTTGGATTCTTTTCCACCAAGTGTCCCCTCTGTCACATCTAGAAAATCTGGTAGGACTATGGGCTCTGATATAAAAGAATAAAAATATTTAACTCAAATCCCTCCCATCTTCTCCAGGACAAGCATGAAAAAGGATCAGATAGCTTGTATCAAAGTCATTTGTAGAAGAAAAACACCATCTCAAATGATAAAACACCAGGGAAGGTGAAACTGACGTATCTTGGCCAGTGTACCATTGCTGTATACTATCGCAGAGTGGAACTCAACAACTTCAAATTAGTCCCGGGAGTACCAAGAACATGAAAGCCTTGCCAATTTAGCATGGTGCACTGTTTTGTGTGTGTCTAAGTTATTTGAGAGGTGGCGGGGGGAACAAGATCATCCATCCACTGGTTGACTCCCCAAATGTCTGCAACACACAAAGGGATAGACTGTGGTTGAAGCCAGGTATAAGGAATCCTCAGTTCTCAAATGAGTGGCAGGGATTCAACTGCCTGAGCCATCACCTGCTGCCTCTGAGAGTGTGCATCAACAGGAAGCTGGAAGCCAGAAGAGAGCTGGGACTCAAACCCAGGCACTTGCCCCAAGGAGACACCACTTTGACCTGGGTTCTCTGATTATCCTGGAGAGGCCTGCTAAGACCCAATCCTGTTTTTTTGTTTTGTTTTGGTTTGGTTTACAAAAAAAGAAAGAAAAGGAAAAGATTTATTGATTTATATGAAAAGCAGAGTGGCAGACAGCAGAAAACACACAGAGAGAGAGAAAGAAAGAGAGAGAGAGAGAATCTTCCACCTACTGGTTCATTCCTCCAAATGGCCACATAAATCAGGACTGGTCCAGGCTGAAGCCAGGAGGAGCCAGGAATTCCATCCAGGTCTCCCTCTTGAGTGTCAAGGGCCCAAGTACAGAAGGCCATCTTCCTTGCTTCCCCAGATGCATTAGCAGCGAGCTGGACTGGAAGAAGAGCATCCAGGACCCAAACCAGCACTCCATATTAGGGGATGCCTTCGAGGAACGCAGAGGCTTAACCCGCAGCACCACAACACTGGCCCTACAATACTGTCCCTTATCTCTGCTTCAGACAAATACCATGTACCTGGAGCAATACAAATATCCATGTACCTGGGTCAGTGCAGGCACCTGGATATCTCATTCAGTCTTTTTGCCTACTCATAAAAAAGAATCTACTTCCAGGAAGGATCATAAAGACAAGACATGAGCTGGAGATAAAGACTGTGGGGTGTGGGTGGGCTCTTATTTTTCAGGAAGAAAAATAAAACATAGAAAGTCACAGTGGGGAGAGGAAAATGTTCTGGTGCTCTTTTACACAGAGGATGATTACATTAACAACATTGCGGCATCTGATTCCAAATAGCTGGAAGAGAGGACTTTCTCTGTGATGTTCTCACCACAAAGAAATGATAAATGTTTGAGACGATGGAGAACTGAAATATCCTATCTTGACTGACACTCAGTGAACTGGGGCTGGAGTTGCAGTACACCAGTTTAAGTAGTACTTATGACACCGACATCTCATATCTCAGCACAGGTTCTAGTCCCAGCTGTTCCACTTCACATCCAGCTTCCTGCTAGTGAGCCTGGGAAGGCAGTGGAAGATGGCACAAATACTGAGGCCCCTGTCAGTCATGTGGGGGACCAGAATTGAGTTCCTTACTCCCAGCTTCAATCTGGCCCAGCCCTGGCTATTGTAGCCCTTTGGGGATTGAACCAGCAGGTGCAAGATCTCTCCCTCTCTCTCTCTCTCTCTCCCATCTCTTATGCTCTTCATTTCAAATAAATAAATCTTGAAGAAAATTAAAAATACATAGTCTATAACTGTACCAAAATATCACACAATTATTCTGTGCCAATACAAAAAAAATCGAACAATGACTATTTTTATTCTGACTGCAGCAGTGCTATGCACAGGCTTTGCTGTTTCATACTGAAAGACTGAAGTCAGGAGCACTCACTCTGCTGCACCACCACATAAGTTAAAAAGGCTGAAAAGCAGAGCTCTGAGTGTTCATCCACTGGTGACTCAGAGTTAGCCTGGAGCCTACCACGGAACATCTTCAGAAAAGCTGACAGAGGATTTCCTCAGGAAGTCTGTTTGCATCACCAGCGAAATGGCCCCAAATCCAAACAGGATTGTGCATCTAAGCAAAGCCAATCTGCCTCTCACTGCTCCCAGATCAGAGACGAGACCCTTGTGGCAACGCTGCACTTGACCTCATTACTTCCATGACCTAAGGAATAGCAGGGAGAGGCCCTGACATAACCGTTCTGGGAACAGTCTCTCCTTCACCTGCCGAGGATCGCCCTGAGCTCTGAGGCTGACACTGCCCCACAAAGTGCAGTCCTCACAGCGTGACCACCCCTAAAGTGTGCACACATACACACATGTGCATGAACACACATACACAGATATGCACACACCCTCATAAACACATGCTCGTGCACATACACACATGTGTGTTTACACATACGTCCTCACATACACATGTCCACAAACACATAAATATGCACACAGATATGCACACATAGACCCTCATACACACATGTCCATGTACATACACACATTCACACACATACATAGTCACACATGCACATATGTGTATACACGTGCATGAACATGTATGCCCACCCACATGTACACACATATGCACACACACAAACCCTCATACACACATGCCAGCACACACACATGTGCATGCACACACATAACACAGATGTGCACACACACCCTCATAAACACATGCTCATGTACATACACACGTGTGTTTACACATATACATGCATGCCCTCACATACACATGTCCACAAACATATAAACAAGAACACAGATATGCACACATACACCCTCGTACACACATGCCCATGCACATACATCCACATGCACACAATACTCTCACACATGAATACACATGCACATATGTGTATGCACACACATGCATATATACCTTCACATATATGTACACACACCATGTGTGCATGCACACCATACATATGCACACATATGCACACACACCCTCATACACACATGCCCACATACACCCCCTCTTACACACATACGTGCATGCACACACACCCTCACACACACATGCCCCACACACACACCCTCACACACATATGTGCACACATGCACACACATACACACAGGACCTGGCAGTGTTCTGACATAAAAGGTGTGCCTGGGTGCCTGAAGCTGACGGAACGTTTCCCTAGGGACAACACTGAGGGGCTGTTGAGGGGAGACTGCCTTGTGTTTCCTTTTCTCTCTCCCCCATGCAAAAGAAGAGTCCACTCCAAATTTCCCCCAAGTTCCAAACAATACACACAGACACTGGTTAAATGACTTGATACTATTGAGAGTCTCAGTGAAAGGTACAGAAATAATCATCTAAAATATAAATATTTGTGGTTGTCTTAGACCTCCTGATTCTTCCCCTGGTCTGTCGGCAACCTCTTCATTATCAAAGTGAGACAGTTCCATGATATCAAGAAGAAAAAAAGAAAAACGAGATTGAGTTTTGCTTTAACTCCTGAAATAAGGTATTCAATCTCAAAATGTTGCCCCTGAACAAAAGAAATAATGTACATTTTCTTTCTTATGTGAAGTTGCTCTGTGATTGGGATAATAGAGTCCGATCTCCTGAATTTTTGTTCAGAATTACCAGATTTTTTTAAAAAATGTGTTTAACTCTAGAAGAGTCTGTATCAATGCAATTTCAACGTGTTGCTTTTGTCATTATTGTTGTTCAACAACTGTGATGAAACACGTCTGCCTCTACCTTGGAAGCTAGCAAGGAAGATTCAAGATTTGCATGAACTGCCAGTCATCACATAGAACTCTTAAATCCAGAGTGCATACACTGCAACCAACAGTCTGAACGTTTTGACTTTTACAACTTAATTTTAGGTACATCTTACACAGAGGGTGCACTTCTCTCAAAGTGTTGCTTAATACAAGTGTAGCCTGCCTTTTTTCAATAGAGGTGAGCTTATCTGCAAAAGTTAGCCATTGGGGAGATTTTCATTAAAAAGTCCAAGTACAATATGCAATAATGTATTCAGATTTGTCAGTTTATCATTAGAGGGATTTGAAATTTCCTGGGAATGTGTTATATTTCCAATTAACAATCCAAGGTTTAAATAACTGGTGGAAGGCTAAATTAAGATTATATCTCAAATTACAAGTGCCAATTTGATGGATCCAGGCCATCTGCAGCCCCAAAGCAGAAATGAAAACTTAGCTATGGGCCGGCGCCACGGCTCACTAGGCTAATCCTCCACCTGTGGTGTCGGCACACTGGGTTCTAGTCCCGGTTGGGGCGCCAGATTCTGTCCAATCGCTCCTCTTCCTGTCCAGCTCTCTGCTGTGGCCCGGGAGTGCAGTGGAGGATGGCCCAAGTGCTTGGGCCCTGCACCCGCATGGGAGACCAGGAGAAGCACCTGGCTCCTGGCTTCAGATCAGCGCGGTGTGCTGGCTGCAGCGCACCAGCCGCAGCGGCCATTGGAGGGTGAACCAGCGGTAAAAGGAAGAACTTTCTCTCTGTCTCTACCTCTCTCAAAAAAAAACTTATCTATGGTCCAGAGGAGCCATGGTAGGACCAGGAGCAGAACTGCCTGGGTTGTTCTCCTCTGCTTCTTGGCAGAAATGGTTGGCCCTCGAGAAACGTTTATGTTTTTCTGTGACCTGCAGCGGCAGCACCATCATATTTACTCTTCACTTGCTTTGTGGTTCTTCCCTAGTAGCTATCCTGTCCTTACATAAAAATCATATGAAAAACTAAAGAACCAATAATAGCTAAGAAATATTTGAAAAAAAGAATGAAATGGAAATATTTGCTCTCCATGATATAAAGACCTACTTTAGGTATTAAAAAGTCAAATGAGGAGCCAGCATTGTGGCACAGTGGGTTGAGCTACTGCTTATCATGCCAGAATCCCATATCAGAGGACTGGTTGGGAGTCCTGACTACTCCACTTCTGATCTATCTTCCTGCTAATGCTCTTTAGAAGCAGAAGAAGATGTCCCAAGAGTTTGGGACCTTGCCATCCTGCGGTAGACCATGATGGAGTTTACGGCTCCTGGCTCCAGCCTGGCCCAGCCCTGGTAGCTGCTGCAGTTTGAGGAGTGAACCAACAGATAGAAGGTTTATATGTATTTCCTACCCCCCTGACATACACCCTGTCAATGTACCTTTCAAATAAGTAAATATATTTTTTAAAAGCCCCATGATTGGACATATCACTGGAAGGATAGAGGAAGACCAGTGAAAGAGAAGAGAGAGCTCAGAAACAGACACAAACATACTGCAACATGAATATCTGAAAAGCCAATGAATGGGGGGCGGGTAGTTGGCTATCCAGTAAGATTGGGATGGGCCTTCAACTTCTGGTATTATTCTGTCTAACAACAATCATAAAAACCACATGAAACAAGGTTAAGATTTGCTAAGGATAGAATTATAATACTATTCCTTCTAGATACTTTTACATATTTGAAATATTGTGCAAGAGTCAAAAGGTTTAAAGAATATAGATACATCACAGTTATAGTTGAAGAAGACATTAGACAATATTCTCTACCATCATGTCAGAGTTCTTTAAAATTTGAAGTAGAAAATTAATTTCTTATCCTGACAAAAATATCTACCACAAAACATTTAATATTATACATAATATCACAGCACAACTGGAGGAGTTCCTTAAAGTCAGAGGAAACATTATACTCATTTCACAATGATTGCTAATTATAATTCTGAAAATTTTAACAGGTGTAATGTCAGTAAAGAAAGAAAAGGAACAATTATTATTAAAAAAGACATATTAGTTGTGGGTGGAATTAAATATCTGGTAAACACAGAAGAATAATGAAAATTGTTGAATAAAGAAAAGTTCAGTAAAATAGATGAACACATGATAAATATGTGGAACCCAATAACATTAAAATACTTTAACATTATCTCGAATGTGCTAAATGAAATGGAAAAATACTTATTTACAATATTAAAAGAAATATGAAATATCTAAAAATAACTTTATTAAGACATATGCAAGAATTTTAGAGAATGGCTTGACCTAGTGGAGAATGAGATGAAAAAATAAAACAGAAAACAGACTAAGGTCAGAAATAACACATGTTAATTTTATTATTTAATTAAAGAAACAGAGAAAGAGAGATTTCCTATCTACTGGTTCACTCCTCGAATGCCTACAATGCCTGGGAGTGGGCTAGGAACCTAAAACTTAATCCAGGTCTCTAACCAGGGTGGCAGGAATCCAATTAGTTGAGCTATCACTATTGCCTCCCATAGTCTGCATTAGCAAGAAACTGGACTCAGGAGCCAGAGTCAAGAATTGAACCCAGGTACCCCAATGTGGGTCACAGACATCTTAATCAAGCCCTAATCAGTAGGCCAAACACTTGGCCCTGAGAGTTTTTTATTTGTTCAAATTAATTTATTTATTTGAGAGGCAGAGATATAGAGATCCCATCTGCTGGTTCCCTCCCCAGATGCTTGCAAGAACAAAGGCTAGGCCAAGCTCAGAACTCAACCTAGTCCTCCATATGCAAGGCAGGAACTCATTTACTGAAGTCATCACCACCGCCTCCCAGGTTTCACATTAGCGCAAGAAGATTGAGTCAGCAAGAAGGTGGAGTCAGCAGCCAGAGCTGGGTATGAAACCCAGGTCCTCTGATGTGAGAGATGTAGGCATCGCATCATTAAGCTCAGGGTCCTCCCCTTTATTTTTAAGTATATTCATGTCATTAAAAGAAGCATTGCAAATAAGGTAGAAATGAGACAGTTATACAATTAATAGTATTGGGATAACTTATTGATTAAAAAAGAAATCACCCTAAGTAAAAATAAGTACCAGACAGAGAAGAACAATGCAAGTTAACCAAACCAGATTATTTTATCCCTGATCCCCTATGACTATGGCTCTTCCTTTGCTTCAAAGGCAAACCCTCCCATGGCTACTGCTCTTCACCCAGCTCATGCCTAAGAACCATTGATTACCTGAATTAGATACCAATTCCTCCATGAAGCCATCCTCAAACCCTCAATTGCACACTCCCAAGACTGGATGTGACCCTCCTGTACAGCCACATGTCCCTCTCCTAAGACTTACCTCACCAGATCTTACCCAGCAGTTCTGCAATTAGAGGTTCCATAAGGTTTTGTCACCACCATGGCCCTGTATTTCCACTTGACATCCCAATACACACACAGATGCCTCTGGAAGCTACCTTTCTAATAGTCTATGCCTCCCAGTCACCCTCTCTCCATTCTACTCCAGCATTTTCTCATCCTAAGGTTTACAAGAGTACCTGCAAAGTTTCAGAGCGTGGACCTAAAACGTTCTCAAACATCTGTCCAGCTATGGCTTTCACTGAAATGCTGGGGTCAGGAAAAGGCAAAAGTATCCTGCTCTACTTGCACTTCCTGTCTACTGATTTAACTTCTGATTGGTACTTTGCCTTTAAGTATAGACAGACTTAGCTTATGTCATCTTCCTCAATGCAGGGTTTTATCCCTGATGAACTCGCTTTGTCTTGTCATTCTCTTTTAGTGACTTGTTTCATTAACACCCTGCAGGTTGCATTACTTTCTCTCCACCCAGCATCTTTCCAAAGGAGACCTCCTCTTCTCTCGCACTTCCATGCCCACCGACATATCCAAGGAGGCCCCCAAACTCTGTGCACTCTAGAGAACACCTAACCCTTTCCCCCCCTCCACACTCACAGCCTCAATGCACTATCTTGTCATGTTAAAATAAGTCACCCCAGGCCTAAAGCTCTCATCCCAGGCCCCCAAAGTCCCTATGGCTTTGTAGGCAATGAGGCAATCCCATTACAACCACAAGCCCTGGATCCTACTTCCAGCTTCTTCAGTTTCAGTGCCAGTACCTCAAGGCATCCAGTTGGCCTGAGGTCCTTTCTTATCCAACTCTATCTCATATGGCACACTGTCACTAAAGTACAGCTTCAGTCCCGATACTCTGAAGTTTTAAAATCCTTAGGGAAGCCGGCGCCGCGGCTCACTAGGCTAATCCTCCGCCTAGTGGCACCGGCACACCGGGTTCTAGTCCCGGTCAGGGTGCCGGATTCTGTCCCGGTTGCCCCTCTTCCAGGCCAGCTCTCTGCTGTGGCCAGGGAAGTGCAGTGGAGGATGGCCCAAGTGCTTGGGCCCTGCACCCCTTGGGAGACCAGGAGAAGCACCTGGCTCCTGGCTTCAGATCAGCGCGGTGCACTGGCCGCAGCGCACTGGCCACGGCGGCCATTGGAGGGTGAACCAACAGCAAAAGGAAGACCTTTCTCTCTGTCTCTCTCTCTCTCACTGTCCACTCCGCCTGTCAAAAAAAAAAAAAAAATCCTTAGGGTTGGGCATCTGGCCTAGGGGTTAAGATGCCAGTTAAGGCACATACACGCCACACTGGAATGCCCAGGTTCAACTCCTGCCTCTGTCTCCTGATTCCAGCTTCCCACTACTGTAAACCCTGAGAGGCAGTGGTGATGGCAAAGTCACTGACTTCCTGGTGCCCGCATGGGAGACTTAGATGAACCTAGCTTTGGCCCTGACCTAGCCTCAGCCCCTGAGGGCACTAGTGAACCTGTAAAAGAATTCACTCATATTCATTCATTCTCTCTCTCTCTCTCTCTCTCTCTTGCTCGCTGTCAAATAATGAAAAAAGACTTTTTATATTCCTTAAGTGGTCATGATCTTTAAGTACAAATCATCATTCTTTATGTCCCAATATGTCCTAATGGGCAACTGCTCTACCTTCTAGTAACACCAGAGTTACTCATTACTCCTTGAAAAAAATAAGCTAATCTTTTCTGATTATGAATACACACATACATATATATATAGCTTTCTGTTATATATTGTTGCTGATTCCATATATATGTATATGTGTGTGTGTGTGTGTGTGTGTGTGTGTAGCTTGCTCCTCCTTGCTGACACAACTATGACCCTTCAAGTGTCGTACTGAAATTCTGCCTGTCCTTTCTTCCCTCTTCACACACAAGTGTTTCAAACACACAGCCGTTCCTCAGCCATTCAACCAGCTGGGATCTTGCTTGCCTTCAACATACACAGCATTTTCCGTTTCCTTGCCATTTGGTTTCATACTTTTGTCCCTCTTCTCATCATAAACCTCTTGAGAGTAAGTCTCCGGTAATCATTTTTCTCTCCTTTACGTATCTTGTTTAAGAATTTTCTCAGAGCAGATGTTCAAAAAAAGATGTTGAACTGAAAAGATGAATCTTTGAATTTTTATTAATACCACATATTTTAATTAAATATATATGCTCAGATATAGATAGCTCTGTTACTCTATTTCTACTGTTTTTAAATTTTATTCAGTACTGACAAAGAAAAGCAAAGTTCTTGATAAATACAAATTGCCTTAAAAATCATCCCTGAAAGTAACAAAAAAAATACCTTAATGCCAAATAATTTATTTTAGATGCAAAAAGCATTAAAGAATACAGGACATAAGAGTAAAATGTTGGAGGTAGAATAAGAAAAAGAATTAACACAAATTCTAGATGCATTCAATCAGCAACCTAAATTTCTTTTGAAAAAGAAAGAGAAAGACAGAGAGCCACAGAGAATGACATATCCCCTGTTGGCTGGTTCACATGGGAGACCTGAATGAAGTTCCTGGCTTCTGGCTTTGACCAGGCCCAGCCCTGGCTGTTGCAGGCATTTGGAGAGTGACCAGCAGATGGAAGATCTGCCTCTGTTTTTCTCTGCCTTTTAAATGCAATGAAAATTATTTTTTTAAATAAAATGCTAGTCAAAACAACCGTTAATACTGTATGAGGAAAAGGCTTAACCAAACACTGAAGAAGAAATATGGTTCCAAAACAATATGATTCTAATTAAGAAACAATTAAGACAAATGGTATCTTGATTTTTTTAAAAGATTTATTTATTTATTATTTGAAAGGCAGAATTACAAGAAGTTGGGGGATAGAAGAGAGAGATAAAGAGAGATTTTTTTTTTCCATGTGCTGGTTCACTCCCCAAATGACCACAATGGCCACAACAGCTGGAGCTGGACCAGGCCAAAGTGAAGAACCTGGAACTCCATCCGGGTCTCCCATGTGGCAGGCAGGGATCCAAGCATTTGGACCATCTTCCACCGCTTTTGCAGGTGCATTAGCAGAGAGCTGGATTGGAGCGGGGTCCTGAGACAGTGTTCATATGGGATGCTGGCACTGCAGGCCACAGCTTAACCTGTTGCACCACACCAGCCACATAATGTGTCTTATTTTTAAAAAGTACTCATTTCAGAGCCTTTATATGTTCTACATTGTTCTTCTAGGTCAATGGTTGTAAACAAGGATATACATCAAAATCATAAATGAAACTTAAAAATTCCAGACCAGGAAACTAAATTATAGTTTCCCACTGGGAGACAAGGACATGAACATGTATATTTTTAAATATCCACAGAAGTGAATCTGATCTACACTCTTGTGACAAATGCAGGGTTTGTGGAGTGGATCTCAAGGTATGCAATATGAAGGGAGATTCCCCTTTGGGCAGAAAAGAGTAAAAATTAGGAAGCAGGGTGTGCCAGTGAGAGGGTCTAGCCTCAAGGTAAATCTTCCTCTTTCCCTTTGTCCTTTGAAGGACTTTGACAGTAGTATCTCTTCTAGGCCAAGGCCAGCTATGGTGTAACTACAGTACAATAATTTCATTACCAATAGTAAAGCAGTAATAAAACACTTTTATTTATATGTAAGGAAGATAGTGGCAAACCTTACTATTTATCAAACACTTGCTCTCTCACTGCATGCAACATACAGCCCCAATCCTTTCCTATGCATACTTAATTTAACTTTGAAAACACTCCCCCTTTCTCTCTGAAAGTGGAAACTGAAACTTACTGAAGTAATGTGGTGCAGGGTCCATGTCTACTAAATGTTAAGGTGAGATTGAAACTATTATTTAATTACCAAGAGCAAGTAATTGGGGTTAAGGCTATCGCTACTCTTCCTCAAACTTAAAGTTCTTCTCACTTGTATAAGCTCAGATTATAGATCCTTATCTGAAAGTCCATTCCATAAACATCTGCTGTTACATTTACCTAGTCTGACCGAGAAAGAATGTATAGGTACACCAAAACAAATATATTAACTAAAGTAATTGTATCAAAGGGTTGTACTGAGAGTTAATATTAGCTTTCCTATCACCCTAACTTCTCTTGGCCCAGAAACCATGTGCCTGCAGTTCAAACAGTATTTCACAAGATGGCTCCCTTGCTATTTTTAGCTGTAATATACACAATAAAATTCTTCACTACAGTTGGCAATTTGTAAATCTACAGGAAGCTAAGTTTTTTAAGTTAATTTTTTAAATGCAAGCTCCACAGGAAGCTTCCAGATTCTTTATTTTCATTTGTTTATTTCAGGGACAGAGAGGGAAAGAGGGAAAGAGAGAGAGAGAGCGAGCGCACGCACAAGGCAGAGCTCCCACTGGCTGGTTCACTCCCCAAATGCCCACAACAACCAGCTGGCACTAGGCCAGATGGAAGCTGGGAGTTCAACCCAAGTCTTTCATGTGGTTGATGGGAACCCAACTCCTTCAGCTGTTACAACCCCCTCTCAGGGTCTGCACTGGCTGGAGGCTGGAATCAGGAGGTAGAGTACGGGATTGAACCAGGCATTCCAAGGTGGGATGTGGGCATCCCAAGCAGTAGCTTAGCCACTAGGACAAATGCCCATCCATTAAGTTACCGTTTGAATGGCCGTCTACCAAACAATGTTTTTTTTAACAAGACACATTTATGTAACTTACAACTGCAGCTAAAAGTCAAGGGGAAATTCCTCAGCAAAGGAATTTTGTCAAAGAACAACAACAACAATAATCTAGTAGTTGTTTCCTTAATACACTGGCCCTCCATGTGGATATCAAACTCCTTCTCAGTCTCCATATACTTTTTGTACAATGACAGCATCTAACTGCCCTAGATTCGATTCTAAATGTTTATAGATAGATATTCATTTTTGATAAAACACGGCCACTAAATTTTGGCCAACTATTTTATCTGAAGACCAAGCCAGTAAACATGGTTCTGTTCAAGGTATGATGAAAATTTACATATACATATGTAAATGCTTATCTTTTACTGCATTTTTTATTTGAAAGGCAGAGAGAGACACAGAGAGCTCCCATTCACAAGCTTACTCTCCTAATGTCTGCAACCACCAAGGCTTGGTGGAGGCCAGAGCCAGGAACAATCCAAGTGTCTCACATGGGTGGACAGGAACCCAGCTACTTCATCCATCACCCACTGCCTCCCAGATGCATATCAGCAGGAAGGTGGCATCAGAAGCCAGAACCAGGACTTGAACCCAGGCACTCTAGTATGTGATTCCAAATGTTCCACCTGGAATTTTAGCCAACAGGTCAAATTCCTGAAATTATAAATTCCTGAAATTCCTGAAATTCAGAAATCAGAAATTATATTTGCTAAAATATCTGTAAATTTATGTGCTATATAAATGCCTGATGATCTGATTCTCCTTTTATCCCAAGAAAGGAAGAAACATGATTTAATCACATCAAGGAAATAGGAAATTATTTTGCTATTCTCTCTCTGAAAAAGTTACTAAAAAAAAAACTATCTATGATTCAGTTGTCCTATGTGTAAAACAGCAGTAAAGACTGTGTAATATAATACAAGTAAAGGAAGGACAGTGGAGCTTGGTTCATGGAAAGTGGTCGATGAGTGTCAGTCGGCTACTGTAGCTTTCCTGGCCAGAAAACATGGCTTAGGTACTACCACTGATGCTCACGACACATGTCTGCTGTTTATAAAAATAATGGAAATAATGGTGGCAATGACTGTGATGTTAACAGTGATGATTTTTTTTTCTTATGAAATACATACAGCAAAAGATTAGCAAAAACTACTAATAACATAGAAAATTAGAATAGTTAATAATAAAAGTTATTTAAAACTTACAAATTATCTATTTCTGGCCCTTTCCACTTAATGTTTTTAGATTGAGGTTGATCCAGGTAGCTGAAACCTCAGAAAGCAAAACTACAGATGAGAAGGAAATACTCTGTCTACATAAATTACTTAAAACTGTACCTGGCACATAATACAGGATAGGTCTCTTGGATTCTATAGGTTTTACCTTTCTATACATCTTATTTTATTTCTGTCAAGCAAATAACCATAAAAAGCTACAAATAATTCATCCAATAACCATTGGTGATTGATGACCATATGCTATTAATCTTATTGGTCTGTCCCACCTACTGAAGATACCTGAGAGATTTCTTCTTTAGTCTAGAATTGATTTGCCACAAAACCCCCTTCCCAAGCTTAGAGTAAGCCTTGGGTTCAGGAGAAGATGTGGGAGGAAGGTCCATTCCCCATCTTACTGGGAACTTTCAAAGGGAAAGATTTGTGGAAGCTCAAAACTGACAGATTCAACTATGAGCAAGGGACTAAGAATGCTATGCACTTTTAGTATATTATCACAGGTAATTCTGAAAGAAACACTCTGGAAAATGTGTTTTAAAAAGTATTTGTACTTGGCCGGCGCCGCGGCTCACTAGGCTAATCCTCCACCTAGCGGCGCCGGCACACCGGGTTCTAGTCCCGGTTGGGGCGCCGGATTCTGTCCCGGTTGCCCCTCTTCCAGGCCAGCCCTCTGCTGTGGCCAGGGAGTGCAGTGGAGGATGGCCCAGGTGCTTGGGCCCTGCACCCCTTGGGAGACCAGGAAAAGCACCTGGCTCCTGGCTCCTGCCATCAGATCAGCGCGGTGCGCCGGCCGCAGCGCGCCGGCCGCGGTGGCCATTGGAGGGTGAACCAACGGCAAAAGGAAGACCTTTCTCTCTGTCTCTCTCTCTCACTGTCCACTCTGCCTGTCAAAAAAAAAAAGTATTTGTACTTGTCAAATAAATAAATAAAATGTTTAAAAAATAAAAAGTATTTATATCATCTGCAAATATGGATAGTTTCACTACCTCCTTCCCAATTTGTATCCATTAGATTTCTTTTTCTAGCCTAATGGCTCTGGCTAAAACTTCCAGGACTATAGTGAATAGCAATGGTGAGATGAAGGAAGTAGTCAAACTATCCCTATTTGCAGGTGACATCATTCTATATATAAGGGATCTAAAAGACTCCACAAAGAGACTATTGAAACTCATAGAAGAGTTTGTAAAGTAGCAGGATATACACAAAAATCAATATCTTCGGTATACACAGACAATGCCAAGGCTCAGAATGAACTTCTTTTTCTTTTAATTTTTAGATGTTTTTGTTATATTTTAATAGAAAACTTTTATTTAATAAATACAAATTTCAAAATTACAACTTAGTGATTATAGCGGTTCTTTCCTCCATAACCACCCTCCCACCCGAAAACCATCCCATTCCCAACCCTATTCCATCCCATTCTTCATTAAGATTCACTTTCAATTATCTTTATATACAGAAGATCAACTCTATACTAAGCAAAGATTTCAACAGTTTGCACCCACACAGAAACACAAAGTATAAAATACTGTTTGAAGACTAGTTTTACCATTAATTCTCATAGTACAACACATTAAGGACAGAGATCCCTACATGGGGAGTACGTGCACAGTGACTCCTGTTGTTGATTTAACAATTGACATTGTTATTTACGACATCAGTAATCACCCGAGGCTCTTGTCATGAGTTGCTAAGGCTATGGAAGCCTCTTGAGTTCGCCAACTCCGATCTTATTTAGACAAGGCCATAGTCAAAGTGGAAGTTCTCTCCTCCCTTCAGAGAAAAGCACCACCTTCTTTGAAGGCCCCTTCAGAATGAACTTCTAAGGTTAATCCCATTCACAATAGAAATCAAATAACTTGGAATAAATTTAACCAAGGATGTCAAAGGTCTCTATGATGAGAGTTACAAAACATTAAAGAAAGAAATAGAAGAAGATAACAAAAAATGGAAAATTTTTCAATGTTCATAGATTAGAAGAATCAATATCATCAAAATGTCCATTCTTTTTTTTTTTTCTTGACAGGCAGAGTGGACAGTGAGAGAGAGACAGAGAGAAAGGTCTTCCTTTTTGCCGTTGGTACACCCTCCAATGGCCGCTGCAGCCAGCGCGCTGCAGCTGGCGCATTGTGCTGATCTGAAGCCAGGAGCCAGGTGCTTTTCCTGGTCTCCCATGCGGGTGCAGGGCCCAAGCACTTGGGCCATCCTCCACTGCACTCCCGGGCCATAGCAGAGAGCTGGCCTGGAAGAGGGGCAACCGGGACAGAATCCAGCGCCCTGACTGGGACTAGAACCCAGTGTGCCGGCACCGCAAGGCAGAGGATTAGCCTATTGAGCCATGGTGCCGGCCCAAAATGTCCATTCTTCTGAAAGCCATTTACAAATTCAATGCAATACCAATCAAAATACCAAAGGCACTCTTCTCAGATATAGAAAAAATGATGCTAAAATTCATATGGAAACACAGGAGACCTCGGATAGCTAAAGCAATCTTATACTACAAAAACAAAGCCAGAGGTATCACGATACCAGATTTCAAAACATACCACAAGGCAGTTATAATAAAAACAGCCTGGTACTGGTACAAAAACAGATGGATAGACCAATGGAATGGAATAGAAACACCAGAAAACAATCCAAGCATCTACAACCAACTTATATGAAAATATCTCACAAATCTGAATATAGAACTACCATAAGATCCAGCCATCCCACACCTGGGAATTTACACAAGGGAAATGAAATCAGTAAATAAAAGAGTTATCTGCACTCCCATGTTTATTACAGCTCAATTCACAATAGCTAAGACATGGAATCAACCTAAATGCCTGTCAATGGAAGACGGGATAAAAAAATTATGGGATATGTACACTATGGAATACTACACTGCAGTAAAAAAAATGAAAACAGGTAATATGTAACAAAATGGATGAATCTGGAAAACATCATACTTTGTGAAATAAGCCCATCCCAAAGGGACAAATACCATATGCTCTCCCTGATCTGTGATAACTAATTGAGCATGTAAAAGGAAATCTGCAGAAGTGAAATTGACACTTTGAGAAGCAATGACTTAAACAGCCCTTGTCTTGACTGTTGAAGAACAGTTTTTATTTTCTTCATAATATTTGTTAAACTCTTCTCTTCACATAGTTAATCATATGTGTATAAAGTCAGTTGAAAATAGATCTCAGTAAAAAGTAAGAGTGGGAATAAGAGAGGGAGGAGGAAGTTTCTAACTGTAAAGCTGTATAGTTTTGCGTACATTCCTATGGACTTACTTCTAAGGGTACAGTTTAAAAACTTGCCATGAGATCCCCAATCCCATTAAGCTGGGTGGTAAAAATGTCATCTTAAGTGTTAAAGTGATCTTATTAAGTGTTAATGTCAACAAATGGATAGAAATAAGTATTAAAGTGATCAAGTAAATAGGATTAAGTGTCTGGTAATAATAATAGAGAGAATTAAAAAGGAGAGAATGTTCCAACATGGGAAATAGTCCACACAGCAGAATCATAGAATGATAATCATTTTAAGTAGCACTCTGACCTCAGAATCAGCCATTAAATCATCCTGGTCTGGCTGAAAAGCCCATAGGAGCATTTCAAGCATGGGAATCCAAGATACTATGGCAAAAAACATCCTATATGAAGGAGCTCTGTGTGTGAGACCCCAGCGGAAAGAATTGGCCATCAAAGAAGGATGTCTTTTTCTAAGAAGGGAGGAGAGAACTTACACTTTGCTTGTGGTCTTGTCTAAACACTGACAGAGTTTGTGGAATCAAAAGACTTCCATAGCCTAGGCAGTTCATGTCAAGAGCCTTGGGTGGTCATTGGCATCATACATAAGAGTGTTAATTGTTAAATTAACAACAGGAGTCACTGTGCACTTCTTTCCCATGCAGGAACTCTGTCCTCAATGAATTGTAGTATAAGAGTTAACTCTACAAAGGGATCACATAAACAAGACTAGTGTCTGTGAATACTAACTGATAGAATTAAAAACGAGAGAACAATCCAACATGGGAAGCGGGACACGCAGCAGACTCATAGAATGGCAGATGTCCTAAAGAGCACTCTGACCTCAGAATCAGCCCTTAAGACATTCAGATCTGGCTAAAAAGCCCATGAGAGAATTTCAGGCATGAAAAGCCAAGATACTGTGGCAAAAAATGACCTAAATGAAAGATCTCTGTGAGTGAGATCCAAGTGGAAAGAATGGGCCATCAAAGAAGGAGGTACCTTTCTCTGAAGGGAGGAGAGAACTTCCACTTTGACTATGGCCTTGTCTAAATAAGATTGGAGTTGGTGAACTCAAGAGGCTTCCATAGCCTTGGCAGCTCATAACAAGAGCTTAGGGAGATTACTGGCACCATAAATAAGACTGTCAATTGTTAAATCAACAAGAGAAGTCACTGTGCACTTACTCCCCATGTAGGATCTCTGTCCTTAATGTGTTGTACTATGCGAAATAACGTTATAACAAGTACTCAAACAGTACTTTATACTTTGTGTTTCTGTGTGGGTGCAAACTGTTGAAATCTTTACTTAGTATATACTAAATCGATCTTCTGTATATAAAGATAATTGAAAATGAATCTTGATGTGAATGGGATAGGAGAGGGAGTGGGAAATGGGATGGTTTGTGGGTGGGAGGGAGGTTATGGGGGGAAAAAGCTGCTATAATCCAAAAGTTGTACTTTGGAAATTTATATTTATTAAATAAAAGTTAAAAAAAAACATTGTAATACCCGAAGAAAGGCTGACAGAAAATGTGTCAAGAATTTCCACATTAAGAAATGTGTAATAAACAGAAATTTGAGACATAAAAAAAAAGTTAACTCTAAAACTTGTTCTCAGTTGTGTGTGTGTGTGTGTGTGTGTGTGCGTGCGCAAATTGTTGAAGTCTTAGTATAGAGCTGGTCTTCTGTGTATAAAGTTAATTGAACTTTCAGAATGTATATTTATTAAGTAAAAGTTTTCTAAAAAATAGTTAATTGAAAATGAATTTTAATATAGAATGCGACTGGGAATGGGAGAGGGAGGAGGAGGAGGGGTGGGATTGTGGGTGAGAGGGCATTTATAGTGGGAAGGATTACTATATTCCTAAAATTGTATTTATGAAATTTATATTCCTGAAATAAAAGATTTCTTTGTGGAAAAAAAAAGTACTTATACCAAGGCTGAGAGTGTTCAGGGCCAAACTGAAAAATGGAAAAGCCACTGTTCAAACGTAGATGTGTCTGGCGCCCTCCAATGGAAACAGACACTTTGCTTGGATACAAAGCACTCCCACATCCCCCTCTGCAACACACACCACACACCACATGCACAAATAAATTGCTTATTTGCATGTATCTTAGAAATCCAAGAGAAATGGCCAAGATGGCAGAATAGGGAGGGCACGCACCGATAGTCCGGGAAAAGATAGTTTAATAAAAGTGGAGTTACTGTAGCCTCCAGAAAAGGCTCAGGAAAAAATTGCAGAGGAAACTCTTCCGGATCTAGTGGATGTGACACAGAGGACTTATGGGGAGAGCAAGGTCGCCCACCGCGTGGAAGCCAAGCTGCCGCGGGAGCCGAGCCACTGCAGAAGCCGAGCCACCACAGAAGCCGAGCCGCACGAGCTGCAGAGTCTGCGCACCAGCACTGGAAGGGGGAGGTGAGACAAAAAACTCGGTGACCTGAGACATTGGCGGGGAAAGGCAGAAAGAGTCCACAGGGAACGAGGCCTAAGGCCTCCTTCACCAGGCTGACTGGAGAAGAGAAAAAAAGAATAAATAAGGGGAACCAGCACGGACATTAGCCTCTCTCTCCACTCACCTTACAAAGCCGAGCAAGACAAAGAGCAGGCACCATTTTACGTATGTAAAGAGGCACCTGCCATTAGCCACGCAGAAAAACCTGACTCTGGTGGGGAGAAGTAACAGGAGGTTAAGATCTATTGAAAGTATGGAGCTAACGAACTGAGACTGTGAAAATCTGAGGTGGGGGGGGACTCACCAAGTACACAAACTCCATAACCTGGGCAACCTGGTGAGAGACTGTGGAGAAATTTGAGACCACACTGAGGGCTGCATAAACTCTCTGTGTGGTCCCAGGGGTAAACAGACAAATACCCACAGGGGCCAGATTTCAAAAAAAAAAAAAAAAAAGAACAAGCGAATGAGAGAACAAGAACAATCTGGGTGAGTCACCTTTGGCACACCCTTAACCCTGAAGGACCAAACAGAGCTTTCTGGCCACACCCATCACAGCCTCTAAGGATCCATCAAAAGCAGACAGTCCACTTAATCTAGAGTCACAGTATAACGAGAAAAAACACCACACTGAAGAAACCAAAGAATATCTCCAATATGCCAAACAACAAACGCAGAAACCAAGGTAACAAGAACAAGGAAGACACTATGACGCCCCCAAATGAAATAGACACCCCAATTCAAGATTATGAAGATGATGAGATAGAAGAAATGCAAGAAGGCCGGCGCCGAGGCTCACTGGGCTAATCCTCCACCTAGCGGCACCGGCACACCGGGTTCTAGTCCTGGTTGGGGCACCGGATTCTGTCCCGGTTGCCCCTCTTCCAGGCCAGCTCTCTGCTGTGGCCAGGGAGTGCAGTGGAGGATGGCCCAGGTGCTTGGGCCCTGCACCCCATGGGAGACTAGGAAAAGCACCTGGCTCCTGGCTCGTGCCATCGGATCAGCGCGGTGCGCCAGCCGCGGCGGCCATTGGAGGGTGAACCAATGGCAAAGGAAGACCTTTCTCTCTGTCTCTCTCTCTCACTGTCCACTCTGCCTGTCAAAAAAAAAAAATGCAAGAAGCAGATCTCAAAAAATTGATAAGAACATTAAGAAGTTCTCAAAAACACAGCCTTGTATAAATATGATCAGAGTCGGTGAACTCAGGGGGCTTCCATAGCCTTGGCAGCTCATGACAAGAGCCTAGGGTGATTACTGATGCCATAAACAAGAGTGTCAATTTGTTAAGTCAACAACAGGAGTCACTGTGCACTTACTCCTCATGTAGGATCTTTGTCCTTAGTGTGCTGTACATTGAGATTTAATGCTATAACTAGTACTCAAATAGTATTTTTCACTTTATGTTTCTGTGTGGGAGCAAACTGTTGAAATCTTTACTTAATGTATGCTAAACTGATCTTCTGTATATAAAGAGAATCGAAAATGAATCTTGATGTGAATGGAAGGGGAGAGGGAGTGAATAAGGGGAGGGCTGCGGGTTGGAGGGACGTTATGGGGGGAAGCCATTGTAATCCATATTCTGTACTTTGGAAATTATATTCATTAAATAAAAGTTAAAAAAAAAAAGAAGTTCTCAAAAACAAATTCTTGAACTACAGAAATCCTTAATGGACAAGATAGAAAATCTCTCTCGCAAAAATGAAATATTAAGAAGGAATCAAAATAAAATGAAACAACTAGCAGAAAATGAAACTGTGATAGTGACGAGAAATCATAATGAAATGAAGAATTCAATAGATCAAATGACAAACACATTAGAGAGCCTGAAAAACAGAATGAGTAAAGCAGAAGAGAGAATATCAGACTTAGAAGACAGAGAACAGGAAAATATACAGTCAAACCAAAGAAAAGAAGAGGAAATTAGAAATCTAAAAAATATTGTCGGGAATCTTCAGGATACTATTAAAAAAACCAACATTTGGGTTCTAGGAGTTCCTGAAGGCATGGAGAGGGAGAAAGGATTAGAAGGCCTTTTTAGTGAGATACTAGCAGAAAATTTCCCAGGTTTGGAGAAGGACAGAGACATCCTAGTACAGGAAGCTCATAGATCCCCTAATAAACATGACCAAAAGAGATCCTCACGACGACACATTGTAATTAAACTCACCACAGTGAAACATAAAGATCCTAAAATGTGCAAGAGAGAAACGTCAGATTACTCTCAGAGGATCTCCAATCAGACTCACAGCTGACTTCTCATTAGAAACCCTACAAGCTAGGAGGGAATGGCGAGATACTAAGAGAACTAACGTACTAAGAGGTACTAAGAGAGAAAAACTGCCAGCCCAGAATATTATATCCTGCAAAGCTCTCATTTGTGAATGAAGGTGAAATAAAGACCTTTCACAGCAAACAGAACTTGAAAGAATTTGTTGCCACTCGTCCAGCCCTGCAAAAGATGCTTAAAGATGTGTTACACACAGAAACACAGAAACATGGTCATCAATGTGAAAGAAGGTAAATGAAGGAAATCTCACAACACAAGATCACAGGAAGTTAAAAACATATATCAGAAAATATCTTTGGCAAATGGCAGGGCAAAGCTACTACTTATCAATAGTCACATTGAACATTAATGGCCTGAACTGTCCAGTTAAAAGACACCGATTGGCTGATTGGGTAAAGGAACAAAACCTTACAAGAAACACATCTTTCCAATAAAGATCCATACAGACTGAAAGTGAAAGGCTGGAAAAAGATATACCATGCCAACAGAAATGAAAAAAGAGCGGGCGTAGCCATCTTAATATCAGACAACATAAACTTTACCACAAAAACTGTTAAGAGAGACAAAGAGGGGCACTATATAATGATTAAGGGATCAATTCAACAGGAAGATATAACGATTATCAATGTATATGCACCTAATTACAGGGCACCGGTTTATTTAAAAGATTTGTTAAGGGACTTAAAGGGAGACTTAGACCCCAATACAATAGTACTGGGGGACTTCAATACTCCACTCTCAGAAATAGACAGATCAACAGGACAGAAGATCAACAAGGAGACAGTAGATTTAAACAACACTATATCCCAAATGGATCTAACAGATATCTACAGAACTTTTCATCCTACACAGAAAGCATTTACATTCTTCTCAGCAGTACATGGAACCTTCTCTTGGATTGACCACATGCTAGGCTATAAAGCAAGTCTCAGCAAATTCAAAAGAATTAGAATCATACCATGCAGCTTCTCAGACCTTAAAGGAATGAAGTTGGAAATTAGCAACTCAGGAATCCCTAAAGCATATGCAAACACATGGAGATTGAACAACATGCTCCTGAATGAACAATGGGTCATAGGAGAAATCAAAAATTTTCTGGAAGTAAATGAGGATAACATACATACCACATATCAAATATTTCCCCATTTAATGTTGAAGTAGAATAAAAGCACAGAAGATAAATATTATAAACCTGTCCTTGCCCCACATGTGGATTCCTGATGTATTTTTACCACGTCTACTGAACCTAAGTCCTTTATTCTAAATTTAGTCTGTCAGAAAATGTAACAATCAGTCCTGGAACTGAGAACTTAAACAAGAAATCCACAAGACAACTCTCAAAGATAGTTCAGAACAGCAGCAGGAAAAATGCTAGGTCCTTGTTTCCATAACAATCAAGAGCCTATATAGAGAGGCTGTGGGAGGTGTCTCCACTCAGCAGAAAGACTTGAACTGAAGGGCACTTTTGGGAACTATCTATACTTATGCTATTCTACCACTGAGCCTGCTCACAGCTTTAATAAAACTGCTCGTGAATCTAAAGATAAATGCAGATAATACAGCTAAGCCTGTCAGAACTTTGGAAACTTATATGAAACTCATCAGATACGAATGTGACACACAAAGTTTAAATCTACCAAATTATTATTTTAATTCTTTTCTTGAATTATGGTATTACTATGAGATGCATATAAAATTTCAATTTCTAAAATTATTATGATTTTAACTTTCATTACAGAAGAAATGATTATGATATTTAACTGAATTAGTCAATATAAGAGAGACCATATGATATAAAACAAACAACCTTTAATCTTGGTGGTGTAACACAACAGTTAGTATCTCACTCTTGCCAAATGTCCACAACTCTGCAGGGGCCTCTGCTCAGGGACCCAGGCTGACCCGGCAGCCAGGTTCCACTAATGTGATTCTGCCAGAGGCCCTCACAAGAGCAGGGCTTCATAGCAGCAACGAAGTTTGCTTTCCATTTGTCTATATCACTTCTTCCCACAACCCAAAGCAAGTAACATAGAACACTAAACGAGAAATATCATGTTTTAGACTCCATTAAAATAATACCTCCAAGGCCGGCGCCGCGGCTCACTAGGCTAATCCTCCGCCTTGCGGTGCTGGCACACCGGGTTCTAGTCCCGGTCGGGGCACCGGATTCTGTCCCGGTTGCCCCTCTTTCAGGCCAGCTCTCTGCTGTGGCCAGGGAAGGCAGTGGAGGATGGCCCAAGTGCTTGGGCCCTGCACCCCATGGGAGACCAGGACAAGCACCTGGCTCCTGCCATCGGATCAGCGTGGTGCGCCGGCCATTGGAGGGTGAACCAACGGCAAAGGAAGACCTTTCTCTCTGTCTCTCTCTCTCACTGTCCACTCTGCCTGTCCAAAAATAATAATAATAATAATAATAATACCTCCAATCCCAGCCCATCTTCCTGGTCTATTTTTTCTCCAAAGCTAACACATCCTATGTTATACTACTTACTTCTTTATTAAGTCACTCAATTTTGTCTATTTATTTGATGGACTTCAATCTTCTCAAATTGCTCACTAAATATTTGCTGACAGAATACATGAATGATTCAAAGGAGCATATCTCTGCAATGATTCTATGCAGGACTCAGAATATGTTTGGAAATCATTCTGCAAGACAGTGCTACATCTGGACATTTGGAGCCTAAAGTCAATAAACAATGAATTCACTGAGGTTTAAAGATAAAACTAAATAAACAAAAAGAGATAGTTAGGATTATATAACATTGAAAGGAAATTGAATGCACAACTACAAATTTAAATCTTCACTCAAGATAATTAAGGAGCAGAATCAAAAGAGTACAAATTCTGATCAACCTAGAAACATAAAATACAAAATATTTCCCAGAAGCACAGAACAAATAATGGTGGAAAGAACCATAATGATATACAGTACATAGAGAACTGAGAAATTATCAGGGACCTAAAAATGGGAGAAACATTACCAATGATTAAGTGGTGACAATAAAATGATCAAAAGCGTAATGAAAAAACTTTTTCTAAAAATAACTAATTAAATGAATGAAACAAGTACAAATAGTGCAAAATTAAAATAAAACCCCCTAAAAAATGAAAAGGGCAGTTACAAATAAAGGAAGCTAACAAATAAGGGAAGGAAAATAAGGCTAGTATAAGACTTCTCTTGGGTACCAGCAAACATCAAAAGTCAATACTAGGGGCAGCATTGTGGCATAGTAGGCTAAGCCTCTGCTTGCAGTGTCAGCATCCCATATGGGCACCAGTTTATATCCCGGCTACCCCTCTTCCAATCCAACTCTCTGATTATGGTCTGGGAAAGCAGCGGAAGATGGCCCAAGTGCATAGGCCCCTGGACTCACATGGGAGACCTGGAGGAAGCTCCTGGCTTCAATTGGCCCAGCTCTGTCCACTGCAGCCATATGGGGAGTAAGTCCATGAATGGAAGCACTCGCTCTCTCTCTCTCTCTCTCTCTCTCTCCATTTATAGCTCTACCTCTCAAACAAATAAAAATCATAAAAAAGTCAATATGGAAATATTTAGAGTAGTGATGAGAAAAGTTGTGATCCCAGAATTTTATACCTAATCAAAGTATCTTCATGTTGAGAAATCCATTTGCAAATATGTAAACATTTATCAACCTCATGTACCTTTATTTTGAAAAGTACCTGAGGGTCACAATAATTGTGAGATAAATCTTCAGGATAGTAAAATATTTATAAGGCAAACCACATTGGTTTTTCCCACAGCTTAAGTGGCACATTTTAGATTATAAATGGGATGATACCAAAATTCATATAAGTAGATCATCTTTGCTTAGAGAATAAGCCAACAAAACTTTTTCTTTCTTTTACAAAGGTAAAGTGGGACAGTATAACTTGTGGTCATTGTGTGATAAGGAAATTAAGTAACGACTTTCTGTATCTTTGCATTTTGTATTAAAAGACTGGAGTCTTTTTTTATTTTTACATTTTAATTTGAAAGACTAGTAAGTTACTCAATAACATATGTCTTACAAGAACAAGCTTACATTTATAACATTCTTAAAAACTATGGAGGGGCCAGCGCTGTGGCTCAGCGGGTTAACACCCTGGCCTGAAGCACCGACATCCCATATGGGTGCCAGTTTGAGACCCAGCTGCTCCTCTTCCGATCCAGCTCTCTGCTGTGGCCTGGGAAAGCAGTAGAAGATGGCCCAAGTCCTTGGGCCCCTGCACCTACGTGGGAGACCCGGAAGAAGCTCCTGGCTACTGGCTTCAGATCAAAGCAGCTCCGGCCATTGCGACCAATTGAGGAGTGAACCAATGGATGGAAGACCTCTTTCTCTCTCTCTCTACCTCTCCTCTCTCTGTGTAACTCTGACTTTCCAATAAATAAATAAATCTTTAAAAAAAAAAAAAAGCTACGCATACTGGCACATCATCAAATGTCTCCAATCAGTGGTAATGATATTGACTATATCAAGCATACACTGGAAAATCAATGTAAGAAAACATGGCCATACTGTTATTTTTTTTTAATTTGACAGAGTTAGACAGTGAGAGAGAGAGAGAGAGAGAGAAAGGTCTTCCTTCCATTGGTTCACTCCCCAAATGGCTGCTGTGGCCAGAGCTACGCCAATCTGAAGCCAGGAGCCAGGTGCTTATTCCTGGTCTCCCATGTGAGTGCACAGGCCCAAGCACCTGGGCCATCCTCCACTGCCCTCCCAGGCCACAGCAGAGAGCTGGACTGGAGGAGGAGCAACCAGGACTAGAACCCAGCGCCCATATGGGATGCCGGCGCCGCAAACGGAGGATTAACCTAGTGAGCCATGGCGCCAGCCCCCAAACTGTTATTTTTTTCTTCACACTCGGTATTATTTACATTAATCATATATTACCATACGTAAGAAAAGATCAATCTATATTTTCATTTGGTAAATAAAAGAGTCACAATTGCAATTTTAAAATAACAAGTACAGGGGCTGGCACTGTGTTGCAGCAAGTTAAGCTGCTGCACGGGACATCCACATCCCATACTGCAGAGCTAGTTTGAGTCCCAGCTGCTCCATTTCTGATCTAGCTCTCAACTAATGTACCTGAGAAGTAGCAGATGACGGATCAAGTGTTTGGGTCCCTGCCACCCACATGGGAGACATGGATGGACTTCATGGCTCCTGGCTTCAGCCTGGCCCAGTCCCTGTTGTTGCAGCAATTTGCAGAGTCAATCAGTTGATGGAAGATATTTCTCTCTCTTTCTATCTCTCAACTCTCTGTCACTCTATCTTTCAAATAATTTGGGACATGCTCAACCTAACTTGCCCCAAATGGTAGAGTTAGAAACATGCCAGGGGATTCCAATTCAATCCCATCAAGGTGGCATGTACGAATGCCATCTCACTAGTCCGAGTAATCAATTTCAGTTCACAATTGATCATAATGATAGGACTAAGAGTCAAAGAGATCACATAAACAAGACTAGTGTCTGCTAATACTATCTGACAGAATTATAAAGGAGAGAACGATCCAACATGGGAAGTGGGATACACAGCAGACTCATAGAATGGCAGGTGTCCTAAACAGCACTCTGGCCTCAGAATCAGCCCTTAAGGCATTCAGAACTGGCTGAAGAGCCAGTGAAAGTAGTTTAGGCATGGAAAGCCAAGACACTCTGGCCAAAAAAAAAAAAAAAAAAAAAAAAAAAAAAAAAAAACTAAATGAAAGATCTCTGTGAGTGAGATCCCAGTGGAAAGGATGGGCCATCAAAGAAGGAGGTACCTTTCTCTGAAATGAGGAGAGAACTTCCACTTTGACTATGACCTTGCCTAAATAAGATCGGAGTCAGTGAACACAAAAGGCTTCCATAGGCCTTGGCAACTCATGACAAGAGCCTAGGGAGATTACTGACGCTATAAACAAGAGTGTCAATTTGTTAAGTCAACAACAGGAGTCACTGTGCACTTACTCCTCATGTAGGATCTCTATCCTTAATGTGTTGTTCAATGTGAATTAATGCTATAACTAGTACCCAAACAGTACTTTATACTTATTGTCTATGTGGATGCAAACTGTTGGAACTTTACTTAATATATACTAAATTGATCTTCTGTATATAAAGATAATTGAAAATGAATCTTGAAGCGAATGGAATGGGAGAGGGATTGGGAGATGGGAGGGTTTCGGGTGGGAGGGAAATTATGGGGGGGGGGAGCCTTTGTAATCCATAAGCTGTACTTTGGAAATTTATATTTATTAAATAAAAGTTAAAAAAAACTGGAAAATAATTATTAAAAATGGTACTGCATAAAGGAAAATGTGATTATATAACATTTATGTATATGGATATTATGTATATTATATATACATTTAGGTATATGGATGCATGTATCCATATGTACAGGTATCCATATACATATATTTGCGAGGATACCTTAAAAGTTTGTGGAAAATTGAATTAAAAAGCACATTCACTTTGATCAAAAAAATTTTTTAAATTCATGAACAATTTGTTTATAGTATGCATTTCCATAAACTATTTGAGGATTTCTCTATGCATAGATTTCAAAATCTTTCTGCACCAAAATAAATACATCTTGTCATTCCATTCACCACATACTTTGTGAAGTACCCTCATGTGTGTGTGTGTGAGAGAGAATGTACATATACACACAGTCTCATGTAAGCTTATGTGTAAGTGTGTAAAATTTAAATGTCCAGTGCAGAACTATTTGCAGTGGCAAATGATAAATGATCATGAATAGGGGATTAAAGAAATTATGACAAATCCTTAACTTTCTATGCAGCTGCTAAAACAATAAAGGAAATTTCAGGACACAAGAAGGCAAAAATCAAAGCTTCCTGTGGTGTGGAGGAGGCACGGTGCAGAGCGGCTTTCACTTGAATAATACAGAAACACATCTACACTAATGCTACACAAGCACACTTGCGCACACACACACACACACACACACACACGGGATTGCTGGGATGCTAACAAGCAGTGAGAACGGTGGTTGTCTCCATGTAGGGGATCAGACACTGGGCAGCCATCTGCCCCAGGAGGATATGCTGGTCATTCTATTCCTTATACTGCTTGTTCCTTTCTCATATTTGTTAATTTGTATATGCACTCTTTAATATTTTTTAAAGATTTTATTTATTTGAGAGGTAGAGTTACAGACAGTGAGAGGGAGAGACAGAGAAAGGTCTTCCTTCCGTTGGTTTAGCCCCCAAATGGCCTCTTTAATATTTTTTAACAAAAACATATAGCATTTGATTTTAACTGAGTATACCATTAATGCCACATAATTTGCATGCCCATTGCTGCCACATAAAAGAATGATTTCCTTTCTGTGTTGATATAAGCTGAACAGCTAGCTAGAGTTGCCTGGACTTATAAATCCTTCTCAGAGGTTCCCTGAATTGTAAAGGCAAATAACACTGCACATCTTCAAACTTTCAGCAAACATTTATAAAAGTTAACCAAGAAACACTGCAGAAAGACAAAGAGATGGTGAAACATTATTTACAATCAAGCTAATGCTATTTTTCCATCAATATCCATACTGAATGCCCTTAAGATAACAACCTTTTTCTTTCCTAACCCTACAATTTCCATCCCTTGTCCTAAAGCCTCCTCCACCCAAAATATATCAGCATCTTTTTCTGGCACATAGATTTCATTTTTTTGAATTCTGTTTCCAAAAATCTGGTTTTTTTTTTCTTTTAAATCCACAGGGCCATGAATTGGCATTGGTAACACTCTGGTTTTCTAAGTAATATATCTCATAATATTTACAGAAAACAACTGAGAATCTGCACAAGTTGGGGAGAGCTGAAACTACCTGACATTACAATATCATTCCGAGCTAAGCAGTAGAAGAGGAATTTCTTTTGGAGATGTAGTTTGATGTGGTTTACATCTAAGAAGTACACTCAGTTCTCAAAACTGTTGCTTAGTCTGCTAGCATCTACATCAGCACATGGCTACTATGCTTCTAAAATTTTCTATTTTTGAAGTGTCATGCAAATTACACTTTTAGTCAGCCTGAAAATTAAAATAAAAAGCACTTAAGCCAATGGTCCTAAACCTTTCTGTGGATTATAGAACCCTTTTGAGAATCTTGATTCTTTCTCTGAAAAACACAATTAGACACCCTTCAAGCTTATCCAGGGACCACCCTCCCAGAGGTTCATACGAATGAAGCCACAGACCTTATATCAACTTTTAAGGAAATACGAAGAAACATAGTATGTTCTTATAATTTTTTATTGATTTTATTTGCATATGTGAATTAGGCAGCTAGGTTATTAAATGTTGTTAAATATATTATCCTTTGAGTTTTCATGTAATCCAGTGAGACAGCAAGTGCTGTCACCTATTAGGAAGTCACTTAGACTATTTACTTGAAGAAAACAAGTGACTAAGTTCAATGATCTGGTCAAAATCATTCAGTGAGTCTGTATTCAGACCAGGACTCACATCCAGATCTTCTGTTTACAAGCCCTGTTTGTTGTCTGTGCCTTACATTCTTTCCTTCAGTCCAAGAGTTGGCAACCTTTTTCTGTAAAGGGCCAGACAGCAAATATTTTCAGCTCTGGAGGCCATATGGTCTCTGCTGTAACTATTCCACTCTGCCATTACAGCATCAACACAGCCAAAGTCAATACAAAACCAAATGGGTGTGACTGGGTTCTAATAGTTACACAAAATACTTGTAGGTGACAAGCCAGATTTTGCCCATGGGTCATAGTTGCTAACCTCTATGTTGTTTTGCTTCAACACAGTAAATGAACTAAGTCTTTTTGTTTATTTTCTGAAATAGTTTGAATGCTATCATCATCATGGTTTTGACCTTGTTAATTGATCATTGCCACAAAACTAACTTCTTATGGAATTCCTAAATAATTGTACCAATAATGCAAAAATCTCTGCCAAAATGCTACAATAAAGACCTAACATATACGTATATGTATTTTGAGACAGTTTCACTGATGAGACCACTCTTTAGGGAGGTCCTTTTGAAACATCATTTTTTTTGTTTGTTTGTTTGTTTGTTTTTGTACAGGCAGGTTAGACAGTGAGAAAGAGAGAGAAATAAAGGTCTTCCTTCCGTTGGTTCACCCCACAAATGGCCGCTACGGCTGGTGCGCTGCGATGACCCGAAGCCAGGAGCCAGGTGCTTCCTCCTGGTCTCCCATGTGGGTGCAGGGCCCAAGGACTTGGGCCATCCTCCACTGCCTTCCCAGGCCACAGCAGAGAGCTGGACTGGAAGAGGAACAACCGGGACAGAACCGGCGCCCCGACTGGGACTAGAACCCAGAGTATTGGCGCCGCAGGCGGAGGATTAGCCTAGTGAGCCACGGCACAGGCTAAACATCATGCTTTTCAATAACACAAGAAGACTCATTATCACATACGAAAAATAAAAATCTTCTTTAGTACAAAATTAAGACATAATGTGAAAAAACAAATTAAAGTATAAAATATATTTTCTTATCATAATGTTTCATGAGTTTGAATATTAAATAACATTAAAAGAAGGTATTCAATTAGATTTGTTGAAAAACAGAATTAATGTGATCATTTAGGTTATCATTAAATAGCCTGCTCTGAGCTCATGGGAGGATTCTATTTTCCCATGTATGCTCTTGAAGTTGGTTTAGCCAATGTCTTGTGAGTGATAATAAAGTATGAACTTCTATGAACCCTTACTGGTGAGTGGGTGAAGTGCTCTCCCCTCCTCCTTAAGCCACAACAATTATGGAACGATCTGGAAAGCAGCACCATCCACAGAGGTCTCCACGCAAACATAACACACAGCATCCTCCCATCTACTCACACTGGACACTCAATATGAACAAGAAGTAAGCTTTTATTTTATAAAGCAAGATGCAGGATATTGTTACAGAAAATAACTCAGCATACCTTGTTATAGGGGCTAAAAAATGATAGGAAACAGGTTTGTACTAAAATTAATTTTTATTATACTCAATTAGCTTACAGTAACATTGCAAGGTGACATTCTATATTGTTTTTATTACCACATTTTGGATTATCCATAGAACATTAAATAATCAGTCCATTCATTCCATTAAACCAAAATGCAAATGAACTAAGAAACACAGCACTGTGGATATGAGACTGAATTTTGTACATTCAAAATATGTTAAAGAAAACTCTGTTACATAAGGAGAAATGTATATGTACCATAAGAATTAAAATGTATCAGCTAAATATTTAACATTATAATTTCTGTACTTGGAAACACGGGTGACATAAATAATTGTATAAACATTTATATTGGCTCACTTTGATAATGAAAATTTTCTAATGATAAAGTCAGCTGCTGTCAAATTGTATACAATTATTCAGCATGCAAACTACTTTGACATACAATCTTATTCCACATTCACAACAATTCTCATTGTGAGAAATATCAGCCCCACCTGGCAAATGAGAAAATTAAGGCTGACAGAACTGTGGTGTTCTAAAGAAGACAACCTGAGAGTGGCAAAGACAAAAACCTGAACTTAGGTTTTTATGAAATGAAACTGCCGGTTCTTCTATTATATCACTCCTTAAAAAATCAGGGCTAGCATTATGGCAATGTGGGTTAAGTCACCATTGATGTAGGCATCCCATATCAGTACTGGTTCATGTCCTGGCTGCTCCACTTCTGATCCAGCTCCTTGCTAATGACCAGGGAAAAGCAGCAGAAACAGGCCCAAGTGCTTGGGTCCCTGTTGACCATGTGGGAGACCTGGAAGAAGCTCCCAGCTCCTGGTTTCAGTCTGACCCAGCTCTGGTTGTTGCAACCATTTGGAGAGTGACCAGCAGATGGAAGATATCTCTGTGTATGTCTCCACCTGCCCCCCGTAACTCAGCTTTTCAAATAAATAATCTTTAAAATAATAATAATATTAATAATAATACAGGGGGAACCATGTTCATTCCAAGCAGAATAGATGAATGTGAACAGGACAGTTGTAGCATAGTACTAGTGAGGAGGTCAGGTCCCCAGTCTCCCTGTTTTTCATCACAGCTTCATCAGTTGCCTGCAGAACCACTGAAATGATCTACTAAAAACATCCATTTGTGGAGTGGACACTGCGGAGTAGCAGGTTAAGCCACTACTTGGGACACCTGTGTCCCTTACCACAGCACTGGTTCAGTTCTGACTCCTCCACTTCTAAGCCAGCCTCTTGCTAACACATCATGGGAGGCAGCAGATGATGGCTCAACTGCTTGGGCCTGTGCCGCCAACGTGGGGCAACTAGATGGAGTTCCTGGCTGATGGAGTTCCTGGCTCCTGGCTCCTGGCTTTATTTAGGGAGTGTCGCTCCCCCTCTTCGTGGAGGAACGACACAGGACCCTGCGCTGTTCTTTTGTCTGCTCTGCCCTTCCCGGGTTTGCTGCTGGTTCTTCCCGGGTTGGCTGCCGTCCTTCCACCTCCGTGGAAGGGCGACTCCCCCTGCCACTCTCCCCACTTCCACAGGGGAGCGGCACACCGCCGGCCGGCTCTCTCGGGGGCTGCTCAGATGTTCCTCAGGTGTTCCTGGTGCATGTTGTCTCTCTCCTCCTTCATAGTCCTCTTCCACCAATCCCAACTCTGCTACCCACATGCCGAGTATGCTGCTCTCCTCCAATCAGGAGCAGGATCAGCTCCTGCAGGTCATCACTCAAGTTGGCGAGAGGCAGCTGCGTAGAAGCTGTTTACTCCTCTCCCAGCGCCATATTGTGGGAGAGCAGATGCATAGAATAAGTCTTAATTCCAGTAACTTAGTCTAGTCCGAGTTGCTCCCCACAAGGGAGCAGATGAAAGATTCCCCCTACTTCTCTCTGTCCCTCTCTTTCTGCCTTTCAAAAAAATTTTTTTTAATCTTTTAAAAAAAAACATTCTTGAGATAGTAGCTACTTAGACAGATTTTGACTTATTCCATACCCCTCATGATATAACAATTAACACTAAGAAATGCATACTTGGGTCGTCATTCTCAGTTGCCATCATCAATCATCTGGCCCAGGGCTCCTAATTGCCATTTCCTGAGCAATAGAGTCTTGGCAGTATCTTTATTTTAATGACAAGACTCCTGGGTTCCTAGATGGGGACAGATGACAAGAAAGTCCATGTCATGGTTCAAAGCTTGGAACTTCCAGCCTCAGCTCCCATTCTCCAAGGAGAGGACTGGAGCTGGAGTTAATAATCAATCATGCCTACCTGAAGAAGGCTCCATCAAAATCCCTGAACTGAAGAGTTCAGAGAGCTCCCAGGATGATAAAGACTGGAGTGCCAGGCTGGTGCCACAACTGGAGAGGACATGGAAGCTCTGCAGCCTGTCCCCCATAGGAGTAACCTGTCCTATGCACCTCTTTATCTGGCTGCTCATAGGCATCCTTTGCAATGCTCTCCATGATAAACTGGTAAATGTACATAAACTATTTCCCTGAGTTCTGTGAGCTGCTCCAGCCAACATTCAATCCTGAGGAGGGAGTTGGTTTACAGCCAATTGGTCAGGATCTTTAGAGTCTTAAACTTGAGCATGGCATCGGAGTTCTCACCCTCCAACCTGTGGGATCTGATGACAACTCAAGATGGGTGGTGTCAGAACTGGATTGAACAGGAGGTGTCCCTGTTGGTGACCAAGGAGAACTGGTCAGTATGTGACAGAAACCGTCACACAGTTGCTGTTGGGAGTGCCATGTTGAGTAGCAGGAGGACAGTGGGAGAAAATGGATTTTTCCTTTACACCATTCTTTCATTTTTTTCTTCACTTGCTGTTTGCCTTTGGGAATTTCGCTCTTTGTTGGCATGTTCAGAAAAGGAAATCTATGCTGAGAAGGGAGAGGTAGGACACACCAACTAAACTTGGCCATTTGTTATTTTAGGAATAAAGTTGGGAGGGGAAGAAGTTGAAGATTGGTCATTAATATGCATTTTTTGATGACCTATGACTTTCAATTGTTCCTATTATCACTATTCCCTCAATGCTATATCAGAACCAAGAGCTGACTACATGAAACTCCTTTCCAGTTAGAACTGGTCACATTTGCATTGTATTTTACATGCACATAAACCACGATACTTAAACATAAAGCTCATTTGGCACAGGTACTTCTTTTGTAAACATCATGCAGTATTTACAGTACCATATGACAATGACAATTTTCCAAAATTAAGACTGCACAAGTCCAAAAAGTATTTTTTAAAAAAGAATTGGGGAGGCCGGCGCCGCGGCTCACTAGGCTAATCCTCCGCCTAGCGGCGCCGGCACACCAGGTTCTAGTCCCGGTCGGGGCGCCGGATTCTGTCCCGGTTGCCCCTCTTCCAGGCCAGCCCTCTGCTGTGGCCAGGGAGTGCAGTGGAGGATGGCCCAGGTGCTTGGGCCCTGCACCCCATGGGAGACCAGGAAAAGCACCTGGCTCCTGCCATCGGATCAGCGCGGTGCGCCGGCCGCAGCGCGCCGGCCGCAGCGCGCCGGCCACAGCGGCCATTGGAGGGTGAACCAACGGCAAAAGGAAGACCTTTCTCTCTGTCTCTCTCTCTCACTGTCCACTCTGCCTGTCAAAAAAAAAAAAAAAAAAGAATTGGGGAGAAAACAAATATGTGGCATAATTACTAGCTGGAAGTAGACAGGCCTGGACAAACGTTATTACATTCCTTTCTTATCAAATGAAACACTTGAGATGCTTACAAAAAAGTATTTTTCTGATAAGCATCTCACCTAGTGTTAATGATATTCAGAGCAATACTTGCAGATCTGGTAGCCAGAAAATGTTCTATAAAATCTATAATCTAGGACAAATAACATTGAATTTCAGAGGTTAGGAAGGGAGAGAAAAAGAAAGAAAAGATCATCTACTTATTCAGGCTATGAACTTCATGACAATTGCTTGCTTCTAATTTTTGAGTAATTTCAAGATCACAACATTTGACAGTGATGGGCTTCCAGAAAATTAAAAATATGTTATTACCAACTTTACAAAAATATGCAGAAATGTATATGAGTATATTTAGTTTCAGAATATAAGCAACTCATGACTCAAATACATCCAAGTCAGGAATGATTACAATGCGGATACCACATGGCCAGACTCCTTCCTGCTGGAACTTCTGTTAGATCTACACTAGGATGTTCTGTGTTTCTCTGTTGTGAAGAAATAAAATTCTGCCTACCTCCTGAGACAATCATTCCAGAATTTGCCCAAAGCTCTTGTCATCCGGCACCAGATGGTGAATGCCAGGTGCTCTGATTGGAAGTTTTTTTTTTCTGATATAATATAAACGTATGCAATGAGAGATGATTAATCTATTTCACTATTGCTTTGGGTTCTATATAGTACTACTTATTCAGTAACTCAGCTTTATTACCACTCAAATATAATCTTGCACTCTGAAAACTCAAGTACTATTCATAAGAAAGTTTCTCTGAGAAACACATTCCAACTTAGAAAACAAATAAGCTGACATGAAGATTTTGAATGGCTGGAGCCTAAGTTACCATCTTGAGATATATTTTATTTTCACTAATTTAAGTGGATATGAAGAGTAAGAGAGGGGCTGGCGCTATGGTGTAGTAGGTAAAGCAGCCAACTAAAGCTTTAGCATTCCATATGGATGCTGGTTTGAGTCCCAGCTGCTCCACATCCAATCCAGCTCTCTACTATGGCCTGGGAGAGCATCAAAAGATGGCCCAAGTCCTTGGGTCCCTGCACCCACATGGGAGACCCAGAATAAGCTCCTGGCTCCTGGCTTCAGATCAGCACAGCTCCGGCTATTACGGCCACCTGGAGAGTGAACCAGTGGATGGAAGACCTCTCTCTTTCTCTCTGACTCTCCTTCTCTCTCTGTGTAACTCTGACTTTCAAATAAATAAATCTTCAAAAAAAAGAATAATAGAGAGTCAAAGACCCAAAACAATTTAATTTCAACTTCTATAGTTAGACTACACAATCCCAGAATTATATATTTTGCAAGAATCATAAACTTTATTAATTTAATATAAAGAAAAAGGCAATGGGACCATAGAGTCAGAGCTGGAAGTCATCTTGCAAAAATTTGCCTTTTAAACTGTCTGAAAGAACTCTGTTATTTAAAATGGGTTTCCAAAATCCAATACACAGTTCTCTGAGAACATCTAAGAAACAAGTGAAATACCACAGTGAGGAGTGTACCAAATTAATAAGTTAGCACCCAGCATGCACAGCTGCGATGGCATCATCCCACAGTAAAAACACTTACTGTCAAATTCTACACCACTAGTGCAAGTCCATTCATTTCCAAGTGTCAGCAGTGGACTGCGTAGCCATGGAGTTGTGCAGAAAACACAATACTTCCTCACCCTTTTAGCTTGCACGGCTTTCTACCACACCTGACAGAAAGGTATTAGCCTGCCTACTAAGAACAAGCATAATGCTCCACAAAATTTTCAACATAATCTTTCCAAAACAGCTTTTTTTATGGAATTGTTTGTTAAGATTACTGTAAATACTAAATTGTTTTCACGAGGTTTGTCTCTTTTGATTTTGTTTTTCTAATCAAACATTTTCTAATCACTTATGCCAATCTGGAGAAATATAGGCTTGCAGTAAATCTGTAATAACCATTATAACATCTTTAGCAACTGGAACTATTAAAAACTCTTGACGCTAGCTCAAAATATAGAAACAAAACTATAAAATCTCCTTTAAAAAAGAAACATAGATACTGCATAATCAAATTCAATCTCTAAATCCAATTGGTAGAAAATAAGAGTCCTTGGTGAACAGGAGAAATGTTACTCCCAGGGAATTCTTTGGGATCTGAAAGTCACTGGAAACAGCAGTGGTGGCCGTGTTTGGTGCATTCTGACACTCCGAGATCATGAGGATCCAGTGATCAACTTAGGCCATGCCTGACCCTGGAATTCCAGTTTAGCTTCCACTGGGGAAAATGTTATTATTTTAATTATATTAAATTATATTAATTACAGTTATATGTATTAATGTATGATTACATTAAATATAATTGCAGTGCCGTCAGGTAAATCATCTTATATTTTATGCTAATCTTTAAATCGACCTCACAGTAGAATACAGTCATCCATTACATTATTTTTGCCAACGACCTCTCCCAGAATTTAACTGATTTCTTATAGGCTTTAAAAAACAAGTTAAAATGTAATGCCATAAGTTCCCTATGGCACTATTCTAAGAGCTGGGTTTATCGCCATCTGTAAACCTTTTTAAAATCACCTGCCCTCCAGGTTAAGGGCACCATCCCACAGAACCACCCCGTATCACACACCAGCGGCAAAGGGAATGCCAGGCTGCCCACACTTCTGCCCGGCCGGCTACAAACTCAGGAGTTCCCATGACGCTGCTCAGGTTTGGAAATTCCCTAGACAGACTGACAAAACTCAGGCAATCTATTTATGAATACTGGCTTATTATGGAGGATAAAGCAGCCAAATACAAGAAGCATAGAGTGTTTATTGCGGGTGTGTGTGTGTGTGGGAGAGCAGCTTCCACAGTCCACACTCTCCTAGGCATATACGCACCAGAGTAGCTCTCCAGCCCTTTCATTTAGAGGATTTTTTTTAAACTTTTTTGACAGGCAGAGTGGACAGTGAGAGAGAGAGACAGAGAGAAAGGTCTTCCTTTTGCCGTTGGTTCACCCTCCAATGGCCGCTGTGGCCGGCGCACTGCGCTGATCCGATGGCAGGAGCCAGGTACTTATCCTGGTCTCCCATGGGGTACAGGGCCCAAGCACTTGGGCCATCCTCCACTGCACTCCCTGGCCACAGCAGAGAGCTGGCCTGGAAGAGGGGCAACCGGGACAGAATCCGGCGCCCCGACTGGGACTAGAACCCGGTGTGCCGGCGCCACAAGGCGGAGGATTAGCCTAGTGAGCCGCGGCGCCGGCCTCATTTAGAGGATTTTATGAAGTATCCATTACATAGGCACAACTGATGAACTCACTGGCCATTGGTGACTGAGGTCCTTTCAACCCCTGTTCAACCTGCAGGCCTGTGATGGTGCTGAAAGTTCCGAATCTCTGATCACATGGTTGACTCCTCTATTGGCTTCCATTCTGAAGGTACCTAGGGACCCACTGGTAGCCACCTTACTAGCATAAATACAGGTATGGTTGTAAGGGGCTCTTTGTGAATAATGAAAGCTATCATAGCAATCAGAAAATTTTGAGCTTTAGAAGCCCTGTGCCAGAAACTAGAGACAAAGAATACATAGATTTTTCAATTATACCACACTCCTCATCTGCCTCCCTGCTTCCACTCTTGCCCTCCAAACGGCAGTCACAGCATACCTCTCTTCTGCTTGAATCTCTCAATGGCTTCAGGCTGAATGTAGAGTGTTATCACGACCTATCCAGGACTACTTGCTCTGGCTCCCACTTGTCTTGCCACCCTCTATCGCTCCTGCTGACCCTTCCTGCAGGCCTCTGGGGTCAGCGACATGGTCTCATCAGTAGTCCTTGAACACGGCCCCGTTCGGGATCTCTGCCACTGCTGTGCCCTCTGCCTGAACCCATCTTTCCACTTTTCTTTCCATAACTGGTTTCTTTTCATCCTCCAGGTTTCAGTTTAAATGTCACCTCTTCTGGGAGTTTCTGAATCATCTTTCTTTAGAACACCTCCCACTCACTTTGCTGTTGCATTTCTACTCTATCCTTGCACATGAACTCCTTTTATAGCACTGATTGCAATCATTCGTGAGCTTATTTATTAATGTTCTAATTGGTCATTTGTCTCTTCAATCCCAATGGGAACTTCAGGAGGGGGCTTATCTATCTCCTATTACTACTCTGGTTAAATTAAAGAATGATAAAAAAGGGGGGGGAGTACTAAAATACAAATACCTAAAATAACACAGTGCGTAAAATTTTGGTCACTGTTTTATTGTTTTCTCTTAACAGGATCAACTAGTATTGTGAATCGCAAGCCCACTGCCTAAGTATTCTATTCATCCTGAAATTTTGACTTCTCTGTCTTCATTCTATTAATCAGAAAGACATGTTGATTCTTACATAAAATTAGCTGTCTCACTCTCATCCTCAAACAACAACTCAAATCACCCCAGTCAACACTCTCACCCCCTCTCCGTGGCTCCCAGCCATGGCCTCCTACTTGCTCTCTCGGCTGAGCTATCTATTTCCACTTAACTTCTCCCTGACCGATGTATCCTGTAATGTGTGTCACTTCCCTTTTCCCAAAAATCCATGTTCTATATTATTACAGTAGGTCCAAACTCTTGTTCAAAACTCAAATTATATCCAATTGTATTCTTCCCGTTTAAAGCAGTCAGTACTACTTGCCACTACTGTGTTAAATAATTCCTCTGGTCTACTCAAATGCCTACTTTTCTACCCCCAAAATAAATCAAGTTCCTTTCTCTCTCTGGGTCTTTGCTAGTCATGCCAAAGACTGAAGGCTTTTCACCTCTCATCTGTCTAAATCAGAACATACTCTTCAAAGCACATTCAAATCCAATCTCCCCACTACTTAGCTCTTCCTCTCAACTAGGGCCCACATGTTCTTTCCAGTTCTCTCCATTTTTACAGTCCTTTTAGGTTCACGTAACATATGAGTATCTGAGTTATTTTTGCTGTTGTTTAGGGATTGCATGAGAATGCAAGCAGAGACCAAGTCCTTGCTTCCTTCATCTTTCTGCAGAAGCAGAAGTAACGTAACGTTGAGCCACTAGAAGCTACTGACACTGACTTACTGATTTATACAGTCCTGAGGATGAATCACTTCAACAGCAGACAGTCATTCTAGACAAAGTATAGCACCCAGACCACACTGTCTCCCACCACGACTCTTCTCCACATGAGCTTCGTATGCCTGAAACGGTTCCTCTCCACCTTTATCACATGGCAAATCCCCAACCCTCTTTCCAGTCTCAGGGCAACGCCTACAGAGGAAATAGTGGCAAACACTGCCCCTTCTCCACTCACCCACCTGCCCAACTATCTCTGTAAAGTGTCACTCCTATACCTTTCCATTAAATTCTCCTAACCAGGAACACTAATATCAATAAATGTTGATTTGAACCCTTTGCTCTCAGATTAAACAATGTGCATTTTTATCTTCTCAGTAGCAGAGCAACAGTGTATATTTGTTAAATAAATTAATTTAAAAAATAAGTTAGTAGTGAGATTTGTTGAAAAAGCTAAGAATTTAGTATTATAATTATTAATTTAGTGTTTTTAAATTTCCAATAAGCCACAGTTCACACCATTTAGAATGCCTATTTGTTTATAAAGTCCAAAAATAACTACTAAGCACCTACTGCATGGCAAGCATTGAGGATACAGAAAAGATAGAAATGTATACAAACTCCTATACTCATAGAACTTGCATCTTATTAAGGTAGACAGCAAAGCAACCAAAATTTTTACTCTGAACTGGAAATCCCAGATGAGCAGGTTTCTGTGACAATACTGACATGGTTTGGACCAGAATAGTTTGAATGGTGAGCAGTAGTTAAAAACATGTATCTACTTTAAAGGATTGGGTAATGGATGGGAAGTGAGATTTAAGAGAAAAAAACATAGTCAAGAATGGATTCAGCCTATGTGAATGTGGAACAGAATTCTTAAAAATTTGGAAGCATATGACTTTGGAAAGAGTAAACAGACATATGAAGAGATTCTCTAAAAGTATATCTTAAGTTTGAAAATGCTGTTTTGTATAAATGAATTTCCCTAGAGCATTATTTCCAATGAACAATAAGGGTCATGTTTGCTTCTTAAACAAACCAACAAAATTGAATAGAAAAACTCTGGACAACTGCAGCCTACCTAGTTCCATAAAGCACTGTCCATCCTAGGTACCCAATAAAAGCCAATGTCATATTTTTTTCCAAAGCCTTGCCAAGTCCTATTTTCAAAGAACTAATGCAATGCAGCTGGTACTACAGGTTACAATTTTTTTTAACTTTTATTTAATAAATATAAATTTCCAAAGTACAACGTTTGCATTATAGCGGCTTTCTCCCCATAACCTCCCTCCCACCCGCAACCAACCCATCTCCCACTCCCTCTCCCATCCCATTCTTCATCAAGATTCATTTTCAATTCTCTTTATATACAGAAGATCAATTTAGTATATGCTAAGTAAAGATTTCAACAGTTTGCACCCACACAGAAACACAATTGCCAAAACACACTACAAACCTTACCAATTATTCCCATTGGCAATATTAATAATTATAATTTTATGGAATAATTTGACTCTCAGATGGAAACTTATAAAAGAGATCAAACTTTTTATCTTGTCCTGGGTCATAATCTAGCACAAGGTCACAGGAGATGACTTTGACCTAGCAATAAAAGACCATGCAGTAAAAGGTCCCCATGTAGGTGACACAGAATGACTTAATTCACCTAAGACTACAGCTTGAGACAGAACAGTAGGAAATTTGGGCTGTCAGACAGCTACCTAAACAACCTAAATAATCAGCTACTGTGCTTAATGGCTATAATTTGGGTTAAGACTAGTAATAATGGTTTATTTTCTTTTTCATGTCTTGAAGTATATGTCTGCAAAACTTACTGAATTTTGGGATTCAAAGAATGAGGCTGTTTATAAACCTGTGATGCAACATTAAGTCTGTATAATGACTGAGTCTCTTGCAACATAATTGAGCGGTGGTCATGATGAGTTATAACTTGGACTTCTGAGTTTTCATTGGGCAGAAACAAACCATTCTCACTCTGTCTGTGAGGTTTTTTTTTTTTCTTACAGACTTTAAGTAGTTTACACAATAAATAGTTATTTCCATAAGTAGGAATGGCCAAGATGTCTAAGCCCCAAATTTAACCTGTTATTATGGTTAGAAATCAAGGTTGCCATTCTTCCAGATTTTCACAGCCACACAACTTTTGACCTAGCCGATGGAAATGTAAGAGTAAACACAGTCTTTTGACCTCTTAACAAAGGCAAAAGTCAACACACTAAGGTATTTATTTCACTGGCAAGTGATCCAGTGCAAAGAGGCACTGCAGTAGATTCCTATAACGACACAAACCTACAGATTCCTATTTAAAAAGAAGACTGTTAAGCAAGAGTTCATCTACAAATGCTCTAGCTTCTCTCAAACAGGACTTTGATATAAAATATTGATGTGGAACTTTATATGCTTCATAATGTTTCAATAACATCAAAGAAGAAAACTGAAATTTTTAGAATCTTAATTTACTCTCTAATCAGAGGTCAGTCCCATAAGAGAAAAATCTCATCATAACTGCATGTGGAAAGGAACAAGTTCCTTTTTTACATGTATTTTTCTCACAGCTGAAATCCCTTTGTAACTGCAGTAAGTAAATTTCCTTCCTTTTCTTCAAAATTGTGTCGTAAACCCAGTTCCTTCCATGAGCAGGCTGGCTGTAACCCTTCCCAATCCTCACCGAATGGCTTTCATTAGGGGTCTGCATTTAGATTCTCTGCGTAGTCCTCAGACTCTGAACAACTAGGAGAACAAGGACATGAACTGGGACCAATCTGTTACCCACTAAGTGCCAAGCATTTACATGGTCAAGCTCAAAAAACAAACCATGTACCTCTTTTATGACCCTTTCCAACATCATAATAAACAATGATTAAAAGGCAAAATATCAGGGCTCCAGCTTTCACTCTTTCTGCTATTCTCACGTTTGAGTGTTCATTTGTATAGATTTTGTCTAATGGCAAAAAAAAAAAAAAAAGGTCATGTACATAAAACAAGCTATAAAGCATTTGCAATGGAACATTATAACAACAGGCACAATCTACTAAAATGAAGAGTTAAAATTTCAAAAGAAAAACATGACAGCAAATAAGCACTTCATAGAAAATATGAGTGTTAAAGCTGCTTCAGATTCCCTCCTGCCACACTGAAGAATTAAAAATTCCAGAAGATTGAAAACTACTTGCCCCCCAAAAACCCTCATTTCATCTGGTATCAACATTAGTATCCATTAGCCTAAAGACTGAGGGGCACTCTTGCATTTTCATGTGTGTATTAAAGTTAACTCAGTATTCTGAAACAATGACCGGTTCATTTCCATCGTGCCTCTGTTCCAACCTTTAAGCATCCTTTTCCAAATCCATTTACTAGCATCTAGTTCTCTACCTTAAGTCCACCATTTTGAGCAACTATTAAAAACTTCAAACATTTGCATTTCAGGCCATAAACTATACCAAAATTAAAAAAAAGAAGTAAGTTGTCTCCTACCTATGGTTGTAATAACAGTGCCAGCAAAGAAGAAGGAACTTCCCAAATCCCAGTGACTGATTTGATTGGAGGTGTTTCCTAATGGTATAATCCCTGCATTTATTGCTGCCACTATTTGCTGCAAGTTTAAAAAGAAATTTATCAGTACACATGAATCATATGGAGGCATCAAATAGCATGCATTCCACCCCAGAAACAACTAACTACACAAAGTGAATCAATTCTAAGCTCTCGGTCTTCCATTTAAAATGTATTGTACAGGAAAAAATTTATACTGAAGAATTTAACAACAGTTAAGTCATAAGAAATTTGCATTTGATATCAAGTGAATGTGTCTGCATGAAGCTTGCAATATTAAACCAAAGTGCATTCCTATCACCATCCATTAATATATTAGTAACTTGTTTGAATTAACAAACTAAACACAAATATAACAATGTTCTCTAGTAAGCAACGCAAGTTGGTCATAGATTAAAATTTCACACTGCAAACAACAATATAAATATGATAGCTTCATCAAAAACAAAAAGGAATTTTTGAAGTACTATTCATTTCAAATGTTAACTCTGTACAGTCTCTGAAGAAAAAGCAAAAGGCAACGGGCCATTCATTATCAAGCTTCAAGTTTCAGTCAGTCTCTGTGGGTCTAGATTCTTAGAATTTCTACAGATGATAGATATATAAATTAGAAGTCCTATGTTGATGTCCAGAGATCTGTAGATGACCATCTGTAATACTTACACAGGGGTTGCTAGGATCTGAAGGCTACCTTGAGTAGTAGTAAAACGCAGACAGATGACGTTTTAAACCCCCTTTTTAAATCATCAGAGGTTGGGAGGGGTGGAGGAGATACAGCAGCACAGAAAAAAAAAAAAAAGAGAAGGTGCAGAAGACAGACATACAGGTTATAGGTGAAGACGATTCTGCTAAGAGATTTTACAAATTTTTACCAATTTGCAGATTTTAAAATTGGTAGAAATGCTATTCAATAGTTAAGAAACTTGAAGACCAGGAGAGAAGAAAAATGTCTTAGTTAAGATTAGTGATATTCTGGTTTCTCTTCAAACCGTATAAATATTTTGCCTTTTACTTAAGATTAAATGACTGGTGAATGGACAATAAATATGCTATGAAAATGGAAGTACCAAGGAAGTGGTTGGCTAGGCAGTAGGTTGTACCTAGGAAGTAGGTTGGCTAGGAAGTACCAAGGAAGTGGCTGGCTAGGCAAAAGGGCAGGTAACCAGCAAAGAAATAGAAAACCACACCTTATTTTGTCTGATTTCTCTTCATCTATAAATTAAAGCTTCAAAAGTTTTGTGTAAAGTTAACAGAACTCTATTGCTTTTATTTGCTTTACCAGTAATATATAATTACAGTAAGAAAATATGTAGGAAAACATAGAAGTGCAAAAAAGGATAGTAAAAGTTATACATAATTCCAGAATCCACAGATAATCACCATTAATGTATCACTACACCTGGTAGCTAGAAAAACTTCTTACATAACTGGATTGATGAAAGATATAAAATGATGTATTCTCTATTTTTACTTAATACTACTCCATTTGCATTTTTCTGTGTCATTATCAATTTACTTAATAATTTCCAGTATGTAAATGTATATGTTGTTCTAAAACTTGTCTTATTATAAAACCGGCTGTTATGAACATATTTTTGCATTTTGTCTCATTTCTGAACATTTCCTCGAGAGAGATTGCTAAAAAATTTTGCCACATTAAAATTATGAATATTTAAAGCACTTACAACATAAAAAGTACAGATAAATAAAACTTTTAAAAAAATAAAAATCTCTCCAAGAAATATTTAAGATAATAATAAACATACAAGGGATGACTATCCAAGAAGACTGTTTCAATTTAGAACTACCCGCCAATAATTTATGAATGCTTGGCAATATCTCTAAACTATGACATTGTATCTTTACTGACCCAATGAGAACTGTTTACATTTAATGTCCTCTATTGTGAGTAACATTAGACTCTACTATCCCCCTTATCTTTTGATAAATGCACACGATTATTCGCATAGGCACAGCACACAGTGAAGCTGGTTTTGGCTATTTGATTTATCCAGCCTTCCTTCCTTTACAACTTTACTATCTGACAAGGCAGGTTTGCTTTCATTGTTTTTCCTTGAAAACGTGTTGTTATTGTCATGTTACTGTTTTATAAACTTTAAAATCTTTTAGTCAAATTTTATAGTAATTTTTACTTCCATAGTTTTAATATAACAAAATTCCACTGAAATATATTGGATGTTTCAGTACATTAACTATGTTTGAAAATATGTGACATGCATGAATTAAGGAAAATGAACAAATAATAATCATTTCTCACCAAGAAACATGATATGAAACTCCATTTATTGATATATATATACATATATATATTTTGTCATTCTCGGATAGTTTGCTTTATCCATTTTAAATTACAATTGATTATTTCTATTACATATACAAATGTATATTATCTTCTGCCCCAGAAATTTTCAAAATTTTTATCTCAAAACAAGTTTAGAGTCTCAAAAAATATTGGAGACACCAAAAAGCTTCTTAAATGATATGTTACTATTGATATTTACTATATTTTTCTGGGTTTTTAATTTTTAAAATGTTACTTATTAATTCAAGTAAAAATAATAAGCACATTAATGTTAACATGAGTAATTTTATGAAAAATAATTATATTTTCCAAAAGAAACAACACATGTAGTAAGAAGGGAGGCAGTTTAATAATTTTATGAATTTCTTTAATGCCTGGCTTAAATAGAAAACAGCTATACTCTAACGTATGGTTTTGCACCAAATCTGTTGGTTCAGCCTCAGAATCCCATAGCCTCTGGAAAACTCCACTGTACACTCACAAAGCAATGAATGAAAAACCCAGGTCATCTTAGTATTATTAAGAAAGTACCTCCGACCCTATCAAATCTCTGAGAGAGTTTCAGGGACTACACTTAGAGAACCACTGCTCAACACTGAATTCATTATCTTTTTAACTGTTCATTTGATTTTTATCTTGCACCTGGAAAACCAAAGTAATCAATCTTACCACTTGCAAATAATGGCATTTTATCTCCATGTCATTCAATTAGCTATGTTTCATTAATTCTCCTCTCTTATTACATGGGAAGGTATTTCTAGAACAATATTTATGAGCATAATGACAAGGAGATGCTCTGCTTTGTCAAAGAAAATTCTCAATGGTTTGAGTGTTTTATCTTAAATATACTGACTATTGGCAAGAAAAATGACATTTAATTAAATAAATTATAAGAGCAAGCAAATAAAAAGTACAAATAAAACTAAAAACCTAAAAATGTCTCTGAGAAATATTTAAGATAATAATAAATATACAAGGGATGAAAGTATACAACAACTGAAGAAATACAAAATGCCACTATTTAGCATAAATCAAAAGAAAAATTATTAGTTCATACATTGTAACTCTAGCAAACTGACAGGCTACGTGATTAAAAATCACAGCTTTCTGAATCTGCAAGAAGTGCTTATGATAACTGATGTTTTCTATTATTCTGGGGGAACAGCATTAGGGTTAAGCGGCATGGAGTTGCCACACTGAGTCCTGTGCTCTCAAACACTGTAGGCACAAGATCTCCAGGTTTATTCACTGCCAGGGAAAGCTCCCACTTACAGGAAAACTCAAGGATGAGGAGAATTTAGAAAGCTTCTTATCGCATCCAAATATCTCTTTACATGTGACAGACAGGTCTTCAACATATTAATGTATTTAAAAAATGTAATTGTTTATGATGTTGGCAATGGGCAATCAATGAGTAAAAACACAGGTGATACAGGTGAAAAACTATAAGGCAAGTCTTCAGAATCTACCAAATTAAGTTAATTGCATTATTGCCTAGAGCAAGAGAATTCCTCCAACAACTGATGAATAGAGCCATCTTAGGCAGTACCATCATTTTATTCTTTTCCTGTCAATAAAGAGGAGCCATGTCACTCAGACACCTGGACCAGGGCCACAAGTCATTTAAATTTTACAAAATGCAGAACTGCAATCAGAACAAGCAGTCAGGCACTGTGTGGGTTGTAAATAGTTATCACAGAGCTATAATTATAAAAACAGAGGTTTCAGAAAAAACTAAAAGCATGTCAGATCATTGCGAAAATGACTCTACCATGAGGTCTCTTCTCTAGAACGTTCTTGTAGATTTACTTTATATTTTTCTTCAGAAAGTCCTAGTCAACATCCACAGGAAATTGGATGGCCTTTCCTAGCACTGACCTAGATCTACGAATCTGTGCAATTTCAACATCAATTTAGGCCATCAAAGCCCTTAACAAATGCTTCATGAGAACTGTTTCTGGATGCGCTATACTATGTGGCTAAACTAACATGATTGCTTAATAGATAATAAAAACTCACTCTTCCATTTAAAACAACTTTTTAAACAATTAAGCCATGCTGACAGTTTGCAAACTGACAACAAGCTGAATTCTTGAATTGTCTAGGTTCCATTAAAGACAATGAGGACTCCTATGCATTGAATCCTAACATGACTACATAAAATACTGGTCAAACATAATCTTAAATGGATTCATTCTTAATTTTGCTCTTTGGTTGACAGCATAAAATGTGCACTAGAGATAGAAGTTGAAGAAGTTTTTATAGGTAAGAGTATAATTAAACCTTAAGAAATAGAGCTCTCAGAGGCACACATGTGAACAGATGATAAAGCTAACGACTCTTGAAGAGAATCATGAAAAATCTTGGTTTCTGACAGTGGCGGCTTTGGAATCAAGGTTCACAGAATTCAACTGTGAATTTGTGCATTCTTGAATTGTAAAAAGTCGATGTCTCAACATCATCTGGCATTTTGGAACTATACTCAGCTTTAACACCAAACATCGATAAGACCCACTTATTTGTAATTATATGAGACTAGCACAGACTTGGAATTCAAGGGAATAACTGGCAATCATGAAAATGTTTCCATGAGTCCAATGCCAAGGAACAATTTCCACGTGTGGAAAATCAGTGGCTAAGCATGTGCACTAAAATGGGTATTTTTTTCATTAAAGGAAAAGATACCAGTAATTGACCAAACTTGGGCAGTCCTGAAGAAATTACTGTTTGAGAATAGGTTATATTGTGGATCATAAAACATGAGTGACATCAAAATTTTGATTTCACTTTTTTCCCTAAACTCAGATGTTTATGTCCCTCCAAACAATAATGAGCATTCTAAGCTTTCTACTAATTCCTTTTCTGTTAATATCATAAACAAGATTTCATTAAAATATACTACCACACACCTATACTCCTACAAGTAGGATCATATTAATAACACATATAAGTGGTATAAAAATTCTGAACTACAAGTCAAAGATGTTAAAACCTAGTTCAGTTACACCAATGATGCATGTATAAACTATTCAAGTTGTTCAAAAACAACTTTCTTAATAGATATTTAAGAATGTTCTCATTTTCCTGTTTTCAAAAAAGGACATTATTTCCAATAGACCCAATCAGGTTCTAATTATACTGACATCTGTATAATGACACAGCTCCTCAAAGATTAGCGTAAGTATCCTTTTGTTTAATTGCTATTAGGTGCAATTCTATTTCTTTATCTGCCACTATGTCCTTGTGGGAGAAACTTAGGGAAGAAATCAGCCACATATTCACATCACTGCATCTGACCACTTCAACCATGTTAAGCAAGATCATTTTGAGAAACATGAAGAGTACAGAATGGAGAAAGCAAGAAAGCAAATGATACTCTCTTTGCCAAAAGATTTTGTGGGAAGATAACATTAGGGATCAGTTTGATTTATGGTTACACCACAAAAATGATCATCAGCTAACAATAATAGGCAGTCCTGCATGAGTACTGTAGCCAAAGCTGCAGGATCCTCATGTATCTCATTTTTAACCTCTGCTTTATGTCAACATTATGATTACCTAATTCCAGATGATGTGACCTGCTTTGGAAAGCTCTGCTCAGAAACCCACAGAGAATCTCAGCAACAGCCTTATTCTCACAGGCTCTGACTTCACATCAGCCCTGGTTCAGCCTGGCAACATCAGTGGACATGCTTGAATCGATGAGGAACCACACTGGATTATGTATTTAGAAACTCTTAAACTTTACTGGTCGTAACTGCCTGGAATGTTGTCTATGGACATCAGTTACACAAAAAACTCCTCCTATTGTCAGTGACATTTAACAATCTTGACCACAGGGACTGCTTCCTAGGCCATCTGGCACATCAAATTAGGTTCTGCCAAGAGGAGAAGCAGAGAAGGGCTTTACTGTGAACTCGGCACAGACTCTGCACCTCTAGGAATACGCCTCACAACCAGACCCATCTTCTTCACCTCCTGGTCCTTTCATGATATTCTGAACACTAAAGCAAGGCCATGGGCTTCCTAGAATGAGATGATATTTCTGTCAAAGTTCCACTTAGGACCACTGATGATCTACCAAGGGAGCAGACACTTTCCTGAAAACCACATTATACTAACACATTGTTCTTCCAGAATATTCCAGAAGCAGGTCTCAGCTAATCACATCAGGCTGGCAATATCTAAGCAATTTTAGACTACAAAAATGGCAACTTAATTTCATCATTCAGAAGAATGGGACTTGAGTTTCCATGCACAGTGTTAATACATACTAGATTTCACTGCAGTGTGATACTTACCACTGCAGAATTAAACTATTTCCCATAAGCAGGAAACTTGATAGCAGAGCAATATGTTATCATCTTCTTACAATTCTATGACAAAAAATATCTACTTATTAAGTTAAACCCTATATTACCGAGAATGCTCTTCTAAGAACACATGACTACTAATCTCTACTGGAAATTAAAGTTGTGTTCAATTTTTGCAATATCTGAGAAACCCAGAGATGCTATCTAATGTTTAAGAAAGCTACATTTTGAAGAAATGTAGCTGTATATTAGGGGCCGGCTCCATGTCTCACTTGGTTAATCCTCTGCCTGCAGTGCCGGCATCCCATATGAGCACTGGGTTCTAGTCCCGGTTGCTCCTCTTCCAGTCCAGCTCTCTGCTGTGGCCCGGGAGGGCAGTGGAGGATGGCCCAAGTGCTTGAGCCCCTGAACCCACATGGGAGACAAGGAAGAGGCACCTGGCTCCTGGCTTCATATAGATGCAGTGCTGGCCATGGCAGCTATTTGGAGAGTGAACCAACAAAAGGAAGACATTTCTCTCTGTCTCTCTCCCGCTGTCTATAACTCTACCTGTCAAAAAAAAAAAAAAAAAACTGTATATTCATGACCTGATGTCAAATATTCCATACTAATTAATAAACACTACAGCCCTTGAGCAAATAAGTTTACTTGCAATTTATAACATGAAACTTTTTCAGAAATTCAATTTTATGTGGACCTGGTACTTGTTTTGTTTTTCTATCTGGGAAAATTAGGGCATCAACATAAACTCAAAAAAAAAAAAAACAACCAGAAATCCCAAAATTATATCTTATAATTAAATTAACTATTATACATACTAACAAATAGCAAATTTTCTTAATCAAACATCAATTATCTTTTTTAACAAAACATTCTGTTCTCTTGTGGAGAAAAAGAAAGGGTTTCTCCATATTTTATACAAAACACAGGTGAGTGATCATACTATACTGAGAAACAGGTGAGGAAGCACATTCTCTACATATGCCAGGGAATATTTGTTAAGTCAGAAGGTAATATGCACTAGCATTTTTAATCTATTGTTTTTGTTGGAAGCAAAATATATTTCAGTTTTCTCAAAATACCTTTCAAAGTTTTGAGTGTGTTTCCAAATACAACCCGACCTAAGTGTAGCCACACATTAGTGAGGAAGTTCTTATGAAAAAGAATTATAAAGAAAAATTCATCTAAACAACTGGCATTCCCTGAAGGAAGCAGGTTCTGCACACCAGACCTCAGCTCATCTGAATGTAAACATCTTGCCCACCTTCTCCGCTCTTTCCTTCTATCTGGGGACCATGTCATTGTGTGCCAAAGCTATCTTTATGCAGACTAATGAAGTGTACAGCTTTTTTTGTGCTCTTTGGAAATGTAAATTTATTTTTTATTAAACTCCAAAGAAGGGAACAGAGTTGAGAATGGATGTCAGAAAGGCAGAAAGCAAAAAGCATTTGAATACTGGGGTTGTCTTTCCTGGGGAAATTCACTCAGGAAGATTTTTCTTTTTTTTAAGATTTACCTAATTTTTTTTAAAGCAGAGCAACAGAGACTAAGAAGGAGAAAGGGGGGGGGGGTTGGGTGAAGAGGAGAGACACAGAGAGAAGAAAGAGAGAGATCTTCCATTTGCTGATTCACTCCTCAAATGGCTGCAAAAGTCAGGTCTGGGCCAGGTCAAAGCCAGGAGTCACAAACTCCATCCAAGTCACTCACATGGGTGGCAGGGGCTCAAAGACTTGGGCCATCTTCTGCTGCCTCCCCAGGTACATTAGCAGGTAGCTGGATCAAAAGCAGAGCAGCTGGGACTAGAACCAGTATGGGATGCTGGCATCACAAGCAGTAGCTGAATCCACTGCACCACAACATCAGCCTCAGGGAAATTTCTTTTTAAGGATTTATTTATTTATTTGAAAGTCAGAGTTACAGAGAGAGGAGAGACAAAGAGAGATTTTCCATCCACTGGTTTACTTCCCATATGGCTGCAACAGCCACCATTGGGCTAGGCTAAACCCAGGATCCAAGAGCTTCATTTGGGTCTCCCACACATGCGCAAGGACCCAAACACTTGGGGCATCTTCAGGCCATTTCTTTCCCAGGCCATTAGCAGGGAGTTGGATCAGAAGTGGAGCAGCTGGGACACATACTGATGCCCACATGGGATGCCAGCATCCCAGGCAGCAGCTTTAACCCACTATACCGTAACAGCAGCCATGTGAGAGTGATCATTTTTAATGACCACAACATCTCCATGGAGTAGCTACATGTAACATAGTTTACATAAGTTTCCATAAATATAGTTTACATAAGCATCTCTCTCTCTCACTCTGCATAACTTTGTATAATGGTGTCCAAGTGCCAATTTCATACACCAGGTAAGGATCAAACTTGAAATACTGAAATTTTTTCATTCTTTAAGGCTGGGTGAAATGAACACTGCGATACATAGGAAGGAGAATGTGAAGTCAGCACACCGAAACCTGCATTTCCCCAGTTCCAGGTTCTCCCTCGAATCTCCCTAGGTTTCATACTGTTGCATGGAATAACGATATTTTGTTATTTGTATTTCTAGCCACCTTCCACCCCAATTCACCATGAGTAGGAGGATCCTGGTTGACAAAAGAGAAGGAGGTGAGGGAAGTAATCAGCAAGAAACAGAAGAGCAAGTAGATTTCAACAAAGAAGAAATAGGTCTTAGAAGAATTAGGAACTGAATACAAGTTAGAGTCACTCTATCTAAGAAGTTGCTCTACAAGAGGTTGTCCTAAAAATAGGATCTGAGTAGGCGGAAGACTGAGCTGGGAGACAGCACCTAAGACAATATTTTTATACCATTTTGCCCAAGGCATGCTACACTAACCAACGTTTATGCACACACTATGATTTTAAGGCCTTAATTTCTAAATTGATGAGAATAAGCTAAAATGTAACAAAGGGCATTTGATGCTGTCAATTACCTGTATCTGTAAGTTCTCAAACTTAGAAATTCTAGTTGCTTTTTCCAACAGAAAGTCACTGATCCCCACCATTTAATTCACTAATATATTTAAGCCTATATTTCATAACAGACACAAGTTTAAATAAAAGAAGTATTTTATAACAACATAAGATTAATCCTATGAGAAATCATTAAGCAGATCATTCAGGTTTCCACAGGAAGGCGATTTTTTTATTATAAGTTTTAAAACACAAATGGATTTTTTCTCTCCTTCTTGAATATGTAACAAAAAAATCATAGAAAGGACTGAAAATCTCAGGCTCTCTATACATACATAGCTAATAAAGTGGCCCGTAGCAGAATTTGTATTGGAAATCATCAAATTTTCTACAAGACAAATTAGCCACCAATAAAGGTAGGTCACTACCATACTAAACTATTCCAATGATATTCTGATAGGCAGGTGCTATTTCAGGCCCCATAAAATTTATACATTTCTCACTTCAACTGAGTTGACTCACTGCCATGAGTAAGCCTACAAGAAAAGTCTGTGTTTTCAGGTTCCAGGTAAAATTTCTTAATACTAATGACTTGCTAACATTAGGCAAAGAAAAGGAAGTCTTGCAAAACTCTTTAATGTGTTTATATTTCTTGGCTTAATGTCACAAAATCAAGACAGCAAAAATAATACATGAGTAGTTTCCCAAAACGTAGTGATTCATACTTGTTCTCTCTGAACTTCCTCATATTTCTCTAAATTCCCCACCTTTCTCAACTATACACCCATACACTCACTAGTGATGGCAAATACTGAATAGGCTGAAACCCACTTTGTTAGGAAACAGGAACCTGACAAAATTTCTGGCGCTTTTTCAAGCCGACTGGAATAGAGCTATCCTTTGACACCTGTCCAGCAGTTGTCACACAAAAATGCAATTAAACCCTTCCCTCAGGCACCTCTCAGGCTGACATAAGAGTGTCACACCACCAACGTCAGCGCTGCAAATGAGCCTGGCACCTTTCCTCACCGGTTCACCATTAGTCCCTCCTGTACGCTGCACTGTTCATCTACATTCACACCCGCAGATCAGCCTCATGCATTTCAGGGCACAGCGACCCAAAGGGAAGGCAGTCTAAAATTCACATGAAAGCAAGAGGCTGGTGGGTCGCCACTGCCTAGAGCTAGCACTCGTAAGATTACTTCTATGGGAAAATGCTATGAAAGTTCCAAGCAATAAATGCACTTCTATATGAATTGTTTAAAGAACTATTCATAAGTTTATCCCAACTAATCATCAGGCCTTGCTGCCTATGTTTGTGCCGCATGTATTCTACGTGTCTAGCATAATGCTAACTGCTCAAGAATTACTTGTGGCATATTCTGTGCTGATTTCTGAGTACACAGAAAATCGCTATCATGAACTGACAGAAGAGAATACTAGCTGATCTCTCCCTCCTTACAACACACCCCTTCTCGGCTCAGAGAACACCAACTCCAGTACCCCACTTTTTTTTTTTTTTTTGACAGGCAGAGTGGGCAGTGAAAGAGAGAGAGAGACAGAGAGAAAGGTCTTCCTTTGCCATTGGTTCACCCTCCAATGGCCACCACGGCCGGCGCACCGTGCTGATCCGAAGCCAGGAGCCAGGTGCTTCTCCTGGTCTCCTATGCGGGTGCAGGGCCCAAGGACTTGGGCCATCCTCCACTGCACTCTTGGGCCACAGCAGAGAGCTGGCCTGGAAGAGGGGCAACCAGGACAGAATCCGGTGCCCCGATCGGGACTAGAACCTGGTGTGCCGGCGCCGCAAGGCGGAGGATTAGCCTAGTGAGCCGCAACACCAGCCATGTACCCCACTTTTGAACCCTCAGCCCTGTTCTCGATGCTCACTCCTAGGTGATTTCATTTAAGTCCAAAGCTTTAAATATCATCAACAGGTGGATAATCCCAATTGTATTCATCCAGCATCACTCCCCAGCCTGGATATCCGGAAGCAACTTTAACCAATTATGTGCCAGTGGAACTATTCAGCTCCTTCCAGAGAAACGTGCTGCTTCCAAGTTTTCCCTAAGTCATTCATTAACTGGAAACTTTATTTTTCTTTTTCTTTTTTTTTTTTTTTTTTTTTTTTTTGACAGGCAGAGTGGACAGTGAGAGAGAGAGACAGAGAGAAAGGTCGTCCTTTGCTGTTGGTTCACCCTCCAATGGCCGCCGCGGCTGGCACACTGCGCTGATCCGAAGGCAGGAGCCAGGTGCTTCTCCTGGTCTCCCATGGGGTGCAGGGCCCAAGCACTTGGACCATCCTCCACTGCACTCCCGGGCCACAGCAGAGAGCTGGCCTGGAAGAGGGGCAACCGGGACAGAATCCGGCGCCCCAACCGGGACTAGAACCCTGTGTGCCGGCGCTGCAAGGTGGAGGATTAGCCTATTGAGCTGCGGCGCCAGCTGGAAACTTTATTTTTCTACCTTTTCAGGCCCCAAATGTATAAATCAGCTTTGGCTTTCTTCCCCCACAACTCACATGAATCCTGTTGGCTCTACCTCTGAAACTTCCTGAATCTTACCACAGCTACTGTTTCTGCCCTTGCACGGGATGCCATCTCCCTCGGGGGTTCCTGCAGTGGACTCCCTCCATTCTATGTCCTCACAGGACAACCACAGTGACCCCCTCACATGAACATGCTCCTGGCTCTGCTCAGAGTCCTTTCACAGTGTTTTAACTCACTCCGAGTGAAATCCAAGCTCCCTGGGAGTGATCTACAAAGCCCTGCAAGAACTGGGTCTCTGCTTCCTCTCGCCTTTTTCATTGGATCTGCTACTCAACTGTCCCCTTTAACCATGTAACCTCTTTGCCAAGAATGTGCCTGCCTCTGAGTCTTTGAACCCCCTCCCCTGTCTCACATGCCTTTTCCAGTCATTTACTATGTACAGGAGACTATTTATTGCTTTCAGATCTGTACTAAAATATTTAGATTCCCTCATCTGCCAAGTGACTTAGCCCAGACAATGACTATCATACATCCTGTATTATTTTTTCAAAATACTTAAAAGTATTATAAATTACCTTATTTAATAGTGTATTTGCTTATTGTGTGTTTCTAGAATTTTAAGAATCTTACTTGGTTGCCTATGGCTTTAGGACCCATTGCCTCAAGGCAGGTGAGAGCAGCAAGATGATAGAATAGGCCGGCGCCGCGGCTCACTAGGCTAATCCTCCACCTTGCGGCGCCAGCATCTGGGGTTCTAGTCCCATTCAGGGCTCTGGATTCTGTCCCGGTTGCTACTCTTCCAGTCCAGCTCTCTGCTCTGGCCCGGGAGTGCAGTGAGGATGGCCCAAGTGCTTGGGCCCTGCACCCGCATGGGAGACCAGGAGGAAGCACCTGGCTCCTGGCTTTGGATTGGCACAGTGTGCCGGCCATAGTGGCCATTTGGGGGGGTGAACCAACAGAAGGAAGACCTTTATCTCTGTCTCCTTCTCTCACTATCTAACTCTGCCAAAAAAAAAAAAAAAAAAAAAAGATGATGGAATAAAGATCCAACTCTACTTCTCTCAGAGACATGAATTCAATAATATGCAGAAAAATCTGCTTTGGGAAAAAAGTCAAAACCAATTAAAAGAGGCTCTTTCACCCCCAAGCAAATGTGAAATCAGCTGAATCAAAGCCAATAGGAAAATTCACGGCATGGCACTTGCCATAGCATCCCCACTAGTTTCTCTCCTAGGGAGGGAAAGAGAAGATAGAGGTATATGTTCAGCGGGAAGACTTTTCAGGGGGACGCCCAAGGAACTAGCTACTGTCTCAGCCAACTCAGAGCACTGGTGGAACCTGACATACTCTAGGAGCCACTGAGCAGCAGGTAGGAGCTCCAGAGGACCGACAGTCTCACAGACACCAGAAGGAGAAAGAGATTCTGGGTGCCTAAAAACAGGGGGTAGATACCTCTCACTAGCGATTTACATACTCAAGGCCAGGGACACAGAAACACATAAAAAAGACTTGAGATGCCCCACAATCTCTAGTCAGGCTTACTAGTGAAGGTCTTTCCTATAAGAACCTATTCTTTAGAGACTGGGAGATTGGTAGTTTGTTGTTCAAATGCATAGATCCCATCAGGAAAGTCTCACAGCACATTAAAAAAAAAGGGGGGGGGGACATGCTCAATGCAGTTAACAAAAGAAAACCCCAGAAACTGATCTTAAATAATAGATGCATATGCATGTCCTAGTAAAGATGCAAAATCATCAGTTAACCATGTTCAATAAGCTCAAAATTGAAACGAAGCATGAATGAAATGAGAACAGCAGCAAAGAGAGAACATACAAAAGAACCAAACAAAAATTGAGAGATGAGAAATAGAATCACCAAGCTGAAAATCTCCCTCGAGGGATCCAAGTGCAGACTCAGCCAACCACAAGAAAGAATCTATAACCTTAACACGAGTCATTTGATATCCATTCAGAGAAGCCATGAAAAAGAGTAAATAAGGTCTAGTAACTTATGAGACACTCAAGTGGATGAACTTATTCCATGTGAGGCCATATGTAAAAGCCTACAGATGGGTCAGGAATTTGGTGTAGAGGTTAAAGCACCATTTGGTCCACATCCTTTATCAGAGTGCCTGGCTGGAATCTTGGCATCACCTACCGTTCTAGCTTCCTGCTGATGTGCACTTTGGGAGGTAGCAGGTGATGACTCAATACTTGAATGCCTGCAGCCCCCATGAGAGACCCAGACTAACGTCTAGGCTCCTGGGCTTCAATCTGACCCAGCCTCAGTAGCTATGGGCATTTGGAGAGTCAACCAGTGAACAGAAGATACCTCTCCATGCCCACCCCTGCCTTTAAAATAAATAACATTCTTTAAAAAGAATTGGTAGGAAAAAAGGAATTAAAAAGTAATATGCAGGGCCAGCACTGTGGTGTAGTGGGTAAAGCCACCACCTTCAGTGCTGGCATCCCATATGGGCACCAGTTCGAGTCCTAGCTGTTCCACTTCTGATCCAGCTCTCTACTATGGCCTGGGAAAGCGGTGCAAGATGGCCCAAGTTTTTGGGTCCCTGTATCCACGTGTGAGACCTGGAAGAAGCTCCAGGCTCCTGGCTTCAGATCAGCCCAGCTCTGGCCATTGCAGCCACTTGGGGAGTGAAACATCAGACTCCCCTCCACTAGCCTCTCTGTAACTCTGCTTTTCAAATAAATAAATAAATCTTTTTTTAAAAGAAATGCCAGTGTTAAAAAAAGTAATAGGTATTTTTAAACCCCATAACTAACATTACACTCAAAGTAAAAACTGAAATATTTTCCTCTTAGGAAGACCCACTCTCACCTTTGGATAGTACTGGAAGTGGTGAGCAGCTGGAGCAATTAGGAAAGAAAAAAAATCAAACACATCCAAGTCAGAAAGAGAGAAGCGAAACTATCTCTGTTCTCAGATGAGATGCTCTTGCAGGTATAAAACAATGAAGACCTGAAACACTCACCAAAAACTGTTAAAACCAATAAAGGAATTCAAAAAAGTTTGAGGATATAAAATCAACAAAATCCATTTTGTTCCTATATACTATCAACAAACCACCTAAAAAGGACATTAAGAAAACAATTCCATTTATAACAGCATCAAAAAAAAAATAAAATAAAATGCTTAGGAATAAACCTAACCAAAGAAGTAAAACACAAAACAAAAACTATAAAATGCTGCTGAAAGAAATTTAAAATGCCACAAATAAATTGGAAAACGTGTGGTGTTCATGGATTGGAAGACAATATCATTAAAATGTCCATCCTACCTAAAAGGATTCACAGATTCCAAAGAATGCCTATCAAAATCCCAATGGTAGTTTTTGCAGCTTTAGTCAAACGGCCCTAAAATTCTATGGAACCACAAAGGACCATGAAATAGTGAAAACAATATTGAGAAAGAAGATCATAGCTAGAAGCCTCATAGCTCCTGGCATCAAAACATATTACAAAGTCACAATAGTCAAAATAGCACAGATACACATAGAAAAAGACACTCTGCATCACTGCCATCAGGGAAATGCAAATCCTAACAGTGAGACACCAACACATAGCTAACAGAAGGGCCGAAACCTGAAAAACACACCACACAAACTGCTAGAGAGCATGTGGAGCAGTAGGAACTTTCATCCAACGCTGGTAGAAATGCAAACTGGTACCTGGTTTGAAAACCTCTTTGACAAATCTCCTACAAACTGAAACATACTTTTAGCATAGGATCCAGCAATCATGCTTCTTGATATTTACTGAAAAAAGATGAAAACTTCCATCTTTGCAGAAACCTGCACACAGATATTTATAGCAGCTTTGTCTATGATGGCCAAGACTTGGAAGCAATGTGTCCTTCCCTAGGTGGATGGATAAACTTGCGCTAAGTCCAGCGATGGAATTTCAGTCAGCGCTAAAATGAAATGATCTATAAAGCCATGAAAAGTCAGGGTGGGGGAACTCAAAAATGTACTACTAAGTGAAAGGCTACATGCTGTATGACTCCAACTGTGTGACCTTCTGGAAAAGACCAAATTAAGAAGACAATAAAAAGAGCAGTGGTAGGGCCGGCACTGTGGTGTGACAGGTAAGACCACCGCCTGCAGTGCCAGCATCCCATTTGGGCTCCAGTTCAAGTCCCTGCTGCTCCACTTCTGATCCAGCTCTCTGCTATGGCCTGAGAGAACAGTGGAAAGTAGACCAGCTCTTTGGGCCCTGCACCCATGTGGGAGACCTGGAGGAGGCTCCTGGCTCCTGGCTTCAGATCAGCACAGCAGGGGTAAATAATAAATAAATAAATAAACAAACAAACAATAAATAACTCTTTTTTTAAAAAGCAACTGGAGTCTATTTAAAAGCTGTCTTTTTTTTTTTTTTTTAAAGTGAGAGGGGCGGTGTAGGGTGTGGGGAATATTTGGCTTTAGTTTTTGATACATGGCTTGAGACACACGTATCCCACATCAGTGTCTGGGTTCAAATTCTGACGCCAGCTCCCAATTCTGGCTTCAAAAAATTAAAAATGGAACTACTACACAATTGAGCAATGCCACTCTTGGGTATTCACTCTAAAGAATTGAAAACAGGATCTCAAAAACAGATGTGCACTCCTGTGTACCCTGAAGCATGATTTACAACAGCCAAAAGGTAGGAACCTGAATGTCCATCAATAGATGGATAAATGGGGTATGGCATACAATGGAGTATCCTGCAACCTTAAAACAGAAGGAAGATGAGTCAGGTGTTAGGATAAGGCTGAATCTAGAGAACTTTATGCTGGGTAAATCAGGAAGATAAGGCTAAATTCTGCCTGCAGAAAGATATAAAGGGGAAAGAGCTAACAGAGCAAGTGTTATCCAATGAGTATAGCGTTCAGCCACGCAAGATGAAAAAGTTCTGGAGAGCTGCTGTACAACAGCACGCTTATGAGCAGCAATGCTGTGTCACCCATTTAACATGTATTAACAAGCTGTCTCTCTTCTTATGTTGTTTAACCACAATCTGTAACCAAAAGACTAAGCGCCTAACATAAGATTTAAGTTTTAAATATTTATAAGACATCCAGAAAATGATATGCTACAAATCCAGTAAAAGAAATTCTATAAATTTATACTTAAAGATAGACATATTGGTTCATGATATATGGCAAAGTGAGACAGATTATGAAATAGTATGTATAACAAAATACAAATTAGAGAGAAAAAATCCCATCACTCCATACAGTGCCAGGTGCACAGTAATCACTCAATAAATATTTATTACGTATTTGTCTAATTTATGGAATGTTCACTCATTTATTAAAAAAATTACAAAATAAAAATGTGAGCTGTCTCACTTCTCTTTATTAATGCATTTTTATTTATGATCCTTTCATTTGTGAAATCCATTTAACACTCATTTGTCACTTCGTTTGGCAATTCTGGAGGTAGAGAAGCTTCATAAAGACACTACCCACATTTATCTTCCTCAAGATTCAAGCAGATGTCCCCTAGTCCTAACGTTCTGAGATCTTCAGTCATTCATTCATACACAACAGACAGCAGGCAACAGAGCAAGAAAACTGAGATCATAAATGCAAAACAGCAAGTCCCAGCGGCACGCACCTGAGAACAGGACTGCCACGGCCACCGCCATGCCAGAGGACAAAGAACAAAATGCACTGCCCGGTGACTGCACGGGAATGCAGTGTCGGAAGAGCCAGCTCTGGCCCCGGAGAGACGATGCTTTTTACAAAGAAAGAAGGAAAAAATACAAAAGCAGAAACTGAGGAGAGGCGAGTCTGGGACGGTAGGAGTCACAGATCCAGGGTTTGTTCTGTCCCTGAGAATACTACAGTCTTAGGGAAATAATGTGTGTATTTTCTAACATCTAAAAATGAGAAGAGTTTTTAATGTTTGTTTATTTTTATTCATTTGAAAGGCTGAGCAACAGAAAAAAAAAAAAAAAGAGAGAGAGAGAGATCCTTCATCTACTGGTTCACTCCCCAAGTGCCTACAACAGCTACAACTAGGCCTGGGCAGAGCCAGGAGCCTGAGCTCCATCCAGATCTCCCATGTAGGTGGAAAGGACTAAAGCACTTGAGCCACCGTCTGCTGCTGCCTCCCAAAGTGCACATTAGCAAAAGGCTGGAGTCGGGAGCAGAGAGAAGACCGGCATCCCAAGTGACGTTTAACCCACTGCATCACAGCTGCCCCTTTTTCTTTCTTTTCCTTAAACATTTTTATTATTTAAAGACACATCACCTTGGAAAGTCCAAGGATTTTTTTTTTAGAAAATAGAAATTAAAGAAATTTAAAAATTATATGAGTTCCTAAATAGGCAATATCTTCTACATATCTCAAGTTTCAAATTCAATCTCAAATTACACATTTATTCCTTAGAATGTTATAGCCAAGTCACTAAAAATATATGTTGATAATATTTTACTGACATGTGCTATAATTCCATCTTTCAGATAAGGTTGCCATTTTTGCTTATCTGCATTTTAAATCAAAGACATGCATCTCTGCGAGACTCATATTTAACATGACTTACTTTTTCCCTTTTTCAAAGAAGAAGTAATCTCATCAGGCCCCTATTAAGAAGACTTATCTGAAGCAATTTAATCCAGCATCAGGGAAGAATTACAGGGAATACAACACACACACACACACACACACACACACACACCAGCTATCCACGGGTCAGGAAATAATATGGTTGTGAAGCAATGAGGAATGGAGAATAAAGCATGAATTCTTGTCCTGTCAAAAAGTACTTATTTGCATAATAGCACCGTACAGCTGTCCAAGAAAAATATGCCTCAGGAATGATATCATTATAAAATAACATCATTTACAATTTTAATTAAACCAAATTATTTCAAATTACCCTCATGAAATAGATTTTTAGGCCTACTCAAATCAAGAGCCAAATGTCCCTGTCTGATAAAACATCTTCCAGAAATGAAAACTGGTATAAAGCTTTGGAACTTGTTAACCAGAGAGGAAAATAGAAGCCTATAATTATTAAGGCTAAAATAATTACACAATCCTTTTTGGTAGCATGGGAGCCATAACATACCCACAAGTATTCCTCGTAGAAGCTTTAAATTAAAAAAAACTAAGTGAAATATACATCTTTTGTCCTGAAACAGGTGTTAGAATTTATTTTGAGAAAATAAAAAAGGGCTCTGCTACACAGGGCCCATTCAAAAGAACCAGTTAACAATTATCTGTGCCCTTAAAATTTAGCTTGTTCTGAAGGAATCACAGATACACTGAATTCAATACAAGTACAGAATCAAAATCTTTAAGCAGTCATCTCTTTTCTCTGTATCTTCCCCAGAAGTATGATAGTATTGCAAAAAGTTCATGGAAAAATGGAACTAAAAGATGTTTATTTTGATGAAAAAAATTTCTGAAATCCATCTATGGTATTTTCATAATAGAACTTCATAAACTCTGAAGAACTTTTATGTTCACAAATTTTAATTTTATGTACCCAAATAAATTCATCTATTTTCCATTTTTTTTTATTTTTTTACTTATTTTTTAAATTTCACATTACCATGCAATGTTTGCACATTCTGAAGCTACACAATGCAACTTTTTTTTTTTTTTGACAGGCAGAGTGGACAGTGAGAGAGAGAGAGAGAGAGAAAGGTCTTCCTTTTGCTGTTGGTTCACCCTCCAATGGCCGCCGCGGCCAGCATGCTGCGGCCAGTGCACCGCGCTGATCCGATGGCAGGAGCCAGGTACTTATCCTGGTCTCCCATGGGGTGCAGGGCCCAAGGACTTGGGCCATCCTCCACTGCACTCCCGGGCCACAGCAGAGAGCTGGCCTGGAAGAGGGGCAACCGGGACAGAATCCGGAGCCCTGACTGGGACTAGAACCCGGTGTGCCAGTGCCGCAAGGTGGAGGATTAGCCTATTGAGCCACTGTGTTGGCATACACAATGCAACTTTTCAACACAAATATTCCAGTCAACTCTGCCAGGCAATCAGCTTTTCTTTGTGCATGTCTCCTGCCAGCTCTACTCTTCAAGGTTTCTAAGCAGGATACTTTACTTGAATTCCATTTCCACAAACTTTTCAGGACCCTCTTACACACAGCACCTCTAGCATGTCTTCCTGAGAAAGCTCCCTCCCTCTGCTATCCCATCCCAGAACAAATTTTACCAGAATTTCTCCAACTAATCTTTCTGCTTTCGCTCAGTCTAATCCTTCTCACAGGCCTCCACAGGATTTGCTTAGCACAATCACAGTGCACCTGCCTGCCTGTTTCTGAATCATTCCAGGTATTGATTTTCCGTTGCACTTAAAACCTAGGCCACCCATCAAGGCCTACAGGGCTCTGACCTGCCTCCGTCTCTGCATCTCCCCCAGCTGCCCTGTTCACCAGGGAGCGTCAAACCACAGCAGCATCGGTATGAGTCCCAGAACGTTCCGAGGGTGCTCTACCCTTGGCAGGTGCTGCCTTCTCCTCTGAGGACCCTTCCCCAGCCCCTGTCCAATATCGTGAAAGGACTGATCCTCCCTCAATGAAATCACATCTCAAAAGTCACCTGCTCAGAGGAAACCTGTCTCCACATCACCCAGCCAGAGCAAGCTCACTAGGCCACGTTCAGTCTTCAGCAAACGGGCACCTTCTGAAATTCCATGCTTTACATGTTTTGTTCATTTTTAGTAGCTCCCTCCTGGCAGAGCAGCCTAAGAGGAGTCCCTCTGTTTATTTCTGCTGATTATGCCCAGCACTTAGAACAATGCCTTCCCAAAAACAGAAATGAAAACACGATGAATGAATTAGAATTTTAACTACTCCTTGCTTTAGATGAGCAGGTCTTCACACCGACTACCTTACCTCGGGTCTCTGCAACAGCTAATGTGCTATCTGAACAGGCCAGATTAATGCAAAAATGCTTCTGAGTGACAATTCAGAAACAGAACACAGGATGTTTAAGGTCCAAACGCCCCCAAAAATTGGAGTCACAAAAATATGCTCCAGTTCACTTCTATTTTTGTATGGATACAATGTTTTGACCAATGAGCAAATGTAACTTTGTCTCACAAAATTTTACTTAGTAACAAGTGGGTTTTTGTCATGCATTTGAAGATTTGGGCATGGATGCGCGTGACTGGAAACTGCAGCAGTACCTCATCTTCTTGGAAGCAGGAGTGAAATGGGTGTTTTGAGAAACCAGCACCAATCCCTAGTGCAACAGAACACCGGAATGGCACCCAGAACCCTGCCATTGCTATGTTATGTAATTCACACTGCAAATCTTATTTTACCTAAAAAAAAAAAAGAGGCATAATCACTAAAGCAAGCTATAAGACTATAAGACTAAGGCTATCAGAACTCTGCCTTAAACACCTGCTATCTTTTTACTAAGGAACACCCATGTCCCAGCCATCTGAGATGCTATTGGATGAAAAAATGCTGTCCATTAAAGAATATCATCCATAAGCTTCTCCATAGCTATTTTAAGGAAAAAAAAAACAAACCCTTCCCTTTATTCGTGATGTCAGATAAAATGCAAGAATTATAAATGCACCAAATAACTATGTCTGTCCTTTCTCTTCCATTTGGGTTTGCCTGGCTCGGGAATATGTGCATCCTGCCCACATGACTGTCCTGCTGGGAACATGCACAGCATCACAGACCACAGTGTGGCGAGTCCCAGGCCAACAGGACGAAGCCCCGTGGTGGACCCCTCCAGATCTGGAGGACACGTGAGGTACTTCTGCTCTCCAGGTTCACACCAAAATGTCTCAACGCACATAAACCAGTACCTGGTTACTCGCACACCACAGAAGCCACTTCCCTAGAATCACATTGGCATGGAAACCATTGGGTGTGCAAGGAAAGAAAGATTTATCTTACTCTATTTGCTACTGATAGCAAATGTTTTTAAATCACCCTGTATAGCATATGAATAATAGGGACCCAAAAAAAGAGAATTTTCCATTTACCCTAAAGCAATGTATCCTGCTTTAGCTATTATGAGCTTTTGATGAATCTCCTCCCTCCTCTAAGTGAGTTTTAGCAAAATAGTAAGAACAGATGCATGATTGTAAAAGAAGAACTTTCCAAGAGCCAAGAAACTACATCGGGACCTTAAAAATGGGAGACTTTAGAATCGAAGACTCTTTTCCCTACAGTGTGCTTCTGGGAAATCCTGAGACCCCCGTCCTGCTCCCTGTCCTGACAGGCACTGCTCTGCTTACCTCCCAAAGCTTCTCCTCCCTGCATGTCACCAGGGAACACGGGCCACGTTATTCTTATACTAGGTTCTGGTAGATTTTGATTTCTTAGGTACTTCTAAAAAGAATACAAACATCTTTTAACTTAGTGGTCCACAAATACCCCTCTTTCATTCAACATGAGTACACACCAAATATTGCTCCCTCAGTTCTGTTATACAAGAAATTCTGAGGGAATCTGAGTTTCCTGAGAAAAAAGTTACAGCAATACACAGTGAAATCACACAAAGAATAATACTCCCAAGCACAGGTACAAGGCTAGTCACGATGAAAAATGAAAGAGTTCTGCATAGAGAAAGCAGTCTCTACCAATCATGTAGCTATTATATGGGAAAAAATCAGCTCACAGAATAGAAGTAGTCATAAGAATATCTACTAAAGAGTGATAAAAAAAAAGCAATCCTTATACAAATTAGTACATTTGCTCACAGATATAAATGAAGAGGTTTTTGTTTAAAGATTTATTTATTTTATTTGAAAGGCAGAATTATAGAGAGAGACAGAGAAAGATAAAGTTTCCATCTGCTGGTTCACTCCCCAAATGGCCACAATGACTGAGCTTGGGCCAGGCTAAAGTCAGGAACGAGGAGCTTCTTCTGGGTCTCCCATGTGGGTGCAGGGGCCCAAACACTTGGGCCATTTTCCACAGCTTTCCCAGGTGCATTAGCAGGGAGCTGGATCAGAAGCAGAGCATCTGGGACTCAAACCAGTGTCCAAATGGGATGTCGGCAAACCTGCTATGCCACAATGCCAGCCCCATGAATTGTTTTTTACAGGTAACTGCATTAAACATACTTTTGAGGGGAGGAGGATAAACCTAGGTACCTTTGCCATGACATTTTAATTCAAAATTGAATGAGGAAATAGCAAAGCCTGGAAATACTACCAGGACACGTAAGAATGTGCGATGTCCAAAGTTCAATTAAATGTGAGCAAGTCGGGGAAGCAGACAGCCAAGTGAGAGCAAAGGCTGGTCTTTTCCCCGTGCACATGAACCAGGGTGAGAGAAAATAAGGCAAGCTACCCTTTGCAAACTGTGCTGTCAGTCACCTGGAAGTCGCAGGTGTTGCCATGACTCTTCTTCCTTTATGTTTTGTCCTTTTTTTTTTTTTTTTTTTTTTTTTTTGTATTCTGGGGATTGGGCCAAGATCTGTGCTTCATTTCTTTATTACATTTTATTTCTTTATTTGAGAGTCAGGGACAGGAGAAGAGAGAGAGAACACCTACCACCAGGCCAGGCTGAAGTTTGGAGTCAATAACTCAACCCAGATCTCCCAGTGAATAGCAGGAACCCAACCACTTGAGGCATCACCACTGCCTCCCATCATCAGCACTGATGGGAAGCTGGCATCAGGAGCTGCACCTGGGAACTGAATCCAGGCACTGCAGTATGCAGCGGGGTGTCTTTGCTGCTAGTATAAACACTCACATCATAATTCTTTGTCTAAGGACACTACCAATACACAAAACACTAGTCTTCACAGACAGAGAATAGGAATATTAAAAAAGAAAAAGAAAGAAAACGGGAAGGCACTAGTGTTAAATTATGACTCCTCCTCTTCCAGAATATTGCCCACCATTCTAATTGACACTCATCCAAGTATTAACTGAGCGGAACACAGCTCTGAAAAAGACAAACAGAATAATCAAGAGATGCTATACCTGTCAAAGAAAACATTAAAAACCAGAACTCTTACAAATGCAAAGACCCAAGACACACATGATCACAGAATACGAAAACCAAGAGAGAGCTGACTGAGAACGAATCCTCAATGTGGAAGGGGATGAAGATAAAAAGATGAGGAGTATTTCATTACTTTATTCACACAACTTGCTAGGCTTCAAACAAGGGGGATGTGATGTTACAAAAGATTTAATGACATGAAAGACTTTGCTGAGTACAATCTGAACTACCTGTCTCCAGAGAAGGCAGAAGTTGGAATGTAGTTCAGTTCAAAACATTTAGGCAAATTAAACTGAATATTAGCACCATGGCAGGTTTCTTCATAACACCATGGTGCTTGGGATTCAGTTCCACCATGGAAGGCTATGGCACTGCTTTTCAGCATCTCTTGGTGCTACTGTTGAGATCAGAAGCACCAACCTAGAAGCACTGGCATTCCCAGTGCAGCTGTATAACTCACATGGTCATAAAAGTTAAAGGCAGAGAGACAGCTGGAAATAAATTAAAGATACCATCTCTGGCTCAAGCAATTGGGTTCCTATCACCCACTCAGGAGACCTGGATTGAGTTCCCAGTTCCAGCCTTGGCTCAACCCTAGCCATTGCAGACCCTTGGGGAATAAACCAGGGGATGGCAGCTCTCTGTCTTGTTCTCCCTCTCTCCCGCTTTCTCTCTGTGTTCTCTATCTCTGTCTCTGTCTCTCTCTCTCTAATTAAATACTTTTTAAAAATATCATCTCATTCTCTTACTGATAAAGATATGACCTAACCTATGTGGTATTTAAACAATATAGAACAGGAGTGAATGAGCTCACACACCATGCCTATAAATTCAGAGCACAGGACCACAGTTGAATGGTTGAAAGGAGCCAGCATACACCCTCCAGAAGTCTCCCTCCTTTGCAATGCCATTGAGTTTATTCCTCTCATTTATCCCTCTACTTCTGAAGAAAATGAACTATTTAAACTAAAAGACCATGAAAAAATTTAAACTTGTTTTACCTGTCATCAAATTCTAAACTTCACTTTTAAAGAATCAGAAAAACTTCACAAAACCAGCCAAATTTCATCAAAAAAAGTTTGACAGCTAATAGAGATGTTCATTATAGTTCATATGCCACCAACCACTAGTAAATGTCATCATCAATTAAAACAATGGTACTTTTGTTCTTAAATCCAGCAATGAAACCATAAGGAATGAACTCAAAAAGACAGCAGAGGGCAAGAAAATTACACAATTTCAAAGGCAGCCAAAGAAACCTTTTCCTTGATTAACATTCAGTCCAAGACAGGGTAGAAGGCAGAAGGGAGGCAGAAAGGACATGTCTGTTAAGTCCCAACCGAGGAGAAAACGATGGCTATCAACAGAAGAACTTGTACTTCTCTGCCACCAAACACATCCAGAACCTTTAGACAGTCCTTCCAAGGCATTCTTTGAATGTAATCACAATTTTATTCTAATGTGAATATGGAATCGGTTCAACTTTACCATTACCCACAGCCTAGGAAACCTCCAGTTTCCCATGGACAATTTTAGATGAAAGTCCCTTCCTTCTCTGTAGACCCATCAATTACACTGCTTGCTCTTCAGGTGTACACGAGACTCAAAAACCCCATGGGGACACCCAGTCGTCCCTCCTGGCATGAGTGCCTCTAAGGATTCAGGTTCTACCCTCAAAAGGACACAAAGCAAAGCTCTGGCTTTGCTGAAGTACTGGGACAGGCACTTGGTACAATGATTAAGGCATTATTTGGGATGCCCACATTACATATCAGAGTGTCTGTGTTTGGGTCCCTAATCATCTTCCAAGTCCAGTTTCCGGTTACTGCATACCCTAGGAGACAGCAGGTGATGGCTCAAATAAATACTGAGGTCCTTGCCACAGGCATGGGAGACCCAGACTGAGTTCTGGGCCCCTGGCTTCAGTCTAACAGAGTTCAAGTTTCTGTGGGCATTTGGGAAATAAACCAGGGGATGGAATCTCAATCAACAGCATCTCTCTCTCTCTCTCTCTCTCTCTCTCTCTCTCTCTCTTAAACAAATAAAAATAAATAAGATAATTAGAAGTATTAAGACAAGGAAAGAGCATTCCCAGGATGACTCTGATAAGCTCCACTTGTTGCAATAATGAACCCTGTGAAATCAAACAATCTGGAAAACAGCACAAATCTGATAGGGAACATTTCCTTCTGTTTGAAGGAACTCTACAGTCTATACTTTGGTTTGGCTCTATGCTCCATTTCCTTAAAAACATGTTAGGCCAGTTTATATCTGTGTTACTGATCGAAAAATATTGCAAGGGCCTTAGAGTTGCTGGACCAGAAACTGCTGCTGTGTGAGATTTCTCACACTTTACCCTGCTCCTCAACACCACAGGACTTGTAAGTTGGTGAAGTTTTCTGTCAAGTCTCTGTGCCAAAACCCTTGCAGAGCATGGCTACACATGAAACTCAGGGGGCAGGTGTTGTGGTGTGACAGGTTGAGCCACTGCCTGCCATGCCAGCATCCCATATGGTCGCTGGTTCATGTCCCAGCTGTTCCACTTCTAACTCTGCTCACTGCTAACACATCTGGAAAAACAGCAGAAGGTGGCCCAAGTCGTTGGGCCCCAGTACTCACATGGGAGACCCAGATGAAGCTCCTGGCTCCTGGCTTTGACCTGGCACAGCCCAGGCTGTTGTGGCCATTTGGGGAATGAACCAGTGGATGGAAGAGGTCCCTCTCACTCCCCTCCACTTCTATAATTCTTTTAAATAAATTTCAAAAGAAAATCTTTTTAAAAAATTTTTAAAGACATAATATTCCTGAATCATCTCTTCTACAATGGTGACAGCAAAATGACATGCATATGTAATCTATATGTATAAAATTACAGGTGGAAATACACACATGTGTACACACCTACCTTGATATGTCCATGTATGTTTATGTGACTAATGATAGGTCTTGGCCAATTCTAGGTGGAAGAATTCCTAACACTTACAATCCTCTTTAGGCCTTCTTGTATTATTTGAATTTTGCACAAGGAATTATTACTTTGTAAATGTTATAAAGTAAGAAATGAGTGAAAGTTCCATAATCCTACAAGCAGAATGTTAACAGTGTGTCTTCATCACTACAAGGATACTTTGAAAAGTCCATGGGAAAATAGAATTAAAAGATAAGTGTGTTTTCGTGCCAAAAAATTTGAAATCCATGATTTTTCACACTATGTATTTTCTAGGAACCTTTTGAAGGCCCCTTGTGTCTCCCTCTGCCACCCACCCCCACATTCCCATCCCTCCTTTCCAGGTAAGAATCCTGGCTTTAAATGGCCTTCCCTGGCTTACCTCGCCTGGCCATGGCTCGGCACGATGGCATCTAGCCACACACATTCTAGCACATTTTAGTGCCTGGAACTGTGCTCTAGTTTTTCCTGAGTAGACGCTCAGCCTTCACATCTACAGACCTGCTGTGTCCTCTCCAGCTGATCTCTGCTCATAGAGCAGGGAGCACACAGCTGTCTAATGCAGTGTTTACCGAGTTCATAATCCATCAGTAACTTGAAATCAAGAGAGCAGGGCCTAGATGCACAGCTCATAACGTGTCTATAGGGGTACACAAAAGAGGAGCTCAGGGTGACAAAACATAACAAAACACTGTCAATTCCAAAGAGGCCACTGAAAGCAGGGGAAACAGCACTTGAGTCACCTGGACAGCAGTGCAACAGTTTTTGTTTGTTTGTTTGTTTTTTGTTTTTGTTTTTTGACAGGCAGAGTTAGACAGTGAGAGAGAGAGAGACACAGAGAGAAAGATCTTCCTTCCATTGGTTCACTCCCCAAATGGCCGCTCTGGCTGGCGCACTGAGCCGATCCGAAGGCAGGAGCCAGGTGCTTCTCCTGGTCTCCCATGTGGGTGCAGGGCCCAAGGACTTGGGCCATCCTCCACTGCACTCCTGGGCCACAGCAGAGAGCTGGACTGGAAGAGGAGCAACCGGGACAGAATCCGGTGCCCCAACCGGGACTAGAACCCGGAGTACCGGCGCCGCAGGTGGAGGATTAGCCTAGTAAGCCACGGTTCAAGCCTTGAACAGTTCTAATGCTTGCTGTGCTACTTTCAGCAAATGGTCTTGGGTTAAACACGCTGTGTGTGCCTCAGTTGACTCGTCTGCAAAAGGGGGTCAGTGCAGGAAAAGCTCTATTTCCCAATCCATAAGAGAGAACATACATGGAAGTATTTCTACAAAGAGGCAGGCTTAGACTAAATATCTCTTGGGTATATTCTCTTGCTAAGACATCGTGTTACATTTCTGTGTAACTACCAAAGAGAAAACACAAAGAACAATCTGACCACGGCGCTTAATATGTCTGTGGCGCCACTGTTCCATTTTCCAAATGTGAGTTACAAATACTGATGTCTAGGGGTATGGCAGTTATACAATGTACTTTGGGTGGAAAAGGGTGCACAAATGGATGTGATGACATACAACAAGCTTGGAATGCACAACTCTAAGAAGCCTGGAGCCACGACCACAATCACTATTGACAGACTGACACTGGTCACACCTCCATCTAATTCACTATTCTAGTCCAGAAGATTCTATGTCTACTCAAGAGCTTTACAATCAAATTTTATTTTTAACTCAGACTAAATATACAGTCAAAAGATATTCTTAAAATTTATAACAACGCAAATACAGAATAATTTATCTCATTCTCAGCTAACTTGCTAGCCATTATTTTTAAATAATACCTTCTTAAAATCACACCATTTCAAGTGATATTTTATTGATACATAACTTCCAACATTCATATAGCATTTTTCTAATTTTCTAACCAATATGGTCAAGTTTATAAATCTTCATATTCCTTGAAGGGAAAAATCATTCTCTGACATGGTTTATAATAAAAGGGTAAGGGATGGCACTGTGGCACAGAGTGTTAAGCTAAGATTAAGTTAAGCTGAAGTTAAGATTCTATTTCTCAGAATCTTCTACATGTTGAAATACTCTTGGGATTACACTAGAATCTCTGTTCATCTCAACCCACACTCACTTCCCAGGCAATTTCACCCAGGGCACTGAAATAACCTCTATGTAATGAGGACTTCCCTAACACTAAAACCTCCCCCAGACTCCAACTCCTATTTGCAACATCTTATCCAACACCTCTGTTTGGATGTCTTCATGGGCATCTCAAATTTGACATGGCTGTGCTGGCCCTAGAACCAGCCAGAGATGTTCTGATAAAAGACCTGCCCATTACTGTTCCCTGGAAAAGCATGCCATAAGACATGCTGATCTCAAGACCGCTGCCCAACAGCCACAGCGTGAGGAGGCTGGGGGAGCGGGGGTCGTTATCAGCCTCTCAGCACTGTACTCAGCATTGTGTGATAACCATACAATGGATGATGGATGACTGGCATCTCCTCTCGGTGAGACTCCCAGAGAGTTCTACCACTGAGGCTGGTTACAAGGCAAGATTATGCCTATGAGACCAGAGAGGTAAAAGTATCCTGGCCAGCACTCCAGTATGGGCTCTCTGGCTCCAGTGTTCCACGCATATGTCAGTGGTTCTTGATCCAAGAGCGAAGTGTATCCTGCTGTGACCTTGCAGAAGGAGGACAACTAGAGCCACAGCTGGCCTCTCCAGACCCCTCGCAGCATGCAGCCACTGCCTGTGATGCATACTTTGTCTTGGTGCTACTGCTGTGTTGCATCATTTTCCTGCAATAAACTATGGATCTGTACATGCTATTTGGCACCCAATAAATCTTCCTTAATAATCCTGAAACCTGCCTAATTGCTATTATTAGCAAAATATCCAAAACTAAGCTCCTGATGTTATTCCCCAAACCAGCTCTTCCTACACTGTTCTGCCTCTCAGGAAAATGGGAGCCCTGCCCTTTTAGCTGCATTGGACAAAAACTGGGGGGTTACTCTTGACTGCCCCTTCCTTGCATTGCACACCTGGTCCATCTGCAAGCCCACTGGTTCTCCTTTCAAATTCTACCCTGAATCTGACTGTGGTTCACAAGCTACCACCTTAGTTCAAGCCCCCTCATCTCTCACAGGGATTATGACCACAGCCTCCTAATGGCTCCCTCTGTTTCTGCCCTTGGCCACATGCAGTCTATTTCTCAACAGGGCGGCCAGAGAGATCCTTTTGAAATGTAAGCCAGAGCAGGATACTTATCTGCACCAAAAGGCCAGACTCCTTATTAGCATTTACAAGGTGCTGCAGGACCTGGCCCCATTACCTGCCTGACAACATCTCCTACCACTCCCTCCCAGCATCCTTGCAGCTCCCCCACAGTCAGAAAGTCTCAGCTCAGCAAGAGTTTCTGAATGAGCAGAGTCCTCTAGCGAAGTGTTTTCCCCACACAGCCACTTGCTTGTTCCCTCACTCCCTTTTCTTGGAACTTAACCTTATCAGTGAAACACCCTTAGGACCCTTATCAGAAATTAACCAACAACACTACTCAGCATGGCCTAACTCCTTCACTGCTTTATTTCGTAAAACTTATCATTCTATAACTATTCACCCCAATATCTACCTACTCTCCCAGTAGAGTGCAATGTCATCAAGGACAAGAATTTCTATGTTTTTTTTTTTCTTCACCATTGTTTCAGGTCTTAGCACAACTTACAGAGCAGACATTCAGTAAATATCTTTGGATGAATGCTTATAGAATTAACATAGAGCAATACACATATTTTAAATCCAGTCTCAGTTGCATTCAATGGAAGGCCTGCTATTCACTTGTACTCTAGGTCCAGGCTGTGGCACACAATCAAGAGCCAACCAGGCACACACATCTAGGCAGAGAAGAACAGGCCTGGGCTCCAGTCCACCCCCCAAGTGTGGAACAACAGGCCGCAGACCACCTGCTGCACATGCCCCTGCCCCTGACACTCAGATACCTCCATTAGTGGGCACACCATGCCCATTCTGCCAGGACTGTCTACCGAACGTCCTGCATCCCCCCAGACCACTCAGATTACTACTGGGATCCACTTTCCCTGTAACTTTTTATTTTGTGTCTTCCCAACTGTCATTAGTGCTTAAGGTCCTCCCCATTTCTCCAATTCACAGACACTCCGGCTCCAATCTGCATGTACTTGTACTGTAACTCTTCTGCGTGCCCATGTAGGAGGGAGTGCCGTGAGAGAAGCCATGCGTCTTTCCCCATCATTTCATTTGCTTTAGTCCCCAGCACAGAGGGTAACAAATGGCTCTGAATAAACCAAAATGAAAGAAGGGGCCACCCACGCACAGAGAAAACTACAGTAGAAAACTACCAAGATCTAGACCTTGAGCCACCAGATGACCTGATACAAATGTCAGCTTCTTCATCCAAAAGCACACTGAATATTTCCCTACCTAGCTCCCAGGAGATGGGGCTCAAATCAACAAACAGAAGTCAAGTGCAGTGGGTTAAGTCAGAGGCATGCAATGCTGACATCCCATTACCAGAGCACTGGCTCAAGTTCCAGTGGCCCTGCTCTGCTTCTGGTCCAGCTTCCTGCTACTTTGTCTGGGAAAGCAGAAGATGATCCAAGTATCTGGGCCCCCGCTACCCATGTTTTAAAACCTGGATGGAGTTCCTGTCTCCCAGCTTTGGCCTGGCCCAGTTCTGGCCATTGTGATTATCTGGGGAGTGAACCAGCAGATTAAAGATCTCTCTCTTTCTCTTTCTCTTTCTCTCTCTCCCCCATCAAATAAATAAATCTTTTAAACAATGTTTTAAAATGTCAAATCTCCTATATTTTATCATCAATGTACAGATCACACATTTAGCTCTGTCTTGTTAACTCTGGAATTATTTCAACAAACCTAGAAATAACTAAATGGAAGACCAGGTACATCTAATACAACCATGGCACTCCTGGCTTTAAACAGGAGAGCAGTGATGCTGTCCAAGAAGAATAGTAAAATTCAAATGACATACTCTCCATGTTGGAAAGAGAGCATCCTGTAGATGCTGGTATACAGAGGACAACTTCATATCCATTACGCCCTCACACATGGAATTACAGGGAACTTACACCCAATGTGCCCTTAATTTTTTCAGAGGCAGTAAATGCAGGAACTAAGAACACAAGCTCTAAAGTCTGTCCACATTTGAATGGTGGCTCTGTCACTGTTCACTCTTGGAAACTAAAGCTCTCCCTGACTCAGCTTCCACACACAATGAATGCAGAAAATAAGGCAGCTACTCATAGGATTAAGAGAAATTAAATAATACATGTGAAGGGTTAGAATGATGCCTTGCACAGAGTAAGTGCTCATTCAATTTTAGTGTTTACGACTCTTTTTTTTTTTTTTTTTTTTTGACAGGCAGAGTGGACAGTGAGAGAGAGAGACAGAGAGAAAGGTCTTCCTTTGCCGTTGCTTCACCCTTCAATGGCCTCCGCGGCCGGTGCGCTGTGGCCGGCACACCGCGCTGATCCAAAGGCAGGAGCCACGTGCTTCTCCTGGTCTCCCATGGGGTGCAGGGCCCAAGCACTTGGGCCATCCTCCACTGCACTCCCGGGCCACAGCAGAGAGCTGGCCTGGAAGAGGGGCAACCGGGACAGAATCCGGTGCCCCGACCGGAACTAGACTCTTAAAAGTGTAAGAGAAACAGAGAAATAGAGAGGTCTTCTACCCGCTGGTTCATTCCCCAAATGGCCGTGGAGCCAGGAGCTTCTTCTGAGTCTCCCATGTGGGTGCAGGGGCCCAGGCACTTGGGCCATCTTCCACTGCTCTCCCAGGTGCATTAGCAGGGAGCTGGATGGGAAGTGGGGGAGCAGGGACCCTAACCGTTGCCCACATGGGATGCTAGAGTTACAGGCAGCAACTTAACCTGTTACACCACAATGTTGGCCCCTTTTATTTATTTATTTTATTCTTTAAAGATTTACCTTCCTCGATCTGGTCTTGAAGGGTTGCTGTCAAAAGCAGCACTGAAAGCACACATGCATGGGGCTGGCACTGTGACACAGCGGGTATAGCTGCCGCCTGCACTGCCAGAATCCCATATGGGTGCCAGTTCAAGTCCCAGCTGCTCCACTTCCCATCCAGCTCTCTGTTATGGCCTGGGAAAGCAGTAGAAGATAGCCCAAATCCTTGGGTCCTTGCACCTGTGTGGGAGACCCGGAGGAGGCTCCTGGCTTTGGATCAACTCAGCTCCGGCCATTTGGGGAGTGAACTAGCAGATGGAGGACCTTTCTCAGTCTCTCTGCTTCTGCCTCTCTGTAGCTCTTCAAATAAATAAATAAAACCTTTAAAAATAAAAGAAGAAAGCACACACACATATGCACACACACACACACACATGCCCACTCAACATACTTTGTAACAGAAGCTGCCTTAACACTGCAGTCCCTCTCTCTCACCTCAGCTGCCCCACCCCACATACAACCAGAACATGCAATCAAGTTGCTGGAATCCATCTACAGGTGTAATTAATAACCTGAGACCTGGAGCAGATAAGATCAACTGCACCTGGTTGGCCTCCTGTCTGACTCCCCACTCCTCTTCCTTCCCTACTCTCCAAAAACCAGACCAGAATTCCTTCTCCAACAAGAAAGATTGAACTGCTTGTCACTTCAACTACTTCCCCCTGCAGCGCTGAAAGAATGTAAAGCCTGAGAGAGCAGCGGCTCCTAGGATAACGCCTGACACCTGCACTCCCATCTGAACAACTCGACTGGGGAGGGGGACCCACCTGGACCTCCCTGTCTGCATTTCTTAATCCTTGATACTGCCATGTCATTGCCTTGCACATCTATTTACAAGGCTTTAAGGCATAATGAAATGGAAAGAGATGTAGAAAAAACATAGAAATTTATATGAGAATCACACAAATGAAATGCACCACTGATAAATGATGACTGGCTCATTTCCCTTCCTCCCTGCTCACACACTGATCTTGATCTATGAAGCCATGATGTTAAAAAGAGTACTCATTTTAAAGACATAAGGAGAAAAAAATCATTTATTAAAATCACTGCATTACGAAAAGAGTGATATGACAATAGACAATAAGCAATCTGCATGGAAAATGCTGATTGAGCATAAAAACGTGTTAAGATGCAAAAATACTCAGCAGTGAATATTAATAAATCTAAAATGGAGTGTCCAAACAGAGGAGAAAGAAAAAAAAGGTCCAATTTGAGCTCTGGTTGTGCCCATTCCAAAAACAATGTAGAAAAAAATAATATGTAAAAAAAAAGATCAATATTCACCATCAGAGTACCCCTGGCTGCTATACTCTTCAGGTTATTTTCAGAGTTCTGAATAAATCTGGATAGCACTGAACAGAAACCAAGTTCAAACCCATTCAAGGTTTCTACCCACATTGTCCTAAAATTCCAGGCATTTATTCTTGCCATGCTCCAGACCAACCACCTCACCCTAGTGGATAAAAATGCAGCCACCTGAATCAGATGCTACCCCTATTAAAGGGTTAGGGAAGGGAAAACAACAAAAAACAAACCGACACTTTTTTGAGCTGGATGCAATATGTGGATTCTCTCCTTAACATCAACCCTACTTGATAGGCGGTCTTTCCTCATTCCAGATAGAGTATGTCAAGGTCAGAGAGAAAAATTTTACTTGCTCAAGATGACATCTAGTAAAGCAGTCAATGAGCTAAAAACACATCCTAGCTGATGCCAAAGTTTGAGCTTCCGCCACTACTCTGGGCTGCCTCCCTCCAGCCAGAGAACGCTGAGCTCTTCTAAAACCTAAAGGAAGTGAGGATTCTTGAAATACTAGTAGTACCCCCATGGGATCACATGGGACAGAACATGAAGGGCAAGTGATCTTACATAGGAGCAGGGAAGGTGGGAGTTGGGATAATATTGGTTCACAGCTTCACTATGAACACTGATCATGGCACTACCTCCTAGAAATAGACAAGTCAGTACTCTGTATAAGCACTTGAAAGAATCTTCAAAATTTAAGTCAAATGGCTGACATACAGAAATGCGTGAATGCAGCAGGAGTCAAACAGAGGTCCGAGGATACTAGTCGTGAGAGCTTTCAACACAACTAGAGTAAGGACTGGTAAGTGCATGCTATGAAAACAGAGCGGTATGAAAGGCACTGGCAGCCTTTGGAGACCCATGGCAAAAGGGAATGAGAGTAATGGTTAGGGTTAGGGTTAGGGTTAGGGTTAGGGTTAGGGTTAGGGTTAGGATATGGAATTAAAACCAATCTTCTATTTCAGTTCATTCAAACAAGGTGAATCCAAATATAAACTGAGGAAGAACAAGCTCAGATCATGATTCACAGATAATTATCAGTACACTTCTCATTAAACCAGGTAAGAAAAATGGGCTTTATGGAGAAAACAAATGGGTGTAAAGTTAAAATGTTCCCCAAAACCAGTCAAGTCTCTCCTTGTAAGTAAATTCTTTGTGATCAAGTTGTTTGGCTTGGTTAATGAATTGTTTATGCAAATCTACAACAAAAATATGACTATGGCCATCTCAAGGGAACATAATAGAAACTTATAAATCATTTGGAGATTAACTCTTAAAACCAAATGTTTTTCCATGAGGATTTGTTCCACTATTATATAGTGAATTCAAAACAAATTAGGCTGCATCCAAAAAAAATCTACTTTTCTGTGCAGTAGAGAATTTAGTTTCCTAGTTTTGGTTTTGGCTTAGAGAGCAGTAATCGGTCACTTCTTCTCCAGCGGTTATCAGAGCTGTACCTACACTAGATTTAGACAGTGAGCTTCAACTTTGCAACCATAAGGGGTACCCAAAATCATCTTATCTATCTTATGATGGCCACGGCCAAGACTACTTTTCCATCTTGAGTTTTCCTTTCATTTTCTTCTCCGTCGGCAATGATCATCTCAAGCATGGAACACAATCACTCCATGTCCAGGGTGTCCACTGGCAGTTTTAAGACCGCGAACAGGGAAGAAAGCAAGACAAACAGAAAAAACTATTCACACAGATGAACAAGAGAGGGAGAGGATGAGAAGGAGCAGTGGGAGGGAGAAGCAAAGGAGCAGCAAAATATAAGAGGGAGGAAGAGTAGGCAGGAGAGGAAGAAACAGAGGAGGGGATGGCTGCCCTGGAGCACAAGTGAACCAGGGTGGTGCCCAGCACCTCCAGACCACACTGGCTATGAGATGTCCCTTCCTACTCTGTCTCCACGTCCCCTGGGAGGAGACAGCACAGCATCTCCTCCCTGGCTGTTACCTGGATGAGCTCGTCCAGCTCGGTGGAATTGACGCACGCGTGCTGGGATATGAATGTTTGCTTCTGGATCACGATGGTGGCCCTCTGTGAAATCTCATGAGGCTGCTCCAGCGCCTTGAACACAGTGGCTCCGATGATCAGATAGAGGACGACCACCAGGAAAATCGTGGAGACCGTCTTCCATTTCATAACATTGATGGCCGTGTCGCTCTCCACCCGCGAAGCAAGCACTGTGGGTTTCGTGGAAAATGAGAGCCTTGGTTTGGAGTTCTGAGCGGCAGATTTAGGATCCAGCAAGTCAGGTGCCGCCACTGGCAACAACAGAGAATGAGGGTTAGGCTGGAGGAGGTGAGAGAGGGGAATTGGCTGCGCTGCTTCTGGAAGGGCTCTGCCAAGGTTGCCTGAGCTCCACCTGCTCTCCTGGTCCAAGCTCAAGGACCTCACCAGAAGTGCTCTCCCAGGAGCTCAGCCAGACCATATATACACAAGGGCTCCAAGGAACGGGGCTTGACCTCTGCTCTCTGCGGCTCTGGGAGCTGCAGGTGGGAGGAGAAAAACAGGAGTCAGACCAAGAAACTTAAAAAAAGAACTTCCAGAGAAAAACAGAAAAGGAATATGCCTGAGGGCTACCTTATTACTTTCTAAATTTATGTCTCTCCATGAGGCGGGTCAACAAAGATATACTGAACCCCTAGGAGTTGATGGTTCTTAGCCAGGTTTTTGAATATTCATGAAGAAGGCTCCTGGGTTCTCCCAGTCTCAAGAATTTCCAGTATAAAGAATTTCAGTATAAAGAACATTCTCTATTTTTGTTTTAAAATTTATTGTAATAAATTGTATTACAAGAGAATTCATGATCTGTTGTTACTCGAAAGAAATTATTCATAATCTTTTCAAAAACATGGAACAAATAAGCCACAAAATAGTCCAATCATTTCTTTGTGCCTGTCCTCAGTGGGATCATAATGAAGCTTTCTCATTGTTATTCGATCTCTAACATGTTTACAGAGTACAAGTAATCTTCAAAAAGTTCATGGAAATATATATATTATGGATTCTGAAAGAAAATTTGCACCGAAATAAATATACTTTAATTACATTTTCCACGAACTTCTTGAAATATGGTTGTAGAACGTGTTAGCCACTGTGGCAAAGTAACAGGTACAGCCAAGAAGAGATAGCTCCTTTTATTTCTACAGAGAGCAATACCAAGAAAAAAGAACACGAAAACCTTGGCTCACACCTAAGACCCTACGTGGTCTGAACACAGCTAATGTTCCATTAGAGTGGATTTATGTGTTCTCTTACAAGTTCCCACGCACTCGGAGGTGACGGTAAACCCATTCATTATTTACCTTAGCTCTTCAAAAATATCATTAATGGATCTCTTTTTAGAAAATACAAGAGACACTACACTTCCACGTCCTAAGGTGCAAAATAAGCCATCTATCTACTAAGAACATGTGATTGGAAAGACAACACAGAACAGAAAGGGTTACTAGAATGGCTAAAAAAAAAAAAAAAATGAGGTTTCAAAAAGCCATTCACTTAAAACAGAATAATCAGTTTAAAGCTCAACATCATTGGAGACAGAAGAAAAGCTGCTGCTATGTAAATAAGATAGCTTTGTAGACCGTGATAACCTTACCTACATCACACTTTGAGGTAAGCATATAAGAAATCTCCACAGAATCCCAACCAAAATTCCTACAGGCACCTGAAATCACTTGAGGAGCAGAAGCTGATGGAGGGTGCCAGTGTTCACAGGGCTCTCCCCTGGCTCTCTTGTCCAACACTGGGTGTTAAATGCAGAGTACCATCCTTTGAGCTCATAAAATACATACTCAGTTGCCATCAGAAAGAAGCTTTGCAAACAAAGCTATTTGAAGCCTTAGACCCAAGTAGTGTTGTGAAATGATGGCAGAGGACAGCGGCTCCTCAACAGCAAAGCTCAGAATGGCTCTGACCGAGGAGACGAAATCAGAGCTGTGAGGAGAGAGTCCGCATAGCTCATTACAGAAATCCCCGAAGGTTCAGCCTATTGCATACAGGTATACACACGTTTCCCTGTGCTTATATTCACCTGTTCTCAATAAAGCCAGCAGCTACCAGACACTTTTAAAACATCGATTATAGCAATTTACTCGAAATTAGCACGGGCTATGTTTAGTGTTTTCATTAAAAAAAAAAAAACCACTTTTCCAACAGAAGTGCTGATAACAGCTAAAAGCACTGTCCTCATGCACACGTGCCACCCCCTGCCCCAAGCCACTTAGTCCCAGTGAAAAATAAGTCATAATCTCCAATTTAGCCATTTTCTGGAATAAAAATAACAGAAAGCCACACAGCAGCTCCACAGTCTGTCCCCACAGGAAGCCTCACAAGCCTCTGCAATCAACAATCGGTGCTCTCAATTCCCGATGTCTCCTATCAGTGCTTTCCGCCGAGCCAAGTGGAAGTCACCATGGCTGTTTACATTGATGCTACCAAAGCCCACTCGAAAGCCCACTAAGACCTTGTCACTGCCTTGGGAGAAAGAGGGCAGATTTTTTTTTCCTTTTTTTTTTAAAGGTTGGGTGTGCATGTGTCTGTTAAAAAGCGAATAATTTCCCAAGGGAGTTTCATTTTTTAAAAGCTGTATTTTTTAATTAGCAGAAATACCTACACAACGCACATTTGGCAGACAGCACGGGCAGAAGCTGGAGAAACATGCAAACAAAAACACTGCTTCACACAGCCTCTTCTCTTCCTGGAACACGCGGAGCCTCGGGTCTCCATCTCTGCCCTGCGACGCGCGCTGGGCGAGCAGAGCCCACCCTTCCACTCTCTGGGCCCCGTCGCTGCCCCTCACCTCCCCGCGCACTGCACCTCTCCCCAGAACCCTGGGCTCCCGTCCTCACCTAGATAGATCAGTCTTCGCTCTGGCCGCCACTGACCACCGAACACCAGGAGACGCGAGCCTTTTTTTTTTCAGCACCACCGCGTGTCCCACCAAGGCAAGGAACAGGCAACAAGTGTGACCAGGGTCACCACGAGACCTGCCCGTCGGCTGCGCCGGAGGGCTGACCCTCCTCCTCCATCGGCAACCCCGGAGGTGTTCCAAACCCAGATCCGCGAGAGACCACAGCCCCAGCGCCGGCGGGAGAAGGGGGAGAAGCGGCCCGGAGAGGACCCGGGGACTGTGACCCAACACTCCGGACGGGAAGCGGAGCTGTTCGCAAACGCCTGGCTGCCGCGAGCCGGGCATTCGCAGCCCCGGCGGGACAGGCAGGGCGGGGTGCCCGGGGGTCTCACCTCCTGCTCTATAGCCGGGTCTCTCCCGCGAGGCGCTGGGAAGCATGAGGCATGCAGCATCCGAAATGTTTGGGTTTTTTTTTTTTTTTTTTTGGTTTGTTTTTAAGATGGACTTGAAGCTTTTTTTTTTCTTTTTTCTTTTTTTTTTTTTTTTACAAACACGCCATTGTACTCACTTCTTATTCAGAGACCGGCTGCGCGCTCCGAGCTGCACGGGCAGGCATTTTCCCCGGCTTTGTTTTACAAGGTGGGGAGAGCGGGGCTGGACGCGGGCGGGGGTGGGGGGGAGCGTGAGAAGAAACGAAATCGCAGGAAGGAGGGGACACCGGCGGGCTGGGCAGAGGGCGAGGCCGAGGCCAAGTTGGGCTCCGGCGCCGCCGCCCCCGCGCGCGCCTGCTGCCGGGCCCGGGTCACCCGGAGAGCGCGGGCGACCCGGGTCCCGCGCCGGCCCGCAGCCGTCGCCGCCGCCGCCGCTGCTGCAGCTGCGCGCTCGGCCCCGGGCTCCGCGCTGGCCGGGCTCCGGCGCGGGGGCGGTCGGTGCAGCCCGAGCTGCCTTGCGCCCCGGCGTCTTTGTGCGCGAGCCTGGCGCAGCCCCTCTTTGCATGTCTTTGTGCGTCTCCCCTAGCTGAGCCCTCCGTGCCCCCGCGGGGAGGGGGTGTGGCACGCGCTCCGCGCCCGCAGCTCGGCCGCCCGCCGCTGCGCCTGTTCCCGGCCCGCGGCTATCACCCCTCGCCCGCTCCGCGCCCTCCGCGCGCAACTCCCTCCCCTTCACCGCCTCCTCCCCCAGCCCCGGGCTCGCCTCCCCACAACCCTCTCCGCCCGACCCTCGCCCGAGGCGCCCCTGCTGGTGGCGCTCCCTTCCCGGGTGTTTCCAAGCCCTCCTGCCGCCTGGGGGCCCAGTCCCTCGGCTCACCTGCTGCCTCCTCCCAGTCCCTTCCACCGGCCCTGCCTCGCCCCACTTCCTCTATTTCTATCTGGCACCCAAACACAGGGGATCCAGCCCCTCTGCTTCCCCTGGCGGGTGTGGGGGCCAGGCGCTGGTGCACGGGGCGCCGGATTCCTGCACGTGGGCGTCCCCCTGCCCGCCATGGCCCGAGACTCCTGGAATGGGAGTGGTGTGAGGACACTGGCTTCTTCCAGTCTACACCTAGGGAAAGGTTAACTAGTCACCAGCACCTCACCCTAGCTTCTGGGGTGATTGGGAGCTCGGATCTGCAAAAGGCCGCGCCCCCGGAGCTGGGGTGAAGACCTGTAGGGATGCAGAGGGAAGTGGGGGGGCGCTGGTTAGGGTCTTTGGGAGTCAGAAGTTGCTAAATGCGGTCTGTGAGTGACCTCAGACTTCAGCATGACCTTGGCGCTCTGCAGCTCCCTCATCTCCATTCAGATCCCAGTCTAAGGGACTGGCCACTGGGGGCAGCCACAGCGGGTGTGGGATCTGAACCTGCCGGAGGAGCTGGCTAACCAGGGACCTGATGCTGCTGCTCTGGAAATAGACGAATCCTCTCGGAACACACCACGTGCCTGGACTTCCAGCCATCTGTCAACGTTCTCTTCCTTCCCCCTTTCTCAGGGGGCACCCCTGGCTGACCTCCACCTTCCCGCCCCCACCTCAGTCCTGGGGTTGATCTTCCCTAACCCTAACCGCTGCCCCTCCAGACAGGAGTGTTTTCCCAGCAAGAGGGAGACCTTCCGAGGGAAAGCTATGGACGGGATAGTCCGGGGATCCTTGTCCAGCTTGTGGCCATCAGCGATAAAATGTGATTTAAAAAAAAATGCCAAGTTCTCTTCTTGGAATCCAGGGTAGATCCAGCACGTTTTCCCCACATTATCTATCTATCCATCTATGTTTTATATATAAAATCTTCCCAAGACCCTTCCTGCGGGAATTTATACAGGTTTCCGGACTTCTGCTTTCAGTGGTAATATAATCAGCCTTTCTAGAATGTGAACCTGATCCTCTGGCTCCCAGACTTAAAGCCCTTCCAAAGTCTCTGGGTCACTTGTGAATGTAACATGCCTCACAATCCTGCTTCTGTTTTCCCTCCCGCGCCTTCCTGGGGACCACTGCTTTCCCTCAGCCCCGTCCCCAGCCTTTCCACCAACTCTACGTGGCTGAGGCATTGTACCAATAGAGATCTTTGGAAAAGCAGAACCAGAAAGTATGTATGCATATAGAAAAGATGTATTTGAAGGAATTGGCTCACCCAGTCATGGGGGCTGGCAGATCAGTCTGAAATCTGTAGGGTAGATCTGGCAGGCTGGAAACTGGGGCTGGAGGGGGTGGTTCAGTCTGGAGGCAGAATTTCTTTTCCAGGAAATCTTTTTTCTTCCTAAGTGGTTGGATGAGGCCCACCCACATTTTCTGGAGTGATCTCTTTTCCTTAAGGCAACTGATTGTAGGGGCAGCTGTTGTGTGCTCAGTGGGTTCTTGCCATGCCCACATCCCATATAGGAATGCCCACTGAAGTACTGGCTACTCCATTTCCAATCCAGGTCCCTGATAATATGCCCAGGAAACAGCAGATGATGGCTCAAATATGTGGGCCCTGCCACCATGTGGGACATCCAGATTGGGTTCCAGGCTCCTGGCTTCATCCTGTTCTGGCCTCAGCTCTTGCAGACATTTGGGGAGTGAACCAGCAGATGAAACATCTCTCTCTCTGTCTCTCTGTGTGTGTGTGTGTGTGTGTGTCTGTTACACTGCCTTTCAAATAAATAAATCTTTTTTTTTAAAAAAAAGTCAACATGTTGTAGATGTTAATTACAAAATATATCCACAGCAACGTTTAGATTCAAATTAATGTTTGGTTAACTAATGGGGCACCATAGCCTATCCAAATTGATACACAAAACTAATCATCACAGGAGGTTCAGACCTCTATTCTGTCTAGAAAATTTCTGGTAATCCTAGTTGATCAGGTGTCTTACCATTTGCTTCCCAGGTCAACTTGTATTTCTCCTATCTTTGCACTTGTTGCACTTCTTTAAACTAGATTGCATAACTTACAGGGCATAAATCATGCCTCTGTATTCTCCATAATATCAGTAATAACTTGAAACAGATACTAAATAAGTGCTCAATAAACATCTGATGAATGTGTGATTGCTAGGAAATAACTGACACTGTTCACCTGCTCTTTCAAGTATATGAAACCAGGGTATCCCACAGACGGAGGAAATGAGACAAATTCTCCATGTTCAAAATCACGTTCTACAGTAGAGGTTTTTTGTTCTCCTAATAAAATGATCCCACTTTTGAGTATTCTTTATTTTGTTCTTTTTGCTTATCCTATTTTGTTCAACAACTTGGTGATTCTTTTCTCTCTTCTGAAAACGTAGCTACACCTGGATCTGAAGTCAAACTGGCTACAGTGCAGGATTAACCCACAGTCCAAACACAGCTGCTTGTCTTTATGCCTGCTTGCACGGTGCCTCCCTTTCTCCAGGTCCAACCATGCTTCCCTAAGGCTCAACTGCCATCTTCCCTCCTTTTGTCTAACAATTCATATATGGCAGTTGTCCTCCATTAAACATCATTCATATGCAGGGTTTTTGGGGCGTGTGGTGTGGAGGTGAAGGAGGTACTTTACAGGGAAGTTAAAATCGATTTTTTAAAAAAGGACTCCAAACTATAACTTAGCATGAACCACTCCAACAAGCACAAGATTCAGGCTCACAAATAACTTGAAAGAACGAAGCAGTCTCCACACTGGCTCTAGCTCTGCTTCCCCCTATAGCTGTCTATGGCGCCTTCTTCAATACTCCTACCCCTTCAAGAACCTTCTTATGGCAGACACACACTCAGTGTTTGAAGTAAGAGACCAAAAGGAAATAGACTAGTTTGTGTATCATTGAAAAAGGAGAAACAAAAAAAAAAAGAAAAGAAAAAGGAGAAACAAGGAAACAGAATGGTTTATCCTGTTTAATTTTATGCTCACATTGCTCAATATACATAAATCCTATCAAATGTGTAATAGAAATGTGCAACTTTATTTTCATGGACAGCAAAATCTGAAATGTGTAATAAAAAGATTTAGCTTCCTTCAAATTCTACACTTCCCTCATTCTGGTACTTTCAGATTTTTTGTTGTTCAACTAGCAGCATGAAATCTACAGGACTTCGTTCTCATGTTTATTTTACTCTCTGACCTTGGCCTTCTCAAAATGCAATACTGACAAGAAGAAAATTTTAAAAATTAGCATGCTGGTGTCTTTTGCCATAATTCCAGACATATCTGGAATTTCGGAGTCAAGAGACATTTGTGAGCATCCTACCTCTGCCATTTCTGACCTGGGTGAATTTGAAGCTATCACTTCATCCTTCCGACCATCAGTTTCCCATTCTACAAAATAGGAAAAATACACTGAATTCATAAGAAATGACTGTAAAAGAGTGAGACAGCAAATGAGGATTCCACATTGAGAATTTTATCTCACCCCATGCATCAGGAGGCTCCTCCCTAAGAGACACGCCAACATATTCCAACCCTACCATGAATTTTACTATTTTTGTAATCTGCTAGGTAACAGAAATCCATAAGTATAAGATGAAGAAGAGTAAGTTGCACTCATCAAAACAGTTACGGAGTGCTTACTCAACACCAAACAGGCAATGTATAGCTGTAGTAAGGTCACTGTCACTATATTGTCATTTAGTAAGGTCATTGTCAATGTTGACTTACAGTCTAAAGTTAAACAAATGCAAAGTCAAAATTCTTGGTATAAGTGCCTCAGAAAGTTGTTACTAGGTACCATGAGAATATTTCACCTTGGAAGGCTTGTCTACAGAAGCGATATTCAATTAGGGCCCTGAAGATGAGCAAAGGTGGGAGAGGGCAAAGCATACAATAAGGAAAGGCTGTTTCCAACAGGGCAACAAGGAAAAGAGCTTGTAGGAAGACTGTGGACGGAAGAAGCTGGGAGAATTTGGGGAGTGCAGAAAGGGAAGATCGCTGGTGAGCCCTGGCCAAGCTGCACGGGCAGCATGACCAGGTCTTGTGGCATCTGGATTTTAATTAACAGGACTGTGATGAATCTCCAGAACAAAAGGAGTCTCATCAGATATATATATATTTTTTGAAGTTTACTGTGGTTAACACATTGACAACAGACAGAAGGTATGTACACACACACACACACACACAAATGAGCTGCGATAAAATGGCTTCAGCCTGGAGGAGAGACTCCTAGTGACTTTGCTGGGAGTAGAAGAGAGAACACAAAGGTGGCAATCAACAGGGCACTGTGATCTGTTGGATTTGGCGAGTGGGTGGTAACAGAGGGGCTGGGCATTTTCACAGAGTTCCTGGTTGAATGCAGACTCGTGAACAGACAACAGCATAGGCCACAGTCAGGTGCAATGCCTGTCTGACATGGTCCCTCCCAAGGCCCTTACCTGTGGTTCTCACAGCCACTGTTTCTTGAGGGACTCAACCTGACTGCAGGTAGAGAGTACATCCTTGGTCTTGGCTGGCACAGTCATGATTCCTCAACCTCTCAGCTGATTCATGAGCCCGTGACCCCTGCAGCCAAAGGGACTTGTGACGGGATTTCTGGGACCAGAGACTTCTACTCTGTGCCATTCATTTGAACCTGAAAGCCTTGGTGGCTATTGGGCTAACAGGAGATAAAAAGCCACCTGAGAAGGGAGTCAACACAGAGTAAACTGAACCAAGGTGACCAGGTACAGTGACCACATGTGATCAAACCGCACTTGAAATCATGTGCATTTTCCTTTAGTGTAAGCCAGTTCGCGTTAAGATTTCTGAACCCCAACCGAAATAGTACAACACAAGGAAGAGGAGAAAATGAAACGTGGTCTAGCTTTCTGGACGTCACTAATTGACTCCCAGTGATTCCTGCCTCCTGGTATTCATGCTGTTATGTTACTTCCTCCCCTTGAGTGTGGACTGACTTGCTTCTAATGAATACAGCACAATGAGGAGATGTCCCTCCCCAGATTAGGTTAAAAAGACTGTGGCCTTCCTCTGGTGTGTTCTCCCTTGTTCTCTTCTAGCTTCCTCCCTCCGATGGAAGCCAGTTGCCCTGTTACAAGGAAACCTTGCAGAATGACCCATGCAAGTAAGCCTGGAAAGGGATCTCCTGAGGTCTTCCAGCAGCTAGCTCAGTGGGCTTGAAAGCAGATCCTTTCCCAGGCGAGCCTAGAGATGACTGAAGCTTCGGAGAACACTTTGAGCACAGCCCTTCATAGACCCTGAGCCAGCACCTCCCGAACAAACTTATCGTGGATTCCTGAGCCTCAAAAGCTGTGAGGTCATAGTTTCTGCTTTTAGCTACTTAATTTTCAGGTAATTTGCTATGCAGCAATAAGTAATTAAAATAGCCTCTAAGAATCAAATTTCAAGTAAGCCTATAAAGTGCCAGTCAGACCTGAGCTATGCAAATTACCATAAGAAGGCAAGTCCAGCATTTATTCATATTGAACATTCATATCCCTAAAATTAGAATGTGTCAGTCAAAGGGGAAGTCGGACATCAGTGGGGGAAATGGAGGAGGGAGCAGAGAGGTGGGGACAGAGGGTCTCCAACTTAAACAGGCATCGGAAGAACCAGCAAGACTTTTCAGAATACAGCTTTCTGAGCCCACCTCTGGAGTTTCTACTGCATGATGTCTGAGGTGGGCCCAAGAGTTCCCACGAATAACAATTTCCCAGGCAATGCCACCCTCTGAGAACCACTGAACAGGATGTAGGATTCAGGTTCAATGTGCTCTGACAGCTCTCAGTCACTGTCAAGCTCAAAACTGTGATGTTTCATTTGTAATACCACTTACATGGTATATGCCATTTATGATGCTTGAAATATATTTAATTATTCATTAAACTGGCATTTATTAAATGCATTGGAGATATATGATAGGGAAGACATCAAATCCTGGTCATCATGGTACTCACATATTGAAGAAAGACTTACACTAATGAAACTCTGCCCACATCTATTAGGAAAATATCTTTGAGTTACTGGGAGAGTTTCAGGTTAAAGTACCCCACCAGGAAAAAACAAAACGAAACAAAAAATAAAATACATATCATTTTACTATAAAACTTTGCAAGGTTCATCAAAATTAGCTGGCTTATTTCACAAACCTAAAAGTTACCCTAATATGTATAACACTCAGCTATATCATTTTAATGACTTTTTATAAGTCATTTAAAAGAAACACACACAAAAATATGAAGAAAACTAAGTGTTTTGGATGTAAGCAAGACTCCTTTTTATAATGATAATTCTTAGACCAATATAATCTCTTTCCAAAAACAAAAACCAAAACGTTTCTGTTCGAGAGGCAGAGAGATAGACACAGAGAGAGGTGTTCCCATCACTGATTCTTTCCCCAAATGCTCACAAAGGCAGAGCCTGGACTGAGGCCAAAGCCAGAACCTGGGGGCTCCGTCCAGGTCTCCCATGTGGCTGATAGTAACCTAATCACTTGAGCCAGCACTGCTGCCTCCCAGGGTCTGCTAGCCGGAAGCTGGAGTCACGAGCTAGAGGCTATCAAGCCCAGATACCCCAGTATGGGACCAGGTCATCTTAACCACTGGATCCATCTCTCACCCCAAATCTCTTTTTAGTTTTGAAAATTCATGTAAGTTAAAACACCCATTTTGCCTTAATCATTATATGTACAACAAATATTTATTCTGAAAAATAAGCCAAAACTCATACACAGTTTTGTCCAACAGAAAAAAGATCTAACAAGCACATTGTAAAGGAAAGAAATCCTCATAAATGATATTTACTTAGAAGAAATTCAGAAAACATTAGAAGTTACTTGATTTATGGAGGAAATCCACTGCAGGATTTCCTTTCCCCTTTGAAAGCTGATTATCATAGTAAAATATAGGAAATGAACATTTAGAAGATATCTCCACTCCAACATTTTCTACTTCTGACTTCACAGGTAAATCCTTCGCTGGCAACGCATTTACTAGATAATTTTTTAGGTCTGCCAATATAAAGGAAACCAATTATGTCAAATAAGATGCTTTGTAAAAACAAATCATAAATCCAGAGAGCACTAAAGCATTTTCAGTGTTTATAGATGGCTTTCATCATCTAATGTGTTTGGGGTACAGTTAGTACTTTATTAAGTATTACATGAGGGCACTTCAAAGAGTTTGTGGAAAATGGAATTAAAAGATAAGTTTAACTGGTGTAAATGTTTTTGAAATCCATTGCATAGTCTTTTCATACTATGTATTTTTCATGAGGCTTTCAAAGAACGCTTGTATATAGAATCTAGCTTTCCCATCTACCATTTTGTGTGCATGATTACATGAACAGATATGAAGCCACTTGCTAAATTTATGGAACAACTGAGATGAAAAATCCAAACATCACTCCAAGATGAATTTGTTCTAGAAGCAAACTCTAAAATATATGAGAAAGTGGATTACTGTGAAGTTTCTAAATTTGTTAGATAGTTGTGTGATCTCCACAAACTACAAATTGATCAAGGTGGAATTGCCACCATCACTCCTTGGTCACTTCTCCAAGGGTCTTTTGTCTCTAACCATCTCAGTCATATGAAACTTTTAAAAATAAAATCTGGTCTCTTTTGGCCCTGATTAAAATCATACACTCATTTTCATTGCCTTCACTATAAAGATGGCAATCTAAGAGTATCCCAGGTTCCTACATATCCTTGCCCTGTCAATGACAACAATAACAACACAAAGAGGAATCAGAACATTGGATAACATCTATCAAGGGCTTACTGTGTGCCAGGCATTCCTTTGAGACCATTTCCTTTGGGTGGCTATTTGGTGTGGGGGTTAGGATGCTGCTTGAGGTGCCCGCATCCCATATCAGAGTGCCTGGGTTTGAGTCCTGGCTCCTCTACCAATTCCAGCTTCCTGTTGATGCACTGGGAGGCATAAGGTAATAATAGTTCAAGTATTTGAGTCCCTGCTACTCATATGGGAGACTCAGGTTGAGTTCTAGGCTCCTCGCTTCAGGTTGGCTCAGTGCCGACTATTGCAGGCATTTGGAAAATGAACCAGAGGATGGGAGATCCCTCTCTGTGTCTGAAGCTCTTTCTGTCTTTCAAAAATAAATGAATAAATAAATAAATAAATCACATTTGAACATATTACCATTTCACTTACTATCTCATTTCATCCTCATAAGAACTATATGAGGGAAGTAAGCACTGTGACTATCCTTAGAGAAGTGTATCAAATTCCCCAAAATGAGGTAGCTAGTAAGTCCATACACACAGCTCTGCAGGGCCAACCTCACTAGAGTGCCACAATTCCTCTGCGTGGTTCATCCACCAGCTGCATCCCAGTTTCTTCACTCTAGCCCATTCCTTCTTCTTTCAAAGGAGCCCTCACATGTCCCAGTTCCTCCAGTCTAGACTGTACCTGTGTCCCTCATTACTAGCAGATACTTTGTACTCAGCCTTCAGACCCCAGACAAAATGCCTCTTTCTCAGAAACCTCCCCTAATCCACAAACAAGACCAGCTCAGCTACCCCAGGTATAGCTTCCTCAGCACCCTGAACTCCCTTCGCTACCCCACCACCACTATTTTCAAGCACATGCTCCAACAGTTATGTTGAAACTGCCTGCAGTGACAAAGCAACAAAGTCCTGGGTTGCTATAAGCAGCAGAAACGTGCAGTCTCCCATCCGAGGGCTGGAGGTGTGACATCAGAGTGTTGGCCTGGCCATGCTCGCTCTGATGGCTGTTAGGGCGGATCCTTCTTTGCTTCCCTGCTTCTGTGGAGTGCCAGCAATCCTTGGCCCTCCAAAATCTGGAGATGCATCACTTTAGTCTCATGACTATCTTATTTGTGCCTTCACAGCCTTGTCCCTCTGTGTGGTCCACCTCTATGTCCAAATTTGCCCATTATAAAGTACACCAGTCATCTTGGAATAGGGCCCACCCTGGCTTTTATTATCCCAGTGAAGAGCCTATTTACCAGTAAGATCACATTCTGAGACACTGGGCTTAGAACTTCAGCATTTTTTTAATGCAAAGGGACACATTCAAACTATAACTTTGTCTGTGAAACTAAAATAAATTTCAAGTAGGAAGAGTCCTTGTCATCTTGTTCCTCAGCATAGTATGTTATACATAATAGATATAAAACTCAATATTTATGAAATGACTGAAGGCCCATCTATAAGAGATGTTATTTAAAGAACAGTGCAGGCAATCAGGGTTCAGAATCTCAATGCTTACAGCCCCAGGCAGATAACAAACATGTACAAAGTGGAAAAGATATTGCAGTCAGCTTTACTTGCTTAGTGCCATATAGGAACACAGAGCCACTATTATACCTTCAAACATTCAAGGGAAGTCAGGCATCCAAATTTATTTGAAGATATTTTCCAATTTTCAATGGGGGAAACTAAGTGAGTTTTCAAATGTAAGCTATGTTGATGGTCAAAAATGGCATTTTCAGGCTGAATCTGCTCCAGAAGTCATCTGATGCTATCTCTGTGTTAATATAACATTAGATGCCCTGTGAGTCATACCTGCAATAAAATGCAAGGATTTGTTCACTGGGCTATAGTAGGTGTTGAAATACCTCACTTTTTTCCAACTTAATATTCTATTTATTCTTTGAGATAACATGTTAAATTTACATTATAATCAAAGGCTAAATGGATCTACTAAATAAAGACTTCAACAAAAAAAAGGTAAAAAGACAATAATCCAGCAGTGAAATGGACAAGGGCTGTCAACAATAATCAAACGAAAAGATGTTCAACTTCACATTAAAGTAAAGTTTTAAATAGTCACAAAAGTTGACAAAACACTGGGGCCAGCACTGTGGCTTAGTAGGCTAGGCTGTCACCTGTAGCACTGGCATCCCATATGGTCACTGGTTCCTGTTCTGGCTGCTCCACTTTCAATCCAGCTCTCTGCTTTTGGCTTGAGAAGACAGTGGAATATCACCCAAGTGCTTGGGCCCCTGCACCCACGTGGGAGACCCAGAAGATGTACCTGGCTTCTGGTTCCCTGCTTCAGATCAGCTCAGCTGCAGCCGTTGTGGCCATACGGGGAGTGAATCCATATTTCTGTGGATGAAAGACCTTTCTCTCTGTCTCTCCTCCTCTCTGCCTGTAACTCTGCCTCTCAAATAAATAAATAAAATATTTTTTAAAAAGTTGACAAAACACCGCAATTGCACCAACATTGACACACACTAGTGTTTCTTTTTCTTTTTTCTTGGAGTTTATTATTGTTATTACTTTTTTAGCTCCCACATATAAGGGAGAAGTTACAGTATTTGTTTTTCTGTGTCTGCCTTATTTAACTTAATATCATGTCCTCCATTTTCAACCATTTTTCTGCAAATGATAAAACTTCATTCTTTTTTATAGCTGGGTAACATTCAGAATGTATGTACATTTTCTTTATTCATTTACCTTTTTGGTTCCATATTTTGATTACTGTGAACAAGAGCTAACCATAAACAGGGTGGAGCAGATATCTCTTTGATACAAGAAATATTGAGCATATACCCAATAGCAGGATTGCTAGATAATATGGCAGTTTTATTTCTAGCATTTAAAGAAATCTCCATACTGTTTTCCCCAGTGGCTATGCTAATTTACATTCCCACCACAGTGTACAAAAGTTCCCATTTCTCCAAATCCTCACCAGCATTTGTTGCTCTGTCTTTTGGATATTAACCATTAAGATAGGGTGAGGTGGTATCTCATTGATTTGCACTTCCATGACAGCTAGAGAAACTGAGCATTTTTTCATTTGTTTGCTGGCAATTTGTAATTCTTCTTTTGAGAACCATCTATGGAGGTCCTTTGCTCATTTTTTTTTTTTTTTTTTGACAGAGTGGACAGTGAGAGAGACAGAGAGAAAGGTCTCCCTTTGCCATTGGTTCACCCTCCAATGGCTGCTGCGGCCGGTGTGCTGCAGCTGGTGCACCACGCTGATCCAAAGCTAGGAGTCAGGTGCTTCTCCTGGTCTCCCATGTGGGTGCAGGACCCAAGGACTTGGGCCATCCTCCACTGCACTCCCGGGCCACAGCAGAGAGCTGGACTGGAAGAGGGGCAACTGGGACAGAATCCGGGGCCCCGACCAGGACTAAAACCCGGTGTGCCTGCGCCGCGGGCAGAGAATTAGCCTATTGAGCCGCAGCGCCGGCCCTTTGCTTATTTCTTAACAAGATTTATTGTTTTTCTGTTGTTGGAAATATTTCACTTTAACTGCAGTCATGCAGGGCCAAAAATTAGGGAGGTAATCTCCTCCAGCACAAAATGTAAGCAGTGTCAGAAAACATCATAGGCTCCACTAATCTGCACAGGCATATATAAAGAGAAAAGCCACCACAGGGAAAAAACAAAGAAGAAACGAATGAGTATTTCTACAAATGCCAAACAACAAACACATCAATTCAAGAAACAAGGATAAGGAAGACAATACGATGCCCCCCCCAAAAAAACACAAAACTTCAAAACTAGATTGTGAAGATGATGAAATTGAAGGAATGCCAGAAATGGAATTCAAAAAATTGATCATAGGATTACATGGAAGGAATCAAAAGAAAGTGCACAAACTAATGAAATCCGTGCATGACATGAAAGAAAATATCTCCCATGAAATTGAGATCCTAAAGACAAATCAAAATTAAATCTTGGAAATGAAGATTTAATAGAACAAATAAAAAATGCAGTGGAAAGCCTTAACAACAGAATCAGTGAAGCAGAAGAAAAAATATCCAATTTGAAGACAAAGCACAGGAAAATATACAGTCAGACTGAACACAATAAGAAATTAGAAAACTAAAAAATATTGTTGGGAACCTACAGGAAACTATCAAATGACCCCACATACGGGTTCTAGGATTAATGAAGGTGTGGAAAGAGAGAAAGGATGAGAAAGCCTTTTTAGTGAAATAATAACAGAAAATTTCCCCAATTTAGAGAAAGCAGGGGACAACCAAGTACAGGAAGAACATAGAACTGCTAATAGACATGACCAGAAAAAAATCTTCACCATGACATATTGTAATCAAACTCTCCGCAGTAAAACATAAGAAAGGATTCTAAAATGTGCACAAGAGAAATGCCAGATTACTTTCAGAGGATCTCCAACTAGACTCACAGCAGACTTCTCATCAGAAACCCTTCAGGCTAGGAGAGAATGGTGAGATATACTCCAAGTCTTAAGAGAAAAAAAACTGTCAACCCAGAATACTATACTCTGCAAATCTCTAATTTATGAACAAAGGTGAAATAAAGACCTTCCATGAAAAACATAAGCTGAAAGAATTTGTTGTCACCAGTCCAGCCCTGCAGAAGATGCTTAAGGATGTGCTGCACATAGAAACAGGAGACACAGAAATATGGTCATTACTACAAAGGAAGGTAAAGGAAGAAAATCTACCAGTAAAAGTACAAATGAAATCCAAAGTAAAAAATAGAGATATTCATGGAAAATTGGCAGGGAAAAGTCATTACTTATCAATAATCATGTTGAAAGTAAATGGCCTCAACACTCCAGTTAAAAGACAGAGACTGAAGAATGGATTAAAAAACAAAACCCATCTATTTGCTGCCTACAAGAGACACATCTCACCAACAAAGATGCACACAGAACGAAAGTGAGAGGATGGAAAAAGATATTCCATGCTAACAGAAAACAAAGAAACAGCTGGCATAGCTATCCTAAGATCAGACAAAATAGACTTTAACACAAAAACTGTCAAAAGTGACAAAAAAGGACACCATGTAATCATTAAGGAATCAATTCAATAGGAAGATGTAACTATTATAAATGTATATTCACCTAATTACAGGGCACCTGTCTATTTAAAAAATATTAAGGAATCTAAATAGAGACATAGACTTAAATACAATAGCAATAGGGGATTTCAATGCCACTTTCAGCAATGGACAGATCAACTAGACAGAAAATCAGCAAGGAAACAGAAGAGTTAATCAACACTTTAGACCAAAAAGACCTCACAGATATCTATAGAACTTTTCATCCTACAGTTGCAGAATACACATTCTTCTCAGTAGTGCATGAAACTTTCTCTAGGATTGACCACATGTGAGGCCATAAAGCAAGTCTCAGCAAATTCAAAAAAATCAAAAATCATACTGTGGGGAGCAACTCGGACTATACTGTTACTGGAATTAAGACTTATTCTATGCATCTGCTCTCCCACAATATGGCGCTGAGAAGGGAGAAACAGCTTCTACACAGCTGCCTCCAGTTCAACCAATAAACTGTAGGACCTGCTCCTGATTGGAGGAGAGCAGCGTACTCGGTGTGTGAGCAGCCGAGTTAGGATTGGCGGAGGAGGACTATAATGGAGGAGAGAGATGGCATGCACCAGGAACATCTAAGGGGAACATCTGAAGGAACACCTGTGCAGCCGCCGAGAGAGCCGGCCGGCGGTGTGCCGCTCCCCCGCAGAAGTGGGGAATGTGGCAGGGGGAACCGCCCTTCCACGGAGGTGGAAGGGACGGTAGCCAGCCCGGGAAGAACCAGCAGCAAAACTGGGGAGGGCCGAGCAGATGAAAGAACAGCGCAGGGTCCTGTGTCGTTCCTCCACGAAGACGGGGAGCGACACATACCATGCATTTTCTCACACCACAATGGAATGAAGCTGGATATCAGCAACTCAGGAATCTCTAGAACATATGCAAACACATGGAGACTGAACAACATGCTCCTGAATGAACAGTGGTTCATAGAGTAAATCAAAAGAGAAATCAATAAATTTCTGGAAACAAATGAAGACCACAAAAGAACATCTCAAAACTTATGGTATATAGCAAAAGCAGTGTTAAGAGGAAAGTTTATAGCAACTGGTGCCTACATCAATAAATTGGAAAGGCATCAAATAAATGAGCTATCAGTGTATCTCAACAATCTAGAAAAACAAGAGGAAACCAAACCCAAAACTAGTAGAAGAAAGGAAATAATTACAATTAGAAAAGAAATCAATAAAATCGAAACAAAAAATACAAAAGATCAGCAAAACGAAGAGCTGGTTTTTTGAAAAATTAAATAAAATTAACACACCATTGGCCCAACTAACCAAAAAAAACAAAAAAAAAAAAAAGGAAAGCGAAGCCCAAATCAATAAAATTAGAGATGAAAAATGGAATGTAACAATAGACACCACAGAAATAAAAAGAGTCATCAGAAATTACTACAAAGAGTTGTATGGCAATAGACTGAGGAATCTATCAGAAATGGATAGATTCCTGGACACATACAACCTACCTAAATTGAACCATGAAGACATAGAAAAGCTAAACAGACCCATAACATAGACAGAAATTGAAACAGTAATAAAGGCCCTCCCAACAACAACAACAAAAAAGTGCAGGACCAGATGGCTTCACAGCTGAATTATACCAGACATTTAAAGAAGAATTAACTCCAATTCTCAAGTTATTCAAAACAATTGAAAGTGAAAGATTCCTCCTAATTTCTTTCTATGAAGCCAGCATCACATTAATTCCTAAACCCGAAAAAGATGCAACAGAGAAAGAGAACTGCAGACCAATTTCCTGATGAACATAGATGCAAAATAAACAACAAAATTCTAGCCAATCAAATCCAATAACACATCAGAAAGATCATTCACCTAGAACAATTGGGATTTATCCCTGGTATGCAGGGATGGTTCAACATTTGCAAATGAATGTGATACATCATACTATTATCTCAATAAATATAGAGAAAGAATTTGATAAAAAAAAAAAAAGAACTCCCTTTCATGATGAAAACTCTAAGAAAATTGGGTATAGAAGGAACATTCTTCAACACAATCAAGGAAATTCATGACAAACCCATGGCCAGTGTCCTGTTGAATGGGGAAAAGTTGGAATCATTACCTCTGAGATCCAGAACCAGATAAGGATACTCACTCTCACCACTGCTATTCAATCACTGCTATCCAATACAGTCCTGGAAGTTTTAGCCAGAGACATAAAAAGCAGGAAAAAGAAATCAAAGGGATACAAATTGGGAAAGAGGAAGTCAAACTATCCCTGTTTGCAGATGACGTGATTCTATATATGGGCGATCCAAAAGACTCCACCAAGAGACTATTGGAACTCATAGAAGAGTTTGGTAAAGTAGCAGGATATAAAATCAATACATAAAAATTAACAGACTGTATACACAGACAATGTCATGGTTGATAAAGAACTTAACTTCTAAGGTAAATCCCATTCACAACAGCTACAAAAAGAATCAAATAACTTGGAATAAATTTAACCAAGGGTGTCAAAGATCTCTATGATGAGAATTACAAAACATTAAAGAAAGAAATAGAAGAAGATACAAAAATTATAGAAAAATCTTGCATGTTCACGGATTGGAAGAATCGATATCATCAAAATGTCCATTCTTCCAAAAGCAATTTACAGATTTGATGTGATACCCATCAAAATAACAGACATTCTTTTCAGATACAGAAAAAGTGATGCTGAAATTCATATGGAAACCCAGGGGACCTCAAATACTCAAATAGCTAAAGCAATCTTATACAACAAAAACAAAGCCGGAGGCATCACAATAGCATATTTCAAGACATACTACAAGGCAGCTATAATTAAAAAAAAAATAAAGTCTGGTACTGGAACAAAAACAGGTGGATAGACCAATGGAACAAAATAGAAACACCATAATCAATCCAAACCATCTACACCCAACTTATATTTGACCAAGGAGCTAAAACCAATGCCTGGAGCAAGGACAGTCACCCCAACAAATGGCACTGGGAAAACTGGATTACCACATGCAGAAGAAGCAGGAACCCTACCTTATACCTTAAACAAATGGATTAAAGACCTAACTCTATGACCTGATACCATCAAATTATTACAGAAGATTGGAGAAACTGCAAGATATTGGCATGGGCAGAGTTCTTGAAAAAGATCCCAGAGGCACAGGCAGTCAAAGCCAAAATTAACAAATGGGATTATATCAATTTGTGAAGCTTCTGTACTGCGAAAGAAACACTCAGGAAAATGAAGTGGCAGCCAACAGAATGGGAGAAATAATTTACAAACTATGCAACTGATAAAGGATTGATAACCAGAATATATAAAGAGATCAAGAAACTCCACAACAACAAAATAAACAACCCAGTTAAGAAATGGGCAAAGGACTTAAACAGACATTTTTCAAAAGAGGAAATCCAAATGGCCAAAAGACACATGAAAAAATGTTCAGGATCACTAGTCATCAGAGAAATGCAAATGAAAACCACAATGAGGTTTCACCTCACTCCAGTCAGAATGGCTTTCATACAGAAATCAACAAACAAGTGCTGGCGACAATGTGGGGGAAAAGGTGCCACAATCCACTGTTGTTAGGAATGTAAACTGCTAAAACCACCATGGAAACAGCATGAAACTAGCTCAGAAATCTGACTATAGACCTACCATATTACCCAGACATCCCACTCCTGGGATATACCAAAGGGAAATTAAATCAGCAAATAAAAAATTATTCTGCACCCCTTTGTTTATCACAGGTCAATTCACAATAACTAAGACAAGGAATCAACCTGAACAGCCATCAACAAGACTTCCACTTTGCTTGTGGTCATGTCTAAATACTGATGGAGTTTGTAGATTCAAAAGGATTTCATAGCCTAGGCAGTTCATGTCAAGAGACTTGGGTGATCACTGATGTCATACAAAAGAGTGTTAATTGTTAAATTAACAACAGGAGTCACTGTGCACTTATTTCCCATGCAGGACTTCTGTCTTTAATGAGTTGCATTATGAGAATGAACTGCAAAACTTGTTCTCAAACAGTTGTGTGTGTGTGCATGTGTGTGTGTGTGTGTAAATTTTTGAAGTATTTACTTAGTATAGAGTTGGTCTTCTGTTCATAAAGTTAATTGAAAATGAATCTTAGTGGAGAATGGGACTGGGAAGGGGAGACAGAGAAGGAGGTGTGGTGGTTATGGTGGGAAGAATCACTATGTTCCTAAAGTTATACTTATGAAATTTATACTTCTTAAATAAAAGTTTTCTTTGGGAAAAACATAACAGTGAAAATAAATAATATTTTAATAAGATATTTTCTAAAACTCAGCATTAATGGGGAGGGCATTTGGCAGAGCACTGAAGCTGGTGCTTAGTATGCCAAGTCCCATCTAGGTTCAAGTTCCAGCTCCAATTCCAGCTTCCTGCTGTATATCATGGGAGGCAGAAGATGATGTCTCACATAATTGGGTCCCTCCAACCCACATGGCACACCAGGATTGAATTCTTGGCTCCTGATTTCAACCTGGCTCAGCCCTGGTTGTTGTGGTTATTTATGGAGTAAACCAGCAATTAGATCTCTCTCTCTCTCTCTCTCTCTCTCTCTCTCTCTCTCTCTCTTCCCACCCCCTTTAAAATCAATGAATAAAAATATTCTATAAATCAGCAGCATTAATGCTAAACAAATCCATGATGAACAAAAGATAACAATTTTAAACAAAGACAGGGTCTTCCTGGGCTTGCATGTGTCTCCCTCACTTGTCTCACCCTAATGCTAACCCTGCTTGCCTGTTTCACTGGTACTTAACCCTCCCTGCTGTTGTCTTCTCTGCTATGTAAGGATCAACCTTATGTTGCCTCAGGTCCTCCTCCTTGGAGCTCAGGTACTGTACTAAATTACAGAAAAAGCAACCCCATCCACCCAAAGTTCTGTGTCCAAACATGCTTGGGGTGCCATTTTACACTTCCGATAGATTCTCTAACCCATTCCCCTCCTCTGAAACAAATGCTGGTGCCTCTCACTTTTGAGAGATTTGCCTTAATGAGACTTTTCTCAGGCTTCCACTAATAGCCACTTCTGCCACAGGGCTAGGTGTTTCTGATGGGCATTGTTGCTAGCCCTGCTGGCACCTGCTACTGCAACCCACCAGAGGCAGGTTATTACCATGGAACGCTCTCATGTCGATTCAGCTCTCAGATTGGAGATCCCATCTCAAGTGGTTTAAGGCTTGGTAATACAGATGGCACTTCTGATCTTTCCTAAACAGCCACTTGCAATACAGATTTCTCATCCTTCATTACCACAATCACCTCCATGAAAGAATGGGAATGGGTAGATAACAAGCAGGGGCAAAATGTTGATTCAGGGTTTTCCCAACCTTCTCTCAGACCCTGAGCCACAAGACATGGCAACATCATACCAGTAACAGCAGAGTTATGCAGATACATTCAGAGAATGTGAAAAATACCCACTGGAAAAGTTATTGGAACCATTATAGAAACTTTAATAGTATTGTGGTAACTATAATTTGAATAAAAACAAAATACAATGAGGACAGTTAAGCTTTAGCCCCAAATTCTTGTGAAATCTTTTTCATGCATTAGAAAAAAATAAGCATCAATCAGCTTAATAATTGATTAGATTTGCTGATTGTGTATTCTGAGTATTTTCCTCTCTGAAAACTTCCCCATCCTTTGGCTCTGAAAAATTTGACCATAAATGCTTTTCTGTGTTGATCCACACTGACAGCATTTCTTGCACTTGTGTGCATTGCCAGAACAAAAGCTAGTGATGTAGCTGAGGATGGGCATCTCCTCTGAACTCTTGGACTTCTTAGCACACGTGATAGGTATCCAAATTTGTCAAATAAAAGAGCACCACTACCTGCCGCATGCACAACATCACTTACTCTAAGACCTTCAAAGAATGTCCTTGTTACTATGATATTTTTCGTCCAAAAGTATTTAACATCCAGGAAATTTTAGTACTTTGAAAGCCATCATATTTTCTTCCATCCTTTTCATTCTACACAGCAATCCTATTAACATTTAGAGTCATATGAAAGCCCATTATGATCTACTGGTAAAGACTATAAGCTTCCTAGATTTTAATTCAGGCCCAGCAAATGGTTAGCAGTGGCCTGTTTTACTTATCTGTGAAATAGGGATGAAAATTATGTCAACTTCAACTTATTAATGAAACTTGAGAGGTAATACTTGAGAAAGGGTTTAAAACAGTGCCTGAAATATAGTAAGAACTCAATAAACTTCAGTAACTACCAATATAGTCATTACCACTGATAGCACCTGACCACGTGAAGAAAGAGAATATGGATCTGGGACAAGAGGTCAAACCAAATTATCTTCTGGAACTTAGCCCATCAAACAGCTAGACGTTAGTGTCTGGAAACCAAATGAGAAGTTGCAATTCAGGAATTAACCAGGTAATTCAGCCTGCAAAATAGGGAGTCAACCTCCAGTCCTTTCTGTTCAAGGAGAAGACTACATATTAGACAGCTTCTATCTGCGGCTGCTGCCTTTCCCCTGCTCCCTAATGTGACAGGAGCCCTTACAGAACGTAGCCCACCAAAGGCAGGTGGGTGGAAGCCAATCAGATTAGAAAGGGAGATGGTGGAAGGTTCATGAGGCTACACTGAACACCTAAGAAACTAAGGGTAACCACACAGTTAATAGATGTGGTGATTCTGCCTTCTTTGCTCTGCTTATACTGAGATTTGCCTTCGGCTAGGACCCCAGTATTTTGGACTGTTGCTATCTGAAACTGTCCCTAAATTTTATTAACTTTATTTTCTATCTCCTTTGCAATCATGATTGCTTTCAATGATTCTGTTTGCTTGATTTCTTTTTTTTCCTTTCATTGTTAGTAATATTGTTTTCTGGACACACTCTTCTTTTCCACAAACAGAATCTTGGTTAAAGTAAAACTTTTATAACCACAAGTTGCTGGTTGCTAAGAGGACCGATATATGCAAATAACATATAAACACAATAAAGGCCCTAGGAAGGGAGTTTTCTATTAAGCCAATGGGTTTAATATGCATTTACTACAGTGACTCAAACATTGTACTTGTTCCCTGTTTGCAGGTTTATCTCTTATCTCTATCACTCCAGCATCACATTATAATTAAAACTGAGATGTCAAATATTTACTGTACTATTTTTAACAGTTGTTGGTGAAAATCTGTTAGCCACCAAGTGTAGCTATTAATACAACAAATAATCTTTTTTCCTGTTTGTTTTCTTTTTAATCTACCCCAACAGTGGAATGCTACATTTTGTGGTGGTTTTTTCCTTGGATGAAAGTTGGATGGAAAAAAAAATCTTGTTTAGTGTTTTCCATTGGTATCTTCTCAAGAAGGAGAGCCAACAGTGCATTGCTTAGATTCCAAAATTGCTTGCCAACCTTCTTGATAATCAACCAACTTTTTTTCCTGAAGTGATGGATGTCATCTGGACCATTTTTGTATGTGGCACTGCATTCTTCATATATAGACATGCTCAGGTCTGGCAATGTAGATTAACTCAGGTGTCTTCCTTTATGTCCCCAAAAACCAAATATTCAGTTTGGAGCTAATTATCCCTTTACTACATTCCTTAAACAGATAGTAGGCATTCAATAATTGAACTAACCATGGTTGTCATTTATACAGGATTGTACCAAAAATTCCTGAGAGTGGGTGTTAAATCATTGAAAATCAGATGGCCCTCTCTGTAAAGAGTTGATTACTTAGCTGGGAGGACATTTCTTTGAAAACAAGAGAAACAAAATGAAACACAATGACAGACTTGGCAGGTACCATCTAGGAAATATCAGCTAAGGTAAGCAGTAAATATTAATTTAATATATTATGGGAATCCTTACCATTGTATTTTAAGGACCTCTCTGAGAATGTTTTGTTAACAATTAGTTTGAAATATTATGAAAGTAAGTTATTGTTTAACTTGACAAATATGATGACTTTTTAGCATTAATGTGGCCTAGATTTCCTCAAATTTTTCTAGGAAAGCATCATCATAGAATGAATCATTCTATTAAGAAACAATTGCTGGGGCCAGCGCTGTGCGCAGTAGGTTAATCCTCCACTGCGGCGCCAGCATCCTATATGGGTGCCGGTTCTAGTCCTGGCTGCTCCTCTTCCATTCAGCTCTCTACTATGGCCTGGGAAAGAAGTAGAAGATGGCCTAGGTCCTTGGGACCCTGCACCCACATGGGAGGCCAGGAAGAAGCACCTGGCTCCTGGCTTCAGATCGGCACAGTTCCAGCCATTACGGCCATTTGGGGAGTGAACCAACAGAAGGAAGCCCTTTCTCTCTGTCTCTCTCACTGTCTGTAATTCTACCTCTCAAATAAATAAATAAAATATTTTTTAAAAAGTAAGAAACTATTGCTGGGACTGGCACTGTGGTGTAGCCGGTTAAAGCTGCTGCCTGTAGTGCCAGCATTCCATATGGGCACCAGTTTGAGTCCAGCTGTTCCACTTCTGATCCAGCTCTCTGCTATGGCCTGGGAAAGCAGTGGAAGATGGCTCAAGTGCTTGGGCCCCTGCATCCACATGGGAGACCTGGAAGAAGCTCCTGGCTCCTGGCTTCAGATTGATGCAGCTCCAGCCATTGCAGCCAATTGAGGAGTGAACCAGTGGATGGAAGACCTCTCTCTCTCTCTTTCTTTCTCTTTCTCTCTATGCTTCTCCTTCTCTTTCTATGTAGCTTTGACTTTCAAATAAATCTTTTTTTTTAAAAGAAACAATTGCATATAACATGATTGTGACTGTTATATTTTTTGAGGAATTCATAACATTTCTCTTTCTCTCTGGACAATGAGTTCATTAAGATAGGCAGTGAGTTCATTAAGATTGCCCTCAATCTCTAACTCCTGACAGACTCTCAATAAGGACTTATTGATATCAGCTCACTATTACCATATCCTCTGAGAATTTTTATAAACATGTGCATAGATTTTATAGATTTTTAATTGATAACTCTTACAAAAAATATAGGAGAGAAATGAAAATAGCATAAAGCTGAGCTTTAAAAGTACTCATTTTGGCTAGATTTACTTCAGATAGATGGCCCCCTTTTATGAGGAAAAACTGAAACAGCGCAGTCCTGATTCAACACAGCCCACCTTGGTCATTTCTTTTGTTTTCATCCCCACAAGTAATCACTCATCTAAAGTCGGTGTTCACATCTCTTGTGAGCATAATTGTGTTTTTCTGATGTATTTATGTAGTCACAAGACTATAAAGTGCTTTAAAATGTGCACAAATTTTATCATAATATATGAATCATTTTCAACTTGCTTCTTTCCATTCAAAATTTATGTATTTATGTTGTCAAGATTTATCCATGTTGAGACATGCAGAACTATTCCCAAATGATGCATTTTCACTGATCAAATTTAGAGTAAAAACCTGTATCCTCTAAAATCTGCTATTTTGCCTGGGGTTATAAAAATAAAAGGAGATTCCATGAGTATGAAGCAAAAAGAAAGTAGAAAAAAGTCAGTTGCACATATTTCCTGCCACCCAGATTTCCTTGCTCAGCTCTCTCTATTGACTATTGCATTGAACCGAAATCCCTGAGTTTGGATCAGGGATCAGAAATGACCTGGCATCCTCACGCTCAAGTTCTAACACAGCCCAGGACCCTCAGGGACACACTCCATTGAGGAAAGGAAGGCTACTGGAGCATACATTAAATACCACCTGTATTCTCCCAAGCAAAAGGGGCCTCCTCTGTATGCTGTTCTTCCAGAGGATTCTGGATGAGAAACACCTGCTAAAGCAGGTTAATAATGATGGTTGTTCCTTTCGGACAACTTAGGTGCATTTAAAGGAGGCCTTCTCTGCAAAATTCTATGGTATGATAGCTTCGTTACCCTCTCAAGAGGTATGAGAAAGTAGCCTTCATAAACTCAAGACATGTTAGTAGGAAATGCAAAACGCAAGCATGTGTAGAGACGTGGGTGGGCACCGGATAAGCAACTTAGACCTGTTAGCTCATGAGCTTTCACTTGGTGTTCTGTTTCTAACCTTTTCTCCCTGCTGTGGTCAGTCTATGGATCTGACAATAGCACACCCCACTGAAAACCTGCCAGTGGAGTCCCCCAGCCTTCAGGCTAGGATTCAAGTTACTGGCAAGAAACAGAAAGCTCTCTGATGGTGTGTTTCTTTGGCTTCACACTCTGCTTTGGTACTATGAGACCCTAGCTCTCTTCTTTACTATTACCTGCTGTTCTCCCTAGCAGGTCATGCTCTCCCAGGCTTTTCTCACTTTGTATGAACTCTTCTTGCTCCTGAAGTCAAATCCATCTGGCTAATTCCCAGTCAAGCTTCAAAACTCCTTCCAAGACTGAGCATTACCTTCCCTCTTTTCTTCTGTTATAAGATCTGTTCCAGATTCCTCCTTCTAAAATGCACATTCCTCTCTTTTCCATTCTTTTCCCGCTGTGTTGTATGCAGCCATTGAATTTCTAGTGTGTCCATCTTCCTTTAAAATGAAAACCTAGGGGTGGGCGTTGGTACAGTGGTTAAGACACCACTTAGGATGCCCAGCTCACATACTGGAGTGCCCAGGTTCATGTCCTGGGTACTTTGCTTCCAATCCAGCTTCCTGTTAATCCACACAATGGAGGATAGCAAATGGTGGCCCAAGGACATGGATTCTAGGCTCCTGGTTTTGTGGTAGCCCAGCCCTGACTGTTGTAGGCATTTGAGAAATGAACCAAAAGATGAAAGATATCACCCCCATTCAAATAAATTTTAAAATAAAGGTCTCTTTCATTTCATTTCCCCTAAATTTCTGACCAGCATCCAACACACAATAGATTGTAATAAATGTTTGTAGAATTAATTAATGAATTTGAGATCAGCAAATATTATTTAAAAAATACCAAAAGATTTTGAAAGTTTTGTTTTAAACAAGCCTTCTGTGATCCTGCTTGCATAAGTGCCTAAAGCAACTATCTCTTAATAGTGAAGAAATATACTTCAGCCCATCTCACATATAATTATCAGGAATACCGGTTTAATCATTTCATTACATATTGAGACTTAGAGTTCTTCTTGATTCCCTCTCTTTCCTACCTACCTCTTAGAGTTGCCTTTCCTGAAACCTGATACCATATTCATTTCCCCAGTATATTCTACCTACATCTAAATTCTCGATGTCATAGAATGGCTAAGGTACTACCCATTCAGTAAGTTTGGCTTATGAGCTGACTGCATGCCTTGTTCACATTTCAAAGGGGTTTAAGCTTACCCAAGATGGTACATTAGAAAAAAAAAAGTCGAGCTACTCAGGCCAGTGCTGACTGTCTTTGTTTGGTGCCCAGCACTCTTCTCTTTAAATTAAAGCCTACACTCTTATCAGTGTCTTTAGTTTCCAGCATAATGCCTTTATTCCCCAAGAGTAATTTTGGGCTTTATGAACAGGCTTAGACAATTAACTTTGTCAGAGACCTATGTAGTATTTAATGAAAGCCATGTATTGGCTAGAGCAGAAAGGGAGAGTGTTACCATTATAATCATAATATTGTGCTGAAGATTGTTAGCATCCGTTATTATAGTGTAAAATTACTTCAAACTATCTTATAATTTATTAATAATCTTTAGAGGTTAAAGTCAGTGTTTAATTAAAACGTCTATAACTTCAAGATGATTTCCTTTTTTAAAAAGCAAAACCCCCTAATAATTCCTATTGAATCCACCTATTCCTCAACTATTTGCTAAACAAACTGCTCCCAAAGACACAGCCTGGGTCATGGTTTCTGATTTTCTCTCAATACTAACATGAATTTCAAAAACAATGACTTGTTGTTAAAGATTGATTTATTTATTTGAAAGGCAGAGTGTTGGGGAGCAGGGCCAGGGGAGAGATATCATCTACCCACTGGTTCATTCCCCAGATGGCTGCAAAAGCGAGTGCTAGACCAGACCAAAGCCAGAAGTTGGGAACTCCATCTGATTTTCCAACAGGGATATCAGGGACCCAAATCCTTGGGCCACCATTTGCTGCCTTCACAGGTGTATTAACAGGAAGTTGGGTCAGAGCAGAGTAGCTGGATCTCGAACAGGCAATCTGATATGGGATAAGCATGTCCCAAGCCACAGTTTAACCCACTTTGCCACACATGTATCCCAGGACAACAATTTTTATTTAAAAAATAATACCTTGGAAATATTTTTTAAGAAATTTGCTTCCCTTTTAAATCCAGCTAGTTAGACAAACAAACTCTCAAAATATTTTTATATGAAGGACAAAAGAATTTGTTCTAGTGAATTGATCTACTTTTAATCCATAAAACTAATTGCATGTTTGACAGATTATACTAAGTCATTTCTAAATTGTATGGATGATTTTTGAATCACAAAAATCCCATATTAGTAAGGTCATTAAAATACTTGTTCTGGGTTTGGAGTTTTTTTCTTTTAACTTTTTTTTTTTAAGATTCATTTATTTATTTGAAAGTCAGAGTTACACAGGGAGAGGAGAGGCAGAGAGAGAGAGGTCTTCCATTCCGCTGGTTCACTCTCCAAATGGCCGCAACAGCCAGAGCTATGCCAATCCAAAGCCAGGAGCTTCTTCTGGGTCTCCCATGTGTGTGCAGGGGCCCAAGGACTTGGGCCATCTTCTACTAGTTTCCCAAGCCATAGCATAGAGCTGGTTTGGAAGTGGAGCTGCTGGGTTTTGAACCGGTGCCCACAGGGATGCAGGCGCTTCAGGCTAGGGCGTTAACCTGCTGAGCCACAGCGCTGGCCCCTTTCTTTTAACTTTAAACAAAAAAACACATTGGGACCTACATCATGGAATAGCCAGTAAAGACGCTGCCTGCAATGCCAGCATCCACGTGGGTGCTGGTTCATGTCCCAGCTGCTCCACTTCCCATCCAGCTCCCTGTTAATGGTCTGGTCAGGCCCCTGCTACCCATATGGGAGACCTAGAAAAAGCTCCTGGCTTCTGCCTGGCCCAGACCTGGCTGCTGCAGCCACCTGTGGAGCGCACCAGCAGATGAAAGATCTCTCTGTCTGTCTGTCTGTGTGTGTGTCTCTCTCTCTCTGTAGCTGATATTTGAATAACTAAATTAATTTTAAAAAAACATAGAAACATATGATGGTCTTTATTTCTTAACCAAAAAAAATTTTTAAACTTTTTAACAGGGACATGGTAAATTATTTGTACAAATAAGCTACACAAGTACCAAAAGAACTCATGCTTATTAGCCAATTTCAGATTTTAAAGGAAGCTAAATCTCATTCTCATTACATGGAAGCTGAAAGCAGATAACTTCAAAGCACATTGGGAACATGCAAAGGTCAGACTCTTGGAAGATATTAACAGATGCTAATAATGAAACCATTGATATTAAGCTTTCATTCTCATAAAAACTTGTTAACATGTTACTATTTCCTAATTAGTTAACATATACATGTTTTATGTATAAACAGTATACCTAAGAGAGAGAAAGAAAAGATGTCCTAATGAATTTATGTCCAATATTAAAACTGTGGTTAAAATAAAAACATAAAACGTGTGCTATGGTGTAAATAGGATATGGATCTTTAACTTATACAGATGGCCAACCTCCTTAAGTTGATGGCACTAAGAGAGTGGAAACTTAATCTAATCACAGTGCTTAGGAGGTGGTTGCTCCATGGTTCATTGAGAGGTCATTAGTTCATTGGTTCCTGTCCTCAGAAGGCTATGAGAGAAAGAAGCAGGGAAGAAGGAAGAGGGAGAGGGAGAGGGAGAGGGAGAGGGAGAGGGAGAGGGAGAGGGAGAGGGAGAGAGGGAGAGAAGAGAGAGGGAGAGGAGGGAGAGGGAGAGGAGAGAGAGGGAGAGGAGGGAGAGGGAGAGGGGAGGAGGGAGAGGGGAGAGGAGGGAGAGGGGGAGGGACAGGGACAAGGACAGGGACAGGGAGAGATAAAAGCCTGTGTTTAGCCCAGTTGCTGTCTGCTTCCAGGCTCGCGTGTGATCCTTACCCTGTACATGCTTATGCTATTCTTCTCCATGCCAATGGGCCAACCAGTCTTAGACTCGAACTTTCAAAACTGTGACCTAAAAGCCCATGAGAGCTTCGCAGGCATGGAAAGCCAAGACACTGAGGCAAAAAAAATGACCTAAATGAAAGAGCTCTGTGAGTGGGCCATCAAAGAAGGCAATACCTTTCTCTGAAGGGAGGAGAGAACTTCCACTTTGATTATGGCCTTGTCTAAACAAGGTCAGAGTTTGTGAACTCAAGAGGCTTCCATAGCCTTGGCAGCTCATGACAAGAACCCCGGGTGATTACTGACGTCATAAATAAGAGTATCAATTGTTAAATCAACAGCAGTAGTCACTGTGCACCTGTAGGACCTCTGTCCTGAATGTGTTGTACTATGCGAATTAACAGTAAAACTACTATCCAAACAGTACTCTATACTTTGTGTGTCTTTGTGGGTGTAGTCTGTTGAAATCTCTACTTAGTATATACTAAGTTGATCTTCTGCATATAATGATAATTGAAAATGAATCTTGATGAAGAATGGGATGGGAGAGGGAGTGGGAGATGGGATGGTTGCGGATGGGAGGGAGGTTATGGGGGGAAAAGTCGCTATAATTCAGAATTTGTACTTTGGAAATTTATATTTATTAAATAAAAGTTTAAAAAAGGGCATTATTTTGGGGAGTATTCATTGTGGCAGAGTAGGAACCCCATCACCTGAGACACCCACATCTCCCCTCAGAGGGCTGGCTCGAGCCCTGCTGCTTCGCTTCCCACCTTGCTCCCTGCTAATGAACCTGAGAAGCAGCGAATGATGGCTCAAATACTGGAGTTCCTGCCACCCACACTGCAGGCCCAGACAAAGCTCGATCTCTTTCTCTCTGTGTGTCAGTCTGCCTTTCAAATAAATAAATAAATATTTTTTAAAAAAACTATTTCTGAAAATATCAGTTTCTATGAATATACTATGAGCAATCCAAGTTTTTCTAATACTCAGGTCCTCTAAAATTAGAAAGCCCATTTGAAATTTCTTGAAAATATATTTATAATTTTTTTTTAAAAAGACTTATTTTTATTTATTTGAAAGAGTTACAGAGAGAGGTAGAAACAGAGAGAGAGAGGTCAGCCATCTGCTGGTTTACTCCCCAAATGGCTACAACAGCCAGAGCTTAGCCTATCCAAAGTCAGGAGCCAGGAGCTTCTTCCGGGTCTCCCACGTGGGTATAAGGGCCCAAGGACTTGATCCATCTTCTGCTGCTTTCCCAGGTGCATTAGCAGGGAGCTGGATCAGAAGTAAAGCAGCCAGGACTCAAACTGGTGCCTATATGGGATGCCAGAGCTTCAGGCTGGGTCTTTAACCTGCTGTACCACAGCATCAGCCCCTATTTATAGTCTTAGAGTTGTTCAATCATATACTCTCTTAACTTTAATATTTAGCTTAAGTAACTAAATGTGTTCTTAACTTTATTCTTTCGTATTTTTTGTATCTACACAAATAAAGAGGAACTTAAGAAATTAGATTCTAATGCAGGCGCTGTGACAAACTAGGCTAAGCCTCCACCTGTAGCACCAACATCCCATATGGGTGCCAGTTCTAATCCCTGCTGCTCCTTTTCCAATCCAGCCCTCTGCTGTGGCTTGGAAAGCAGTAGAAGATGATCCAAGTGCTGGCACCCATGCACTTGCGTGGGAGACTTGGAAGAAGCTCCTGGCTCCTGGCTTCGGATGAGCCATTACAGCCATTTTGAGAATGAAACAGCAGACAGTCTCTCTCTGTGTGTGTCTCTCCCTCTCTCTGTCAGTAACTCTATCTCTCTACCTGTCAAATTAAAAAAAAAAGAAGAAGAAATTAGATTCTGTGCTAATATTATTAATCTCATATTTTCTGGAGAAGGCAATTTGTATTCAGTGAACACCAAGGCATCAGAATAAGGAATGAATTTCAGTTCAACGTTGTAGAATAGGTTACAGGAGTAACTCACGTTACACAGAGGTGTGTAGATAAATATAGATTCATAACTTTATCTAAAACTCCTCTGATCTTCCTCAAAGCTCTTCCTTGCTACATGCTATGGAGGATTTTTAACAAAGAAATTGGGTCTGATTTAGTTCAGCTGAGCCAGTAATTTCTATCAGGCACCAAGGTGTCACCCACCTTGATCCCTTCAAAGATGGTGCTTGGGATGTGAGAAACGTTCACATCAATTCTTGATGCTGAAAGAGGCACCTGAGGAGGTCACGCTACACTTTTGTGTCCTATTAGCTGTTGTCCCTAAAATATCACCAGTCTGGCGTCTCCTGGGGCATTCTAGCAATACACCTAGAGTCCTTACTCTCCACCATGTTGGGACAGAGCCTGCCGCTCACTGAGCTCCTCGGCTCTGCTGGTGGCATTGCAGGCTCTCCAAGGCTCTCCTCGGTCTGCAGGTGCCAGGGCAGGTTTGCTGCTTCTCATTCAGAACATAAGCCACGAGGAAACTGAAGCAATGTGGACACCCTATATGTCTGACCATGCTGGCTTGCCCTGTGGACTGCACTGGAGGCCCCGAGCCTCGCTCTCTCTATGTTGCCTCAGCATCTCCCTGCCTCAGGCTCTCCTCTCTAAAGATGAGCAGTTGCCAGAGACTATCAGCTATGAGTGTCCGCCGGCTGCTGTAGCACACCCCTCCGTAGACCCAGGTCAGAGGGCAGCAGAAAGGTTGATGCAGCTCTTTCCAGCTCCCACATGTTCTTTCCTATCTTACCCTTGTCTAAGGTTAAATTACATGAACTCCTCTTTCTCTTTCTCTCTCTTTATTTTTTATTTCAGAGGCAAGAAGACAGACAGACAAAGAGAGAGAGAGAGCACTCTCATTGACTGGGTCATAATGCACATGCCTCCAAAGGCTGGGGCTGGGCTAGGGTCAGAACCAGGAGCCATGAACTTAATTCCTGTTTCCCAGCTGGGTGCCAGGAACCCAGAGATTTGACCATCACTTCCTCCTGCCACTGTCTGCATTTGCAGAAAGCTGCAGGCAGGAGCCAGAGCTGCGAATCCAGCCGGTGTGGAACATGGGCCTCTGGAACCTGCAGGCTCAACACCAGCTCCCCTTCTTGGCCATTGCATATTGCTCATAAATAAAAATTCTGTGACCTAGTTTGGCAAGGCCTGGCATTTTATATTACTGGTTGGGAGTTACAGAAATTTAGAGAATCTTTTCTGCTTCAACAGTCTGTCTGACTTTTAAAGCAATTGATTTGATGGAAGATCTGATTTCAAATAACAATAAAAGTGAGTTTTTTTTTCCTTTTCCTAACAATCCTAATCCCAATTTCACCCTAAAGCACATGAGTGCCTTGATCTGACTTGGGAGAACTGTTTGTACATCAAAAAAAATTTTTTTAAAGATTTATTTTATTTATTTGAAAGAGAGAGGTAGAGACAGAGAGAGAGAGGTCTTCTATCTGCTGGTTCACTCTCCAGATGGCTGCAATGGCCAGAGCTGCGCTGATCTGAAGCCAGCAGCCAGGAGCTTCCTCCAGGTCTCCCACATGGGTGCAGGGGCCCAAGGACTTGGGCCATCTTCCACTACTATCCCAGGTCATAGCAGAAGAGCTGGATCAGAAAAGGAGCAGTCTGGACTAGAACTGGCGCCCATAAGGGATACTGGTGCTTCAGGCCAGGGTGTTAACCCACTGTGCCACAGCACCGGCCCCATCAAAAAAATTTTTTTTAAAAACTTTTTAAAAATTTTTTCTAAGTAGTATTTCAGTTTATTTTACTATACTTAACAAATTTTCCTCAGTATTAATTTACCAAATAAGGAGAATATTGGAATCAGTGGCTTGAACGGAACACTGATAGCCTATAATGAGTTTCAACTATTAGCAAGCACTCTATATTCAGAGGTTGAATAATTCAATAGCATTTGTCAAAATATACATTGAGCTCATATTGTAAGCTGGGCACCTCTCTTGGTACTGGGGAAAGATTCTGTGAACGAAAGATAGGCAAGGCCTCTGTTCTGGAGATAAAATTCTGGGGAGATATATTTACATTCATATACCTACATACGCACATTAGAAAACCAGAGTGAGAAGTGCCCAAGGAAAGAATCAGAGTAGAGTGGTGTGGTTCATGAGAATGGGTGACTTTTATGTGGAATGGTTCTCTCAAGCCCCTCGGAGGAGATGGACTGTGAAGCTGAAATCAGAATGACAAGAAGGAGCCAGCTTGGTATATAAAGATGTGCAAAGAAATGGCCATTTAAAAGGCCCTAGAGGGCAAAATAAACCAAAGCTTAGCAGGTTCAAGAAACTTGGAGAAAAGCATCCTCAATGTGGCTCAAGGGTGCACTGAGAGGAGAAAAGTAGAATGAAATCAGAAAGGTCAGTGGGGCCAATTATGTAGGGCTTTGTGGACAAACAGAAAGGGTTTGGGTTTTATAGTGCGTATAGCGTGGAGCCCTGGGGAGGTTTAACAGTGCTGGGGGGAAGGGAGGATTTCATCTTTGGATGAAAACGGAAGGAGGCAAAAACGGAAGCCAGGGTCACTATAGCAATCTGGGCATGAGATACTATCAGAAACAGAAAGTAGATTCTTTGTGGGTGTTTTGGTGATGAACTTATCAATGGGTGAGGAAAAGAGGACTAAAGAGAAATTTCTTTGTGTTTGGCAATCTCTGCTGAATAAGAACATTTCAATTTCCAGTCTGCGTAATCAGTGGTTTTGGATCCTGTCTCCAGTTCAGATTCAACTCCTGCTACAAAGAGAGACAAGTGCAAGATGCAGCTCTGTCTCTCCTAGAAGGAAAAGAGAAAGGGGGCAAATGCCACGAACAGGAGGAGTGACTTCCTCCGCCAACCAGCAAATAGGTAAATGGAAAGAGAAGGCATCCTCTGAAGAAAGCTGAAGGCAAAGTTTCAGTTAGGTCCACCTGGGATCAAAAGCAACTGTCTTTCCCATGTTCTGCTTTTCCCTGTTTATTCCTCACATTCTACTTTTCAACTCCCAGCTCCCCAGGCTGCTTCTCCATCTTTTCATTTTTCTTCTTAAATTTTTAAATCTTGCCCCTCTCCGCTACCACCATCATCGCATCATCAGCCTCATTACTGAACTGGCACACGATTCTTATCCAAATTATTTCTCATAACTTCCAGCGAGGAAGTTATTATAGCCCCTCGATGGGTGGGGTTAGGGTGGGCGAGATGCAGTGGCTTGCCCAAGGCTGCGAGGCCAGGCAGGAGCAGAGTCAAGATGTGAAAGCAGGTGGACCTGTCACAGGCTGTTGTCTGTTGTTCTGTTGCCCCTGTCCTTCCCTGTCCCTCGCTCTCTCTCCCTGTCCTTCCCCCTCCTTCTTCTCTTCTTGGAACTCCCCTGGCCTGCCTGTCCTCCTCTCTCCTGACTGCTGCCCTTTCTTCTTCTACTTTAGTTACACTGCTCCTGCCTGGTTCCTCTCCCCAACCTCACCATGACCAATCTGAAACCTGCTATTATTACGAGTAGAAAATAGAAGTCCAGACTGTTGGAATCAAACCAGTGTGGCCCCCACCCTCACTCCACAAAAATCACTGCTCCTGACACAGACACAGACTGAGGTTGGGACCTGATCTTTTGTTGTTGTCACCAGTGTGGGTCCCGCCCCAGTCTCACACCAGCACTGTTCCATTTTCAGAGAGCCCTCCTTCTGGCCTGGCCTCCAGCCCAGTCCCTGTGTACCTGTGGGCCTTTTGTCACATGCCCAGGGTTACAACCACTTAAAAGATCATGGTACACCTTCCCACATCACTTACCCAGTATAATTCGAATGAAAGATAACACTGAGCCTAAAAGTAACGGAAAGAAAGCTAAAAATCAAATTATGATCATCCTGCAATACTTCTATGCTTATATATGCATATCTTAACTTCATTCCCAAAAAATAAATAATGTACCTGTAGTTTGCTACTGCCCCAAGCACAGCTGAGTCTAACTGTGAGATAATCCAACTACATAATTAAGATAACTGGAAAATGACTAGGGGCAGATTTAGTGGTGTATAAATTAAAAAAAAAAAAAGAGTGATCCAGGTAAGTAATGAACTTCCGTGGTGCTCACTCTGAGCTAGACAGGTGGTAGGCCATTCAACTGTATTCCTTACAGCAAACATTTTAGATAATTGCTAGTACTATTCCTGTTCTATGGATGAGGCCGTAAGTCTCTAGGACAGTAAATTAATTTCCAGGACTTGAATTGGCTCTGTTGTCTTTGCAATCAGAGTGAGCTTTTATCCCCTGTGCATCCTGCCTTAAAAAAGCAGTGTACATACTACAAAGTTCTTATATGCTGAAGCATATAGCTGACTATGAAATTAAGGTCTTAACATATTTCTCTTTTTCTAAAATCCTTTCAGAAAGTCATTACATTAGAACGTCATCACTAGCACTTTCTGTAATATTAGCAATAAATTTAGTCGCTGCAAAACAGCTATTCTATGTATCCTTAAGCCCCTGGGTTCTGTTTTTGTTTGTTTTCAGTATCTTTATAAGCCATTCCTTTCAGTAAAAAAAAAATATGGCACATTTTACAAAAGTAAATACAGAGTAATTTATCTTTGAGGGAGCCTTAGGCTACAAATGTATGTTTCAGGATTTGCAACCCACAGGCAGTTGTACACAAAAGAGAAACATTCAGTCATTTGCTCTACCATCAGACAGGCATCTTTCAAGGATAAGTAAGTTTCAACTTCCCTGTTAATCGACTAGAGCCATTTCTCAAGTAGATCTGAAGATCAATGGCAAATGACAAGTTTCTACTGTTGGTCCAACAATCAGTCGCACCAGGTACAAAACTCCAGCCAGGAAGGAAAAGGTTTAAACAGCAGTGAATGAAGATGGAAGGAAAGTTATGGAAAGAATGCATTGGAAGCTGTCTTCTTTATTCACGTGGTAAGCCCTGAGAGCTCAGACCGTCAAGGGCACCGATGGGGCCGATTGCATGGCCTCATGATAGAAAGTACGGTCTTCAGCCAGTAACTCCAAGCTTGCAACCCTTTCCTGTGCTACCAGCATGACTCCTGGCAATGTCGCTACACTACAAAGGCAGTGCTTCGGGAATGCCTTGTTGGGCCTTGTTTAAAACCAATGAGCAGTGCAATATTCATGAGGAGTTGAGCTGCATCTTGCTCTCAGGTGGGAACATATTTTGAGCATGTTGTGAGGGTTTCTAATCACAGAAAGTGATTGAGAAATACAGGACACTCATGTGAAGATGATGCACGCACACCCAAACACGGATGCATCTTACGTCTTGCTCTGCTGGGTACTGAAAAACATCAGTAATGCACTTGAAGAGATGGAGTACCATAGATACTGTTAAAATGATATGAATTCAAGGTCAAAACATTCAGAAGTCTCATGCGTTTTAGACTTAATTATAAATTATGATATTCGTGTAATATGCTTAAATGAGCAGTTCATCCAATCCAATTACCATGGAGTTTTAAGTCTGTGTTCCTTACACAAATTAGTGATCTTAATACTTGAATTGTGCACTCCACTTTCAAATAAGTGATTTAAAGATATGGCTTCATGAACACTTTACTTCCTCATAATATCTGGTACTTGGTAAAGACAAGTAGAAACCAGCCATCTGGGAAGAATGCATTAGAAAAAAAGGAGAAAAAGTTAGAGTGCACGTGCAATGAGAATTGTCATTCTCAACAAGCCTTGATTGGTTTGTGTGGAAACAGGCCAACAAGCCCTCTGTCAAATCTGGAAAAATGTCCCTAGTCAGGTAATATTTTCCTTGTCTGCACATATTTTTATGGTTTGCATTATCACTTGCTATTTATAGAAAGACACACCAGCTACCTCAACCTGGAACCTGCCGACTTTCCCATCTGCACAATAACTCATAGTTGGTGCCTCCCTGTCCCCTGCAGAGCTCAGGACACCAGCGAGGGCTCAAGGCAGACTACAGAAGAATCAACCATTTCAAACGTGCATTTGGTTAATGTCTGGGGACACAAGGTTACAGTGAACAAAAGAGAGCACCTTTTATACTCAAGTGATGGATTTTGTGTTCCTAGTGCGGGGATGCTGCATGGTGCTGAAAACAAAGGAGCCTTTGAGTCGTCTTGGCCTGGGGGCTTCAGCAGTCAACACTAACTTTAAGAAGAGCCTTGTGTAACCCCTTCTGACTTGGAGAAGAAGTCAAAACTCCTTTTCACAGTCTCTCAACCATCTAATTCCTCTCCACCGAGGAACACACCAGGGACAACTCTGAAATAAGGGCAATCTCCGTGACCACAGGTTTCTTTCCTTGTGGAATGAAGGCTGACTCAAAGAGCAAAGCTCAAAATCTACAGTTACAGCTCAAAAAATACAGGCTTGCATCTTACGGTGTCTGTGCAATCTTTTATTTAAGAGAGAAGCCCCATTTTGATTGAGAAAACATAGTGTTGGAAAGCTATGAAACAAGAAATCGAAGCAAAACACCCAGGGTATATATTTAATTCAGAAATGACTATCTAGTAAAAATGATGGTTACCAGGCCGGCGCCGCGGCTCACTAGGCTAATCCTCCGCCTAGCGGCGCCGGCACACCGGGTTCTAGTCCCGGTCGGGGCGCCGGATTCTGTCCCGGTTGCCCCTCTTCCAGGCCAGCCCTCTGCTGTGGCCAGGGAGTGCAGTGGAGGATGGCCCAGGTGCTTGGGCCCTGCACCCCATGGGAGACCAGGAAAAGCACCTGGCTCCTGGCTCCTGCCATCGGATCAGCGCGGTGCGCCGGCCGCAGCGCGCCGGCCGCGGCGGCCATTGGAGGGTGAACCAACGGCAAAGGAAGACCTTTCTCTCTGTCTCTCTCTCTCACTGTCCACTCTGCCTGTCAAAAAAAAAAAAAAAAAAAATGATGGTTACCAGAGAGCAAGAAAGGGGGCAGTGAAGAAGGTGAAGAAAGAGTAGTTAATGGGCACAGGAGAGACCTCTCATGTTCTACGGCACGGGAGGATAACTATGAGTTGTAGATTACGAAACAGCTATCACAAAACACAGAGGATTTTGAATGCTCCCAAGCCAAATAAATGGTATTCAAGGATATTTGAGGTGATGGATATGCCAATTATCTTGATCTGATTGTTGCACATTGTATACATATTTTCAATGAAATTTCACACTTTGACCCCTAAATATGCACAACTCTGCACAATTACAAATTTAAAGGATATTTATCTAATGCTTTCCTTCTACCTTATTTTTTTCTTAAAGATTTACTTATTTACTTTCAAGGCAGAGTGATAGAGAGGGAGAGGCAGAGAGGTCTTCCATCTGCTGGTTCACTCTCCAAATAACCTCAATAGCCAGGGCTGGGAGAGACAGAGGGCAAGAGCCTGGAGCTCCATCTTGGTTTCCCACATGGGTGGCAGGGAACCAAGTATTTGTGCCATCTTCTGCTGCTTTCCCAGGCACATTAGCAGGGATCTGGATTAGAAGCAGAGCAGCCAGGTCTCCAATGGGCACTCTGAAATGAGATGCTGGCAGTACAGGCAGCGACTCAACCTGCTGCACCACAACGCCAACCCTGAATTCATCATCTCCTGCCTCCCAGGAGCATTAGCAAGAAGCTGGATCGAAAGCTCAAAGAAGGCAGGACTTGAACCAGGAACTCTGATATGGGAAGCTGTCATCCCCTGCAGGCCCTTACTGCTCTGTACCACAATACTCACTCTTCCTTTTACTCTACAAGGTAGAAATACAATACAAAAGAGAGAAAGCATTATTTTTTCCTTTGTCATTTTCTATAATTTCCTTGGTACAATTGTGAGTGCCAGCATAGAAATATCACATTTCTACGTGAATTTTAAAACACTGGTAGGGGTTGCTGCTGTAGCATAGCAACTAAAGCCACCACTTGCAGTGCCAGCATCCCATTATGGGGACTGGTTTGTGTCCTGGCTGCTCCACTTCTGATCCAACTCCCTGCTAATGCACCTGGGAAAGCTGCAGAAGATGGTCCAAGTGTTTGGGCCTCTGCACCCACTTGGGAATCTTAGAAGAAGCTCCTGGCTCCTTGTTTTGGATCAACCCAGCTCCAGCCATTGTAGCCATTTGGGGAGTTAACCAGCAGATGAAAGATCTCTCTCTCTTCCTCTCTCTCTCTCTCTCTCTCTCTCTCTGTGTGTGTGTGAGTGCGTGTGTGCCTCTACCTCTCCCTCACTGTAACTCTGCCTTTCAAATAAATAAAAATAAATTAAATTAAATCAAAAACTTAAAAAAGTGTTCCATACCCTTTATGTTTCTCCCACAATCTGTTTTAATTTACCTGTCCACCTTACCTCTCATCATCTACTTGATCATTCATTCACGTACTGCTCAGTGAACAAAATTCCCAAATGTCTAACCTCAAACCTTAGTCCACACTAGGGGCTCAAACATTTGTCAGTTGATTAACTGACTTCTAATACTTTCTCACTTAGCACTCAAAATGCTTAACTGAAGTTCTATGTCTTTCAAAATCAACACAGAGTGTTTAATACAATGACCAGATGATAAGTATTCAGTAAAGTATTCCTTGTATTAATACTGTCCAAAACCCACTATTATAAAGGGAATTGGTAATAATATATCTATCCATTTTCTCCATAAATATATTTTCAAGGAGAAAATTAAATCAAATTTAATTTTTCTGTAAGTTAAACCCAGACAATATGTTCCTGTCACAAGACTGAACTTTCCCCTTTCAAATCTAATTAAGAACCACATTCTTAATGTTGTTTAGGCTTTTCTAGGCTCTAAGAAGTTTGGAACAAGTTTTCATCATCGTAGATAATTTCCAACATATCACTGTAGAGATATTTTTCAGCCCTGAAACAAGGAATATACATGCCATTATTCTGTGCCACTAGTTTCTCTCTTTGCAACAAGCTTCACACTGGAAAGTGATCTACACTCTGCCCAAGCTTGAATATTGCCTTGGGTTAACAGCTTGTGACAAGCAAGCAAAACCAGTGGTCACATTTATATCACACAGTGAAGCTGGGAAAGATATCTTTGAATGTAAGATTTTTTTTACCATTACTTGAAATTTTATGGTATTTATATTTTTCTAATTTTTATAATATAAAGGATAATGGAAATTACATAGCCTGCATCTGTTATTCCTAAAGACAGCCTTCTAATGATGCTATACGTAGGTATTTGCCTGTGAGTTTTAGAGTTCAAAGTGCAGGCATCAGATGAGTATCTTGTATCAAAAAGTGAGGTCTTCCCTTGATCTATATTCTTTTACTTACTGAGATCAAAGGTGACCATACAGTCCCCAATCGCATCCATAAAACTTGAAAAATATTAAATTGATACAGCTTTTAAAATCAAATATTTTGATTTGTAAGGATTTTCCTAGTACACACTTGTTTTTTTGCCAAGGGCCATTTCTATAAAACATAAAGCTATTCTATTTCTCAAACCATAGTTCCAAATCAAAATCATTTCTTAACAGAGATTTTTATTCACCCCAGAGGAAAAATCCATTAGGCTCCATTTTTTTCTGGCTATGACCTACAATTGTCAAGTCTGAGCATAGCTTAAGATCTAAATATTTGTGTGTCACTCCTGCAGAGTAACCAACTTCTGCTCTACAATATTACTTGAACCCTTAATAGGTATAATCCATTCCACAGAAAGCTTAGTGTTCTACATTTTATCTTCTGGAGCTCTTTCACAATGGATGTCTGTTTTACTGGCAGTGAATCCTTCAATAGAGCAATTACTACAAATTGACTGTACTAACATTAGCATCAAGAAGCATACTCATTGTACACACATCAGCACTCTTGCAGAAATCACATTTGTAAGCACGGGGATAGCAGAGACAACGGGATGAAAATTTTTGCTTATAGGTAATTGCCCAGGAAAACCTACAGCAAGTTCATAGACCACCTTGCATAACAATTCAAGGACATTGTTTCATTTAAAAAAAAATTATCCAAGGCCACACTAGATACAGATTCAAGAGAAGGGCTCTCAGATAATAATCCAAGGACAGCGTTTTCAAACGCTATCAAATTGAGTGAAGGTTATATGCATAGTTTGACTTATTTTATATGCATCTATGAAAAAAAAAACCCAAGATATGTACAATCCTTAAAAATCCTTATCTCAAGTATTAGTCACAAGGTCATCTTTTGATGAACAACAACAAGCAAGATTACAGTTCTCTTTGAATTTTAGTTTGCAAAGGGATATTCACATTCAGAAGAGATTAGATTCCTCCCGCAGCTCACACAGAGACATAATTAATGGTACAAAGATCCAGGCAATTTACTTCCCCCCAAGCCAGAATAAGGTTTCATATGAGATCCATAAAATAACCCCAAACTTTCTTAAATCCGTTTATCTTTTAAGACATTGTTGTCAATTCATAATACACACACACACACACACACACACAGAGTGAGAGAGAGAGAGAATCTAGTTATAAAACATCAATACGGCCCATCCAGATTCCAAATCATAGCTCATCCTTCATATTTTCCCTTCAATTTGTGTCAATTTGCAGTTCCACATTTTTAGGTATCTACTGTTTACCACAAGGTTATGACTATAGATGGCAGTGGGCTAGCCAATTAAACCAACTGAAGTTTACTTCACCAAGGACTGTAACTTCTTTTTCTTTTATAAGCTTTTTTTATTTATTTATTTGACAGGTAGAGTTATAGACAGTGAGAGAGAGAGACAGAAAGAAAGGTCTTCCTTCCATTGGTTTACTCCCCAAATGGCCGCCACGGCCGGCGCTGCGCTGATCCAAAGCCAGGAGCCAGGTGCTTTTTCCTGGTCTCCCACGTGGGTGCAGGGGCCAAGCACTTGGGCCATCCTCCACTGCACTCCTGGGCCACAGCAGAGAGCTGGACTGGAAGAGGGGCAACAGGGACTAGAACCGGCGCCCATATGGGATGCCAGCGCCACAGGCGGAGGATTAACCAAGTGAGCCACGGTGCCAACCCCAAAGGACTGTAACTTCTAATCTCTGCTCCAAACCCAACCACCCAAGCCCCTGGCAACTGCCATTCTTTTCTCTGTCCCTATGAATGTGACTATTCTACTTACCTAATTTAAGTGCAATTATGTAGTTATTTGTTCTAGCACAGTGACATCAAGGTTCATGTTGTAGCATGTATCAGAATTCCCTTCCTTCTTAAGGCTGAATAATTATCCTGTATATGTATGTATAAGACACATTTTGTTTATCAATCATCTGCCAATGGGCACTTGGGTTGCTTCCACTTTTTGGCTATTGTGAATAATGGATGTGCAAGGCTGTTCAAGTCTCTGCTTTCAATCCTCTTGGTGACATACCTTGAAGTGGAACTGCTGACATCTATAGCAGTTTTATATTCAATTTTTGTGAGGACTTGTCACACAATGTTCCACAATACCAGCATCATTTTCCATCCTGACCAGCAATTCACAAGCATTCCAATTTCTCCATATCTTCTGCAATATTTGTTATTTTCTACTTTTTTTTTTTCATAGAACCACCCTAAATGTGAAGTCTCACGTGTTTTTAGGAGGGATTTGAACACACGTTCCTGGCCCTATGAGAACACACACTGATTTATCACATGACCATGGGCACCCAGGAGGACAGGTGACACACAATGCATGCATAGTGAACATTTGTTAGTAGTAACACAGAAGGTTAAATTCCATGAAAGAGTCTTTATCTTTGTCCTGGGGGTAAGAGGAAGCTACTGCAAATTTAGAGAAAGTAAATGTGGTGAAAAATAGGAAAATTTTTCTGGAGGTGAATCCACACAGGAAATGGCAAGAGAAGTCATGAACTCATGAAACAATAGAGTAACATCAACTCAAGAGAGTTTGTAAAACAAAAGGTAGAATCTGGTAAAAGTGAGGGCAAGGGGGCCAGCATTGTGGCACAGCGGGTGAACAACGCAAGTATCCCAAGTGAACACTAGCTTGAGTCCTGGCTGTTCCCCTCCAGATCCAGCTCCCTGCTAATGCTCCTGGGAGGGCAGCAGAAGATGATCCAAGTACTTGGGCCCCTGCCACCCATTTAATGGGAGACTGAGATGGCATTCCAGGATGCTGGCTTCAGCCTGGCCCAACCCTGCCCATTGTGGCCAACTAGGGGAGTGAATCAGCATGCATGGAAGATTTCAAGATCTCTCTCTCTCTCTCTCTCTCTCTCTTTCTCTCCCCTCTCTTCCCTCTCTTCCCTCTCTTCCCTCTCTCTCCTCTCCCCCCTCCCCTCTCTATCACTCTGCCTTTCAAATAAGTAAGTTAAAAAGTGAGGGAAAAAGGAATGGAAACTCTGTAAGTTCAGTATCATGGGTAATTGGCAGACAGCAATGATAGTGAGTGATGTTTTTAATGTGAGTGTAGGGGACGGCACTGTGGTTCAGCGGGTTAAAGCCCCAGCCTGCAGTGCCGGCATCCCATATGGGCTCCAGTTTGAGTCCCAGCTGCTCTGACCATTGCAGTCATTTTGGGAGCGGAATGGAAGACTTCTCTCTCTCTCTCTGCCTCTCCTCTCTCGGTATAACTCTTTCAAATAAATATGCTGTTATTCCCAAGCGACTCATCTCAGTACTCCGCTAGTCCATCCACCTTGCTTTGCTGACGTCCTTTGCCCAGGTTATGCTTTGGACCAGAATGTGTTTTTTTTGTTTTGTTTTGTTTTGTTTTTGTCTTCACAAATCATCAGATGCTTTTGGCTCAATCAGTGACCCATCTTATCACACCTGAGGTCTTACACAAAGCCTCCCAAGTTCCCTTTCCTACCCACGGTTGCCTAGACCAGTGCTTCCAGTGAAAACCTCCTGTCTGGACAAGTAGCACTACAAATGCAACTGCATGCTGGTTTAGCGACCGTTCCCTTGTCTGTATGTCCTATTTGAGGCTTTTCGTGTAAATATTGTCTGTGAAACTTTGAACTCAGTTTGCCCTTTAGAGCAACCAACATGATGCTCTCTGATGAAGTGGTATTTAACAAACTGTACATGGCCAGCGCCGTGGCTCAATAGGCTAATCCTCCACCTGCAGCACCAGCACCCCAGGTTCTAGTCCCAGTCGGGGTACCAGATTCTGTCCCGGTTGCTCCTCTTCCAGGCCAGCTCTCTGCTGTGGCCAGGGAGTGCAGTGGAGGACAGCCCAGGTGCTTGGCCCTGTGCCCGCATGGGAGACCAGGAGAAGCACATGGCTCCTGACTTCAGATCAGCGCGGTGCGTCGGCCGCAGTGTGTCGTCCGCAGCGGCCATTGGTGGGGTGAACCAACAGAAAAGGAAGACCTTTCTCTCTGTCTCTCTCACTGTCCAGTATGCCTGTCAAAAAACAAAACAAAACAAAAAACTGTACTGCCCCTTATGTTACATACCTTCAACATACAACTCACAAACTCCTCCATTCGCCTCCAAATCACCAATGGTAGGAATGATGTCTTAATCCTGTGCATCTCTCTGAGTACATGCACCTTAAAGAATCCAGCAATTTTTTTTTTTTTTTTTTTTTACAGGCAGAGTGGACAGTGAGAGAGAGAGACAGAGAGAAAGGTCTTCCTTTGCCGCTGGTTCACCCTCCAATGGCCGCCGCGGCTGGTGCACTGCGGCCGGTGTACCACGCCGATCCGATGGCAGGAGCCAGGTGCTTCTCCTGGTCTCCCATGGGGCAGGGTCCAAGCACTTGGGCCATCCTCCACTGCCTTCCTGGGCCACAGCAGAGAGCTGGCCTGGAAGAGGGGCAACCGGGACAGAATCCGGTGCCCGGACCGGGACTAGAATCCGGTGTGCCGGCGCCAAGGCGGAGGATTAGCCTAGTGAGCCGCAGCGCCGGCCCCAGCAAATGTTTTAAAAATAAATATCCGAAATTGAAGTCTAACATCTTCAGCAAAATAATTTCAGAATCTGCCTACCTGTGATGTTCCTCAGTGTGCATATTAATGATAGAGACAATACAAACGACAGAAAATTTCTGAAACTCATTTTAGGATGAAAAAAAAAAGTTGGCCCTTTGCCAGAATTACAAGAAGCGAAACTTCAACATTTGATTTTCACTTCACTTCATATCCTGGAGAGCTTCTTTCCAGCTAGCTAACAGTTAGTGCATTCTTTCAGCCAGAACTCTGTGGATTACCTTACATGTACCATCATATTTAATTCCTGTTACACCTTCTGGATGAGGCTTTTATTAACCTCATGTTACAGACAAGAAAATTGAAGCATGATGAGGAGCGGTGACTTACTCAAAATAAATTCTTAAGAAGTTGCAGAGCCATTTATACTCTGACAATATAACCAAATGAAAAAATGGAATGAGGGTTTGTTTCCTGAAACACTGAGACTTGATGTTGTGCATCAGTGGCTATTCCGGCTACAAACAGGATGACAGGTGCAGAGGAAGGGCGTGAAACATAAGAATACAAAAGTGTACAGGGAAGTCCAGCCCTGGCCCAAGGTTCCAAACTGTGCAGTGAGGATTTTTTCAGATTTCCCTTACTTGACTGGCGCTGAGTCTGGGAGCAAGAGCAGAGCAGTCCATACAGAACATGGGCCCCTTCACATCGACAGAGCACAGATGCTGTGCCATCAGCACTTTTATTTCAAATGGTTATTTGATCCTCAACCACTTTTCAGAGGTTGACTTATCCCATGGATATAATTATCACCTGGTTAATGCTGGTGAGCACTGAAAGTTGACAGCTGACAGAGTCTCAACTTGAGATGAGAAAACTGGTTTGCCTAAGCTCTCAGAGCCAGCAGGTGGCCATACTGTAACTAAAATCCCAAAGCACTTCCTACTACATCGCGCCAGTTCCGAGAGGTTGTCTTCACTTCTATTAACAGCAGCTTCCTTACTTCACAGCAGGTACTTCCATTTAGTTGGTCGGTCTCTTTGTTTATGTTAAGCTCCAGCAAACCCATTAGTCAAAGAGATGTATAAACTGAACATCCAAAGACTCTCTTTTCCAATATAGTTACTTAGAAGGAAAGACACATCTGGTATAACCATAAAGAAGAATATCTTTGCCATTAAATTAGGAGGATGACCTTGGGAAAGCTATGTAACCTCTCCAATCATCTGCTTTGTCATCTGCAGAATGACTGTATCACTTTCCTTACAGGATTATTTTAAGACTTAAAGGTAACAGCAAATGTTATACAGCAGTAATCATGTGCTTCACAACAAGCCTCTAAGGTGTGTAGATAACTATTTTTAATAGATAAGGGCATAAATCAAAAGCATCCCAAAGCAGTGAGTGAGGCATTCAGATTTAAACCCACACTACCTACCTCAAAATCCCGTGACCCCTACAATACTGTAACGTAAAGTACATAGAGCAGAAGCTGGAATACTCATAGGGTAGACCTCACCACAGTGCTCCATCACACCACACTTACCCTTACCCATTTCTAAAAATGCTCCCAAATTGTCATCTGTAATGTTCTACAAAGTGGCACAACCAGATGGCTCACTCCCTGGTAAACTACAATTCACTGTAGAAAATTAAATCTCCTGGGAGCAATACAAAGGAACAGAAAAAGCCTCCACTCATTCCTCCCCCACCCCAACCACCCAGATCTCAGGATACAAAAGTAGATTGTATATGATGGCAAAGTAATGAACTACCCTCAGCCTAAACAAGGGTAAACCCCTGTAGAAAGACCAAGAGAGACTATCTTAAGTATTCCACTAAATAATTTTATTTGGTTTCTGACAATAATTTTTAAAATATTCCGATGTAAGTGTTCCATATTCATTTTGTGATTATCTTGATATTTAAACTGAGTCCCTCTATCAATTTACAAAATTACAGGTCTTCAAATTATGTCTCTTTGATATCCACTACTGTATTATTTGACAATGATTCATTTCTACTTTGGAAAATAATGTAAACGTCTCAGTATGAATGAGGTTTACAGGAAACCTGAGAAGAAAGTCTAATAAATGAAGACTCAAAGGAAATTACTGTTAACTCATTGGCCCTGCTGATAAGTAGCTGATCAAGCGAGCCTTCATCTTTCAAGATTAATTTGGTTTTTAAGTGAGTTTTACTAATAGATGGAATTGCCCTCCCGGCTGGAAGAAGTACAGTTTAAGTGATGGGCTAGCTTGTTAAAACGGGGATATACTCAAGTCAGAGTGGCTTCTTTTGAGATCCAAAGACAAAAGACCAATCAGGGCACAGACTAAGCCACTCTTGCCAGCTGTAGGGTATGAGCAAAGCTCACACAAATGGATCCAAATTTGATTTTATATTCTTACTGTTCTCAAACCAAAATGACCAATTACCTTCTGACTTATAGTTTGTTTTCCTCCAGGTACAAATAGTATGCATCTTTTCATTTCCTCAACATTATCTGCCCAACCTAATTTCTACCCTAAATGGAATCTTAATGCTCTTCTTTTGATAGTGTAATTGTTTCCATGGCAACAAGAAATCTGTGAGAATATTCTCTGCTGCAGGTGAAAATAATTATAAAATATTGATAAACCATCTTACAATACCATTTTCATGTAAACAACAGTACAAAGGGAAATAGAAAAATTAGAAGAAAAATAGCATCCAAAAAAGCAGAAGTGCTTGCAATAAAATGTTTTTCCAGTGGTTTGTTATATTTAAAGAAGAGTCAAATTGAGAGAGGACTTCAGATAATCATACCACTTGATTAATCATCGTTAATAAAGTACATTTCTTTATAGTTTATGAAAAACAAAAGAAACGGGTTCCTTTTTTAAGGAGTACAATGGATTGAGTTTATGGTTCCTTTGCAAATTCACTGGGAGGAAATGACATATATGGGAATAAAAAGAAATGATTCCAGAGCTTGCCTGAAGCACTATAAATGTTATGCGAATCTTTAGATAGAGCTTCTCAGACAATGTTCACAACCTTAAATTTAAGGAGCACACTCTGGACCCTGAAATGCAGGAGGCATCACCTTAACATATGCCCTCTCGATTCACTGTCTTATTACCATTCTTCATCTCCTGGAACCAGCAGGTTAGATATGCCTAGAGGAGAGAAGCAGAAGAGTTATGAACCTTGTCTATAGGGGGGTCTTACTAAGGCTCAGGGGATAACACTGATGAGCCCTAGAATGAGGAACTGAATGAGGAATATTCTAGAAAAGATTTGTCTTTAGAGATCCTCAGGCCCCTGGAGGGGGTCAACAGGTCTGCATCACTCTGGTGAGATGCAGGATCTCTGGTCTCTAAATTTAGAGTCCAAGAGGAGATTACAGATGCACAGAATTTTCTCCCTCCATCCTCAAGATTAGGATCACACAGAGAGATTGGGGAAGCAGAATTTTCTCCCTCGTGTCTTGGACTCACACATCACTGAGCACACACAGTTACCTCCTACCACCTTGAGAAAAAGAGAGAGAAAATACAAATGACTATTATCAAAAATGAAAGCAATATATTCCACAAACCTTAAAAGTAAAGACATATCATACAAAGAGTAATATCAATAAATTTGGTAACAAATTAAATTGAAAAATCCCCCAAATAACACAAATTATTAAAACTGATTTAGGAAAAGGGTCTTAATATGAATTTTAAAAATGTATTCATCATAATATATTAATATTATTAACTTCTAAACAATTGAATTCATAATTTAAAATCTTCTCACAAAGAAAAGTCTAAGTTCAGGTAACCTCACTGGTGAAGTATACCAGGCATTTAAATAACAATTTTATAGATAGAGGGAGGGCACTTGGCCTAGTGGTTAAACTACCAGTTAGGACATTTTCAGCTAACATTAGAGTGCCAGGGTTCAATGTTCAGCTCCTGCTCCCAATTCCAGTTTCCTGCTAATGTGCACCCTCAGGGGCAGCAGTGATGGTTCAAGTAGTTGAGATCCCTGAATTTAGTACCTGACTCCCAGCAAACAGATAATTGAAATAATATCAACAGCTCTTTCTGAAAATAGTAGGGAAGGGAATGCTTTTGAATATTGCATTTTTTGAGAACAATATAATTCCTACATCAAAACCTAGCAATAGCATTACAACAAAGAAAAGAAAACTACAAGCCAACATCACCCCTTATGAACTTAGACCTACAAATGCTTAACAAATTCTTAATAACTCAAATTTATAAATATATAAAAAGATCAATCCATCATGACCAACTGGTGTTTATCTCAGGAAATGAGACTAGCTTACCATTTGAAAACTAATCAGCACAACTCACTGCATTAAGATAATAAAGATTAAATTAAAACCATATGATCATTGTAGTAGACATAGAATAGTTTAACAAAATTTTATATTCATTTGTAGTACAAAGAAAAATCTCACAACAGCTTTCCAAATTCTATAAAAGCTGACTACAAAAGGAAATACACACACACATACACACACACACAAATGGGAAACACCAAAACCCCATGGCTGAGAGTATATCTAGGGATTAAACAATGAGCATCAACTACTTTGTTCCTCTAAGATTAGGATATCCATTCTCATCACTTCAATATTGAACTGGAGTCCTACCAAATGCAATAGGGCAAAAATAAAAAGGAATTAAAAATTAAAAAGGAAGTAAAGTAAATCTCTATTCAGAGAAGGAATTCATTTAGTAAAGTCTAGGGTGTCTACAAAAGCAACTATTGCTGAATTTATCAAGGTTGCATGATACAAAGTCAATACACAGAATCAGTTGAGTTCCTCCAATAGCAACAAATAACTGAAAAACAAAATTAAGGAAACAATACTATATACAAGAAAACCAAAAACATGACATTCTGAGTGTCTTTGCAAAGTCTGTACATTGAATGGTAAACATTGTTCATAGATATTAAAAAAGACGTAAGTAAATGGAAAGTTATACAGCATGTTCATGAATTCGAAGATTCAGTCCTGCTAAGATATAAATTATCTCCAAGTTTAACTATAGATTTAAAACAACACAGTTCTAAAATATAAGCAGATATTCTGAAGAAATTGACAACCGATTCTAAAATGTATTTAATAATACAAAATATATAGAATAACTAAAACAATCTTGGAAAAGAAGAAAAAAATTTGGAGGACTTACACTAACCTTTAAGAATTTCTGTAAGGCTAATGTTTTTAAGACAGTGCAATGTTGATATAAATACCAAAACTAGATCAATGGAACAGAATAGAAAGTCCAGATACAGACTTATGCATACGTAGATAACTAATTTAAATGAAGGCACCAAAGCATTTCAGTGCAGAAAAGAAAAATGTCTTTTGAACAAATGGTGCTGGGACAACTGCATATCCATTTAGAAAGGAAATGAATGTGACAATTATCTTATCATACACAAAAAATCGATTTGAAATAGATAGCAGACATAAAAACAGAAGCCCAAATTGTAATTTTTTTAGAAAAGAATAAGAATATCTACAAATTTGAAGTAGATAAGAATTTCTTACACTGTGCACATAAAGCACTAACCTTAAAGCATAAGAAATTGGAATTCATGGCAATAAAAACTTTATACATATCACAAGACATTATTGAGAAAATGAGCACACCATCAGTGAACTAGGAAAAACCTTTGCTATAAAGATCCCTAACAAAAGACAAGTGAGCAGAATACATAAAGAATTCCTGAAAAGCAATCAAAAATTCACCACATCAATTCCACCCATGTTGTCATGAAATGACAAGACTTCATATATTTTATGATTGAGGAGTATTTCATAGTATATATGCACCACACTTTTGTAATCAATTCATCAGTGGATAGACACATAGGTTGCTTGTGAACATGGGATTCATGGATCATATCTTAGTTCTATTTTTAGTTTTTGAGTAAACTACACAGTGTTTTCTTTAAAAATAAAATTGCCGTGAACAGAAAGATAACTATCACATGATATCTCACTTGCTGTGGAGTCTGTAATAAAATGTGTGGAGAGGTGATCTCATAGAAGTTAAAAGTATGATGACAGTTACCAGAGATGGAGGAGGGAAAGACTGATTAACAGGCTATAGCTACAGAGGGTAAGAAGTTCTAAGGTTCTATTGCACATTAGAGTGACTATAAATAATGTTAACATGCTATATTTTCTCATTACAATAAATAAACGACAAGATATGATTTTGGATGGTTTCACCATAAAGAAATGTTAAATGATTGAAGAAAAATTTACCCTCATTGGATATTACATAACATATGCATGTATGAAAACTATCACATGGTATCGCAAAAATTTGTGTAACTTTTTGTCTGCTATGAATTTTTTAAATAAAAAAATAAAAATCATAACATGAAATGCTGTCAGGACCAACAGGAGCTCTCCTTCATTGCTGGTAAGTTACAAAATGGAACAGCCACTTTAGTTGACAGTTTGACATTGTCTTACAAAACTAAACATATGCTTACCGTAACTATGATCCAATAATTGTGCTTCTTGGTATTATCAAAAGTTAGTGACAACATTTCCACATAGAACCTGCACATGGGTATTTATAGAGGCATTCATAATTAACAAAATATCTGGTAATTCATAATTACCCAAACTTGGACACAACCAAGATGCACTGCAGCAAGTGAATAGATAAAGAAATTGTGGTATGCAGAGTACTTCAAAAAGTTCATGGAAAACAGAATTAATTAAAAGATGCTTATTTTGGTGTAAAAATTAATGCATAAGAAAGAGTCCTTAAAAAAGTTCATGGAAAATGCTTATTATGAAAAATCATCCATGGGATTCAAAAATTTCAGGCATCAAAACACATTCATCTTTTAATTCCATTTTTCTCCAAATCTTTTGAAGTAGACTTATGGCTAGATATGGAATATTATTCAGTACTAAGAAGAAATTGGCTATTAAGTCATGATCCATATACACATGCACATGTACATTCACACAGAATAGATGCTAAGATTATGTTATGTTTTATTTCAAAAACTATAAAATAAAGTATTAGAATGTTACTATAATAGTAACTACAATATTATGATTTTTAAATATTTATTTATTTGATTAAGTCAACAGAGAAAGAAGGAGAGACAGAGTCAAAAAGTGGGAGAGATCTTCCATCTATTAGTTCACGCCATGTAAGCCCACGACGGTCAGGTTTGGGTTAGGCTGAAGCAACGATCCAGGAACTCCATCTCAGTCTCCAACATAGGCAAGAGGGACCTAAGTACTTGGACCATTTTCTACCGCCTTCCCAGGTACATCAGCGGGAAGCTGGATCAGAACTGGAATAGCCGGGACTCAAACTAGTACTCCAATATGGGATGTGGATGTTACAAGTGGTGACTTATTCCACTACAACAAAATGCTGGCCCCGATATAATATATTTTGATGTGCAGACATGTACATCTTTAAAATTCATTTTGGATATATAATTTCCATGGATAACCTAAAACAAAAATTACGGGGATAGTTACCTGACCAGGTATCAGAACATACCATAAGGCTACCAAAATAAAACAATATAGGGATGATATAAGCAGAAAAAAGAGACACAGAGAAAATCCAGAGAAACATAGTGTAGACACAAGAATTCAATGCTTAACCAGGGGGCAATTCAATTCAGGAGAGAAAAAAATACAATTTATTTAACAAAGTTTCCTTCCAAACTAGATAGCCATCTTGAAAAATTAATCATATCTCATGTCATATACAAACAAATCAGATGGATTCAGGTATTAAATATAATTACAATACTGTTATTTCACAAGAATTTCTGGAGAAGACCTGGATGGGAGCTAATAAAAAATTGTTGTGTGGCAGAAGACACCATTAAAAAAAGAGAGATTAAATAAATAGTAGATGTGTGAACCATGTTTGCAATGCAGATGACAGATAAGGCCTTAAAAGCTATAATTATATGAAGAGAGTTTTTAAAAATTGACAAAAAACAGACAACAAACCAGTAAAAACTGTGCAACAAATATAAATATGCAATTCACAGATCAGCAAACACAAATTTTTAACAAAACAAGGATAATTCAAAATGTGTGTGGAGAATTGAATTAAAGATAAGTTTATTTTGATGCAAATTCTTTTTAAATCCATGCTTAAGAGGGGTTTTCAAAAGGTGATGGAAAATCTGTATTATGAAAAAGTTATATGTGGATTTCTGAAATTTGTACACCAAAATAAAGTATCCTCTAATTTCATTTTCCATGATCTTTTTGAGGTACCCTCTTCTGCATAAATATATATATATTTACTTCACTAACAGAGAAATGTAAATTGAAGTGACAGGACACTATGACTTCCAACCTATCAGACTGACAAAAATTTTAAATAATGATAGCACTATTTACTAGCAATGTTCAGAGTAGTATTTTATACATTGCTGTAGAAATACAATGGTTCTAGAGAGCAACTGGCCAATATTTATTAAAATTCAGAAATATGTAAGCCTTTTGAACTGGCAATCTCTCTTCTGCATGTATATCCCAGACAAACACAGCCACCACATAAGTAAGGTTATATGAATTCTGTTGCTAACTGTGCATTCTTTGTAGTAGCAACTATGTGTGTACACAAAGGCATACATGATGGTAACCCACAGAACATATTATTCAGATATATCTGCTAATATGCAGTCATTTCCAAAAGTCATTACTGAGTGAGAAAAAAGATGCATAAAAAATGTGTAACAAGATTTCACTCTTGTAATGCAAACAAGGACCACAACATACACATATGTGTGTACATCAGTGAACTTCAAAAAGTTAGAGGAAAATAGAATTGAAAGGTAAGTTTATGTTGGTGCAAACTCAAAAATCATTTATATAAACATGTATGCATATATGTATATTATATATATTTGTACAGATATAGGTAATTTAAGTAATTTTTGAGAACAGTATGGAAGAATATATATGAGGAGACTTAGAAATATTCATGAGAAATTCACTTGATTTTTAATTCTATTTGTCCATGAGCTTTTGGAAACCCCTTCATGTAAGTCTACACTAGTTACAGGATTGATTCTCACGAACGCTTTTATCAGTTTAAAGTGCTTGGGGGAAGAGAAGCAAATACAGGAGAGAGGGGATCCAGAGTAGATGACAACTGCAGAAACAAAAAAGGAAAGAAAATATTATGATAATCTCACATAACTGTAAAATTCATGTTTATCTGCGCGTCATTTTACCTGTACAAGCCAAATGTAACCACATTTGGTATTAAGTGTGCTTTTCTAAACTCTTTACCTGTATTCATTTATTTAACTTTCACCAAAACTCAGTGGGGTCCAAACTATTATTATCATCATATACTAAATGGGAAAATCAAGAGGTCTGGCAAATTTCCCAAAGTTACACAATTATTTAGCTCCAGGTCCCGGATTTGAACACACTCATTGTGATACCTTGGTCCACAACCACCAGACATTGGTTGATAACCAATTTATGCCCAACACATATCACTAAGCTAAATACACAAGTTGCAATGTAACTTGTGCAATGTGATTTTATAACCTTCTGTAGCGACAGATATTTGTTTGAGCAAGGAGATGTAGAAATTTAGTCTACAGAGTTTAGCTTGTTAGCTCTGGTATGTGGGCATGGACATCAAGACGATGGTGGAGCAAATTAGTTTTGTTTTCATGAATCATTGAAAACATGATTGACAAACAGCAAGACAGTCTTTTAACATAGAACATAAAATGAATAAACTGCTGAGTTTTTTGTCTTTCTCATTTAGGTCTCTTTGGTATTTAAGCAACATTTGCTCAGTGGGAATTTCAGATATGAATGTTTTACGAAGGAAATAGCATTTAGTATATGGGTAAGATTTTGAAAAATGAGAGGAATAACATGAGAAAAAACCCAGGGTAGAAAACTTCAATGCATCTTTAAGCATATTGACTCAGGAACTTGGGTTACCACAAGTGTTTGTGATGTGTGTGTGTGTGTGTGTGTGTGAAAGCAATGTTATCAACTGATTTTTATGTAGCTTCAAATGCCATTATTAGAAGCACAAGATAGTACTTCAATGAAATTCAAAGAAGTTTATTACAGTGCAAAAAACAGTAAGAGCCACGTGTAGTTTCTTTTCATAATGTGAACTTTCCATGGAATTTTTGAAGACTCCTCGTATTGTTGACTGCACAAGTGGAGTGGGCTCCTGCAAGACTGGACCTCTTAAACTTATATACTAGAGCTATGAGAGGCTGACTTGGATCCAATAACAATACCCGATCCTGTCTTCTCTTTGGCTCCTATGAAGAAGTCCTTGATCAAATACTGGATCCGTGCAAAGGTTGTTTTAGTCCATACACCTTTCGTCCCCTCTTTTCCACAGATATCTGGTAACTGTAGTGAGTCTACAGGGTCTCGGGGCAGGGCTCCCTTTGCCTGCCCTAGGATGCTCGTGCCACCTCTACTCTTCCCAAAACAAAATAAAAGCTCCCATCCACACAGGGGCTATTGGTCCTTTCTCCTGCCCATTTCTGGGCAGCAGCTTCACTTCTGGACCCAGCTGGGTATTCCTGGTACTAAATAGGAAAATCCACAGAGCTGGGGATGCAGATTGGGTCCTTCTGCTCTTTTCTGTCCTAATGACAGACATATCAAAAGAACTCGATGTAGCAAATGAGAGAAAAAAAAACAGCATAATGTAAAATTTAGGCAGATATCTGAGAAAACCTCTGTAACTACATCAACATAACTTCGAGCCACTTCTCATTCAGATTTCCTCAATGGAAAAATTGCTTTGCAAACAAAAATTATTTTTAAAAACTTTGCAAGTGTTCTGCATCCTTCTCATTGTTGGTGAAAATCAATGTCAAAACAAATGTGGGAATTTGGTGTTTATTAGAAGACATTGGCTGGTTGATGGGCTTTATAACCTCAGATGCCAACTATGTTTGTTGCTAGCATGTCCATGCTCACTAACTAGAGCACTCCACTATTGATTACAATTGTTGTGCAGCCATTTGATATAAAATGCTCTCAGCTCGTTCCTTACTCTAAATGCTTCAGTGTCACTCAATTCAAACTATAAAATGCTATTGCAGTGACACATTTACAACCAGAGGGCAGATTTCAAAAGGTTATTCATTACAGGGTCACTGAACTGGCTCACTCACTCCTGCACAGCTGGATAATACAGCAGGTTCTGTTTGTCAATAAGGGTACGCAGGAAGATGTCTTTGTAGTAGAGGGCTGGCCAGAGCCCAAAGAGCCCATTTCTCAAGTTTCCTACTTTATCTAGCCATACTTGAAAAATATACACAACAACAACAACAAAATTAAGCCTTCAAGAAAGTTCCTGAAATATGAGAAGTTTTCTGGAAGGGATTTACACACTTTTTCACAGCAGCAATAACACCATTAATTATGGATCACATTTCAGAGCCACCTCCTTCAACTGAAAATCTGTAGGATGTAGAAATCCACATGCTATCAGCCCTCCTACCCAAACCTGGACATTGTATAACTGCAGTTTCTCTTTGTTTCTAGGATCCTTTTTCATTCATGCGACTCTACTGATACAGCCACTTACAGGCTCACAGCTTCCAGAAGAGAAAGAAGCAAATCACTAATTTTGGAGCTTAAAAAGCCAAAACCTTATATAAAGGTTAAATTGGATGGAATAGTGATCAATGTGAAATCCAGGGTTTTCTTCATTTCTTTTCCATTTTAGAAAAGATAGGTCATCTGGGCTAGAGAAGCAGAGAAGACTCGGGGAGAAGGGAGAGTAGCTGTTCTTAAATCTTTGGAAAGGAGCCCTAAATCTTACCTCAGCTCTAGGTCAAGTTAGGCAAGAAGAAGACTACATATCCCCAGATGGGTCTGGGGGCGTCGAGAGGACCCAAAGGCGACTATGATCTGGAACTTGCTTCAACAAAGCTGGGTAAGAGAGTGTATTTTTTCTTCTTCTTCTTCTTCTTCTTTTTTTTTTTTTTTTTTGTAATTTCAAGTAATATTTTTAGTGCACCTGTGTTTTGAAAGTACATTTCTTTAAAATAGGCTACGCTCTGCTTGGCACGGTAGCATTGAATTGCTGTGGCCACATAAAGTATCCAGACATAACGGGGCTGAGAAAACATTGGAAAATCCCCTGTGGGTCCAGAATGGCACAAGAGAAAAGTTGCATGTTTTTCTCATCTCATGAGAGGGGCTCAGAAATTGCCACACAAAACTTGAGACCCAATGCATAGACTAAGGAAAGCACAGCCATACATGTTGATGATTTAATGACCACAATGTCACAGCAAATGCCACCAAATCTCTATACCAAGAACTCAGATCTTTGAAAAATCCCCAAATTTAGAAGCAAACCTGGGAATTGGGAAGATCTTAAATTGGCACAGAAAAGTCATTTAAAAAATGGAATAAACTGATGAATTAATCAGGTTTCTCCAGAAATGAAATCAATAACATAGATTGAGCAATTAACCCATAGACATGGACTATGATGGTAACTGGCCCAGCCACTCATGGAGAGGAAGAAGCACCATTATGGCACCTGTAAGGAAACATGTGGTGTAATTCAGTAACTCCAAAGGCCTGGGGACCCTATAGTTCTGATGTTGAAAGGCAGAAGAAGATGATTGTCCCAACTCCAGAAGAGAAAGAAAATCTGACTTTCCTCTAAATTTATATTTTATCCAGGCCCTCACTGGATTGGATGGTATATACCTACAATAAGCAAGGGAGAATTTTCCTTACTCAGTTGGCTGACTGAAATGCCAACTTCTTCTAAAGACAACCTCACAGACAAACCTAGAAACAATGCCTTATCAGTTTTCTGGGTATCCCTTAATCCAGCCAACTAAACACATCTATTAACCATCACATTGACCAAGACTAAATTTTCTCTGGGTGGAAAATTAGAAACTTGAAATGAAATTTAAGTTCATTAAGAAAAATCGAATCATATCTCTTAAGCATCTGAGTTTATAAGCTGAGAATAATAATCATTTCACATAACTACCTTAAGCATAATTTTTACTGTTCAAAGATAGATGAAAGTTACTATAAAATATATCTTTAATATCCAACGTCCAATTATTGTCTATCAATGAAAATTCACAATGATTTTTTTTAAAATTTGGGTTCACTTAGAATTTTTGAGATGATAAAGTCTTCCCATCACTTACTGATATGTGTTTGATTATCCTAGAAAATTTGAGTTATGCAGACCGGGAGTTTTGTGGATTTTTTCTTTATGAATCATTTATTATTTGGAAGTCAGAGTTACAGAAAGAAAAGGAAAGACAGAGAGAGACAGACAGACAGACATTTTCCATCCTCTGGTTCACTCCCAAGATGGCCACAATGCCCAGGGCTGGGCCAGAATGAAGCCAGGAGCCAGGAGCCAAGGGCATCTTCTAGGTCTTCCACATTGGTGGCAGGGGTCCATGTGGGCCATCTTCTGCTGCTTTCCCAGGCCATTAGCTGGGTCAGAAGTGCAGCAGCTGGGACTCGAACTTGCTATGCAACAATGCCAGTCCAAAGACCAGGAGATTTTAAAAAGAAAATTACAAGGTGATATCCCACATATGACCTTTTAATAGTAAATTGTTTTTTACAGGCAGTTGTTTCAAAGTATATGATAGAAAAACAGCCCAAACTATAAAGCAAGTTTTTTTTTTGTTTGTTTTTTTAGAATTCACACATTTCAATGAGTTCCATCCATCAAAAAACACATTGGAAAGCCATTGAAATTTAAAGATTAAAGATGCTGAAACTATTTTTGGTTTCCCATTTTTGATTTTGGCTTCTGAGATGGTGGATGAGCCTTAGAAGAAATTAAGTGTTATCACTTAACCAAGTGGCAAGCCATTTAAGAAAAGCAGTCTAAATGTCGTTACAGTCAGGCTTTTTCTTTGATTATGAATAATAATTCCAAGATTGACACATTTATTCAGTAGATTTTTTTTCCCAAACATCATTATCAGAGTTCACAGGACAAAGGCTCTCATTGAAAATATCCAAAACACCATACTTATGAAGTTGTCAGAAATGAAAGAACATGCACACTCATGTAAAAAAGGTAGTTAATGTTACGAACTTCACTCAATGCCTCTCTGATGACTCAGTTCCCCTGACCTTTCATTTGTTCTAAACAGAATATGGTAAAAATAATGTGGTCTCTTTTTTAAAAATCATAATTTATATGCATGTATATAAAGAGAACAGTTTTCGTGTATTTCAAATATACAATTTTAAGAACATAATAATACTTCCCTCCCTCTCCTCCTTCCTAACTTCTTTTTTCTTTTAATTGTTGTGATAACATGTTTCAATTTACTTATAATCACAGGCCTAATATTACACTAAACATAATGTTTAACAAGTAAAAAATAGAAAGACCACTGCTCCAAAGGAATATATCCAAGGGCTATAAACAATAATCAAATCATAGATGTCAATTTCACTCTTATCATTCACTTTTTGTGTGTATCTATCAAAGAAAAGATGTCAGAGATACAAAGCAGCTGGAGTGTTCTCCATGGATAATAATGAAACACACTGAAAAACAGAGGACGCAAGGAGAGGCAGACTATGAGAGGTCTACGGTGAATCTCATGAACAATCTCCCCTTCCCTTTTCACCTTGCCCACCAGAAAGAATTGCATGTGGTGAGTCTGAATGTGCCCAGCCTCACCCTCTAATTTCAGCCATAGGCAAAGTGAATTAACTGAAATGTGTCCCAAATGAGAACTGGAAATGTGATTTTAATATTCATGAGCAGAGTGGAATTTCAATATGGAACAAACATCAGTAAGAACAATAAACAAGCAGAATGGATGCTGCAACTATTGAGCACCAGCCACAACCAACCAACGTGGTCCTACTGCACATCTCTGCTGAATAGCAGCCTTGTTCATGAGTGTTTCTCAAGGGGAGAAATAGATTCTCCCCCACCCCGCCGCCTTTTTTATACACAATGTCTCTATTGCAACTTATTTTGGGGGAAGGTCTATCTTTTGTTTCAGAAAAGGTAAAAGTAATTTCAGGGCCCATGCTGTGGTACAGTGGGTCAAGCCACCACCTGCTGTGGCAGCATTCCCACATGGGCCATGGTTTGGGTCCTGGCTGATCTATTTCTGATCCAGCTCCCTGTCGATGCACCTGGGAAAGCAGCAGAAAATGGCCCAAGTACTTGGGACCCTGCACCTACATGGGAGCCCCTTATAGAGTTCCAGTCCTGACTTCAGCCTGGCCCAGGCCTGGCCATTGCAGCCTCATGGGGAGTGAACCATAGGATGAAAAGTCTATCTGTCTGTCTGTCTCCTCTCTCTCCATGCCCCTCAACTCTCTCTGTCACTCTGAATTTCAAATAAATAAATAAATCTTTTTAAAAGTCAGTAATTTGATCTGTTTAGAATACTTTAAAAGAAAAGTGATATTATTTTACTAGATAAATATTCCATGAAAAGGGCCTCCTAACTTTTGCCATAAATGTACAAAACTACAGGGAAACTAGTTCCCATTGGAATAAAGGATGCCATGCCCAGTTAATGATAGCAATGGATAAGGGCAAGATAGCTCACCTTATCAGATATTCAGGACAAAGCAGACTACACAGCTTCTCCAGAAATGAAGGAGTCTTTCTTAGATTCTCCCTGCCGTGCTGGCTTCAGCGGCACATACACTAAAGTTAGATTCTCCCACCGGGGGAGATAGAGTTGCATTACACAGGTGTTTCCTAAGCCCTGCCGTCTTCATCTCTTACCTGCAGTGTCCCCCAGCTCACCCTCTCTGGTTCTGCTCTTGACTTCCCCCAATCAATTGGCTGTGTAGTAACCAGAGTGATCTTCCAAAAACGTGAGTCTGGTCGTGTCCCTTCCCTGCATGAAACATTTTAAGAAGTTGCCACTGTACTTAGAATTGAAAGACCGAAGTTGTTGCTTGACTACATGACCCTGAGTGACACGGACTGAGCTCTTACATCCTCCAGCTGTGCCCATGCACACTCCCCATCATCTTTCCTGGCTCCCTCCCGTGCACCTTTCAATTTCCATTTGTTGCTTTTAATAAGATCTTCTCTGAACCTCTGGGTAATTATTTGTCTTATCATTATGGGCTTATGTATTTAAGTGCTTGATGGATTTCAGTTTGTTGCAATGATTATCCTGCTCAGATTGTGCCACTTTTAGCTAGCAGTAGCTTTTTAAAATTGATTCCATAGTTATGAACCAATGACATAGCCTCCTTAGTCTTGAGAGCATCTTTACTATGTAAGAGGTTCAGGTTCATCTTCTATGTTTCTTAATACACATGTGGACATACGCATTTCTCAAAGATATCTTGGCTATTTTTGGTGGAAAAGTGACAGAACCAAAATTTCCATTCTAAAGACTCTCAATCACAACCAAAAGCACAATTGTGGAACTAAAGATTCTCATTGCTACAAGGGGGGTGAGAGCAACACAGCTGGGAAATATATCTACATCTGTATCATACGTGTTATATAATACCATATTTATGCTTATATGCAAATTATGTATTATACACAAATACAATATGTATGTATGTATTCTACTTTGTTTTGTGTTGGTATAACAGAAATCAATATACTTGGTAAATTATGAAGAGCAGAAATGAATGTCCTCACAGTGTTAGGAACTAGGAAGAAGGCGACTGCGGGACCAGCATTTGGCTAAGGCCTTCTTGTTCATCCCATGGGCAAAGGCAGATGAGCAAACATGGCAACAAAGGGACTCAACATGATGTAGGCACTAATTCTTTCGTGAGGGCAGAGCCTTGTGGTTTAATCGCCTCTCAGTAGCTTCTCTCCCACCCCCGCCACCAGCACTGCTGCATTTCCAATGGGTGACACATTCAAACCACAGTCCTATGTATATAAAACACCTCATGAGTTAGCACAATTGTTTCCCATTCAAATTCAGCACTAAACATGCTGTTATTTAGCCTCACCTATATCTCATCTGAATTTCTGATTTTTTTCCCCTATCAAGATTCCTGGTTCTCAAGGTCACAGGGGATGGTAGGGTATACCATAATTACTGCTTGCTTTATTCATATTAGTTGCAGAATAATCTAAAAATAATAGTGTTAATATTACTAACGGTATGACTATGGAGGACATCTAAAATTACTGTTTGGTATATGCTACCTTCAATATCCCACTTTTAATAGTTATACTATATATACATTAACAGAGCATGTAGACAGTATAAATTATTTTCTCTTCTCTTAATGTTTGTATAATTGTCAATCTATAGGTAGCAACATGTTTCAGGCTCATTATGGGTATTCACTGGATAAATAAATGAATGAAGAGCTTTATCTTCCAAAAGAAGTATGTCAAAATGCAAATGTAAGAGTCAGCTAGTTTTGGAAGAGAGCTCCCCACTAGGCCTAAAGTATTTCAGCCCCTCCACAATTTACCTTCAACCCCTTGCACTTAACTTCCACTGGATCAGGCAAAACCCCATCCAGTTTCAGCTGGTGCTTAAAAAAAAAAAAAAAAAAAAAAAAAAAAACAAGATTTATTTATTTGTTTGAAAGGCAGAGTAACAGAGAAGAGGGAGAAAAATCATCTTCCATCCGCTCTTCACTCCCCAAATGGCCATAGCTTTGCAATTAACCTGTTGTGCTTTCCTGTAATTACTGTAACTGTTATGCGTTATGCTGTTTGCAGAACCATCAGATGACCCCCCTGCTCTTCTCTGCTTTTTCTCATGTAGAACTGGTATTTTTTTAAATCCCTAGCATACTTGATGGAGATATCAAATAAACAAAAATAAATACTATAAATAAATTTACATAATTATCCTATGTTCTATCAAGGAAAAACACAGTGTGCTAATGAAAGTAACTACTTCCAATATTTTGCTTTTCTTGCTCTTTGTCCTATCTGAAAGGACCTTCCCTTCTGTATAGCAGGTAACCAAACTCATTTCTTCTGTTGTGGGATCCCTGGCATATTTATTACCTAAGAAAGAGTGGGATCTGTTTGAATGAGAATCAGCAGGGAAGGATCAACCTCACTGAGCATTTCTAAAAATAGAGAGAAGATGAAAATCAAATTATTTTCATAGCTGTATCTCTTGAGTCCTAAGAGCTCAATTTAGCATGTAGACATGTCATTCTAGGGCAAGAACTCCACTCCCAGTATATGCACAAGTCTGATTCTACCAGGAGTTAAATCCTTCCTTCTACTGCTCTCCACAGGCAGCATTGTTTTAGGCCATTTATTTCCGAAAGCTAGACTTCATCATCTCTTTGTGCCCACAAGCTCAATCCTCGCATTACCCCATTTCTGCCCTAGCCATTTGATCTTTTTCTCTTTCTACATCCCTCCTACCAACATAAAAATTGAGCTACATTGTCTTCCAACTAAAGTATAAACTTTCCTCTCTCTCTCTCTCTCCCTCTCTCTCTCTGTTTCTTCCTATTTCTCCAATATCATGATCAAACATTAAAATACTATTATTATTTTTCACTTTTCTTCATTTCACCACTTCAAAATAGTATGTTACTGGTATAAAAATGAACACATAGACCAATAACTTTGTAGTAGGTTTTAAAATCAGGAAATGTGATATTTACAACTGAGTTCTTTTTTTCCCCCTGTAATTTCATAACATGCCACAAAGACATCCAATATCAAAAGGACATTCCAGAGACTCAGGCCCCAGAAAATAGAGAATTCATGACTGAGACACTAGAAATAAGAGAGAGATTGCAATGGAACAGTAAACTAGTTATGCTTAGCATTTTCAGTGAGAAGTTCAGAGACCTACATAAGGCCACCCAACTCTCAAGTTCAAACCAGGCACTCTTAACAACAAAGTTCACGTTCATAACCACTGTAATATGCTATTCTGACTTCTCACATTGTGTCTGGGTAAAAGAAGCTAAAATCTACCATAGGCGCATATTTTATTCTTACACCAAATAAACACATTCTTACTGGCTCATGGAAAATTCTCCAGATGAACAAACTCCTGTTTAAGCAAAACCTCCTAATAGGGAGGTAGGAACAAGTGACGCTCCTGGCTGGATGCGGTTTCCTAAATCATACAATATTTGGATGATCACACTAAATAACCAATTTTTAAAACTGGTTAATTTAATTTTAGCAATTATGTGTTCCACTCATTTTTATTTCCCATATATTCTCTTGATTATGATAATCTTCCATCTTGTTTCCATTCCACCCTGTAAGAGGAAATACTATTGTTCCACATCTGATCAGTAGTTTCTCCACTAATTTAAATAAAGCATTTTATTGTCATCAGTACTTTCTGAAAGTCTTGAAAAGGAGAATTTTTGACATTTTGAGACTAGCATTACCCTTACATGGAGCAACAAAAAGGCAGTACAAGAATAAACTACAGATCGATTGTTCTCATGCACATGTATGTAAAAGTTCTCAAAACATTAGCAAATTTAATCTAACAATATACTGAAAAGAAAAATGGCTCACAGTTAATTGGAGTTACCACTGGAAATGCAAGGCTGGTTCAACTATCAAAATTAAATCAATTGAATTTATTATATGAACTGATTATAGGATAAAAAGAACACATGATCAGATCAATGGATACAGAAAAGGTATTTGGAAAACACTGAAATCCTTCCATAACAAATGAGCAAAGAAACCTCTGGCAAGCTAAGAATAGAGGGGAATTTATTTGAGCTGATAAAGTGTATCTACAAAAAAACCACCAAAACCAATGAAACAAAAAGACTATAGCTAATATCATCTTTAATGATTAAAATTAAATCCTCTCCCACCAAGATTAGGAACAAGGCAATGATGTTTGCTCTCATTACTCCTGTTCAACATGTACTAAAAGCACTGACCAGTGCAATTTGGGAAGTAAATGAAACTAAAAGGCACAGATTGGAAAGGAAACCATACAAATATCTATTCAGGGACAGCATAATCTGTGTAAAAATAATTTCACAAAAAAGATTATAGGACTAAGAAAAAAGCTTTGCAAATTTGCAAGGCACATGTCAATATACAACATGTATTTACATACTAGCAATGAAAATTGGAAACAGAATTTTTAATATGTTATTTATAAATGCTCCAAAAAATGAAATACCTAGATATAAATCTAACAAAAAAAATCTGCAAAAGCTGTATGAACAAATCCACAAAGACACTGAAAAAAGAAATCAAAGAAGAGTTAAGGAAGTATATTGGAAGGCTTAGTATTGTTAAGATGTCAAGTCTCCCTAATAATGATGATTTAACAGTTATTCAGTTCAAAATTTCAACAGAATTTTTTGTAAGTAGTGTGAATCTGATTCTAAAATTTGTATAGGAAGGTAAATGACTCTTAAATTTTGACAAAAAAGAACAATTTAGCATACTTGCACTACCTGATTTTATAACTTGTTTTAAAGCTATATTAATCAATATGATATGGTATTACTGAAAGTATACACACATAAACTAATAGGAGAGGGTGTAAGCACTTGGCATAGTGGTTAAGACACAGGTTGGGTTATATTTGATCAAGGATCTAAAACCAATTCCTGGAGCAAGGACAGTCTATTCAATAAATGGTGTTGGGAAAATTGGATTTCCACATGCAGAAGCATGAAGCAAGACCCCTACCTTACACCTTACACCTTACACCTTACACAAAAATCCACTCAACATGGATTAAAGACCTAAGTCTACGACCTGACACCATCAAGTTATTAGAGAGCATTGGAGAAAACCTTCAAGATATTGGCACAGGCAAAGAGTTTCTGGAAAAGACCCGGGAGGCACAGGCAGTCAAAGCCAAAATCAACTATTGGGATTGCATCAAATTAAGAAGTTTCTGTACTTCAAAAGAAACAGTCAGGAGAGTGAAGAGGCAACTAACAGAATGGGAAAATATATTTGCAAACTATGCAACAGATAAAGGGTTGATAACCAGAATCTACAAAGAGATCAAGAAACTCCACAACATCAAAACAAACAACCCAATTAAGAGATGGGCCAAGGACCTCAATAGACATTTTTCAAAAGAGGAAATCCAAATGGCCAACAGGCACATGAAAAAATGTTCAAGATCACTAGCAATCAGGGAAATGCAAATCAAAACCACAATGAGGTTTCACCTCACCCCGGTTAGAATGGCACACATACAGAAATCTACGAACAATAGATGCTGTCGAGGATGTGGGGAAAAAGGGACACTAACCCACTGTTGGTGGGAATGCAAACTGGTCAAGCCACTATGGAAGTCAGTCTGGAGATTCCTCAGAAACCTGAGACAACCTGAGACAACCCTACCAGCTATCCCACTCCTTGGAATTTACCCAAAGGAATTTAAATTGGCAAACACAAAAGCTGACTGCACATTAATGTTTATTGCAGCTCAATTCACAATAGCCAAGACCTGGAACCAACCTAAATGCCCATCAATGGTAGACTGGATAAAGAAATTATGGGATATGTACTCTTTAGAATACTATACCACAGTAATAAACAATGAAATCCAGTCATTTGCAACAAAATAGAGGAATCTGGAACACATCATGCTGAGTGAAATAAGCCAGTCCCAAAGGGACAAATACCATATGTTCTCCCTGATCGGTGACAACTGACTGAACACCAAAAAGGAAACCTGTTGAAGTGAAATGGACACTATGAGAAACGGTGAGTTAATCAGCATAGCCCTGACTGTTAATGAACAACTTAATACATTATCCCTCTTAGTAGTTTTTTTTTGTCTGTTCTACTTAATATTTTTAATTCTATAATTAATACACAGTTATTCTTAAGTGTTGAAATTTAACTGAAATGTGATCCCTGTTAAACATAAGAGTGGGAATAAGAGAGGGAAGAGATGTACAATTTGGGACATGCTCAAGCTGACTTGCCCCAAATGGTAGAGTTAGAAACATACCAGGGGGCTCCAATTCAATCCCATCAAGGTGGCATGTACCAATGCCATCTCGCTAGTCCAAGTGATCAATTTCAGTTCACAATTGATCATAATGAAAGGACTAAGAGTCAAAGGGAGCACATAAACAAGTCTAGTACCTGCTAATACTAACCGATAGAATAAATAAAGGGGAGAGTGATCCAACATGGGAAGTGTGACTCAGCAGACTTATAGAAGGACAGATGTCCTAAACAACACTCTGGCCTCAGAATCAGCCCTTAAGGCACATGCATCTGGCTGAAAAGCCCATAAGAGTATTTCAGGCATGCAAAGCCAAGACACTCTGGCAAAAAAAAAAAAAAAAAAAAAAAAAACAAACACCTAAATGAAAGTACTCTGTGAGTGAGATCCCAGTGGAAAGAACAGGTCTTCAAAGAAGGAGGTACCTTTCTCTGAAGGGAGGAGAGAACCTCCACTTTGACTATGACCTTGTCTAAACAAGATAAGAGTCGTCAAACTCAAAAGGCTTCCATAGCCTTGGAAACTCATGACTGGAGCATAGGGAGATTACTGATGCCATAAACAGGAGTGTCAGTTTGTTAAGTCAACAACAGGAGTCACTGTGCACTTACTCATCATGTAGGATCTCTGTCCTTAATGTACTGTACATTGAGATTTAATGCTAACGAATACTCAAACAGTATATTTCACTTTGTCTTTCTATGGGGGTGCAAACTGTTGAAATCTTTACTTAATGTATACTAAACTGATCTTCTGTAAAAAAAAAAAAAAGAAATTATCAATTTCCAACTTGACTCACACTGGGATTAAACATGACAATAGGTCTGATCTGATTTTATCATCATTTAAAAAATCATGTATTATTTTTCACTTTATGTTTCTGTGTGGGAGCAAACTGTTGAAATCTTTACTTAATGTATGCTAAACTGATCTTCTGTATATAAAGTGAATCGAAAACGAATCTTGATGTGAATGGAAAGGGAGAGGGAGTGGGAAAGGGGAGGGTTGCGGGTGGGAGGGACGTTATGGGGGGGAAGCCATTGTAATCCATAAGCTGTACTTTGGAAATTTATATTCATTAAATAAAAGTTAAAAAAAAAAGACATACCTCACAAAAACAAAAAAACAAACAAACAAAAAAAAGACATAGGTTGGGATGCCTACAACCCACATTGGAATATTTGGGCTTCAGTCCTGGCTTCAATTCACAATCCCAGCTTCCTGCAAATGCACAGCCTGGGGGGCACCAGGTTATGGCTCAAGTCCTCGGCTCCCTGCCACTCATGTGGGGGAATGAGATTGGCTTCAGTCTGATCAAGCCCTGACACTTGCAGCCATTTGGGGAGTGAACCAATGAATGAGAACTCTGTCTATTTCACTTTCAAATAAAAAATTTTTTTAAATATTTTCAATAATAGGGCAAAATATTGTGGAAACAGAACTACAGAACGATAGCCAACTTATTTTTTTAGGATTTTATTTATTTGAGAGGCAGAGTTACAGACAGAGAGAAGGAAAGACAGAGGGAAAGGTCCTCCATTTGCAGATCTACTCCCCAAATGGCTGCAACATCCAGAGGTGAGCCGATTCATAGCCAGGGGCCAGGAGCCAGGAGCCAGGGGCAGGAGCTCTTTGGGGTCCTCCACGTGAGTGCAGGGCCCAAATATTTGGGCCATCTTCTACTGCTTTCCCAGGCCATAAGTAGAGAGATGGATCAGAAGAGGAGCAGCCAGGACAAGAATTGGGGCCCATATGGGATGCTGGTGCCACAGGCAGAGGTTTAGCCTAATATGCCACAGTGCCGGACCCTCAACTGATTTCTAGAACAAATACAAAGGTAACTCTGTGGATTGTCTTTTCAACAAATGGTGCTGAAACAAGAGAATATTCATATGCAAAAACAAAAATACCCGGACCCAGACTCACATCTTATACAAAAGGTAACCTAAAATAAATCATGAACCTAAATGTAAAGCATAAAAGTAAAAAAAAAAAAAAAAAGAACTCACACTAGAAATATTTCATGAAATTGGATTAGAAAAGAATTTTAGATGTGACACTAAGAATATGATCCATAAGACAGAAAAAAAGCAATCATTCATACTACACCAAAACTAAACGTTTTTCTCTATAGAAGTTGGTTAAGAGAATGAAAACAGGAGCTAATATTGTGGCATAGTGGGTATAGCCACCGCCTGCAATGCCGGCATCCCAGGTGGGAGCTAGTCTGAGGCCCAGCTGCTCCACTTCTGATCCAGCTGTCTGCCAACGTGCCTGTGAAAGCAGCAGAGGATGGCCCAAGTGCTTGGGCCCCAGTACCTATGTAGGAGACCAGGATAGAGTTCCAGGCTCCTTGCTTTTGTCTGGCCTATCTCCTCTAACCATTGCAGTCCCATTTGGGGAGTGAACCAGCAAATGGAAGACCAAATGACCTCTCTCTGTCTCTCCTTCTCCCTCTCTGTAACTCTGCTTGTCAAATAAATAAATAAATCTTTCATTTTAAAAAAAAGAGAGAGAATGAAAACACAACCCATAGAAAAAAACTGCAAATCACGGATTCATCAAAGTTCAATATCCTTCATGCAAAAAGAATTTGCAAAACCAACAATAAGAAAACAAATATCCTATAAAAGTGAGAAGAGGATTTGAACACACATTTCATATAAGAAGACAATCAGATCTCAAAATAAGCCCATGAAAAGATGCCCAACATCTTAAAACCTAATGAGATGCAAAATGATATATTAGAATGGTTAATAAGCAAAAACAAGAACAAATTAAAAAATAAAAAGACTAAAAATTATCAAGTTCCAATGAGGATGTAGAGTAGCCAGAACCTTGATAGGCTGCTTTTGGATATAAAAAATAGTAAAGCTATTCTGAAAAAAATATTTTGGCAGTTTCTTACAAATTTAGATGTAGATTTACTATAGCACTCACAATTCCACTCCTGGCTATTGATTTAGCCTAGAAAAAGAAAACTCATGTTCTCATAAAATCCTGGGATTAGAGCACTTTATATTTAGAGCAGCATTGTTCATAGTCACCAGGAACCTGTAAACAACTGGGATGCCCTCCTTTGGTGAATGGATGCACGAACTCTGGTACCATAAAATACTTCTCAGGAATAAGAAGTGAACTATTAAAAACCACAACAGGGATAAATTGCAAATACATTCTGTGAGGTGAAAGAAATCAGACACAAAAGGTTGCAAACTGTATGCTTTCATTTGTGACACCCTCAAAAAGGCACAATTATACAGACAGAAGTAAGTTTCCAAGGCCCTGTAGATGCAGAGGTTTTGACCACACAGGGGTAACACGAGGGAACATTTCTGTGATGAAAAATCTGTTCTCTGTCGTGTGTGTGGTGGTGGTTACAAGATGTTACACCTGCAAAGTCAAAGAACTGTACATACAAATTATTGACTGCTTTCTAGTATAAATTTAGAAACAATTTAAAAGATACTTACAAAAATCTGACTTTTGTGAGCAGACTCTCTCTATAGACCAAACCTTGGAAACATGAAGGAAAAGAAGAAAGAACTCTCTTGGAGGCTTGCACTACATGGAACACTACAAAATCAAGGGCTGCAGAGTTACTGGGTGCTTTGACATATGACTGTTCAATGCACCTGGACTTCTCACTTAGGATTTCAAAAGAGCAACAACAGCGTAATGGAAACAAACGACTTACGCCTCGTGCTATTTAATTACCTGTAATCACACCTCTATTAGTTGTGCTCTATTTCATCTGTTTCTCTCACAAGAGAAAGGAATAATAAGACTACAGCGGAGCTATGTACATGCAGAACAAGGTCTTCTGTAAGAGTCATTCCAGGAAATTCAAAATCTATCAAAGCCCTCTTTTTTTTTAACTTTTATTTAATAAATATAAATTTCGAAAGTACAACTTCTGGATTATAGTGGTTTTTCCCCCCATAACCACTCTCCCACCCACCAACCATCCCATCTCCCACTCCCTCTCCCATCCCATTCTTCATTAAAATTCATTTTTAATTATCTTTATATACAGAAGATCAACTTGGTATATACCAAGTAAAGATTTCAACAGTTTTCACCCACACAGACACAGTATAAGGTACTGTTTGAGTACTAGTTATACCGTTAATTCACATAGTACAACACATTAAGGACAGAGATACTACATGGTGCGTAAGTGCACAGTGACTCCTGTTGTTGATTTAACAATTGACACTCTTGTTTATGACGTCAGTAATCACCTGAGGCTCTTGTGATAAGCTGCTGAGGCTATGGAAGCCTCTTCAGTTCACCAACTCCAACACTATTTAGACAAGGCCCTAATCAAAGTGGAAGTTCTCTCCTCCCTTCAGAGAAAGATACCTCCTTCTTTGATGGCCTGTTCTTTCCACTGGGATCTCACTCACAGAGGTCTTTCATTTAGGTGTTTTTTTTTTTTTCCACAGTCTCATTGCTCAAAGCCCTCTTTTCACAGATTTCCTCTTTAAGCCTATGTTGTCATAAAATGCCACCAAAACAACTATTGCACAGGATGTGTAATGTTAACTCTTAAATGAAAATTATGAATGAGATGGAAGAAACATATGCAAAGCTACTGATATGAAAAGGCAACCCCCTTCACTTCTAAATTACCTAGTGGTTAACTCGACTGAGATATTTGGACCCTATTGCTTTATAGTTTTCTGTTTCTCTCTTGAATCTCTAAGCTGTGATTCCTGCTGCCTAAAATCTTCAGTCTCATCCAGAATGACATCTGATTACCAGATGAAATCAATAGATGTTATCTATGCCCTGAGTCTCAGAATCCATACCTTGTAAGAGGCAGTTCATCAACCACTGGGGAGCTGTGGACCAGACTTTTGGCTGATGTTATCACTGTTAACTTGAGATACACACATACACACACACACACGTGTGTGCGCGCACACACGCACACACACGCACGCACATAGAGCACTTGTCCATATCCACGTCATCTCTGCAGCCAGGGAAAATAACCAAGAGCATATGTGTGACCTTGACTCCACTGTAAAACAAAATCCCTGAATGAATATGAACACCTTCACTTTCTTTAAGTGTCTGGGAAATACTAACAGTAGAAAAGACAGAAAATTCTGGACACTCAAGTTCTTTTACATACCAGAATAACTATTCAGAATCCAATGAGACTTTATCTTTTTTGTGAAAGATTGAGTGGATCTCTGTGGATGGCACAATACAGGATAAGTGTTCATGGTGCTCAGGTTTAAGGCTCCTATTAAAGCATAAGAGAGGGGCCAGCGCTGTGGTATAGTGGGTGAAGCTGCAGCCTGCAGTGCCAGCATCCCATATGGGTGCCAGTTTGAGTCCCAGCTGCTCCACTCTGACTCAGCTTCCTGCTAAAGTGCCTGGGAAAGCAGTGGAAGATGGCCCAAGTGTTTGGGCCCCTGAACCCACATTGAGAGACCCTGAAAGAAGCTCCTGGCTCCTGGCTTCAGATTGACGCAGCTCCAGCCATTGCGGTCAGCTGGGGAGTGAACCAGCAGATGGAAGATCTTTCTCTCTCTCTCTGCCTCTCCTTCTCTCTCAGTGTAACTCTTACTTTCAAATAAATAAAATCTCTAAAATAAAAAAAGCATAAGAGAAACAGACGAATCTTATATTTCTGGGATGTAGCAGGTTAAGCTTCCACCAGCAATGCCAGCACCCCATATTAGTGCCGGTTCATGTCCCAGATGCTCCAGTTCCAATCCAGCTCCCTGCTAATATAGCTGGAAAAGCAGAAGATGGCCTGAGTATTTGTGCCCCTGCCACCCACATTGGAAACCCAGATGGACTGACTGGTTCCTGGCTTTGGCCTGGCCCAACTTCGGTCACTGCAGCCATTTGGGGAGTGAACCAGCACTATGCATCTCCCCCTCTCTCTCTGTAACTCTGTTTTCTTTTAATAATCTTTTTTCTTTTAATAAATCTTTTTTTAAAAATCAGCAATGATCATAATACCATTAAACAAATTACTAACAGCTCTAAAGTTTCCTTCACATACAAACTTCTCATTAGATGAGTCTGCTTAATTTCTGGATTTGTTATTCACACCATGCAGCAAATGGAGGGAATGTGGCAGCCCTCTCTGCTTCAAAGGTAAAGAAAAATGAGTATAAGTAGAATAGCTTTGAAAATAAAATGGTATATATATTTGCCATTTTAACAGCCATTACTAACACTCTCCCAAATCCATCCAGATAGAAAATCTAAAAGCTAGATCATTAATTCGCATCTGTGATGTGTGAACAGTGCTTAAGGAAGTTTAAGCAGTAGTATATGGTATTCTGCCCAAGTGCTTTGCACAAGTTCTTGGAACAAATGGACACGATAATTTAAATCACCCAAAAACATTACCCATATAAAATTTTGATTTTTATAGGCATCAAAGAAAGTTGTAATAGGAAACATTTTGAAGATAAATATGTTCAGCCTTTAGACTTCAAAAAATTATTTCTGCTGAGAGTGATGTTACTGGCTAAAGTGGGTTACCTAAGATGATTAGACACAGGTTATACAGAAAACATGAAAGGTGAAATTAGTTAGCTATGGTCAATCCAATATTTTCACTATCTTGATCTTTAGGAACTGTAGAATGACCAAATTGATTCAGACTGCCTAGCATATTGAAAAATCTAAAACAAGACAAAACAAAACTCCTTTATGACTTTCAACTTATACATTTAGATTGTCTTAAACAGTCAGGACTGAGACAGGCTGAAGCCAGGAGGCAGGACTCCTCCTGGTCTCCCATGTAGGTGGCAGGATCCCAGCCACTGGAGCCATCATCTGCTGCCTCCAAGGGAGTGCATTAGCAGGAAGTAGAGCTAGGACTGGACCAGGCACTCCAATATGGGAGACAGGCATCCCAATTATCTTTTTCTTTCTTTTTTTTTTTTTTTTTTTGACAGGCACAGTGAACAGTGAGAGAGAGAGACAGAGAGAAAGGTCTTCCTTTGCTGTTGGTTCACCCTCCAATAGCCGCCACGGCTGGCGCGCTGCGGCCGGCGCACCACGCTGATCCAATGGCAGGAGCCAGGTGCTATCCTGGTCTCCCATGGGGTGCAGGGCCCAAGGACTTGGGCCATCCTCCACTGCACTCCCTGGCCACAGCAGAGAGCTGGCCTGGAAGAGGGGCAACCGGGACAGAATCTGGCGTCCCGACCAGGACTAGAACCCGGTGTGTCAGTGCCACAAGGCGGAAGATTAGCCTAGTGAGCCGCGGTGCCAGCCCCCAATTATCTTAACTATTGTGACAAACACCCATAAGCCCCTGACCTTGCTCATTCTTTTACTGCAGTTGTTGAGGCTGAATTTTACAGTTTCCTTATAAGAATAGAATCTCACTAGGTGAAGAATAAATATTTTTGTTAAGTTGCCTCTTTGGATAGCATTTCGCAAACTGAGGAACTTTAGGTTTCTTTAAACAACCAGAATTACTAGAGCTTCAAAGTTAGGTCCCGAAAGCCTGCCATCTTGTCAAACATTTATTAAATGCCAGGAAGTTGGTATGGCTTATCTCATTTAATATTTACAGCAATTCTAAGAAGAAAGACTCATTAGCCCATCTTATATACAGAGAACCAGAGACTTAATATTCAGGTAATTTGCCCAAGGACCCGAAGTTCATAAATGGAGTTCTGGAATTCCAATATACATTTGTCAGATTCAGAATACTGCCTTTTGCCTCCTTGCTGATCCTCTTATTGTACAACATACCACCAGAGGCTGGGGGCTCCTGACTCCTTGGACAATAAATCTCTGGGCAGCTCTGCTGTATACCCTTTTATGTCAAATAGCTAACTAGAAACAATTATAACAGGCCATAAAAATTCAAGTTACATTTTGTTATCAATAACTACATTGTGATCCTATCCCGCTGGGAGGTATAAACCTGTGTTTCCCTTTAAAAATAAACCTCAAAATCATAATCATTCTACCATGCATTACTTATTTGGATTTAAAGTTATAATCAAATGCCTTCTCTCTCTAGAAAAAAAGAGAGCAAGAGAGAAGGGAGGAAAGAAAGAAGGAGGGGAGGGAGGGAGGGAGGGAGGGAGGGAGGAAGGAAGGAAGGAAGGAAGGAAGGAAGGAAGGAAAAGGAAAGGAAAGGAAAGAGAAGAAAAGAAAATCAACCTTAGGCTATCTCTAAAGTTGCATAATTTCTTGATTGAGGTCCCAGAATTCTGCCTCATAAATCCAGATGATTTTTAGCCTGGAAAAGTTTTCATACAGATGATATCAATGGATCCCCCAATTCCTAAAAGAACTTTCAAGAAATTCCTATAGAGTATCTTATTCTAATTGGAATCACATTTCAGTAGATCTGCCTGGAAAAATTACCTGTAAAGTGCACTTCTAAGTAGGAAACTGAATGGAACTCTTAAAGGAATAATTTAAGCTTGTCCATTTTTATAGATGATATTACATGTGATATAATTTAAGCTTATCCAGGTGTTATACATGAATATCCAAAAGCACTTTATCATAAAAGATAACTGCTGTTTAGTTACTGCTTCTGTAGTTTTGACCACTACTTCTAATCAAGAGGCAATAAAGTCACATATACAGCACTCGCATTTCGTACTTCCAGTAGCAGGTGATCGTATGTGCAGTGTAACAGGTGACTGTACCAAGTGGCCTAGAATCTAAGGAGAGTTGAGTGTAGTGTTGTCTGGCCTCATGTTCTAGGGGACAGCCTCTGGGATGAGACTCCCTGCCTCTCCAGATCACTCCCGCTCAGTTCCTTTTCCCTCACCTCTCACCCCTCTTCTGTTGCTCACTCCTAAAACACTCAACTTGACACTGAGAGCCCTTTTATCCACTTGCTTCTCAGCTTATTTTCATGCCCCCTATACCTGAGAACTGTTCTTCCCATATGAATACTTGGCCAATGTTCTGGCCTACATATCAACCTGCAGCAGCGGGGACTACCAACCTGCTAATTCCAACTCCCAGTGCCACAGCTAGCACCTGAACACTCCAAGCTGGAATCTATTTTAAATACTGAATTAGTCCAAAAACTTTGTGACACTATTTCAAATAAACAATAATTTGAACAAACTCTTGTATTTCAAAAGAAAAACCACAAATATCAACCTTTTATAAATTTGATTTTTGATGAAATTCCTTATTAAATAAAGTAATACAAAGAATCCTAAAGTATGTAATCCCTGTTGAATTCAATCACACTCATGGATAAATTCAAAAGGTAAAATTGTGATATAAAATGATCACTGTACAATCATGATATTTGTCCTATTGCCCAATATCAGCATTCATTCAACATTCACAAAGTATCTAACTATATGTGAGGCACTAAAAATGGACTGGCATTTTTTAACATTCACATAGGGTTATGCTTTTGATGAGTTTAGCTAACATTTCTAAGATCATATTCCTATAAGGAATGACAATATTTCTATAAGGAAAGAAGCCTTTCCTTAAGAGGTACTTAAATCATTTTCAAACAAAACTACTTACCAAAACAACTCTGGAAATGTAAACAGAATCCAGATCTTAGTTCTCAAAATGTAATTTAAACACTTTGTTCCCCATTGCCAATATTCTAAGTTATGTATTTCCGACCACACAATAAAATTCACCCAGGAGATAGCTAATATTCTCTCTAAATTACAAATAAACGTGTGAATCTGAGTATAAGTATATTGATTACAGGATCAACCACAACATAAAACCAGTGTAAACACAGCTTACATTACCAGAACCCAATCGCAATGGAATTTATAGATCCTTGTGTTGATGAATTTTGTACTGCCAAAAGTAGTACATCAAATAATAAAAACCTGATACAACATGCCTATCATATAAAACATTCCCAAATTAACGTGCAATTTATTTCAGTGCTGCAAGGTCATGGAAAAAAATCCAGTAACTAACCCTCTGTTGGAACCACCCAATGAGTTTAATTATAGACTTGTGTATAATGAAGACTCTCTGCATCAAATACTTGCTTGGAAATCTACTCAGCATAATCTAGAAATTTTGAAGACAAGTAAGATACCTGATTATTGTAAAGATACTTACAGTAGAAATTCCTTTTTGCTCGTGGGTTCATCATTTGGTGATGTTTTCATCAGGAGTCATCATGCTTTTGATCTTTAATGCTGCTCTTCCTCCAAGGTTTCTTGTCCGTAATTTCCAAAACAGAGTCACTTGCACTAACAAGCCATTGTCCCATACTGTTTCCTTTTCTGTGTGAATGTTACCCTGTAGATCGATTTCCTGTCCAAAACCACTCAAAATGAACAAACGCTGCTGCATGCAAGTGAAATGTGCTCCTCAAATCCTCTGTTTTTGCAGCTTAGTTTAGGAACAAATTCCTTAATTAGAACGAGAAACTATATCCCAGTTGTTCCAGAAGTTTCTTCCTATCAAAGTTGCCAGTGTCATTTATTCTCACTAGTTTGTGGCTCAAGTACTATTTACACATGAAGCATCCATGTGCTGTGAGCAGTCTAAAGACCCTCCCAATTGCCACAGAAACAATATTCCAACTACATTTTCCAATCAAGCTTAGTATGCTTTGAAGTACATAGTGTTTTCCATTCCTGAAAGGACAAAGAGATCTACATTGTCAAAGTTTATTTTTAAGCTCATGTGCTTGCTAAGTGCAGTGGCAACCAGGCTCTCTCTGCCTGCGGTACCATTGCTGGAATCTATTAATGCAAACAGATGAATCACTGGCTGTGTTCCACCTAGCCTTTTGTTTATTTTTTCTTACATTATCTAAATTGCATTGATTATCATTTTAAAAATCAGAAATATTACCAGTTTCTTGTTTTAATTTTCAGTATAAAGCAATTTAATAGAGGTAAATAAGAGGAAAGTTTCAAAATAGTTTTTGGTGAGATGAGAAAGTTAGTAATCAGAGTAATTAGAGGTAGATTCTGTTTCAGGAAGAAGTCTGAAAGGCACTTAGAGATGTTAAAAACCATAACAAATTCTAACTAAAGGAGAGAAAGATAAAGAATGAAAGGCAGAATGAGAAGAGAGGAGAAAAGAAGAAACAGGAAAAGAAAGAGTGTGTGTATAAGAGTGTGTGTGTGTGTGTGTGTGAGAGAGAGAGAGAGAGAGAGAGAGAGATGGCCTGAGCATTGGCAATAATTCTTCACATATTTTCTTATTGTTGGGAAAGCAAATTGCTCTGGTTTGTATAACCCCCTACCAGTATGCTCAGCCCACCAAAATTAGAGCCCACATGTCAACTAATACCAGACTAAGACTTGTGGAAACACATTATTGCTCTATTAAAGCCAGAACAAAATACAGCTGAGCAGTGAGCATTAGGTGGTAGGGTGACCCTGAGGTAATGCAATCCGTATTATGGAATTTCTAGCCCAAATTTTAAACATCTGGTTTTGATGCAGTAATAAATGTGATAATGTACATTAAATACCAGTGTTCCAGTAATATAATCCTTCCTTCTGACTGAAACAATGAGTGCTTTTCAAATCATATAAGAGACAGATATTTATTTTTGTGCACATACGAAAAATGATTCTCTGCATGCACACACACACGGGATTAGCACACAGACTTTCAGATGATTTTTACAGAAACAAGAGTGGTTATTCACCAAGCTTTCCTGTGCTCTTTTCTCTGCACAGCATTTGCTCAAGTGCACTAATTTGTAGGGGACCTGGCTGAGATTGATGTGAATGGAAAGGGAATATGAAAAATAATAATGTTAATTGGACCAGACAGAGGCATGAACCCCTGACCTTAGCTTCATTAGTACCAGCTCATGCTATAATCTGATGAAGGACCCAGCCACTGGCAACCTGAAAAATAAGCTAAATCAGATTATCCTTATCCTGTTATAATTTCATGGGAAAGAGTTTCTGTATTCCAATTTCATGTATTACCATAAGACTGGATATCAAGTAATTCAGTGCTGTAAAGGGCGCTGGAATCCAGAAGTTAAGATACCTTTATATTAGCAACTTAGAATGATACCAGTAGAGGGAGAGGTACTAACCCATGAGCACTTGCCAACCTCTTATATTTGCACATGAAAATGCTGGCAGAGTGACCTGGAGGACAGAGATGTGTGCGAGCTTCTGAGATGAAAGTCACACGGGGACTGAGAAATGGTTGATTTATATGAGGTTGAAAGTTAAGGATGCAGCTGATCTTGACTGAGGGCTCAGATATTACAGAAAGGGAAAAGTTTCTATGGTGGTGTGTTGTACAATCTATTTCCATTTATCAGGAATCTACTATGCCCTCCCCCCACCCCACCGCCGGTGCTGTGCTAAGAACACAACTTTGTATGTTAAATGCAATAATCTAAATATGTACAAAGCAGTTAATTATGTTTGGCAGGCTGAAGGTTGTTGTCAGAGCAAAGTTTGAGGGAGGAATTGGAAATTGCCAAGCAGACAGCAGGGGGTGTGACATTCCAGGTGGTGGAATCAGCATATGCAAATACACTGGACCCCAGTATTCCAATAGGAAGTTGGAAGAGCAGGAGAATTTGGTCCAGACTTGTCCTGCTTACTGGACCATGAAAACTGTCAAAAGGGAAACACTAAGTCTTGCACACCTTGATATCACCTGCATCACTGGCACATAAGGAATTGACTAATAAGCATTGCTCATCCACCTCCAGCAACAGATGTGTGAGTACATCTTGCTCTGGGGATATTCTGTTCTCTCTCCCAGCAAGGAGTCTTGTTCAAAGTGTGTTTGAACATCAAGAATATCGAAAATGTATTCCCTCTCTTGTTTCCTCCTGATGTTCAAAGCTTCATGAATCAGGTGAATGGCATTTGAAAAAGCTGGCACAAAATAAAAACCCCAAGTGCTCTTTCACGGTTTGAGCCAAACCCAGACCTTTTCAAAGGCGTGAAAACATGCAGCCACATTGGTTTGGTTTTCCTTTCCTGGTCTGCTCTCTTTCCTGGTACTGGCCAGCACCACATACAAGTCTTGCGACATGAGCCATTTCCACGGAATTTTAAATTCTGCCAAAAACAAGAAGGATTGGAAATTTCGTGAGAATGGTTATTCTTAGGAGATTTCTGTCCCAGATTCCTAACTTGTATGGCTCAGATAAGCATCTAAAATGCACTGCCAAACCTTCTGAGGTCCCCTAATGCACTTATTTCTGCTCACATTTCTGCATAGAGACCTCAAAGTAACAGTGACTGCATTGGTTTGTTGGAAATGTTTTCTCATGCCAGCCCAAGATCCCCCTACCTATGTGGATATGGGTTTGGAAAGCCATTTGCAACACAAACATTGGGTTTGAATGTCTCTAGAACACGTTCAATTTTTAGATGAGACATGTTTACACTCTCCAAAATCCAAACAACCTACCCTAAACCAGCCCATCAATTATTTCTGATCTCTAGCTTCTGGGAGACTTCAAAACATAATAATATTTGCTTGCCATATTGTTAAGCATGTAGCTGCCCACGTTCTTAAATAGGCTCATCTCTCATGAGAAAAAAATATATAAATACAAGCAAAACCTGATGAATTAGGACACTGTATCAGTTAGCCACTGCTATGTAACATACCAACTCCAAGACTCAGTGGCTTAAAGTAATAAGCCTTTATTATTTTCCATCATTGTACAGGTCAGCATGACAATTCTGTTCCCATCTGGGCTCACTGAAGCAGTCTGTTGCATGTTGGGTAGGTTACAGCTGGTCATAGCTGGATTCCTTACCGCAGGAGCTGGCTAACTGCATACTGGTACTAGATGGCCTCTGCGGGGACATATGAGCTCTTGTCTTTGTGTCCCTTACTAATACATGGTTTTCATACTTCTTCAAGAGGCAAGTCCAGCCATGTCTCTACCCTAGCTTTACTGATTTCAAGGCAATCTGAGGCAAGAGAAAAAGTGGAAATGTACAAGTATATTTTAAAGCTTCTCTTTGGATCAAATTGTGAAGGCCACATTGACCAAAAACAAGATACAAAGTCAAGCTCAGGCCGGACCCGCCGGACCCACTGGAGCCACAGAGTCTGCACGCCAGCGCTGGAAGGGGAGGTGAGCTAAAAACCTCTCAGTAACCCGAGACATTGGCAGGGAAAGGCAGAAAAAGCCTGCAGAGAACGAGTCCTGAAACCCCATTGGGGAAAGTTCACCAGGCTGGCTGGAGGAGAGAAAAAAATCGAATAAATAAGGGGAACCGGCATGGACATTTAGCCTCTCTCTCCACTCACCTTACAAAGCCGAGCAAGACAAAGGGCAGGCGCCATTTTAGGTAAGTAAAGCAGTGTGCGCCATTTTGCATATGTAAAGCAGGTGCCCCTCATTAGCCAAGCAGAAAAACCTGACTCTGGTAAGCAAACAAATACCCACAGGGGCCAGATTTCATACATCAACTACTCTCAATTCCGCTCAGCTGTGTGGAATTACTACCCAACTGAGTCAAAAAAAAAAAAAAAAAAAAAAAGAGAGAGAGAGAGAGAGAAAGAGTGAGAGCGAGCAAGAGAACAATCAGGGTGAATCACCTTTGGCACACCCTTAACCCTGTAGAACCAGAGCTCTCTGGCCACACCCATCACAGCCTCTAAGGATCCATCAAAAGCAGACAGTCCTCTTAATCTAGAGTCATAGTATAACGAAAAAAAAAAAACAACAAAGAATATCTCCAATATGCCAAACAAATGCAAAAGCTGAGGTAACAAGAACAAGGAAGACACTATGACACCCCCAAATGAAATAGACACCCCAATTCAAGATTATGAAGATGATGAGATAGAAGAAACGCAAGAAGTGGATCTCAAAAAATTGATAAGAACTTTAAGAAGTTCTCAAAAACAAATTCTCAAACTACATAAATCCTTAATGGACAAGATAGAAAATCTCTCTTGTGAAAATGAAATATTAAGGAGGAATCAAAATGAAATGAAACAACTAGTAGAAAATGAAACTGTGATAGTGATGAGAAATCATAATGAAATGAAGAATTCAATAGATCAAATGATAAACACATTAGAGAGCCTTAAAAACAGAATGGGTGAAGCAGAAGAGAGAATATCAGACTTAGAAGACAGAGCACAGGAAAATATACAATCAAACCAAAGAAAAGAGGAAATTAGAAATCTAAAAAATATTGTTGGGAATCTTCAGGATACTATTAAAAAACCCAACATTCGGGTTCTAGGAGTTCATGAAGGCATGGAGAGGGAGAAAGGATTAGAAGGCCTTTTTAGTGAGATACTAGCAGAAAATTTCCCAGGTTTGGAGAAGGACAGAGAAATCCTAGTACAGGAAGCTCACAGAACCCCTAATAAACATGACCAAAAGAGATCCTCACCACGACACGTTGTAATTAAACTCTCCACAGTGAAACATAAAGAAAAGATGCTAAAAAGTGCAAGACAGAAACGTCAGATTACTCTCAGAGGATCTCCAATCAGACTCACAGCTGACTTCTCATCAGAAACCCTACAAGATAGGAGGGAATGGCGAGATATAGCCCAGGTACTAAGAGAGAAAAACTGCCAGCCCGGAATATTATATCCTGCAAAGCTATCATTTGTGAATGAAGGTGAAATAAAGACCTTTCACAAGGAACAGAAATTGAAAGAATTTGTTGCCACTCGTCCAGCCCTGCAAAAGATGCTTAAAGATGTGTTACATACAGAAACACAGAAACACGGTCCTCAATATGAAAGAAGGTAAATGAAGGAAATCTCACACCAAAAGATCACAGGAAGTTCAAAGCATATATCAGAAAATATCTTTGGCAAATGGCAGGGCAAAGCTACTACTTATCAATAGTCACATTGAACATTAATGGCCTGAACTGTCCAGTTAAAAGACACCGATTGGCTGATTGGGTAAAGGAACAAAACCTTACAAGAAACACATCTTTCTAATAAAGATCCATACAGACTGAAAGTGAAAGGCTGGAAAAAGATATACCATGCCAACAGAAATGAAAAAAGAGTGGGCGTAGCCATCTTAATATCAGACAACATAAACTTTACCACAAAAACTGTTAAGAGAGACAAAGAGGGACACTATATAATGATTAAGGGATCAATTCAACAGGAAGATATAACGATTATCAATGTATATGCACCTAATTACAGGGCACCGGTTTATTTCAAAGATTTGTTAAGGGACTTAATGGGAGACTTAGACCCCAATACAATAGTACTGGGGGACTTCAATACTCCACTCTCAGAAATAGATCAACAGGACAGAAGATCAACAAGGAGACAGTAGATTTAAACAACACTATATCCCAAATGGATCTAACAGATATCTACAGAACTTTTCATCCTACACAGAAAGCATTTACATTCCTCTCAGCAGTACATGGAACCTTCTCTAGGATTGACCACATACTAGGCCATAAAGCAAGTCTCAGCAAATTCAAAAGAATTAGAATCATACCATGCAGCTTCTCAGACCATAAAGGAATGAAGTTGGAAATTAGCAACTCAGGAATCCCTAAAGCATATGCAAAAGCATGGAGAATGAACAACATGCTCCTGAATGAACAATGGGTCATAGAAGAAATTAAAAGAGAAATCAAAAATTTTCTGGAAGTAAATGAGGATAACAGAACAACATACCAAAACTTATGGGATGCAGCAAAAGCAGTGTTAAGAGGAAAGTTTATATCAATAGCTGCCTACATCAAGAAATTGGAAAGGCACCAAATAGATGAGCTTTCAATGCATCTCAAGGATCTAGAAAATCTACAGCAAACCAGACCCAAATATAGTAGGAGAAGGAAATAATTAAAATCAGAAAGAAATCAACAGGATTGAATCCAAAAAAATTACAAAAAATCAGCCAAACGAGAAGCTGGTTTTTTGAAAAAATAAACAAAATTGACACCCCATTGGCCCAACTAACTAAAAAAAAGAAAAGACCCAAAACAATAAAATCAGAGATGAAAAAGGAAATTTAACAACAGACACCACAGAAATAAAAAGAATCATCAAAAATTACTACAAGCACCTGTATGTCAGCAAACAGGGAAATGTATGACAAATGGATAGATTCCTGGACACATGCAACCTACCTAAATTGAACCAGGAAGACATCGAAAACCTAAACAGACCCATAACTGAGACAGAAATTGATACAGTAATAAAGGCCCTCCCAACATAGAAAAGCCCAGGACCAGACGGATTCACTGCTGAATTCTACCAGACATTTAAAGAAGAACTAATCCCATTTCTTTTCAAACTATTCAGAACAATCGAAAAAGAGGGAATCCTCCCAAATTCTATGAAGCCAGCATCACCTTAATTCCTAAGCCAGAAAAAGATGCAGCATTGAAAGGAATTACAGACCAATATCCCTGATGAACATAGATGCAAAAATCCTCAATAAAATTCTCGCCAATAGAATGCAACAACACATCAGACAGATCATCCATCCAGACCAAGTGGGATTTATCCCTGGTATGCAGGGATAGTTCAACATTCGCAAATCAATCAATGTGATACACCACGTTAACAGACTGCAGAAGAAAAACCATATGATTATCTCAATAGACACAGAGAAAGCATTTGATAAAATACAACACCCTTTCATGATGAAAACTCTAAACAAACTGGGTATGGAAGGAACATTCCTCAATACAATCAAAGCAATTTATGAAAAACACACGGCCAACATCATATTGAATGGGGAAAAGTTGGAAGCATTTCCACTGAGATCTGGTACCAGACAGGGATGCTCACTCTCACCACTGCTATTCAATATAGTTTTGGAAGTTCTAGCCAGGGCTATTAGGCAAGAAAAAGAAATTAAAGGGATACAAATTGGGAAGGAAGAACTCAAACTATCCCTCTTTGCAGATGATATGATTCTTTACTTAGGGGACCCAAAGAACTCTACTAAGAGACTATTGGAACTCATAGAAGAGTTTGGCAAAGTAGCAGGATATAAAATCAATGCACAAAAATCAACAGCCTTTGTATACACAGGCAATATCACGGCTGAGGAAGAACTTCTAAGATCAATCCCATTCACAATAGCTACAAAAACAATCAAATACCTTGGAATCAACTTAACCAAGGACATTAAAGATCTCTACGATGAAAATTACAAAACCTTAAAGAAAGAAATAGAAGAGGATACCAAGAAATGGAAAAATCTTCCATGCTCTGGATTGGAAAAATCAATATCATTAAAATGTCCATTCTCCCAAAAGCAATTTATAGATTCAATGCAATACCAATCAAGATACTGAAGACCTTCTTATCAGATCTGGAAAAAATGATGCTGAAATTCATATGGAGACACAGGAGACCTCGAATAGCTACAGCAATCTTGTACAACAAAAACAAAGCCGGAGGCATCACAATACCAGATTTCAGGACATACTATAGGGCAGTTGTTATCAAAACAGCATGGTACTGGTACAGAAACAGATGGATAGACCAATGGAACAGAATTGAAACACCAGAAATCAACCCAAACATCTACAGCCAACTCATATTTGATCAAGGATACAAAACCAATCCCTGGAATAAGGACAGTCTATTCAATAAATGGTGCTGGGAAAACTAGATTTCCACGTGCAGAATCATGAAGCAAGACCCCTACCTTACACCTTACACAAACATTCACTCAACATGGATTAAAGATTTAAATCTACGACCTGACACCATCAAATTACTAGAGAGCATTGGAAAAACCCTGCAAGATATAGGTACCGGCAAAGACTTCTTGGAAAATACCCCAGAAGCACAGGCAGTCAAAATCAAAATCAAAATCAACTATTGGGATTGCATCAAATTGAGAAGTTTTTGTACTTCAAAAGAAACAGGAAAGTGAAGAGGCAACCGACAGAATGGGAAAAAATATTTGCAAACTATGCAACAGATAAAGGGTTGATAACCAGAATCTACAAAGAAATCAAGAAACTCCACAACATCAAAACAAACAACCCACTTAAGAGATGGGCCAAGGACCTCAATAGACATTTTTCAAAAGAGGAAATCCAAATGGCCAACAGACACATGAAAAAATGTTCAAGGTCACTAGCAATCAGGGAAATGCAAATCAAAACCACAATGAGGTTCCACCTCACCCTGGTTAGAATGGCTCACATTCAGAAATCTACGAACAATAGATGCTGGCGAGGATGTGGGGAAAAAGGGACACTAACCTACTGTTGGTGGGAATGCAAACTGGTTAAGCCACTATGGAAGTCAGTCTGGAGATTCCTCAGAAACCTGAAGATAACCCTACCATTCAACCCAGTCATCCCACTCCTTGGAATTTACCCAAAGTAAATTAAATTGGCAAACACAAAAGCTGTCTGCACCTTAATGTTTATTGCAGCTCATTTCACAATAGCTAAGACCTGGAACCAACCCAAATGCCCATCAACAGCAGACTGGATAAAGAAATTATGGGACATGTACTCTATAAAATACTATACAGCAGTCAAAAACAATGAAATCCAGTCATTGGCAACAAGATGGAGGAATCTGGAAAACATCATGCTGAGTGAGTTAAGCCAGTTCCAAAGGGACAAATATCATATGTTCTCCCTGATTGGCGACAACTAACTGAGCACCAAAGGGGAAACTTGTTGAAGTGAAATGGACACTATGAGAAACAGTGACTTGATCAGCTCTTGTCCTGACTGTTGATGTACAATGTAATACTTTATCCATTTTATTATTTTTTGTTGTTCTAGTACCATTAGTTGAACTCTGTAATTAACACACAATTATTCTTAGGTGTTTAAATTTTAACTGAAAAGTGATCCATGTTAGGAATCTGGAAAGCATTATGCTGAGTGAAATAAGCCAGTCCCAAAGGGACAAATACCATATGTTCTCCCTGATCGGTGACAACTAACTGAGCACCAAAAAGGAAACCTGTTAAAGTAAAATGAACACTATTAGAAATGGTGACTTGATCATCCCTTGCCCTGACTGTTGATGAACAACTTAATACATTATCCCTGTTAGTATTTTTGTTTGTTTGTTTGTTCTACTTAGTACTTTTGGTTGAATACTGTAATCAATACACAGTTATTCTTAAGTGCTGAAACTTAAGTGAAAAGTGATTGCTGTTAAATCTAAGAGTGGGAATAAGAGAGGGAAGAGATGTGCAATTCGGGACATGCTCAAGCTGACTTGCCCCAATGGTAGAGTTAGAAACATACCAGAGGATTCCAATTCAATCCCATCAAAGTGGCATGTACCAATGCCATCTCACTAGTCCCAGTGATCAATTTCTGTTCACAATTGATCGTAATGATAGGACTAAGAACCAAAGGGAGCACATAAACAAGACTAGTGTCTGTAAATACTAGCTGATAGAATCAAAAAGGGAGAGAACGATCCAACATGGGAAGTGAGATACACAGCAGACCCATAGAATGGCAGATGTCCTAAACAGCACTCTGGCCTCAGAATCAGCCCTTATGCGGATCCAGCTGAAAAGCCCATGAGAGTATTTCAGGCATGGAAAGCCAAAACACTCTGGCAAAAAAAAAAAAAAAAACCCACAAACCCTACATGAAAGATCTCCACAAGTGAGTTCCCAGTGAAAAGAACAGGTCATCAAAGAAGGAGGTACCTTTCTCTGAAGGGAGGAGAGAAATTCCATTTTGACTACGACCTTGTCTAAATATGATCAGAGTTGGTGAACTCAAAAGGCTTCCATAGCCTTGGCAACTCATGACAAGAGCCTAGGGTGATTACTGATGCCATAAACAAGAGTGTCAATTTGTTAACTCAACAACAGGATTCACTGTGCACTTACTCCTTATGTAGGATCTCTGTCCTTAATGTGCTGTACATTGTGATTTAATGCTATAACTAGTACTGAAATAGTATTTTTCACTTTGTGTTTCTATGTAGGTGCAAACTGTTGAAATCTTTACTTAATATATTCTAAACTGATCTTCTGTATATAAAGAGAATTGAAAATGAATCTTGATGTGAATGGAAGGGGGGAGGGATAGGGAAAGGGGAGGGTTGCGGGTGGGATGGAAGTTATGGCGGGGGGAAGCCATTGTAATCCATAAGCTGTACTTTGGAAATTTATATTCATTAAATAAAAGTTAAAAAAAAAAAACAAAGGCAAGCTCAGAGTAAGTGTGAGAAGGCACTCAATGATCTTCTGTATATAAAGATAATTGAAATCTAATCTTGATGAAGAATGGGATGGGAGAGGGAGTGAGAGATGGGATGGTTGCAGGTGGGAGGGAGGTTATGGGGGGAAAAGCTGCTATAATCCAAAAGCTGTACTTTGGAAATTTATATTTATTAAATAAAAGTCGTAAAAAAAGGAAGTAAGACACATTCGTGTGATTGATCTACCATAGACATGACGAGGATCAGTCATTGCATGCTCACACATTATTATACACATGCCTCATTCTGAGAGACTAGAGTTATCTTTCAGTAGCAAGACAGAAGAAAGAAGCAAAACCATAGGACTGGCACTGTGGCATAGCAAGTAAAGCCACTGTCTGCAGTGCTGGCATCCCATGTGGTTGCTGGTTCGAGTCCTGGCTGCTCCACTTCCAATCCAGCTCTCTGCTATGCCTGGGAAAGCAGTAGAAGATGGCCCAAGTCCTTGGGCCCTGCACCTGTGTGAGAGACTGGGAAGAAGCTCCTGGCTCCTGGCCTCAGATTGGCTCAGCTTCAGCAATTGCAGCCATTTGGGGAGTGAACCATCAGATGAAAGACCTCTCCCTCTTTTTCTCTGCCTCTACCTCTCTGTAACTCTGCCTTTCAAATAAATAAATAAATCTTTTTAAAAAAAGAAGCAGCAGCAGCAGCAAAACCCCATATTGGAGTGAATTCGAAGTGTTCTAAGAAAGCACAGGTAAAACACTAAAGTATGCTGCCTGTGTTAGAAGTGGAATTGGAGGAATGGCCAAAGATAGTTAAGGAGGGACACAGAAGAAGAGCCAAGTGAAACCATCAGATATGGTGGAAATAACATTGAGAAACACAAGAAGCTGAGAGATAAAAGTGAGCACAACCTCTTTGGGGTAATTTTCATGAGAGCAGTCATTTAGGAGGAGAACAGTCACAAAGCAGACTACCTCCAGGAGGCAAGATTGATTGACAGAATCTGATTCAACCCAGAAGGACGGAGCTAACAACGAATTGGAAAGCACCACATCAAGGGTGCACTGACTGGTCACCTCCAGCCAGTGGTTTTCCTGAAGGGCTGAGTGCCTAGTATGGACAGATCTCAAGATTTTTAAAATAGTGAAATGGACACTATGAGAAACAGTGACTTGATCAGCTCTTGTCCTGACTGTTGATGTGCAAGGTAATACTTTATCCATTTTAGTATTTTTTTTGTTTTGTTTTGTTCTAGTACTATTGGTTGAACTCTGTAATTAACACACAATTATTCTTAGGTGTTTAAATTTTAACTGAAAAGTGATCCCTGTTAAATATAAGAGTGGGAATAAGAGAGGGAGGAGATGTACAATTTGGGACATGCTCAATCGGACTTGCCCCAAATGGTGGAGTTAGAATCATGCCAGGGGATCCCAATACAATCCCATCAAGGTGGCATGTACCAATGCCATCTCACTAGTCCAAGTGATCAATTTCAGTTCACAATTGATCACACTGATAGGTCTAAGAGTCAAAGGGATCACACAAAGAAGACTAGTGTCTGCTAATACTAACTGATAAAATCAAAAAGGGAGAGAACGATCCATCATGGGAAGCGGGATACACAGCAGACTCATAGAATGGCAGATGTCCTAAACAGCACTCTGGCTTCAGAATCTGCCCTTAAGGCATTTGGATATGGCTGAAAAGCCCATGAGATTATTATAGGCATGGAAAGCCAAAACACTCTGGAAAAAAAAAAAAAAAGACCTAACTGAAAGATCTCTGCCAGTGAGATCCCAGTGGAAAGAATGGGCCATCAAAGAAGGAGGTACCTTTCTCTGAAGGGAGGAGAGAACTTCCACTTTGACTATGACCCTGTCGGAATAAGATCGAAGTCGGCAAACTCAAAAGGCTTCCATAGCCTTGGAAAATAGTGACTAGAGCCTCGGGAGATTACTGACGCCATAAACAAGAGTGTCAAATTGTTAAGTCAACAACAGGAGTCACTGTGTACCTACTTCTCATATGGGATCTATCCTTAGTGTGTTGTCCAATGTGAAGTAATGCTCTAACTAGTACTGAAACAGTATTTTACACTTTGTGTTTCTGTGTGGGTGCAAACTGATGAAATCTTTACTTAATATATACTAAATCAATCTTCTGTATATAAAGATAATTGAAAATGAATCTTGATGTGAATGGAATGGGAGAGGGAGCGGGAGATGGGAGGGGAGTGAGTGGGAGGGAAATTATGGGGGGGGGAGCCATTGTAATCCATAAACTGTACTTTGGAAATTTATATTTACTAAATAAAAAAATAAATAACAATAAAAAAGAAAAAAAGATTTTTAAAATAAGCTTAAAATTTTATGTAATTTCCTGATTTTTAGAATATTTTGCAAAATAACTGCAGGTAGGATTTATATTATGGGCCACATTAATTATAGGCAGAGAGGTCTCTTTTGTGTGGAACAACCTCTCTCTATGTTCAATAGGCTCTCCATATTAATATATTTAGGATTTATATCTCTAAGTTAAAGAGATGGTTTTCGCAATTAGCACAGGAATGCCTGGATCATTCTATAGTACCAAACACAGAATTAAAGGGCTCCTAAAAGTATATTTATCTTCCAGAGTGTTTGCATTCTTCCATTCTTTATATGGAACTGTGGTGGGTATCTCCAAAATTCAACCCCACAGTCAATTGACCTTATTTTGAAAATCAGTTTACTTCTGACAATTACAGAATAAATCTCTGTTGATATGAGTCTAGGAATTTAATTTTGATTCCTTATACTGCTGATTTCTAGAAAGCAAACTTTTTCCTGTAGAGATCCCTTTTTATATCATCTAGAGCACATATTCACATTTGAGCACTTACAATCCTCAGCCTTGTTTATCCAAATGACTATTATCCACACTGTGGTTTTCTGGATTTCAAGTTTATTGATTCAGCTTCTCTACTTGCATTGTTGACTCCTTGGCTCTTTTTGTTTACTCTATAGACAACCTGGAGGGAAGCTCTTTGAAATCCTAGGATCTATTTCTATTTCTCTGGGAAGACTTCTATTCCTAGGCATCCCTGGCATTTTTTGGAAGGCCATTCTGTGTATGTTTAGAATAGCATAATTCTATAGCATTGGATAACTTAGGGCAAAAATAAGGATAGAGGAGTAGATAAAGATGATTTTGCTTAGCTTCCTAAAGTAGATCTCCTAAATACATCTTTATTACTCTGTTTTAAGACTTTTACTTGGATCTCAGTAAATTCAAGCATGCATTCCAAAGTGTGATATATTTTTTATAATCTAGTCCATACAAGATTATAAATGCCTTTGTTTCTCCTTTAATGAAAATATTTGAGGGCACAGTTAATGTTATGCTGATGTTATATGTCATATTGATTCTATATCTGGAGACAACATATTCGCATTGCACAGACACATTGCATAGTTCTATGTATGTTCTCTTGACTTCACCTATACTCAGATCCTCAACAACACCCTCCATCTCAATGCTGACCCTGAGACCTGCGTGTGGGTTTGCTGCTTGATTTTATACCTGAGACCAAACAAACAACATTTCTGGAGTGTCCAGTTCCTCTCTCCAGCTCTAAAATTCAATTCTAAAAGCACACATGCCATGAAATAGGATCTGCTTTTCCTAAAGCTGCCAAAGTGAACAAGCAATACAACTTCTTAAGTGTGGGAAGTCAACTTCCACAGGGCAAACCTTGACTCAAAGGAAGCAGAGATGGAAGAGAACTGTCAAAAAAAGGGCACGCCATGCCTTCCTCCACATGAGCTGCTAAAACACATAGTTTGCCACACTGGGTGTCCAAACAATGCCATTCAGGCCAAGCAGGGCTAAAGCTGATGGGATTGCTCTGTCTCCTTGCGGCATTGTGCTCAGCATAGTAACACCATGTCTCTCACTTTCTTTCCAGTTTTCTACCTCACTTCCCTTTCCCTGATTCTAGTCACCCAGGGATTCTCTGCTTATAATGCGCTGGTATTCAAGCCTTATTCAAGCTCAATTTTCAAGAGAACTCAGGGCAAGCCATATATATAAGTGTGTGTGTGTATACTTCTATACTTGTACATAGGGTTACACATATATAGTTGTTACATAGATATATAGCTATATGTAATTATATATAGCTATGATTGTAGTCACATTTGATATGTTTTATGTATAATCACTGGTTTTCTTTTGCTATTCCATTCAAAAGGCCATACTGCATAAAATCATTAAGTACTACATAGTGACATTTTGAGGTAATACATTAATATCAAGATTTTATGAACTGCAGACACATCAGAGCTTTTTTTCCCCACTTATGATTCTGTTGTATTCTTCACTAATGAAAATAAACTTATATTAAGTTATAAATATGAACTTTGTGAAATATTAGCCAAAATCATTTGAAAATTATCAGTAACAGCAATGATCCTTTAGGGAAACAGGGTTTCAGACTCTCAGTTATAGATAAATGATGAGTACCTTAAAGACATAACTTTAAGATATTTTTACTCTTAAATCTTGTGATATCTAAAGCAAAAGTTATGGCTTAATCACTTTGCTAAATGCAGGGTCATGTTTTTAAAAATGAATGTCTACTAATGCTTATGTTTATTATGTAATTTTGAATTAATGACAAATGCACTTGTAATGCCATTTGCAGTATCTTTTAAGATATAGTTAGTAAAAAGATGAAGATTTCTATTAGTGATTTAATTTTCATCTTTCATTTCTCAATTCTAAAAAAGGGCATGAATATTAATTTGTGGGCTGGTGGCTCAGTAGTATTAATCCAGATCAGTATCATATACTTGGATTTTAGGACAGATTTATGGGTCATTTTTAGAAATCAGGCCATTTGTATTTGGCCATTACCTGCACGTGGATAAAGAATCACATCCACTCGTTGCCTATGGAAGAGTCAACGAACTTCAGAACAGTGAGGACCCGTGACCTACACAGCTTGAGATACATCCAATCATAATTTTGAGCACTTAACCAAGCAGAACAATTGGGAAAAAAACTCCACCAAGATGACTGCTTTGATGAGCAGTCTTTTTAAGAATTGTTGGTCTTGGGTTGTCCAGCTGAGAGCCCCTCAAGGTGAAGAATGAAATAAAGGACAAGACGAAGCCATCAGCAAGATGAAAGATGAAGGGATTGGGTCTCCAGCCCCCTGGACTAAAAACGAAGCAGTCTGGAATCCTGGCAGCCAGTGCTTGCAGGGGTTGGAGCCACTGCACCCTTGGGTGCCCACCTCTTCCGGCTCAGGCTGGGAACAGTCCCAGTAAAGAAGACATGAAAAGACAACCCCAGGGGAGGAGAACCAGTGTGTCCCTGTGGTTATGCTGGAGCCTAACACAGTAAGCATTCCAAGAAGCATTCTGTATACAACAGAATAACTAATGTTACCTGTGTGTGGGCAACTTCCATGTGACATCTTACAAGCCACTTCTAACTTCCTCACCTTGACCCTTAGTGTGCCATGGGAATAATACTAACTCCTATTCTCAAAATCATTTCAAGAATGAAATGACAGTAAGAATGTGAGTTTATTTTGCAAGTTACATAGTACTAACCACATGCAGGAGTGAGAAGACAGAAAGATTTACCCATGGTGTTTTTTAAAAAATGTGCACCAATGGGAAGGGCACTGTGGCACAGAGGATTGAGCTGCTGCTTGGAATGCCTGCACCCTGTACTGGAGTACTGGTTCAAGTTCAGGCACCTTTGCTTCTGACCCATCTTCCTGCCAACATGCACCACGACAGGCAATGTATGATGTTTCAAGTGCTTGGGCACATGAGAGACACAGATGGGGTTCTAAGTTCCTGGCTTCAGGCTGGCCCATCCCTGGCTGTTGAAGGCATATGGGGAGTGAACCAGCAGATGGAAGATATTTCTCTCTCTCTCTCTCTCTCTCACTCTCTCTCTCTGCCTCTCTCCCAGCTACCCCTATCCACTCCCCCACCTTCCTTCCTTCCTCCTTTATTTCCTCTCTTTCTTTAACTCTGGCTCTCAAGTGGATGAAAATAAATAATAAAAGTTATAAATATGTACCAGTTTTACCATTTGTCACCTTTTGGCTGTCCCCAGAGAACAGATCCTGAAACAAGGACTTGTGTGAAGGTAGTTTAGTTTGAGTAATTCCAGAAAGACAGAGAGAGGGAATGGAAAGAATTAAAGAGAGAAAAGCTAAGTTTTAGGATCATTGCCGGGGACAATTAGGGCCTGGTGGTTTTGTGATATAGCACCTTACTAAAATTAATTAAAGTCTCTTAATAGTCTGCCTAAGGATTAACTGGGATACACTTTATCCATCTGCTCCCACATTCCATAGGGATGGTGCCAGAAGCTATTAATCTCTTCACTTTGAGTATATATAAAAAATTTTATGGAGTGGGATTTGACATGGTTGCTAAGATGCCACCTGAGATGTTTGCTTCTCAAACTGGAGTGCCTGGGTTCAAATTCCACCCCTGCTTCCAATTCTAGCTTCCTGCTAATATACATCCTGAGAGGCAACAAGAGATGGCTCGAATACTTAAGTCCCTGCCACACAGGTGGGAGACCCAGACTGAGTTCTAGGCTCCTGCTTCAGCCTGTCCCATTGCAAGCTGTATGGGCATCTGTCTGTCAGTGTTTCTGTCTCTCTACCTCTCAAATACATAAAATTAAAGAAATTTGTGAAAACTATGCTTTCCCAGACAGCAGACTTCCATTAGCGGCTGTAGAAAGACATGTGGTCTTAGAGAAGACGCATCATCATGAGGAGCAATGAAGTCCACATCAACATAAGGCTGAGGGTATTTGAACAGAAGCAACAGAGATACCAAGTTTGTGTTAGTGGCTAAAAGCAGAGCTAAATCTCTCTCTGGCATGAGCTCCTTAAAATAGCATGTAATTTGAACTGGAGCATAATTCTGATTATGCTTGCCCCTTAGAAATCTTCTTGATCAAAACTTTAAATCCAACGCCATGGTTTTGTGAGAGTCCAGGGACCCTAGCCTTGAGTTATGTGAGTTTAGTGGCTTTAACACCTACCAGATAATAAAAGGGGCATATCAGACTGTCATACAATCTGTCATTTTGCCCACTCCCCTCCACACACTCTTTTCATCCTGTACCTTCAACTCTGCCAACAAACCCATGTGATTTTCTCACAACAAGGGTTCCAGACATACTTTAGCCTTGGAAACTTGGCTTTTTCTAACAAAATTGTGTTTTTACCTACAAGTTCCTAACCTAGTAAAATTTTTCTCCCTATTACAAAATAAGCACATAAAATTGTTTTTTATGAGTCGCAATAAAAGTATTTTTGAGTGAATAAAATGTGGTCATAAACATTTGATTTTGCCTAAATTCCCTTGCACAAAATAGAGCATTCGTGGTGAACTAGTTCAATTCCTCTTTTTAAATGCGTGCAAAGCTCAAAGCATATCTCTCCTTTGAAGTTATTACATTTTTAATTTTCCTTTCTATTTTTATGGTTTTTGATTAATATATGTTTCTGCCTACTAGACTAAATTCCAAGACCATAGCAAACCAGTCTGGTTTTGTCTGACACTGAATTTTTGGCACATGGCTCACTAAAGAAAATTATCAATCCATATTTATTTTGTTGGTGAATGAATCAATCAACCAATCAATGAGACTCTATCTAGGAAGTTATTAATGTCAGATTTCTTTTTGCTATTTTTATTGACATATAAAAATTGTACATAATTACAGGGTGCAGTGTGAATACGTAACACATGTAGAAAGCGTGTACTGATCAAATCAGGGTAATTACTGACATGGAAGAAAAGAATTATAGGGAACAAAACACTTAGGCCCCCACAAAGGGAAGAATCTTGCCCAAGCTCATAGCTAATTTATAGCAGTGATGTTAGTGAGTTCGCCCTGCACATTCGCTCAGCCCTCTATGAGCTTGAAACTTTCGACTGTAATTCATTGTGATATTGCTGAACAGAGCCACTGTTAAAAGCCCAGTGCTCTCTCTAACAGCCATATGCTTAACAGAAATATTACAGAAACTTGGTCTCTGCATTCATTGCCTCTTGTTTTCCTGCTGAGAGACATCAGATGAGTTTACACCTTCCTTTGAAAAGTGGCGCTTTGGCCTTATACTCGCCTTTGGAGATCACTGCTGCAAAAAGCCGCTGTTATTTCCACTGGAGCGTTGAGTGACTTAGGATGGGAATCATCCCATGCATCCACCACAAATCAACAAGAGCGGAGTTTCCAAGTCTCAAAAACACATGGGACAAAATGGTGCCAGTGCACGAGCCTTCACAAGATCTTACAAAAAGAACAAAGCAGGGTGTCAGTTCCCTCAGGGACCTCAAAGGATCCCAAAAATCACGTACAAGCGAAAGAGGAATAAACAAAATCTGACTTTATTTCAACACATCTTCAAGGAAGTCACACTAGAATACAAATTTTAACTTTGAACCTAAAGATTACATTCTCATTTTTCTATTTTCTTCTTTTTGTATTTCTATATTATTTCTAAATACATAGCTAAATCTGCCAGTAGGGATAGTTCAGGAGCTCAAGAGCACAGGCCAGGGTCCATGTTGAGTGTTCTTCTTTCTGCAGGAAAAGTTTGGGAATTGGAGAGGAATAAAATTTTTTTTACCAAAGGGTCTAAAATTTAAACCTATGCCACTACCCAAGTATTTTCCAATGTTTTTAAAAATACAGAATTCAAATAAGGAAGTCTCCCACATTTGTCCACATTTCACATGCTCCTAAAAGACTTTTACCTATGTTATCATCAATATTCACAGAATGCAATAAAACTTCAATCTTCCATACAAAGTAGAAGAAGACATTTTGCTATAAAGGGTAAGGAGATAATAGTTTATTAAATAAGCTTCCATTATTCCCTGAATCTGCAGTTGTATATTGTGAATGGTAAGTCTTCTGGCAGGTAATAGACCTGCACAGAACTGAGATAGCATAAATTCCATATTCGTGGGGATGAAGTCAGCAGCATTGGTTATGAACAGACTTAAAAATAATCTCCAACGAGTGACCTCCTCCTGTGATCTACACCACTGACGTGGAGTCTTCAAAAAGCTTATGGGAAAAATACATATAATGAAAAAGCTAAGCACTGATCATTCAGAATTTTATGCACCAAAATAAAATTGCATTTTCGTTCCATTTTTACAAACTTTTTGAAATACTCTTATATATGCAAAACCATTCAGATAGTAATGGTTGTTTGAATCCCTGTAAGGATATCATGATTAACTTCTCATTGGGAAAAAAGGGATGAGGTGTTCAATGATAGCCTCTCTGCTGCTAGAGCGGGTAGGACCATATCTCTTTCCTTCCTTTTCCCTTCTGCTATACTACACCCTAGTTCTTGAAGCCAACAGTCTTTTTCTAAAGGAAACCTGTCATGGCCCTGCTTAACTTGTTCCATATGTCTAACATGCTTCATAGAATAATTCCACATTAGTTTCTCCAGCCTAGTGTTTGGATCGTGACATCTGTTTTTTCCTATGTTTTCATGATTTATTTTGGTGTCCGTGTGAACTTATTCTATAATACCAAAAGGAATTTGCTTGGATTCCCTTTTCCTGGAATGTCTCCTGGTGCCTTGCAAACCCATCAGATTTGCTACCCACAGCAGATGTGACAAAGCCACCATCAATCCTCGCTCCACCACTTACTAGTGTACGAACCCACACAAGTTGTTTTATCTCTCTGGATCTCAATTTTTGCATCTGTTAAATGGGAAAAACAGTAATAACTATTTATAGTGTTTGCAGAGGGCTTAAATAAGATATCACATGAATAAAGCATTTTGATCAGTGCCCAGCTCTAATAATTAAAGCAAAGGTTCCTCTTACCCTACCATACTTTTGCTAGTCTTCATTTATGTGTTCAGTCAACAAATGGGTATCAGAATCCAAGAGATACCATCAGCACCATGTTAGAACCTTATTGGAAACGGAGACAAAAGGAAATCAATAATACTAATACTTTCTCATTTTAAATAATATTTATTTAGTTTTATTTGAAAAGCAGAAAGACAAAGGGGAGAAGAGAAAAAGGAGAGGAGAGAGGGGGCAGGGAGAGGAGGGGAGGGGAGAAGAGAGGAAGGGAATAGAGGGGAGATCTTCTAAATAGCCAGAGCTATGCCAGGACAAAGCCAGGAGCCAGAAACTCTATCCAGGTCTCTCACATAGGTGGCAGGAACCCAAGTACTTGGGCTATCACAGGTATCTCCCAGGTATGTTAGCAGGAAGCTGCAACAGAAGCACAGAATAGCTGGACCCGGAACCAGCACTCTGACATGGAACGCAGGCATCCAAAGTGGCAGCCTAACCCACTGTGCCACAATGCCCACCCTTAATCCTTTCTTTACTTAAAATTTTGGAATTGAGGTGGGCTAGCAAGAATAACAGTTCTATGTCTCAAGCCATGTCTCCTGTGAGAACACCTGACTTCAATTCCCAGCTCGATTTCCTGACTCTAACACCCTGCTAATGCACAGTCTAGCCAATGCTAGTATTTCGGGAGTGAGCCAATGGACGGGAGCTCTCAGTCTATCTGTCTCTCTGACTCTATAGATACATACATATGTACATACATAGAAACATAGACAGATGATACAGTTATATACATATTTACTAGGTACATAAATGTTTAAATTTAAATAATAAATGTTAAACCAATGTTTAAATAAAATTTTGTTATATTGTTCCTCACAGATTCTTTTTTTTAATTAATTAATTAATTTATTTATTTGAAAGAGTTACAGAGAGGAGAGGCAGAGAGAGAGTCTTCCATCTGATGGTTCACTCCCCCACTGGCTACAATGGCTGGAGCTATGCCGATCTGAAGCCAGGAGCCAGGAGCTTCCTCCAGGTCTCCCACATGAGTGCAGGGGTCCAAGGACTTGGGCCATCTTCTACTGCTTTCCCAGGCCATAGCAGAGAGCTGGATCAGAAGAGGAGCAGCCGGGACTAGAACTGGCGCCCATATGGGATGCCACAGCTTCAGGCCAGGATGTTAACCCGCTGTGCCACAATGCCAGCCCCCTCATAGATTCTTGCATTAATTTTTACTTTTAAGGAGTATTTCATTAAAATATATTATTTATATTAATTACGAAATCCTGTGGTCTTGCTCCATCCACCCTCCCTTGCCAACCTCTAATTAAATTGTGTGTCCCAAAGAAAGGACCTTACTTCCCTCACCTAGTACAGGCCCCAGACAACTGTAAGCAAAGCATGCCCACTTCCAGGCCGCAAGTTGCTACCAATCAAGTGGGTGGGACAAAGCTAGCACAAAATGCATAAATTCTTTTTATCAAATGCAAGAATTTTATATTAGGCCTTAGGCCTGTGGATGAGTATAAACACTTTTTTAAAAATTAATAGCTAAAATTCTTCATACTCCTTCTCAATAAATATGCCTGAAGTGCCTACCCATGTGCCAAGCGCTGCTGTTGATGCTTGGGTAGAGCAAAAGGGACACATAATTCCATCTTCGAGGAGTTTCTTTCTAGTATGGAAGAAAGACAATAAACAATACAAATAAATTTACCCTATGTTGTATAATGTTAAGTTACAAGGAGAGAAAAAATAAATGGTGGGTGCAGGGTGAAACTATAGGGGCATTAAAATGTTCGATAAGGAGTTGCCACTAGATACAATGAATTGTGACTTCTGATTCATGGCCCAAGTGCTTGGGCTCCTGCCACTTATGGATACCAGGATGGAGTTCCTATCTCCTGGCTTTGGCCTGGCCCAGCCCTGGTTGTTGTGGCATTGGGAGATTCAGAAGTGAGAAAGGGAGCAATAGAGATACTTAAAAGAAAGAGTCCAGGCAAAGAGAGCAGTAAGTACAAGATGCAACGTCTGAGGTGGGTATATGCCTGGAATGTTTAGTGAAAGGGTATACCGTGGCAAGAACTGAATGAATTAGAATTTTGATCACAAAGTTAATCAAGGGCTGATCATGAGTACTATTAAAATCATTATGAGGGCTTTATTTCCCACTCTGAGTTAGACAGGAAGTCATTGAATGGATTTGAGTGGAGGAGCGCTGGGATCAAATACAGGTTTAGAAGGGTCAGATTGGTGTTGTACTGAGAATAACTCGGTGGGACAAGAAAAGAAGCAGAACCAATAGTTAGGAGGCTACTATATAACCCAAGAAAGATGTGATGGTGGTTGGGCAGGAGTAGTGAGTGGGGAGAGTATATCCAACAGTTACAATTCTGAATGCATTTTTAAATATTTATTAATTTTTATTTATTTGAAAGGCAGACAGAGAGAGAGAGAGAGAGAGAGAGAGAGAGAGATCCTTCATTTGCTGATTCACTCCCCAAATGGCCACAACAGGTCTGTGCCAGGCCAAAGCCGGGATCCAGGAACTCCATCCTGGACTCCCAATATGAGCAGCAGGAACCAAAGTACTTGGGCCATCTTCTGTGGCCTTCCCAGGTGCATTAACAAGAAGCTGGATAGGAACCATGGAGCAGCAAGGACTCAAACTGGCTGTCATGCTCTGGCACCCTGGCACTCGATACAGGATGCCAGGACTACAAATGACAGCTTAACCTACTGCACCACAATGCTGGCTCCTCTGGATCAATTTTGAAAGGAGAACCAGTAGGATTTTCTGTCGGTTTGGATGTGACATGAAAGGCAGAAAGGATCCAAGGTTAACACAAGAATTTTGGCCTAAGCAACGGAAGGAGGAGGTTGCTATCAACTGAAATCAGTATGTATAGAAAGAAGCAAGTCTGGAAAAGAATATATAGGAACTCAGTTTGGGGACATATAAACTCCAAGATGCCTTTTAATTATCAAAGTAAATAGGGTGCTTGAGTCCAGGCTTAAATTCTAGAATTCAGGGAACGAGTTGGGTCCAGACATAGAAATTAGGAATCATCAGCACATAGATGGCATTTAAATCACGGTATGGGATAACATCACATAGGAATGAGAATACGTAAGTGCAGACATGCTTAGTACTCAAATGCATGAGAAGGACTAGCAAAGGAGACTACGTTGGAGGAAAATCAAGACAGTGTGGTAACCAAAGTATTTTAAGGAAGTAAGTATAATAAACTGTTCTGTGTGTCTGACAGGTCACATAAGATAAACAAACATTATTCATTGGCTTTTGCAAAGTGGAGCAACCTTGGAAATAAAGGTTTTAGTATAGTGGTATCAGTAAAAAACTGATTTGGTGGGTTCAAAAGATAAAGAAAAGAGAATTTCTAGAGAATTATTTTGAGTTCTACAATAAAAGGTGAGGAATGGTGCAAAGACTAAGAAGGAATGGAGGTCAAGAGAGGGTTTTTTAAAGGGTTTATTTTTCATTTTTTTTAAAGATTTATTTATTTATTTCAAAGTCAGACTCACGGGGAGGGGAGGGGAGAGAGAGATAATCTCCCTGCCACTGGTTCCCTCTCCAGGTGACCACAATGGCCAGCACTGGGCCAGGCTGAAGCCAGGAACCAGGAGATCCATCCTGATCTCCCTTGTGGGTACAGGGACCCAAACACTTGGACCATCTTCTGTTACTCTTCCCAGCCATTGGCAGAAGTGGAGCAGCCAAGACATGAACCAGTGCCTGCCCTATGGGATACCTGTGTAACAGGCAGTGGTCTAACCTGCTATGCCACAAGACCAGTATCTTTTTTCATTTTTAAGAGGTTGAAAACACTGCTTTGTTTGCATAGGGGCCAGAGGCTCCAGAAATACAGGTGAGGAACCCCCAGAGTTTCTCCTGCAGCACCTTGGGGTAGGGACTCTAATGTGTATTTCCTGCAAATTTCAGGTGACAGCGAAGCTTATCTTCCTGGGGACTCTGTCCACTGAGTTAGTGCAAAAGTGTGAAAGTATTATCCATAGGACAATAAGTTTGTGGCTTTTAAAAGTTGAATATAGATCTTTGTAAAAAATAAGAATGGGAATAGGAGAAGGAGGAGGAAGAAGGGTGGGAGTGCAAGTGGGAAGGATCATTATGTTCCTGAATTTGTATATATGAAATGCATGAAGTTTGTATACCTTAAATAAAAGGTTTCTAGGTAAAAAAAAAAAAAGAAAAAATTCATAAACTTAATTTATTAAAAAAATTTAAAAATCAACAAAGTTCAGCCCATGTAAAATTCACTTCTGTTTTCATTTATTTTTCAAACAATATTTTAAAACTATATCCAAAACTGTACTTAGAAATCCATCAAACACAATTACCTTTGTTTTTCCGTGTTCTTTTACACTGTTTGTAAGAATGTTCATTTCAAGCAGTATAGATAGGTCTTCAGGACCTGGCAGTCTGTTGTCGCTGGAGAGAAGGAGGAAGTGTTTGGGGGGTGGATTTTCGTTTTCCTTTCTTCTTCAGGAGCCTTTTGCCTTTCCTGGCATTGCCCGGGACGTGTCTGGGTGCCCGCTTGCCTGTCACACGATCCTCGGTGGTTCCCTTCACTTTGAAAATGATGTCGTTCCTGAGCCTCAGAATTGTCTTTTATTAGTTCTTTGAAAATTCTCTCCCTTTTCTTCTCCCTGTTCCATTTTTCTGGAATTCCTAAGAATTTGCTATTGATGCTCAGTACAGATCCCCTGTGCCTCCAGTCTCTTCACTTTATCTTCTGTCTATGCCTTTTACTTCCTGAGTGATTTTTGCACAAGGTCAATATAACATTCTGAGTAGACTATCCTTATTGAGAAAGATGTCATTCTAAAACCCTGAGAAGAACATTTGTCAATTGCAAGTGATAACCAAATTCACTTCTCTATGAACAGATTCTGGAAATGTTTGGTGAGCTCCTCGGGAGAAAATACAAATCCAGGGGCCGGCGTTGGGGCATAGCATGTAAAGCTGCTGCCTGCAGTGCCAGCATCCCATGTGGGCGCCGGTTTGAGTCTCAGCTGCTACATTTCTGATCCACCTCCCTTCTAATGCACCTGGGAAAGCAGTGGAAGATGGCCCAAGTCCTTGGGCCCCTGCAGCCACATGGGAGACCCAGAAGAAGCTCCAGGCTCCTGGCTTCGGATCTGCTCAGCTCCGGCCATTGCAGCCACTTGGGGAGTGAACCAGCGGATGGAAGACCTCTCTCTCTCTCTGTCTCTAGCTTTCTCTGTAACTCTTTCAAATAAATCAAATAAATATTTTCCAAAAAAATACAAATCCATACACACTGAATGCAATTTCCAAATCTTGCCATGATTTTTATTGCATACCTCATCATATCAGTGGAACACACACCTCCTTTAGAAAGCTTTATTTAAAGTAATGTTAAAAGATGGCAAACAATTGACTCTCACAGTGAAAGGAAGGGGGGGAAAGACAAAATATCTGCTAAATAAATGGCTGCCAAGAATACACTTTAACAAACTCTATTTATACCTTAAATCTTGGCACCCATTTCTCCTTAGGAGAACCTAGGACAATTCCATCTCTATTTTGTGCCTTCCAGAAATCTGTGTTTTCACAAAGACAATGCAGCACTCATGCATATCATTCAAAATCCTCTCCCCCAAACACTTGCCAGGATTTTAAAAGCACAGAAAAGAAATACCAAACATATATGTTTGCAAACATGTATATATACCCACACATGCACATGCACACACAAGCACCATGCTCTCATTCTGCTGCTTCGCTGAAGTTTCCACAGTTTTCTAGTTTCTTTGAAAGTCTTCTACATTAATATATCTTGGTGCTTTGGGGGTAATTATTTATAAAGTATTGATAGCATCAACCGGTATTTTTGCAAGAGGCAATGTTCAACATTCTCATGTAGAAGCAACTATCCCACTGTAGACACAGTGTCTGTCTCTGATGGTCCTGAGGCTCCTCTATGCAGGAAAAACCACCTTCACCCAGGTTGTTCCATAGCCATTGGTCACCAGCCTTACGGAGTCCCTCACTGCTGGCGGTGGCTGCCACTGATGGTTTGCTTTGATGCAACTCATTTGTCTTTAATAGCTCTGTCCCTAATTAGAAGTAATAATTCTGTCTTCTCTCTGCAAATTTATGGAAGAGAAAGGAAACAGGCCTCCAAGAGCCTGCTCATTTTAGTTATTTATAGTGAGGCCATGGATCAGCAGCTAGAAGGGGAAAGAAACACATCAGTGAGACCCTGGGCTAGGCCTGTTCAGTATCATGGACTACACCATGCAGGCCCTCGAACACTGGGAACAAATTGGCTGTATCTTGGTTTTGTGACATTAGATCAGTTAGAGCGAACTGGGCCTTGGTTCTTTCTCTAGGACTCATACCTTGTGTCGTATTCCTTCTTTGAACCTCGATCTGGGAGATGAGAACCTAGCTCATGGACTTGTTTAGAAAGCCCTGTGGACTGAGTGTAATTATCCATGATACACAGTGAGGACTCTAATTCCAGGATGTAAGAAGAGCTTTGTAAAAAGTGCTTTACAGTTTTTAAGTTTTTGAAGATTCCTTGTCCTCTTGCTCTCAGCTACAGCTCCACACATTTGGCACTTGGCAGCCTGATGTTAACACAAAAGGACATTTGATATAGCAACAGTGATAAAGATGCTTCAACCCTGATCAGGGAAAAAAAAGTCCAGGGGAGGAAATAGCCGGTGCTTTTATTTTGATGGAGGGAGGATTAGAGAATTGAATTTCCTGTCATTGTATCTGTGAACTAACTGCTGATTTCCCCAGGATAAAGTAGCTGGCGGGTGTTATAATGAAAAGATAGCATGTCACTCTGGGGAGGGACTCCATGATTGAGCTACTGGAGAGTCCTTAAATGCAGGAGTGATTGTGCTGAGAACAAAAAATAATTCTTGGAATTGAAGATGAGATTGATAGAGTCTCCAACATGAGTGTACAGCAGAATCCCCTGGAGGTCTTGTTAAAAACACATTGCCAGGCCTATCCCCAGAGTTTCTGATTGAGTAGGGCTGGGGCATGGCCTGAGAATTTGCAGGAGATTTGTTTTGTTTTGTTTTTAAGATTTATTTATTTGAATTACAGAGAGAGGAAGAAAAAAAGAGAAATGTCTTCCATGTGCTGGTTCACTCCCTAAATGGCCGCAACAGCCAGAGCTGGGCTAATCCAAAGCCAGAACTCAGGAGCTTCTTTGCAGGTGTAGAGGCCCAAGTATGTGGGCCACCTTCTACTGCTTTTCCAGGCTATAGCAGAGAGCTGGATTGGAAGAGGAGCAGCCAGGACTAGAACCGGCACCCATATGGGATGCTGGCACCACAGGCAGAGACTTAGCATACTAAGCCACAGTTCCAGCACTGAGAATTTGCATTTCCTTTTTTTTTAAGATCTATTTATTTTATGTGAAAGGCAGATATACAGAAAGCACAGAAGCAGACAGAGAGAGAGAGAGAGGTCTTCCATCCACTGGCTCACTCTCCACGTGGCAGTAATGGCCGGGGCTGTGCTGATCCAAAGCCAGGAGCCAGGAAGTTCTTTCAGGTCTCCCACATGGGTGAAGGGACCCAAGGATTTGGGCCATTTTCTACTGCTTTCGCAGGCCACAGAAGAGAGCTGGAACAGAAGTGGAGCAGTCAGGACTTGAACTGGTGCCCACATAGGATGCCGGTCCTGCAGGTGGCAGCTTTACCTGCTATGCCACAGTGCCGGCCCCAAGAGAATTTGCATTTCTAACAAATTCCCTGATGATGCTCATGGGACTGGTCCAGGGAGCCTACTTTGAGAAACACTATCACGGAACATTGGATTTTTTTTTTTTTACATTTATTTATTTACTTGAAAGGTAAAGTTACAGAGAGACAAAGAGAGAGGTCTTTCATCCACTGGTTCACTCCACAAATGACTTCAATGGCCAGAGCTGGGCCAGCCCAAAGCCAGGAGCCAGAAGCTTCTTCTGAGTCTCCCATGTAGGTGCAGGGGCCCAAGCACTTGAGCCATCCTTTGCTGATTTCTCAGGCCATAGCAGAGAGCTGGATCAGAAGTGAAGCTGCGGGGACTCAAACTGGTGCCCATATGGGATGCCAGCACTGCAGATGGTGGCTTAACACGCTATGCCACAGCACTGGTCCTTGAACATTGGAATTTGAGCAGTGCTGAAAATCTGGGGAGGGAGGAAGGACAGGCATGCCCCAAAGTTTCCTATATGATATGTGGTATAGTATAAAGAGAGTACAAACCAGAGCAGGAAATAAGGAAAGAAAGAAGGAAGTGATGGGAGTGGGGAAAAATAAGAGGGGCCGGATAAATAAAAAACCATGCATCTGCTTCCACTGGGAGGAAATGCATGATCTCTCATTCTGGAAGCTGAAAGTCCAGGACGAAGGTATCAGCACGGTTGGTTCTAACTGAGGTCTCTCCTCCTACTTCATGGATGGTCATCTTCTTCTTGTGTGTTCACATGTCGTGTGTGTCTTTTGTCTGTGCACCAATATCCTCTTCTCATGAAGACGCCAATCATATTGGATTGGAGCCCATCCAGACGACGTCATTTTAATTATCCTTTTAAAGATCCTATCTCCAAATACAGTCTGACATACTAAAGATTAGGACTTCTACATATAAATTGGAAGTAGAGGTGCACAGTTCAGTCCTGAGAGTAACAAGCAAACTCTGCCAACAATGTGAAGGCAGAGTCACAGGCAGCCATGAGCAAGGAAGTGCAGCCCACATGAGCAGACACCCTACACATCATTCCACAGAGTTGTCCCAGGATGGAGTGACATGAAGAGATACTCTAGAGGATGACACAGCCTTCAGATCAAAGGAAGACCCTGGTTCTTTAAATAACCCAAATAGAACTGTTGCAGAGTATAGAAATTGAAAGCTCAAATCCTTGTTAAATGGGAAATACTACAAAGATAATTGAAAATGAATCTTGATGAAGAATGGGATGGGAGAGGGAGTGGGAGATGGGATGGTTGTGGGTGGGAGGGAGGTTATGGGGGGAAAAGCCACTATAATCCGAAAGTTGTACTTGGTAAATTTATATTTATTAAATGAAAGTTGAAAAAAATTAAAAATGGGAAATACTGGTGGGCTGGTGAGTTTCTCAGTAGGGATTTTTTTTTTTTTTTGACAGGCAGAGTGGACAGTGAGAGAGACAGACAGACAGAAAGGTCTTCCTTTTGCCGTTGGTTCACCCCCCAATGGCCGCCACGGCTGGTGCACCCTGCTGATCTGAAGGCAGGAGCCAGGTGCTTCTCCTGGTATCCCATGGGGTGCAGGGCCCAAGCACTTGGGCCATCTTCCACTGCACTCCCAGGCCACAGCAGGGAGCTGGACAGGAAGAGGAGCAACCGGGACAGAATCCGATGCTCCGACCAGGACTAGAACCCAGGGTGCCAGCACCGCAGGCGGAGGATTAGCCTAGTGAGCCGGGGCACCAGCCAGTAGGGATCTTGTTAAACAGAGGCAGCAGACTTCCTGGGAATGGGATCCATAAGCTTCTGCACAAGACTAGAGCACTCATGCCCTCAGCCTCAGCACCACTGACTTTATTAGTTGTATAAGTCCTTGCGGGCTGGGGGAGTGCCCTATGCATTGTAGGATGTCTAGAGGTATTCTGCCTCTAGCAACCAGATGGCGGTAGCACCTGCCCCAGGTGTGACAGCCAAAAATGTCTCCAGATGCTGTCAAATGTCCCCTGGGGGAGGGGGTGCAACACTGCTCCAGCTGAGAACCAAAGCTCCAGAGTTTCCATTTCAGGCACGCTATCTCTGGGGAACAAGTGTCATCAGCAAGAATCACGGACTCACGCTATTTGCTTGCCTTCCCACACCTCAAAGGGTCTCTCTGGTGCTCAACTCTCTATCCCCTTTTTAAGCAGCCTGTCTCCATGCATGAGAACACACTAGAATATAAGGACAGGCAAGTTCTTATTACTGCCAAGTGACTTTACATCGCAGAAAGCTGCCTTTTGAACAAACTGACATCTTGAAAAATGTCTCAAGTACCAGGCTCAGAGGAAAAGATCACATAGCAGTGAAAGGGAGCCCATTTTTCACATCCAGTCACATTGCCAGGTGCAGGGTTGGGCCTCCCTGAGCCCCGTTCTTCTTGCTATAACCTGACAGACAGCTGTCAGGCAGAAGCTTAAAACTGACAGGGTGTAACAAACATACCCAACCTTCTGCGATTTATCAGGCAAAGCAAAGCTTGTTACCCTGTCAATTATTGTCACTGTGGTGCCAGATTGATTTTGGTTCTCTCATCATACACAGGAAATACTTTGTGTTAGCAGAGAAACACTTTGGGGAATCAAAATCCTGTGTGTTTTCTTTATTTTGAACTTTCCTTGGGCGTCAGAAGTAAACCACTGCTTCCTGGGAAGAGAAAGAATAAGCAATCTGTCTAAAGAGTACTCAAGGAAATGGACCGAAGGCATGTGTGGCCAAGCCAAAGGGGCACTCACTGATGGGGTCATGCCATAACTTTTGTAGAATGCCTAATCCATGCCCGATCCTGGGCCATGCACAAGAGACTTACTGATGCACACCACATGCTCCACGCCGTTCAAGATCTTACTGGCAATGCAAGGAGATGCTTTATCACTGAGCTGTAATACAATCATATGCAGGTATGCAGCATCCGGAGAAAACCTAGAGTCATTAGGAGCAGAATGAACAGGCAACAAAATTTCAGTGACGCCTTGCTTAATTAAACCATTATCTGAGCTATTCTACATGTCGGTAATTCAAAATAAATGAAAGCTGCTAGAATGGCATTTATAACTGCATTTGATTCTTCTTCTACAATCAAGTCTTTCAGGCACATGACTTCCTTTTACCTAACACACGCCACCCAACCCCCACTTAGTATTGGTGTACCACTCTCCTTTCCACAAATCTTGGCGATACGTCTTCATCGAAGACTGTTCACTTATCCTGCATTAGTCTTTCTTTTTACTCTCTATTTTTGTTAGTGTTTACAGAATACAGTAACTTTTTTCATGGCTTAAGTTGTTTTTAGTCTATTAAATGTCCTACTCTGAATGACCCGTCTCTGTGTTTCTTAGGTTTTCCTGGGATGTGACTATATTATTCAAACAGAAACACACTGAGACCTACACAGAGCCAGACATTATTATTTCTAACCTTTCTAATTTTACTTTATCATGGGCTTGAACAACAAGTCGGGTGAGATTTCAACAAAGACTAGTTTAAAACCTGTGTATGCAAAATCTAATTAAAGAGAACTGCTAGTCTTGGTCTATTTTGACCTTTCAGTGTAAAACAGCACCTATGCTTTGAAGTTTATGAAGTGCTACAATTGATTTTGAGTTGCAATTAATTGGAAAGGAATACATTTGAAGTTAACAGGAGAATGCATCAAGCTGAATCCAGCAGGGAAGCTCATTTTGTCACAAATAAATGTCAACACAAAATTGGAGCAAATAAAGCTGATGTGTTGTAAGGAGACAGAGAAATATATGAGTCCTACTTTCTAACCACTTTCAAATTCAAACAACTCAACTTGCCGTTTTGACATCACAGTTACATGGTGGGATCATTCTGAAATATCCAAGACTTGCTCTCATCCCACCCCACACCAGCTTGCTTGGCAAGGGCATAGCAATGGGAAAAAGGGAGTCTCCTCCCCAGCACCACCTCTTTTCAGGACATGTCCTGAAGCAAACAGAATTGGCCTGAATAACTCAAGTGCTCAACATAGCTGATGACAGCTTGAAAGAAATAGAAGAATAGTCCACTTCCCTCAGTTAGTTTTCCATCTGACTTTTTCTCACCCCTGTGGGAAACAAAGCAGAGAGTGTTCCTCAATCATTTTTGCCTACTCAACAGCAAAGGGTAAACTCCAAAAAGAAAATATTATTAAAATAACTACTTTCTTCATCCTACACGCATCATCTGCTCCAACAAACTGGCAAGAGCTACTCGCTTCTGAGTACTTACTTTATGCCAGACAATATTCCTTGTGTTTTATCTACAGTTATGCTCATGTATTTCATACTCTTAGGATCCTTAGGAAAACTCATGAAGCAGGCCTTGACATTCTGCTTTTACAGATGTGGAAATCAAGGCTCAGAAAATGTAAGAGACTGTGGCCAGTGCTGTGGCCTAGCAGGTAAAGCTGCTGCCTACACGACGCTGGCATCCCATATGGCACCACTTCAAGTCCCAGCTGCTCCACTTCTGATCCAGCTTCCTGCTTATATGCCTAAGAAAGCTGCAGAAGATGGTCAAAGTCCTTAGGCCCCTGTGCCCAAATGGGAGAACTGAAGGAAGCTCCTGGCTCCTTGCTTCAATCTAGCCAGCCCTGGACATTATGGCTGTTTAGGGAATGAACCAATAGATGAAAGATCTCCCCCCTCCTCGGCTTTGTTTCTCTCTGTCTCTGCCTCTCCCTCTCTCTCTGTAACTCTGCCTTTCAAATAATGAAATAAATCTTAAAAAAAAAGGAAGAAAATGTAATGGACTGATCCCAAGTTACACATCTGCACAAGTGATCAAAGCGAGCTATGAATCAAGGTCAGTGTGACTCGCGTGTCCTGGCTCATAGGTATGCAAAGCTGCACCACATCTGTCTTCTTGGACCTGCCTATTCATTCCTCCTGCAATGCTAATCCTCTTCATTGCCACTCATCTAGTTTCCCCCTCCATTCAAGTCCCAACTTAATTCCCAGCTCTTCATCCAGCATTCCCATTAATCAATTGCTCCTCTGAAGCCCTGCAGTGCTTCTTTCCTGAGCATGTAACAAGTGCTACCTTCTGCTATTCATCTGTTCAGCAGCAGGGATTAGAAAGCAACATAAGTTGTTTATCTACAGAATAATCAGACATTTGGAGGCTGTAATCTTTCGTGCTAAGAGACATGATAACAGAAACTGAGACTGCTTCGTCAACCACTGTACTTGTAAGGCCTAGCACAATAACTGACACAGAGACACTGGACAAATGTTTATTGAATAAAATGATGTGTAGAGGGACCATCACTTTGGTGTAGCAGGTTAGGCTGCCACCTACAGTGCCAGTATCCCATATGGGCATAGGTTCGAGTCCTGACTGCTCCACTACTGATCCGGCTCCCTGTTAATAGCCTGGGAAAGCAGTGGAAGATGGCCCAAGTGCTTGGGCCCCTGCACCCACTTGGGAGACCCAGAAGAAGCTCCTGGCTTCTGGCTTCAGGCTGGCCCAGCCATGGCCATGGCAGCCATTTGGGGAGTGAACCAGCAGATGGAAGAGCTCTCTCTTTCTCTCTCCTCCCAAACCCCATATCTCTGCCTTTCAAATAAAAAATAATTTTTAAAATGATATGTAAAAAAAATAAAATAAAAATGATATATAGAAGATCACTGAGGTGGGACTGCAAGAGACCTACATACTTAAAAGGCCAAGAAGCGTATTATGAAAATAATACACTAGTAACAAAGATGAATCCAAGTGCAGTAGTTCAAGCCAGAGAGGAGGCTGGTTCTAAGTGTTAAGCATATGTTGTTGTCATTGTCCCATGGCCCACCACCACCCTTACTCAGTAACTCCAGTAGAACTTGCCAAAATTTCTGGGATTTAGAGTTTCTCAAGTAAATAAGTAAAAGTGCTGCTTCACTAAATCTCTATAGAATTCATAGGATATAGAGAGGTGCTTCTTGTTGGCCCAGCCATGAGTGGCAGCCACCAGTGGGCACAGAAAGCATGTTTCTCTCTTGAACACGACAGTCAGCCAGGAGGAAAGGCTTCGTGAATTTCCTGAGAAGCAGGGAAGTCCTAGAAGCCTGAGAAGGAAGCCAGGCTGATGAACACACGAAAAGGAGAAGAAGAAAGGACGGCATCTCAGACAGGTGCTGGCACGAGACATCTACGAGGCACTGAAGCAAGAGAGGCCATGTCAGACCCCCAAGCTGAAGGCCTTCCCAGGAAGGCCGATGAGATTCTGGCTTCTGCCTTGTAGGAAAAAAAGCACAAGAGACTCTCACATCTTGATTTTCTCACATGAGTTATTAAAGGCTGGACATTTTTAATATTTTGTTTCTGCACCAAAATGTTCTAGTAAAATACTAAATTCATTCTGACAAATAACTATACCTTAACCAATCATGGATCCCCAAAAAGCCTTCTGTATTTTTAAAAGTCTTCAGTGTATGTTCCGTTGCTTCAGAGAATGACACTTTGAGGAATTCAGGGTCAAGCAAACTTGCCAAAAAACACATAAACACAGTACCCCTAGACATCACAAAACAAAGTCAAGGGCTCAACCTTTTCCAAAAGAAAACAGAGAGAACATGAAAACAATCTGGCCACGGCAGGGGCCCCTGGGTTTCCCAGTAGAGTGTCAGATGCACCTAAAGCAACAAGAGCCCACTGGACTCTGAGCTGCCAGGAGACAGATTCTCCTTTCTACAGTCTCAAAGTCCTTTCCACCACAGTGAGAAAGCCAATAATCATACCCAGTGGGAGAAATGACTCTTCCTTTTCCTTCTTCATTCATTTATTTATGCTAAATTGATAGATACAGTTATATGCATTTATTGTGTGCAATATGATGTTTTGATACTATACTTGATCTTAGCCAAAAAGCCAAGAAGGAATAGCAATATGAAGTTTTGAAGTATGCACTCATTCCAGAATGATTAAACCACGCTAATTAACAAATGTATCACTTTAAATAGTTGGCAAGGATGTGGAGAAAAGGGAACCTTTGCATACTGTTAAGTGGGATGGCAAGTTAGTGTAGTTATTATGAAAGATAGTATGGAGATCCCTCAGAAAATTAAAAGGAAGACCACATTATGACACAGGAATCCCATGGCTGGGTATATATCCAAAGGAAATAAAACCAGTGTATCAAAGAGACATCCACTGTACTCCCAGGTTGACTGTGGCACCATTCACCATAGCCAAGAAATGGAAACAACCTACATATCCACCTGCTGCTGAATGGAAAGAGAGAATGTGGTACACATTCACAATGGAATGCTACTCAGCCATCAACACAGGAATTGACTCTCAATAGTCCTCTGCTTCCACAAGTCGAGGTAGTGGTGTTCCAATCGAGACCGTCCTGAACATGGATGGGCACGGTTCTGAATCAGAGTATTGAGGGTCGAGGGAAGTAAACGTTGGTTTGTACTCATTGGAGCCTCCTTGCATCATTCTGTGGCTCTTAAGTCATTAAAACCCCAGATCAGTTTCTGCTGCAAATGGCAGAAACCGAACTTAATCTTGTGTGGCAGCCTGGAGAACTTTTTGGCCATGATGTCAGGTTTGGACACCACCCCACTGCAGTTACATTTAGAGAAGACTGGGATGCAACCCACAACACGACCTGGAGGCTCTCCAGTCACTTCTGTCTGTGCTCTCTGAAATGCCAGCTGCCTTTCCTCAGGGTCAGAAACACGGCAGTTCACTGCTCCTCACTTGTAATCCCATGGTTTCACTCATCACTGAAAAAAATTACCCCTTCTCCCTCACTGCCCCGTGGAAAGAGCCTGGAATAGACTGACTCTGCCTATCTCTGTGCCCAGATGAGCGGGCTAATATGATGTGAACCTTACACCAGGAACACATAACACAAGGGGAGCCCGGAGAAGTTTCCAGAAGGAAGGGGAACGTTATTCTGGTCAAGAGGAGGTACTTGGGCAGACACTAATGATGGTCCACCATCACATCTTATACTATAACTGTTTCAACATAAGGAATGTTATATACTTAAAATTAATTTCAGGTAAGGTCCAGGGGACCATCTGGACCTTACATTTCCTACTTTTTTTAGCCTCCTCATTTATCCAAATAATCAATCAATTGCTGACCTAATGTCTTATAAGCACAAAATAGAATCTTTAAAAAATAAAAACTAACCAACACACAGAGTTTTGTTACTACTAAATGTTTTCCTGATGTTTCTCATGCCCTGTACGTAGTTCTCACTAGTACCTATGGGCTGCTTTTCCTGGGATGCTTTCTCTCCTTGCTGCTGGATAGTTTTCACTTGATCCTTCTCTCAAAACCAAACCTTTTACCTTCCCTTTGAAGCTTTCCATGCTTCCTCTGAACTCTTCGATCAGCTTTTCAGATCTGCCACAGTATTTGCTGTTTTCTTGTCTTTTCTTACCATCAGGTAGCCTCCCCTTCTAACAATATCAGAATCAAATATCTTGAAAATGCTGTGTTAAAAAGAGTTACTTATTTATTATTTTAAAGGGGCTGGCACTGTGGCATAGCAGGCTATGCCTCCACCTGTGGCACCAGCATCCCATATGGGCGCTGGTTCACTGCTCCTCTTCCAATCCAGCTCTCTGCTATGGCCTGGGAAAGCAGCATAAGATGGCCCATTTGCTTAGACCCCTTCACCCACATGGAAGACCTGGAAAAGGCTCCTGGCACCTGGCTTCGGATTGGCCCAGCTTCGGCAGTTGCAGCCAGTGGCCAGGTGAACTAACCGGTCGATGGAACACCTTATTCTCTGTCTCTCCCTCTCTCTGTAACTCTTCTCTCAAATAAAACCTTAAAGAGGGCAATAGACAATGTATCAAAGAGAGAAGACGAGAGAGAGAGAGAGGTTTTCCATCCACTGGTTCACTCTTCAAATGGCCACAATAGCCAGGGCTGGGCCAGGCTGAAGCAGGAACTCCTTCCAGGTCCCCCAAATGAGTGGTGGGGTCCCAAGCACATAAAGTATTGCTTGGATTGGAAGTGCAACAGCCAGGTCTGGAACCCACACCCCTTTAACAGGCAATGGCACGGCAAGCAGGGGCTTAACCCACTGCACACAACACCAGTCCCTTGAAAATATTAAATCAGGAGTTTAGGTGCTAAGCATGAATGAGTAAATTATATATGGCTTTCACCTGCAGCTCCAAAGGAACGATAATACTAAGGCAAAAGTCCAAAGGGATACACTAAGGAGAAATCACCATATATTATTTGTCATTAACAAATGTCATTTTGATAATGAACATCAATCAAAAGCAAATACAGTTTCAGATCTCAACCTAGTTCTGTTGAAATTTGGTCCAATGCCCTCATTCCAACAAGGGGTACTGTGTGCCGTGGTGTGTTAAGTACTATGTTGGGCAATACTGGGGCTACAAAGATGACAAAGAAGAATCAGCTCATCAAGAAGCTCATAACTCAGCAGAGGTGAAAAGGCAGGTAGGACACAGCTGAATTAGAGAACGCTGGAGAGTGGTCATGGGAGACGAGCCTGCCTCAATTTTCTCAGAAAACTGACCAACATTTCTGCTGTATCTTTTGTGTGTTCCCACTGCGGTGTGTGTAATGGTTTCTTTGTCTTTCTGCTGACGCCTCACTCACATCCTCACTCCCATCTAAATCGAACCTGTGTGTGTGTGTGTGTGTGTCCAGAAAGCATTCAATAAATATCAACTGAACAAGTGAACTGAACGGATGACTGAATGATTGCTGACATAGGTTAGAGGCGGAAAGAAAAGGTTTTTGTATACTTGCTCAGGGACTGGCACTGTCCTCTGTAAGTACTGAAGGACTATCACAACTTCTGAAGGAGAGAGAAAGAGCAGGCTTGTATTTCACAAAGAAGGCTCCGTGTCAGCAGAGGATGGACTGGGTGAGGTAGGAAGAGTCAGGTGGCTGTAAGTGTCTGATAATAAGGCAGTCGTAATAGGAATGGAAAAGGCAAGGCGAATATCTGAAGATAGAATTTGGTTCTGGCCTAAATGTGGAGAGGAGGAAGGAGTCCAAGATAAAGCCACTTTAAATGAACAAAAGAACCTGGACAATTCCTTGAAAATTGTTGTAACAGATTTTCTTGTGCATACAGGGATGACTGATAGTGTAGGCTGCACAAACCCACATACTCAGCATCTCTTGTCACTGCCAAATTTGTCTTGCCCTTGAATTCCCAACACCTGCACTAAGACAGACTTGGCTCAGGTATTTCATGAACTGCCACAAAACTGTTCATTTTATAACTTATGTAATTATTCCCTTTTATATGCCTCAAATGTCAAGGTTCCTGAAATAATAGCAGAAGCAGTAAATTAAGTGACAATTTTGCTGAATTTATGAACTCTTAAGCATTTGGGCAAAATTTTTTCAACATTAGCAATATCTACAAAATACTATGAATTTGTGGGAACTCTCCCCAAAAGGGTGCCTCTAATGAGGTATAAATTTTTCACCAATATTCAAAAATGATATGCAAGCAGCAAGCGGAGTGTCCTTCCCTCCCTCATGGCCACAGATCTGACCTTCCTCCATGTGGGCTGGGAGTCCAGAAAGCATTTTGCCCTAAAAGGGAGCTTCAGAGAGCAACAATTGAACAAAGAGGTTCAAAACTTTCAGGTCCACAATTAAGACTGAAGCATCAGAAGCAGGCATTGTGTACCTGATTCCGTTCTCCACCTCCACATCGGTCTAGATAGAAAATGTGAGCTGGGGAGAAAAAGATACTGGAGACAGAATAGGGGCAAACCTTGAGCGTTCACTGTTAATGAGAGGGTGGAGAGGCTATATCCTAACTCCTCACTTCTTCGGGCTCAGTGCCTGCATGAGGGATTGAAAACACTGGCAGCCTTCTTAAGTGTTTGAATCCAAAGTTGGGACAACTTGGCTTTCAGGTGAAGTTTGGAAAGCAACCGGCTGTCCAATGTGATGTGACCACCACAGAGGAGAGAAGGAGGAAGCTGGAGGGAACCCAGGAAACTCCTCAGCCCCGTAGCCATGGGAGAATATGCAAAGTTGTGGGGGTCCCCAGGCTGGGCCCAGCAGCTGGTTGAAAGACAGGGCTCATGGGCTGCAGGGAAGTGCAGCAAGAGTGCTGGCACAGGGACTGCAAAGTGGCCCGTGCAGCAGGTAAAACGCCCCAAGTTCATTACTGCAGAGACAGGCCTGAGATCAAATGAATGGTCCACAGTGGGCCACCAAGACAAATCCACATCATGAAACAAACATCCCGCCATTGTTTGCACAGCCTACTGAGCAGAGCAGTAACTCCAGGGAAGAGTGCAGTCCAACAACCTCAAACCTGAAATGACAGACAACAGACATAAATGTGGCTGTTATTCCTGGTAATGACTACAGCAAAATGCATGCATCAAAAAAATGGGGCGTGTCTGGTGCTGTGGCACAAAGGGTTAACACCCTGGCCTGCTGCGCCGGCATCCCATATGAGCGCTGGTTCTAGTCCCAGGTGCTCCTCTTCCGATCCAGCTCTCTGCTATGTCCTGGAATAGCAGTAGAAGATGGCCCAAGCCCTTGGGCCCCTGCAGCCACATGGGAGACCCAGAAGAAGCTCCGGGCTCCTGGCTTTGGATAAGCACAGCTCTGGCCATTGCAGCCATCTGGGGAGTGAACCAGCGGATTGAAGACCTCTCTCTGTCTCTACCTCTCTCTGTAACTCTGTCTTTCAAATAAATAAAATAAAAAAACTTTAAAAAAAAAACAATTGGGCTTAAGACAGAAATTTAAGTTTTTATGAATAAGTGAAGGAATTTGCATATTTGCTAAATGAGAAAAAGTAACTAAGAAATTCATACATAAATACATAAAATGGGGGTCAGACTCTGCTGTACCACAGACATAGATAAGAGTTCAGCTCTGCCAATTGGCTACGTTGTCCTGAACACATCACTTACGCTGCCAAAGCCTCAGTTTCCTCATCTGATGTCCCCATCTCACTTGGATTTCTGATGCTTACTGGCTCACCAAACTTCATTCCTTGCCTGTGGATCTCACTGGTCCTTGAAATATGATTCCAACTACTGTTCGTGTTCTAGATGTGCTTCATTCATGAACCCTATTTTCCAATTTCCAACTCCAATTTTCCACTATTTCGTTTCTAAGCATTCCTAAAAAAGAAATTCCTATAACAATTAACCCAGACAGGATAGCTCAGTCAAGTTCTATACCTAAAAAAAATGTCTTGACTTCATTGTGCTTCCTCAAGAGGGTAAACATTCAACTTAATTTGTTCTGCCCTGATTATGAGAAGAGAATCCACAAATATTGTAGGAAACAATAAGAAAAATCAAAGCAGTGATCAAATTAGATGATGCTTATAAAGCATTTGGTGTTGGGAACTTTAGATGTCAAATTGTTAACAGAACTCTTGTATGTACAACAAGTTCTTCCAGAGAATAAAATAATAAGGGCAGAAAATATTTGTACCAGCAAGGAACATTAGTGCTATCAGAAGGTACAAGCAAAGCACAAAGAACCAAGTCACAGCACCACACACAGAAGCCAACTGTGCATCAGAGTGCTCCTCACCTTGGCATTTATCATCTTAGTTTTATTAGTTACTTTTATAAAGATTTATTTACTTGAAAGACAGATTTTGAATGGAGAGAGAAAGAGAGAGAGAGAGAGAGAGATCTTCCAATCACTGGGTCACTCCCCAGATGGCTGCAACAGCCAAGGCTGGGCCAGCCTGAAGCCAGGAGCCAGGTTTCCCAGGTGGGTGGCAAGGGTCCATGTACTTGAGCCATCTTCTGCTACCTCCCCAGGCACATTAACTGTATTGGAAATGGAGCAGCAGCTGGGACATAAAGCAGTGCCTATAGGGAAGCTGGCATCACAGGCAGCAGCTTAACCCACGACGTCACAGTGCCAGCCCCTATTAGTCACTCTGCATCAACTTTCCCAGGATTAGGCAGAGAGGAGATTCTGTCATTTTATTCAAGCCTACACTCCACTAATTTCCATGTATCCGTTCAATACATTGCCAAGATAGCTAAAGTCCCTGCATTCTTCTTCCCTAACACCCTTTCCATTGCCCCAGGGAGAATCAGCAGCCTTAATTTGACATTTTTCCTCGCCATGAATTTCTTAGTTTTCTCTGTTGCTTAACTCCATGGGCATGTGCGTGTGTGGTGTGTGTGTATGTGTGTGTGTGTGGTATGTGTGTCTGTGTGTTTCACTTAGTTGTTTATACCCCAGCTTCTTCCACAAAGAATTTGAGATTATTTATCATAAGAAAGTAAAAAGATCCCTGCAAAATATAAGGTAGCATGTTAAAAATCAGCATAAATAAAATGAAACTAAAAAAAAAATCAAGGCTCAGGGAAAGGAGAAAAATATGTAGAGCAGTTATTTTACACAGTGAAATACAATAAAACTGAACTCACATTAGAACATTACAAGTCAGACACGTTAGATTATGCAGAGCTTAGTTTGAATGAATCATGGAGGCTGTGCCACGACATGTGTAGTGTGAAAGAGCCCAGACTCTCTCAAGGACTTGAGACTTTCCTCTCTTCCCAAGCTTCTGCTCTAATAGCCCCTCACTGCCCTCCTATGTAAGGAGACGTGTGACTGCAGTGAGGGACAATACAGTCAGTAAAGACACAGAACGAAGTCAACAATAATTAATAAGACCTAGTGACCACTTAACTACAAATTAGGCGCTGTGCTGAGCTCTATCTATAGGATCTTCTATAGCATCCTCACAACCCCCATTTCACAAAGGAGAAAACTGAGGCTTAGAAAGTATAGACGAAGCCTGAAATCGGACAGTGAGTGGTCACCGTGGATTCGCTGGGTTGACCTGACATTGCTGGGCTGCTACTTGTGTTAAACCATTGTATCACCCTGCCTGGAACCCTTGATTCCTTTCTGCCTATCTCAGGTCACATAACTTCTGTCTCAGCAATCAAACTCCAAGCATAATCATATTGACATATTTCATACTTCTTTTTTTTTTAACTCCAAGCCTTGCCAACTACTAAATGAAACCATATGATGCCTTGTAAAAGGTGACAGAGTACATTCAGGCCTCCTCCAACCAGAGGATGTCAAAGCCATGGCAGTCATCTCCCTGTGACTCCCTCCAAGGTCTGAGACAAACTTCCCAGACAGAAACTAGAGCCCTTTCTGTGGCTTTCCGCGCAACTGTATTGGATTTAGGATGTGTCATCCTGAAGATCGCGGACCCTGGAATCCAACCGCTATCCCCTATGGACAGATGTTTCCTGTAAAATCCTTCAGAGCTTTCACTGTCTTTTTGTCTTCATTTTTTTAGCTTGCATATATTACAAAACATTTCCATTTTACTAGAAAATATTTAACATTAAAAGTACCTCAAGAGGCACATCTGAGAAAATCTAGAGATATTCTGTATTTTTATATTCCGCCTATTTCCCTGGATTTAATTAATTCCATCATTCATGTTTCCACACCCAAAACTTTACTGATTTTTCTCTTAATGCTTATGCACTTTGAGAATGCACAGTTATTAATCAAAGGATCCATGCTCTGCACTTAGCCAAGATATCCATGTTCAAATCTTTCAAGCTCCTCATAAATCAGTTCACCCAACTCCATCATCATTTGCATTACTTGTACCTATGTTCTTCCCGATGTATCTGGCATACTGGAAAATTCTCATTGTTTAAAATCCCACAGAAAGGAGATGCATGGTGGTGCAGTGGGTTAAGACACTGCCTGCAATGCTGGCATCCCATATGAGTACCAATTCAAGTTCTGGCTGATCCATTTCTGATCCAGCTCCTTGCTAATGTACCTGGGAAAGAAGCTGATGATGGCCCGAGTACTTGGGCTCCTGTACCAATGTGGGAGAACTGGATGGAATTCCTGGATCTTGGCTTCAGTTGGCTTAGCCTCATCCATTGTGACCATTTGAGGAGTGAACCAGTGGATTGAGGATCTCTGTCTCTCTTTCCCACTCACTTGCTCACTCTTTCACTCACTCTCTCTCTCTCTGTAACTCTGCCTTTCAAATAAATAAATATTCTTTTTAAACATAAACATAAAGGGATGGCCAGCGCTGCAGCTCAATAGGCTAATCCTCCACCTGCAGCGCCGGCACACCGGGTTCTAGTCCCGGTCGGAGCGCCGGATTCTGTCCCGGTTTCTCCTCTTCCAGGCCAGCTCTCTGCCGTGGCCCAAGAGTGCAGTGGAGGATAGCCCAAGTGCTTGGGCTCTGCACCCGCATGGGAGATTAGGAGGAAGCACCTGGCTCTTGGCTTCGGATCAGCGCGGTACGACGGCTGCAGTGGCCATTGGGGGGTGAACCAATGGCAAAGGAAGACCTTTCTCTCTGTCTCTCTCTCTCACTGTCCACTCTGCCTGTCCAAAATAACACTTTTGTGATTCTCTACAGTTACACTGACATGGACCTTTTTTTTTTTTTTTTTTTTTTTTTTTTTTTTTTTTTTTTTTGACAGGCAGAGTGGACAGTGAGAGAGAGAGACAGAGAGAAAGGTCTTCCTTTGCCGTTGGTTCACCCTCCAATGGCCGCCGCGGTCGGCGCGCTGCGGCCGGCGCACCGCGCTGATCCGATGGCAGGAGCCAGGAGCCAGGTGCTTTTCCTGGTCTCCCATGGGGTGCAGGGCCCAAGCACTTGGGCCATCCTCCACTGCACTCCCTGGCCACAGCAGAGGGCTGGCCTGGAAGAGGGGCAACCGGGACAGAATCTGGCGCCCCAACCGGGACTAGAACCCGGTGTGCTGGCGCCGCTAGGCGGAGGATTAGCCTAGTGAGCCGCGGCGCCGGCCCTGACATGGACCTTTTAGCTTGCTGTTGATCTACTCATTTAATTTGCTACCTTTCAAAATGACTGCTTTGTAGGTTTCGTTCTTCATTGAATCTCTCTGGGTACTCATTGTCTGCCTGAAACCTTAACAGATATAAGATTCTAGCTGAGTGTTTAAGAGCCCAAAAGAAGCTACACATTGATTAAACTTATTCACTAGAGTCCATCTGAAAGCTAAGAGTAGTGACTCTAGAACTTCCTGATCCCATCTCAGCACAAATAAACAATTCTCAATGTTGTTTTTAGCCTGAATTAATTCAGACATCCTTGTACAGTCAGCTGTTCTGTCTCCTATCATTTCCAAGACTTGAGCCCAAATGACTTTTATGGTATTTGAGGGTTGGTGACAAAGGGATGTTTATAAGCATGGTTGGTAGAAAATCATTGGCAAAATTTGGCTTGCAGTGTCAAAATTTATATAGTTAGCTAACCTCCCACTATTAAACATGGATTGTTCAACACACCTATAGCTCTAGTCATTCTCCTCTCTCTCCTCCTGGTAGACATTATTACCTCTACCAAAGGATGGAGGTGAAAATGAAATGCAGTGTATAAGAAAATTATACTACTCTTTCTTGAGTTTCTACTATATTTTGCACCCTATGCCTATAAATAGTATTCCTTGATACCAGCTCTGGTCCTAAAATATTGGAGCCATATTTCTCTGTTCTTGAATCAAGCACAAAGCACTCTTCAGTGTACCAAGGAAACTCCATAAGCGATAGCCACCAAAGTATGGTTTGATGCCAACTACAGATTTTACCTATCAAAGTCCTATTATAGTGCCAGACTACGGACAATCAAGAATGTACTGGTAAGTGAATCATCCTTACCAGGATCAACCAGCTGGAAATGGCAGGATAGAGAACTAAGTTTCATCTCTTGGGAACAACTGATTAAAAGAATCACAGCATATTAGGAACAGATAGATGCTCCCTTAGTTCATTTTGTACTGCTTTAACAGAATACCTACGACTGCATAATTCATAATAGAACTTTGAACTCCTTAATGAACTTTCTAATCCAGTGGAAAGCACACATATCCATCAATGAAATCCTGCCCTCTCAGAAAATAAGAGGCTTCAGATGATAATTTATGAATGAATTGACTCTTCTCAATTAGAAATTATAATGTGCCAATGCATCATTGATCATGTAGACATAAGTTATTGATTATTTTCCTCTTCCTTATATTTTAACACCAAATTTCTAGAAATTATAATCAAATCCTTAATATCCTTATTTGGAATAGAAAGATATACAGTTTGAGATATAGTGAAGTTAGAATTTCTAATGGGATCTTGGATGTAACTAGCTGCTACTCTCTGATTAGAAGCTTCTGTATGTTTTTTATTATGACTTGAAGTTAATTATTAAAGGCCCAGTATCCACCACTGATAACCAACCTCCATGTTCTAAAGGAAGCACAGGTGTCTACGCTGCCTGGATATTTACTTAAAAAACTTTGATTAACAGTAAGTTCAAGAATTGGGAATCTTTGTGATCACCAGAAACTTCTAGGTCAATCATACATGACAACCAATAATGAAGGTAATATTTCTTTCCTCATTAGAAGTGTGTGTTCTGAGTCAATGAGAAACCATTTAATGGGTAACCCAGTACAGTAATGTACGTGCAGTTGAGATCATTCTTCACCATGCATGCTGTCAAATTCCCTTTTAATTCCAGATAATATGACAATCATTTACTAACATTTTTAATTTGTCTTATTCTGCATAAGTACAGAATTTTTAAAAACTCCAATTAGTTAACAGGTCTCACTAGTCTTTTACTGGTTAGTATTGTTGAGTTGTTCAGTCCATAATTTAGCACCATTTCCTTGGACATGACACATACAGAAAACAGAGGATGGAATCACTCCTAAAGAGGACAACTTGTGCAATCTTTCATGAAGAGAAAGAAATTCACACTCCTTCACTGTCTATGACACATCAAGTGACTTTCCATCATTATTTCATATAATCCTCAAAGAAATTCTGCAAGGCACAAAACATTACCACCCTCGAGATGAGAAAACTGATATTTAGTGAAATTAATTAGTTTACAGAGCTTATAAGAAGCAGATCTGGGAATCAAATCCAAGATTACAAAATTCCAAAAGCTGTTACTTCTTACTCCAAGTAAGGAACAGCAATACAACTTGAAGGAGAAAATATGTAAAAATTTGCTTGTAGCTAAATTAGAATCAATGTCATCTCCTAAAAATGTTTTAACTTCCCAGCTAGATTTCATATCCTGAAAGTCAGCAGATCTGCTGATCAAAGCAAGCAAAGCCAGCTGACCAGGAGGGGAAGCAGACATACGCAGCTCCGCGTTGGAGGCCATAAGAAAGAAAGTGCTCTTCAAGAAGCTGCCTTGGCCCTAATGGAACAACCAGATAGAAGTTTCTGAACCAAAGCAGTAGGGGTCAGCATACCTAAAGACCTTCTGAACATATGTGATTCAGAGACTCCAGAGGGACTCCAGGGAGACCCCTGTTCCAAAAGCAGAAGAAGGCACTCAAACCATGGCCCTCCCATGCTACTGGAGCAGGGGCTCAGTGAACAGTAAACACTCTTTTACAACACTTCCTCCCAAGGTACTAACAGCATACCTGAAGGTTTGTGTCAGATCTATTGATCAAGAATCCCCTTGCCGTTTTTTAACAGGCAGAAAATGAAGAACTTTATTCCCCCCTTATAGTCCTGACAAGATATTGTCAAGAATGTTGAAACAGCCTGAGCCAAAAAACATGGCAGGCAAAAGCAAACTTAGGGGTGCACTGTGGCACTGCTGGGGCAAGCTGTCTCAGACCCTTGGAGACAGCACTCCTGAGCCCGGCAGCCTGACAGGAGGAGCTGGAAGCTGGTTCTTGTCAAGCAAAGGCTCCAGGCCAGCATCACACAATGATAAGCCCTATGAACAGCTCTGGCCCTACATCAAAGCACAGGCAAATCCCCTTCTCCAAGACACTCTGCGTAATACTCATGTCGATCAACTGTTGAAACTCAACGCTGGGGTGGGGGTGGGGGAGCGCAGTTCAAGATACTATCAGCTCTTTAATGTTGTCAGCTCTTGAATATTCTCAACTTGTGGCTGCTGCTCCTGCTTTATGAATGTGCAGGCTGGGACTCAGGAATTGCCAGCCGGAAGACAGAAGCAAACAGCGCCTGTGTGTGAGAGAGAGAAAGGGAGTGCCAATTCATCTTGCATTTGTAGCACTGCTGTTCAGGAGTCGGAGACAAAGACATAAGCAAAGACTTTACTCTCCTTCCAGGTCACACCACACTTCTCATCTTGCCTTCCTTCTTTACCTAAAAACAAAAAAATTTGGCCTATTTAATCCCAATTTTTTTACGGAGTTTTCTCATTTTTTTTGCCATTTTTTTATTTAGTAAATATAAATTTCCAAAGTACAGTTTATGGATTACATTGGCTTCCCCCCCCCCATAATTTCCCTCCCACTCACACCCCTCCCATCTTCCACTCCCTCTCCCATTCCATTCACATCAAGATTCATTTTCAATTATCTTTATATACAGAAGATCAATTTAGTATATATTAAGTAAAGATTTCATCAGTTTGCACCAACTCAGAAACACAAAGTGTAAAAATACTGTTTCAGTACTAGTTAGAGCATTACTTCACATTGGACAACACGTTAAGGACAGATCCCACATGAGAAGTAAGTACACAGTGACTCCTGTTGTTGACCTAACAATTTGACACTCTTGTTTATGGCGTCAGTAATCTCCCTATTCTCTCCATTTTTCCCTCAATCTTGCCATCCCTATTAAGACAAAAAACAAAGATCTATTTCTCTATAAAGATTTGGAACAATCATTTTTGGTTTATTTTAAGATTATGAGAAAATATCAATAACAAAACCAATTTTCTGAAAATCTGTTAACTGCAATATAGAAGAATTGGACATTTCTTCCTTTGGCAACATGAAATCTCTGGGCAAATTCTCATCTTCAATGATTTCAGAATAGTTTCACAGCCAATATCAATATCAACTCACTTCCTCAAGAGTATTAGAATACAAGCCACAGATTGTGAGAATATATTTTCAGAAGATAAGTCTAATAAAAGACTGACATTCAAAATATACAAAAATTATTAAAATTTGACAATAAGAACATGAAAACCCCAACTTTAAAAATGGACATACAATATGAAGAGTCACCTAACCAAAAAAAAAAAAAAAAAGATGGTAAATAAGAAGATGAAGAGAAGTTCAATATCAAGCATCATTAAGGAAATTACAAATTTAAACAACAACGAGACAGCACTACATATTGGTTAGACTGGCTAAAATCCAAAAACATCAAACACTGGCAAAGATGTGAAGCAACAGGAACTCTCATTTATTGGCAGTGGGAATACAAACTGGTATAGCTACTGTGGAAGGACAACTTACCAGTTCCTTGTAAAACTAAACATACTCTACCATACAATCCAGCTGTCATGTTCCTTGGAATTTTTTCCAAATAAGTTGAAAAGTTATGTCCAGATTAAAACCTACTCATGGAAATTTATAGCAGTTTTATATACAGCCATCAAAATATGGAAGCAACCAAGATGTCCTTCAGCAGGTAATGGGTACATAAACTGTGGCAGTCCAGACAATGGGATATTCCTCAGTGCTAAACAGAAGAGAGTAATCAAACCATGAAGACACATGCAAGAGTCTTCCATACAGATCACTAAGTGGATGAAACCCATCTGAAAAGGCTGCTTGTTGTACGCTTCCAACTATCAGACATCCTAAACAGTAAACCATGGAAACAGTAAAAATATCAGTCTTTGCCAGGGGTTGGTGGGGACAGAAGGATGAGCAGCATGGTGTGACTGTTCTATATGGTACTGTACTGATGGATACATGTCATTATCCATATCTGTGCAAACCCATAGAAAGTACACCAAAAATGAGCCCTAATGTAAAGTCATGGACTTTGGGTGATAATGTTGAGTCAATGTAGGCTCAACAATGATAACAAATGTACCTCTGTGGGACTGGGCATTGATAGTCAAAGAAGTAGAGCATGTGTGGGGGCAGGAAGTATATGGGAACTCTGTATTCTCGGCTTAGTTTTACTCTGAACCATAAGTTACTCCAAATAAATAAAATCTACCCCTCACTCTCAGAGAAGAGACAAACAACCTAACAGCAACTGTCTCCTCTCCAGGATCAGGCGGATTCCTTGGCGGCAGTGGTCCTTCAAAATCACCAGCAACGAGAATTCCTCACTGCCAAAAGAGGAGGACTTTGCATCTTTCTGGGTGAAGAGTGTTGCTTTTACACCAGTTTGTCAGGTGTGGTAAGAGAAGGGATCAAGAGGCCGGCGCCGTGGCTCACTTGGTTAATCCTCCACCTGCAGCGCTAGCATCCCATATGGGCATTGGGTTCTAGTCCAGGTTGCTCCTCTTCTGGTCCAGCTCTCTGCTGTGGCCCAGGAGGGCAGTGGAGGATGGCCCAAGTGCTTGGGCCCTTGCACCCATGTGGAAGACCAAGGGGAGGCACCTGGCTCCTGGCTTTGGATGGGCATGGTGCCAGCCATAGCAGCCATTTGGGGAGTGAACCAATGGAGGGAAGATCTTTCTCTCTGTCTCTCTGTCTCACTGTCTGTAACTCTATCTGTCAAATAAATAAATAAATAATAAAAAGGAAGACCTTTCTCTCTGTCTCTCTCTCTCTCACTGTCTGTAACTCTAGCTGTCAAATAAAAAAAAAACTTAGAGAGAGAGAGAAGGGATCAAATGCATAAAAAAATGCAGTAACCAAAATTTATTCCCAAAATAACTGCACCTCATTTTGGCCATCTTTCCCATCATGGGCAATGTCTCCCTTATCTTCTTTTAACCTCATAATCATAGCATTTTCCCATCATGTATAATTAACATATTTCAAAAGTTCTTACAGTAACAAGTGATTGATATATCCTGAGCCATCACACAGAGACATCACAAGACTTCTCTTCTTCAATCAATTCGATCCAGGGTACACGTACCCTGTCACACATCAACAGCCTGTATAGCAGGAAGTAGCCAGAAAGAAGCCAATGCCCTACCTCCCTATCTACACTCAGGGTCAGCATTGATAGAGCAAGGACATAGGACTCAGAGCCATTTTAGCTCCTCGGCTGAAAGCAAATCCAAGCCTTCAAGGAACTCCCTAGCCCCAGCATTCTTTCTCAAACCTACTCAATCCCATACCCTGTATTCTTCCCCACCCACCCTCTATACTCTTTTCCAGCTAACTGACTGGCAGAGAGGAAGACCCACCAAGTCTGAAAACCCTTCAAAAAGCTTGTACAAGCCAGATCAGCTCTGCCCACTGCCTCCCCTGGGGAGCCTTAGCCTACCTGAAGCTACGTAAGTCCCTGGGTACTTACAAGCCTGGGACGTGCTCACACTATGTGCAGGCCAGCAATTATCCATCTCTGTGAACTTACTCCTTTGGAATAAACTCATTTTTGGCTGTGGAAAAAAATCAAATCATCTTCTTTAAGAAACAACTTAATCAATCCCCACGTAGGGCCTCTCATAAACATGATCTCAGATATTCTAAGTAGCTATTTCTACTTAGCCTCACACGGGGAAAACAAGGTAGTGAGAGTGCAAACATTCTGCTATCAATTACAGAATGGCAGGTTGGGGAGAAGAAGTTAGAGCATCATGATTCTAAGCCCAGCACTCTAAAGACACAGTGTCCCTCCTTTTTATACTTCTGTTTCTTTGAAACTCAACTGGATATACTGTTTCTGATTGTTTATAATTCTTTGAAGTGTTAGAGAATTTGGAAAGTCTTTAAAGGAAATAAAAGAAAGCTAAGTTCACACACAAGGTTTCAATACTTAGGATCAGATAACCTAAACACGTCTACCCAAAAATGCATTAGGACAAAATAACACCAATGTCTTACATTTGAAGGATTTTGTAAGTGCTTCCATTTTAGTAGAATGACTGATTTACCCCTCAAACTGGCTGCCTCTTCCATTTTAGAGAACAATATTTCATACCCACCAAACACCCTTTGCCCAGACAACTAGTGTCAAATGAATGGTACAGAGTTGATTCTTAGTACTAAGGTCGATTACAAGAAACACAGTCAAATTAAATAACATCTACATTTGCAAGGATCATAGAAGCTGCCCATTCTCATCTTTTTGAAGCTAAGAAATTATGTACAATTCTCAGATTCTGAGACACCAGTCTTGCCAGAAGCCTCCAAACTCAGCCCAACCAAAACTGATAGCCTGACTCTTGCCAAATTCATTGGACCTCCATGGGCTGGAGCATAATACCTGTTGAGTACAATATCACTTGGGGTTTTCAGATTCCAAAAACAGCAATTGACCCAGAGGAGGCAGAATTGAGACACCCTAAAGTTATCAGGTAGCTTCCAGAATCGGTAGGAGTGCTAGACAAGCAGTTGAAGGCTTTTTTCTAGGAGCAATGCCTAGGTTGTGCTGCAAGACTGGTGTGATGAAAAGGTTGTGCCACCATCAGGCATCAGAAATTACTGTCATTTCTATGCCAAGACCCAAGCCTATGAATCATGGCTACTGCTCAGATTCATGGAATATGGACAGAGGGCGAGCACCTACACTTTGACATTAGCTACAGGATGAAAAACTGGAGTGGGTGAATCTGACTGGCAGACCTTTGTCACGTGCCTATACACTACCATTAAGATTTATAAAGGAAGGAAGCTTTGTAACTCCTCAAAATCACAATGAAAGAATTCCCCCAACATTAAAACAAAAAGATGTTGTATTTCCAAAAGGAATGATGAATGCTAATTTTCTAGCATAACATAACAGATACAATATCAGTATTTCTGAAATGAAAAAAAAAAGAAAAGTATTACAACTTATTTAAATTCATAATGACCAAGCCAGGATTAGAATCCTGGTGTTTCATGATCCAAAGCACTTTCAACTAAGCTAATGTTGTCACACATTAAAATAAGGACAGATTGAATTCAATATTCTTTTTTTAAAAGATTTCTTTATTGGGGCCGGCGCTGTGGTGCAGTGGCTTGACTCCCTGGCCTGGGGTGCCAGCATCCCATATGTGCGCCAGTTCGAACCCATCTGTTCCACTTCCGATCCAGGTCTCTGCTGTGGCCTGGGAAAGCAGTGAAGATGGCCCAAGTGTGTGGACCCCTGCACCTGCGTGGGAGATCCAGAAGAAGCTCCTGGCTCCTGGCTTCAGATCGGCACAGCTCTGCCCATTGCGGCCAGTTGAGAAGTGAACCAGCAGATGGAAGACCTCTCTCTCTCTCTCTCTGCCTCTCCTTCTCTCTCTGTGTTACTCTTACTTCAGATAGCTAAATAAATCTTAAAAAAAGATTTCTTTATTTATTTGAAATTCAGAGTTACACAGATAGATTAGGAAAGGGAGGGAGGGAGGGAGGAGGGGGAGGGAGAGAGAGAGAGAGAAAGAGAGAGAGATCTTCCATCCTCTGGTTCACTCCCCAGTTGTCCACAATGACTAGAGCTGCAGCTATCCAAAGCCAGGAGCCAGGAGCTTCTTCCAGGTCTGCCACGCGGGTGCAGGGGCCCAAGGACCTTGGCCATCTTCTACTGCTTTCCCAGGCAATAGCAGAAAGCTGGATTGGAAGTAGAGCAGCCAGGACTCAAACTGCCATCCATATGGGATGTTGGTGTTGTGGGCCAGGGCTTTAACCCTCTAAGCCACAGCACCAGTCCCGAGTTCAATATTCTAAACAACACAGTGACTTTTTTTTAATCAAAAAACATCAATACAGAAGAAAAGTTTAAGCCATTGATCACATTTATTCAATGGAAGATTGATAACATCAAACCAAATCAAATCAAACAGTTGCTGCCACCCAAATAAAAACAAGCTACCTACTTTTCCACTTAAGTATGGATGAAATATTGAAGGTAAATGATGTGATTTTATATTCGTACTCATTTACCAGGATGTTAGGGGATGAGCTACAAAAGCAGTTTACTGTATGACAGCCTTAATGTTGAGCTATATAGATAAAAGTACATTAATCTGCCACTTTGTGCAAGGTATTGTTCTAGCCACTGGGAAAGAAATGAAGACTCTACTGCAGAGAAATAGCTCAGAATAAAGTAAATGAGTCAGGGAAATAAAGAATCCCTCAAATATCCCTCAAATATGCAGTCAGCTCTTTGCTAAGAGGCTTATAGGAGGAGGTTTCATTTTTTATTCCTTCATCTTTCAACAAGTTTTTATAGAATGCCTCCTATGCATTTTGCAAATAGTTAAGTGTTTAGGACACAAAATAAACACAGTCCCTACTGGCATAGAACTCAGAACCTACTGAGGAAGAGAGAAATTTTAAAACTAATTGTGCTAGCATGTTGTTGAATATCATTGTAATAAACACTATCAGGAAAACAGAGGATGAAGGTAAACCCATCAGACTAAGACAAGGCAACAGGGAGATGCTGGAAGACTTCTCCGTGGGCCTTTCATGTTTGTGAACATCTTACCTCAACTTTTCTTCTATGCTTTCTTTCCTTAGATGTTTTGTATAATAAGCAGTTTTGGGGCTGGCACTGTGCGTAGCGGGTAAAGCTGCCGCCCCCAGCACCAGCATCCCAGTGGGTGCCGGTTCAACTCCCAGCTGCTCTACTTCCAATCGAGCTCCCTGCTAATGCACCTGGGAAAGCAGTGGAAGGTGGCCCAAGTGCCTGGGTCACTGCACCCACTTGGAAGAAGAAGCTTCTGGCTTCAGTCTGGCCCAGCTCTGGCCATTGTGGCCATTTGGAGAGTGAACCAGTGGATGGAAGACCTCTCTCTCCCTCACTCTGTAATTCTTTCAAATAAAACAGATAAATCTTTAAAAAACATGAGCAGTTTTTGTAGATAAAGTGAATGCCTCCCTCTGAGACAGAGGAAAGATCTGTTTCCTGACTAGCACACAAAGACAATGCCTCCCTCCAGGACAAAGATTTTCTAGCAGTTTCTTGTTAGAAGACTGAGGTTTCCTGGGCTTAGGTTTCCTTGCTGTGATGCAACCCACACTGTCCAGCACTGAGCTGCAGCACTCTGTATCACTTCATGAGGCTTAAGGGACAAAGGAAACTGATGAGATCATGCTACTCCGTGGCCTGCACTGCATGAGTAATAAAATCTTTGTTTCTGACCCAGGGGTTTCATGTTTTCTGCCAGCATCTACGAAACTATGGCATAGTAACTTATACATATGGTAAAATCTTAGCCCAGTCAAAGCATTAGAGGGCTGGTGGGAAGTCAGAGGTCTCCCTAAAGAACTCGGGCTTAAACTAAGATCTGAAGAATAAAGAATTGATCGGGGATAGGGCAGTGGCAGGACTCTGCAGGAACGAAGCATGCCGTGACTCAGGAGCTAGCAAGGCACTGGCGGGCTGAGAGCACAGCATGTGGAACTGCAGAGGTCCCTAAACAAGACTACAGAGGTAGAGTGGCTTTATCATATCAACAGGTAAAGGAGTTGTGCATGCATGGGGAGACAGTTTCCCACAGCCACAGCTGTACTTTTATACTGCTTCCATTCTAGACTGTCTTTTCCAGCATGTTTGTATAGTGAACAGTTTTCAGAAACAAGAAATAATGTCTTCCGCCGGCGCCACGGTTCAATAGGCTAATCCTCTACCTAGCGGCGCCAGCACACCGGTTCTAGTCCCAGTCGGGGCGCCAGATTCTGTCCCGGTTGCCCCTCTTCCAGGCCAGCTCTTGCTGTGGCCAGGGAGTGCAGTGGAGGATGGCCCAAGTGCTTGGGCCCTGCACCCCATGGGAGACCAGGAGAAGCACCTGGCTCCTGCCTTCAGATCAGCGTGGTGCGCCAGCCGCGTCGGCCATTGGAGGGTGAACCAACGGCAAAAGGAAGACCTTTCTCTCTGTCTCTCTCTCTTACTGTCCACTCTGCCTGAAAAAAAGGAAAGAAAGAAAGAAAGAAAGAAAGAAGAGAAGAGAAGAGAAGAGAAGAGAAGAGAAGAGAAGAGAAGAGAAGAGAAGAGAAGAGAAAAGAAAAGAAAAGAAAAGAAAAGAAAAGAAAAGAAAAGAAAAGAAAAGAAAAGAAAAGAAAAGAAAAGAAAGTCTTCCTCTGGGGCAGCAGTCAGCTGCATTTACTGCCTACTATAAAACATTTGGGTAGTGTTTGGCTCAGATTTCCTTCCTGTAAAGCAACCCACCACATGTGAAGTTATCAGGCTTGGTAGCAGTCTATAGGAATTGGGGCCCAGAACATAGCAAAAAAAAATACTAACAGTCTGGCTGCTGCCATGCTCTGAGGAGTCTGTCTTCTGTCAGCCTCCATGAGGCTGTGCGAAGCTTGCTGGAGAGCATGCGAGTTGGGCAAAATCTCAGGCCCTCCACAGGCCTTGACAGTACTTTATTCCAAGGGCACACAATCGTTGGTACTGTGGTTTCCTATTTTGACTTGAGTTTGGTAGAGTGACCTACACATCTTTGGAGAGGAGTGCCATAAATTGAGGAACTCAAATCATCCACTCCCAGGGTGGCATTTGGCAAAACAAGAAACACAAATGCTAAAAATAGCCATTGTTTTCAAGAAGCCTAGAATATTCTTGGCAAAACTGAGGGTGGTTTAATGGAAACCATGTGGAATTGGTGTATTCAAGCCCTGGTCCTGCTCCCATGCCAGCTGTCTGAAATTATTTGGCCACCTGATTCCTTTGCTCTTAAATTCATTATTCACTAAGCAAGGGTAATACAACTTATATCATATAGTTCACAAGAGGGTAAAATAATAGCATTTTAATAATAGTAACAAATTTTCTACCAAACCATCTTTAATCAGCCAATAGAGTCTGTCTTTTGGAAAATTTAGCACTCAAGTGGCCCTGACAAAAATTTTCAAGATGAATTTGTACTTGATCTAATAATTTTTAATGTTGGGTGACTGATAGCCATCTATTTGTGACAACCTCGGCTTTCTCCTTCTAAAAGTTCCAACAAACACAGGGAACATAGTGAAGCCAAATGTACTTGATAACCTGCTTTCCAGTCGCACAGTGAGATTTTTTCCTATAACTGATAAAACCATATAGCCTGGCCGGCGCCGCGGCTCACTAGGCTAATCCTCCACCTAGCGGCGCCAGCACACCGGGTTCTAGTCCCGGTCGGGGCGCCGGATTCTGTCCCGGTTGCCCCTCTTCCAGGCCAGCTCTCTGCTGTGGCCAGGGAGTGCAGTGGAGGATGGCCCAGGTGCTTGGGCCCTGCACCCCATGGGAGACCAGGAGAAGCACCTGGCTCCTGCCATCGGATCAGCCCGGTGCGCCGGCCACAGTGCGCCGGCCTCGGCGGCCATTGGAGGGTGAACCAACGGCAAAGGAAGACCTTTCTCTCTGTCTCTCTCTCTCACTGTCCACTCTGTCAAAAAAAAAAAAAATAAAATAAAATAAAAAAAAAAAACCATACAGCCTGTAATACTGCCAGTCAATACTTGAAAAAAAGGATTGCAGTAAAGCCACAGTAACTGTCTAATCTCCAGACAGGCCTTGGAGGCACAGTGGCTGAAAGGCTCAAAATGAAGCCATATGTCAATTCCCCCAAAATAAGTTGAATGCCAGTTCCTTAAATGCAAAGAGTAGGTGAGGCTTCTGTTTCTGTTTTCAGAAAGCAATGAAGCACCCTCATTCTCAAGTCGATGAAGTCTAAGTGTACAGAAAACCCAGCTCCAAGCTGTCTCTTTATGGCTTTCAATTTTCACTGAATTCTGAGCAAAGAAATTTGCCTTTCAATTCTGCAGTGATGTTTTCTGGCATATACTTAAGATGATAAATCTGGAAAACCTGATTAAGTACAGCCTCAAACTGAAGATAAGCAAATGTTGCGGAGTGATTGCTTCTTCGCTTTTTTTGTGGATGAGAAAATCCAAGAGAGGGCAAGGGACATTGTCATGGGAAGCAGGTCTCCAGCATTAGAGTGAGAACTAGATGGGCATTGGGATTGACTTGGGGGCTCAGAAACTCACCCAAAAGTCATTTCAATAATGACACCTGACCTCCTTTCTTCTGCCTCCTTTTTGTCCTCCGCATATTTCTTTCATTATTTCTGTATCACATTTTGCCAGATACTGATTTATCTGTTAGTTCCCTTCTCTAAAATTAGAGAACATATTTTATTTAATTACCTCCCCTTACTAATTAACAGGATTACCTAATAAGTAATTTTGTTTTCAGGCCAGCGCCGCAGCTCACTAGGCTAATCCTCTTCCTTGCGGCGCCGGCACACCGGGTTCTAGTCCCGGTCGGGGTGCCGGATTCTGTCCCGGTTGCCCCTCTTCCAGGCCAGCTCTCTGCTGTGGCCCAGGAGTGCAGTGGAGGATGGCCCAAGTGCTTGGGCCCTGCACCTGCATGGGAGACCAGGAGAAGCACCTGGCTCCTGCCATCGGATCAGTGCGGTGCGTCGGCCGCAGCGTGCCGGCCATGGCGGCCATTGGAGGGTGAACCAACAGCAAAGGAAGACCTTTCTCTCTGTCTCTCTCTCTCACTGTCCACTCTGCCTGTCAAAAAAAAAAAAAGTAATTTTGTTTTTAAATTGAGGGAATTAGTGGGTAAAGTATAATAAACCAGACTGATACATCAAGGTCCAAAATATAGGCAAGGAAATTGTCATGAGAGGAACCCGGGACGGTCTTGAGACAGGAAATACAAGTACTCAGGCAATATTACAGCAAGCAAAATGGGGTGAGTTGGTATTTCAAAACTCTAATGAAAGCTCCTTTCTCTTTCTTCCAAAACAGAGAGTTTGGCCCCAAGGCTAGTTAAGGGAACAGAGAACAAAACACTAAAGCTTTTACCTTTTTCTTTCCACTTCTAATTACTAAGAACACAAAAATGACCTTAGAATGGTGAGAGACTGGTTGGAGAACCCCCCGGATGGCAGCACAGGTCCCAGCAGAGCAGAGTTCTGGACTCCAGAAATGGAAGAACTGCTTCTACACATAGGAAATAGAAGAGCCGCTTTTAAAGAATTCGGGATGGGAGCAGGCCAACGGGTGGCTCTCAGGGTAGTCACCTGTTCCTTAGAGAATTGCAGCTGGGTTTGTGTGCCGAGTCCAGAACCTATGTCCAGGAGGAACCTCGGGGCTCTTTACCAGCCCCTGTGCCCATTTATACTCCTATTTTCAATCCTCTCGACAAGAACTGGTTCTTCTAGTAAGAGTAATTGGTCATCTCTCAATTTACACTCCACATTTTCTTTCCTAAAAATATTTGTTTATTTATTTGAGAACAGAAAGACAGAGACTCACAGAGAGAAGGCTCCCATTCACTAATTCACCTCCAAATGCCTGCATTGTTGAGACCAGCCTAGTCCAGAGCTTGGCACTTGGAACTCAGTTTGGGTCTCCCACATAAGTGGCAGGAACCCAATGACATGAGCCTTTAGCCCTGACTCCAGGGTTTTCTGGATTGGCAGGAAGCTGGAATCAGGACCTGGAGCCGGGATTCAAACCCAGGCAGTCCAATATGAGATACAGGTAGGTGTCTTGACTGGCATCTATTTTTTTAAAAAAAAGTATTAGTTTCATTTTATTAAAAAGGGAGAAAGAGAGAGATTCATCTTCCATCTGCCAGTTCACCCACCCAATGCCCACAACAGCTACAATTGGGCCAAGGCAAAGCCAGGAGAATAGGCAATGAAGCAGAGTAGCTTGGGACTGGAACCAAGCACTATGACGTGATGTGGGTGCCTCAAGCAACTTAGCTGCTATGCTACATGCCCCCACAAGAAGTTCCATTTCTTATTCAGTGAGTACCAGTGGGCAGAAGTGAAGGAATAAAGGTCTGAGAAGGAAATAATGGAGAGGGAATGGTGCCAAAACCCAAGAAAGAGGTAAATAATCAAAGAGGGAGAGGCTCTGTGCAGTAGCAGAGAGTAGCTGGGTATAGTTTGCAAACAGATGGTGCAGAACTACTATGTCTTTTTTTTTAAGATTTTATTTATTTGTTTGAAAGGTAGAGTTACAGAGAAAGGAAGAGACTGAGAGAAAGGTCTTCATCTGCTGGTGCACTACCCAAATTGCCATAATGGCCAGAGCTGGGCCAATCTGGAGCCTGGAGCCAGGAGCCAGGAGCTTCTTCTAGGTCTTCCCAATGGGTGCAAGGGCCCGAGCACTTGGGCCATCCTCCACTGCTTTCTCAGGAACATTACTAGTGAGCTGGGTTGGAAGCAGAACAGCCAGGACATAAAATGGCAGCCATATGGGATGCCAGTACCACAGGCAGAGGCTTAGCTTAGCATGCCACAGCACTGGCCTCAGAACTACTATTTTTAATAGTTATGGAGGCTGGTTTCAATATGAGAGTCTTCCTACAATCTGTGTGTTGGACCCTAAGCCCCAGTGTGCTGATGTTAAGAGATGGGGCCTTTAGGAGGTGATTGATGAGGGCCCTGCTTTTCTGGATGGCGTAAGTACTAATGGGACAAAGACATAAGCCTCAGCTATTCTTGTTCATTGCCCAAAAAAAGAGATAATATTGGAATTTATACCTTGCCCTGGAATCTGGATTGGACCTCATACCCCATTGTCTTTACACCCCACCCCCACATTCTTTCCCAGGTTCAGAGGTCCAGACCTCAGGAAAGATCAGTTGTGAGGAATTTACCTCCTCTCCTACCCCGACCGCCAGTCCCAGCCCTCCTAAGATATAAAAAGGCCCTGCTCCTGGGGCCAGGGTCCCCTGCCACATGTTCCATCAATGTGTACACATGGCAGTTGGTCACCCACCTCTGCAGATGTATTTTCTCTGAGTAAATTCCGTCTGGCCGTAGATTTGTATTCTGTCCCCTCTCTGTTCCACACCCTTTTTCTAACATTTTGGTGCCCCTTGTGAGGAGGAACCAATCTGCACTCTCTTCCTAACAAGTACCCTTATAAAAGGGCTCAAAGGAACCAGCCAGGCCTCTTTGCCCTTCTGTCTTCTGTCACATGAGGATGCAGCAACAAGACCCCATACCAGAAGTAGACAATGAGACTTTGCCAGACACAGAATCTGCTGGTGCCTTGATATTAGACTTCCCAGCCTCTAGAACTGTGCAAAACACTTCTCTGTCCATTGGACATTACTCAATCTTTGGTGTTTTGTTACAGTAGCATGGATAGACCAAAGTAAATAGGTAGATGCTCTTAGTTTGCCCATGACTTGGATTCTTGGCAAGGTGCTGAAACCAATTTTGAGAACCTTTCAAATTCATAACTTAATGTGGCATCTTTTGGCAAGTTCTGCATCTTGTCCTTCTCCAGCCATCATACTTAGGATGCTACAGTGCCTGTCTGACATCCTGTCTCTGTAGCAACTCTAATATTCACTGCTGGACCTTCTACTTGTACTGACTTGCAGATTGAGGCCAATTCTGGTCCAAAAACCAACACTTCCTACTTAAAAAAGAATGCTTTCTTTTGTCTCTTATGTGTGAATGAATCCTGGCCTGGAGTCTATGTCTGGTACCTCAGTTCCTTGGATCCTAGCTTGTTCCTGGAATTCCTTCTTCCTCTTCCCTTCAAACCCTTTCTCACGACTGGTCATTATTTCTACCCATGAGCTGCCCCTGATGCTCACTGCATCTCTGCTGTTGGTTTCTTGTCTGTTGGGAAACCCCCTGAACTCATTTTCACTCCCAGGGGCATTCAAGGCTGCTTATTATTTCGACCCTTGCTTGGTCAAAACAGATTTAGTGCATAAGCTGATTCTCAACATAGCCCTTTCTTCTTTTATATTTTCCAAAGTTATATTTTATAATCTTTGCTATGATACTAATTCTGGTTCAGTGGTTATCTTTGACCAATCAGACTGCTATAACAAAATACCATGGGCTGACTGAATTATAATAACACAAATCTATTTCTAACAGTTCTGGTGGTTGGGAAATCTAAGACTAAGGTATCAGCAGATTTGATGATAATCTCAAGTGGTAGAAGGGAAAAGGGGTCTCTTACTAATCACACCAATGAGGTTTCTGCTTCATGACCTATCACAGCCCAAAGGCACCATCTGCTAATATTATCTCCTTGAAGGTGAGAATTTGTGGGGACACAAACATTCAGATGATATCAGTACTTCTGTAGATATAGTAGCTGGGATTATCACCATGTAATCCATAAATGTGGAAATTCTTGTATTAGTCACATAATATATTTTCTCCTTACTTCTTAGAACTGTGCAAGATGATGGAAGAGAACAACGCTTGTTGAAAATGTTGAGCTTGGGCCGGCACCGCGGCTCAATAGGCTAATCCTCCACCTAGCGGCGCCAGCACACCGGGTTCTAGTCCTGGTCGGGGCGCCGCCTTCTTTCCCGGTTGCCCCCTCTTCCAGGACAGCTCTCTGCTGTGGCCCGGGAAGGCAGTGGAGGATGGCCCAAGTCCTTGGGCCCTGCACCTGCATGGGAGACCAGGAAAAGCACCTGGCTCCTGGCTTTGGATCAGCGCGGTGCGCCGGCCGCAGCGTGCCAGCCGTGGCGGCCATTGGAGGGTGAACCAACGGCAAAGGAAGACCTTTCTCTCTGTCTCTCTCTCTCACTCTCCACACTGCCTGTCAAAAAAAAAAAAAAAAAAGGAAATGTTGAGCTTGGAGTGGACATTTAGTCTAGTAGTTAAGATGTTATTTAAGGGATGGGGATTTGGCAGTGGTAGATACCATTTGCACTGTCCACATCCCATATCAGACTGCCTGGTTTGAGTCCAGCTACTCTGTTTCAATCCAACTTCCTGCTAATGCACACCTTGGGAGGCAAAAGATGAATAGCTCAAGTGCTTGGGCCCCAGCCACCCATATGGAAGACCCAGATGGAGTTCCTGACTCATAGCTTTGATCTGATCCAGCCTTGGTTGTTGAAGGCATTTAGGAAATAAACCAGTGGATGGCAGACCTCACTCTGCCTCTGCACCTTTCAAATACAAATGAAAATAAGTAAATAAATAAATAATATTCAAAAGGATATGAACCCTCTCCCTAACTAGCACACATAGCAAGATATTTGTCCTAACTCTGGTTCTGTGTGCCTCCTGTGAGCTCTTCTTTCTTTTTCCCAGAAATCTTTTATTTAAGATATATAAATTTCATGCATTTCATAATTACAAATTTAAGAACATAGTGAGTCTTCCCATCCTACTATCCCTCCCACTGGCACTCACACCCTTCTTCCTCCTCCTTTTCCTATTCCCATTCTTATATTTTACTAACATCTATTTTCAATTAACTTTATACACAGAAGATTAACCATACACCAAGTACAGAATTCAACAAATAGAATGGGGAAAAAAAACTATTCCACAACAGTTGAGATAAGGGCTATTCAAAGTCATTGTATTTCAAAATGTCAATTTCACAACTATAGATTACCTATTAAGTATTCTATTAGTTACCACAGATCAGGTGTTCAGTCTCCATGTGTTTGCATAAGTTCTAGAGATTCTTGAGTTGTTGATTTCCAGCTTCATTCCATTGTGCTTAGAGAAGATGCATGGTCTGATTTTGATTATTTTTAATTTTCTGAGACTTGCTTTATGGCCCAGCATGTGGTCTGTCCTAGAGAAAGTTCCATGCACCAGTGAAAAGAATGTGTATTCTGTAACTGTAGGATGAAAAGTTCTGTAGATATCCAACAGTAGATAATCCTTTTGGTCTATAGTGTTGATTAACTCTGGTATTTCCTTGCTAATTTTTTTAATAGTTGATCTGTCCACTGATGAAAGTTGGGTGTTGAAGTCCCCTATTACTATTATATTGGAGTCTATGTCTTTCTTTAGATCCCTTAACATTTCTTTTAAATAGCCAGGCACCCTTTAATTGGGTGTATATACATTTATTATACTCACATCTTCCTGTTAAATTGATCTCTTAATCATTATGTAGTGCCCTTGTCTCTTTTGACAGTTTCTGTGTTAAAGTCTGTTTTGTCTGATATTAGGATAGCTACACCAGCTCTTTTTGTTTGCTTGTTTCTGTTAACACAGAATATCTTTTTCCATCCTTTCACTTCAGTCTGTATCTTTGTTGGTGAGATGTGTTTCTTGTAGGCAGCAAATAGAGGGGTTCTGTTTTTTAATCCATTTAGCAGTCTATCTTTTAATTGGAGATTGAGGCCATTTATATTCAAGGTGACCATTGATAAGAAATGACTTTGCCCTGCCATTTTCTATAACTATTCCTATTGTTTACTTTGGATTTCATTTGTACTTTTACTGGGAGATTTTCTGCCTTCACCTTCTTTCATAGTGATGACAATGTTTCTGTGTGTAGCACATCCATAGACATCTTTTGGAAGGTTGAATAAGTGGTGACAATTCTTTGAATTTCTGTTTGTTATAGAAGGCTTTATTTCAACTTCATTCATAAATGAGAGCTTTTCAGGGTGCAATATTCTGGGTTGACATTTTTTTTTTCTTAAGACTTAGAATATATCTTGCTACTCTCTTCTAGCCTGTAGGGTTTCTGATGAGAAGTCAGCTGTGAGTCTCATTGGAGATCCTCTGAAAGTAATCTGGTGTCTCTCTCATGCCCATTTTAGAATCTTTTCTTTATGTTTTACTGTGGAGAGTTTGACTGCAATGTGTCATGGTGAAGATCTTTTCTGGTGATGTCTATTAGGAGTTCCATGTGCTTTCTCTACTTGGACGTCCCATTCTTTATCCATATTCAGGAAGTTTTCTGTAATTATTTCACTAAAAAAGGCCTTAGAATCGATTCTTTGTGAGCTTTTCTTAAAACCTTCCTTGAATTCTGAGATAGGAATGTAGTCCATAACCATTCATAGGATTAGATAAAATGGTTGCCTCGTACATTTCAAAAATAGCAGCAAATCTTAAATAATGAAAAAAATTCTCTTCAATACGCAAGCAAGTAAGTTCTCAGAATTTGAAAATAATAATTGAATTGGAGACCTCTGTCCCATTTATTTGGAATCCAGGAAGACAGTATCTTGTCTGCAAGGTCAGTGACTGCATCTATGCATGCCCAGTGTTCACACTGCCTCAAACATGATTCACACTCAACCAACAATGATTAAACAGATCAATGATCTTTCTTTATCAATCTTTATCTTCATTTTGGAACTTTATTTTTTTCAGAGTAAACTCCCACCCACTAGTTCACTCTGTAAATGCCCACAGTGGCCAGGGCTGAACTAGGCTGAGGTTGGGAGCCAGGAAATCCAGGTCTTCCACCTGAGTGGCTGGGATCCAATGCCACTTGAGCTACCACTTTTTGCCTCCCAGGTATACATTAGCAGGAAGCTAGATTTGAGAGAAAAGCAAGGACTCCAACACAGGCACTCTGGGTGTCCCAAAGAGCATCTTAACTACTACATGAAATGCCCACCCCAGATTTGATTGGAAAATTATTCATAACTAATTAAAACCTACAGCTTTAACTCATGTGCATTTCATGTATGTTGGAGATGGTCTTATTCCACCATACATTCTTCCTATACCTCTCTATTGTCCACTGTTGACCATTAAAGCCCAAACCTTCAACCTCTCCTTGGTAATCTTGAAACCTTGAACTCTTGGTATAGAACTCCACAGATTCATATCAGGCCCACATTCTCCCCCTTTCACTTCGTATGATTATCTTCACTTTCATTTTACTTCTCTCTCTCCATAGTTTCTGCAGTATAATCATTGTTTTGATGTGTGCTTCCCAACTTCTCAGTTAAAATTTAATTAACAATAAAATAATAGGAGCTGGCGCTGTGGTGTAGTGAATAAAGCCATCACATGCAGTACCGGCATCCCATATGGTGCCGGTTCAAGTCTCAGCCACACCACTTCCAATCCAGCTCTCTGCTCTGGCCTGAGAAAGCAGTACAAGTTGGCCAGAGTCCTTGGGCCCCTGCACTCATGTGGGAAACCTGGAAGAAGATCCTGGCTCCGGATCAGCACAGTTCCGGCCATTGCAGCCATCTGGGGAGTAAACCAGTGAATGGAAGAAATCTCTCTCCCTCTCTGCCTCTCCTTCTCTCTCCTTGTAACTCTTTCAAGTAAATAATAAATAAATCTTTAAAAAATGATAAAGTGGCTTGTTTGTTTTGTTTTTGTGGAGTTTCTTGATCTCTTTGTAGATTCTGGTTATTAACCCTTTATCTGTTGGATAGTTTGCAAATATTTTTTCCCATTCTGTCGGTTGTCTCTTCACTCTCCTGACTGTTTCTTTTGAAGTACAGAAACTTCTCAATTTGATGCAATCCCAATAGTTGATTTTGGCTTTGACTGCCTGTGCCTCCCGGGTCTTTTCCAGAAATTCTTTGCCTATGCCAATATCTTGAAGGGTTTCTCCAATGTTCTCTAATAACTTGATGGTGTCAGGTCGTAGATTTAGGTCTTTAATCCATGTTGAGTGGATTTTTGTGTAAGATGTAAGGTAGGGGTCTTGCTTCATGCTTCTGCACGTGGAAATCCAGTTTTCCCAGCACCATTTATTGAATAGACTGTCCTTGCTCCAGGAATTGGTTTTAGATCCTTGATCAAATATAAGTTGGCTGTAGATGTTTGGATTGATTTCTGGTGTTTCAATTCTGTTCCATTGGTCTATCCATCTGTTTCTGTACCAGTACCATGCTGTTTTGATTACAACTGCCCTGTAATATGTCCTGAAATCTGGTATTGTGATGCCTCCGGCTTTGTTTTTGTTGTACAAGATTGCTTTAGCTATTCGAGGTCTCTTGTGCCTCCATATAAATTTCAGCATCATTTTTTCCAGATCTGAGAAGAAGGTCTTTGGTATCTTGATTGGTATTGCATTGAATCTATAAATTGCTTTTGGAAGAATGGACATTTAAGAGATGGGCCAAGGACCTCAATAGACATTTTTCAAAAGAGGAAATCCAAATGGCCAACAGGCACATGAAAAAATGTTCAAGGTCACTAGCAATCAGGGAAATGCAAATCAAAACCACAATGAGGTTTCATCTCACCCCGGTTAGAATGGCTCACATACAGAAATCTACCAACAGCAGATGCTGGCGAGGATGTGGGGAAAAAGGGACACTAACCCACTGTTGGTGGGAATGCAAACTGGTCAAGTCACTATGGAAGTCAGTATGGAGATTCCTCAGAAACCTGAATGTAGCACTACCTTTCGACCCAGCCATCCCACTCCTTGGAATTTACCCAAAGGAATTTAAATTGGCAAACAAAAAAGAGGTCTGCAGCCTAATGTTTATTGCAGCACAATTCACAATAGCCAAGATCTGGAACCAACCTAAATGCCCATCAACAGTAGACTGGATAAAGAAATTATGGGATATGTACTCTTTAGAATACTATACCGCAGTAAGAAACAACGAAATCCAGTCATTTGCAACAAAATGGAGGAATCTGGAACACATCATGCTGAGTGAAATAAGCCAGTCCCAAAGGGACAAATACCATATGTTCTCCCTGATCGGTGACAACTGACTGAACACCAAAAAGGAAACCTGTTGAAGTGAAATGGTCACTATGAGAAATGGTGACTTGATCAGCATAGCCCTGACTGTTAATGAACAACTTAATACATTATCCCTCTTAGTAGTTTTTTTTTGTCTGTTCTACTTAATATGACTGGTTTAATTCTGTAATTAATACACAGTTATTCTTAAGTGTTGAAATTTAACTGAAATGTGATCCCTGTTAAACATAAGAGTGGGAATAAGAGAGGGAAGAGATGTACAATTTGGGACATGCTCAAGCTGACTTGCCCCAAATGGTAGAGTTAGAAACATACCAGGGGACTCCAATTTAATCCTATCAAGGTGGCATGTACCAACGCCATCTCACTAGTCCAAGTGATCAATTTCAGTTCACAATTGATCATAATGAAAGGACTAAGAGTCAAAGGGAGCACATAAACAAGTCTAGTACCTGCTAATACTAACAGATAGAATAAATAAAGGGGAGAGTGATCCAACATGGGAAGCGAGATACTCAGCAGACTCATAGAATGGCGGATGTCCTAAACAGCACTCTGGCCTCAGAATCAGCTCTAAAGGCATTCCAATCTGGCTGAAAAGCCCATGAGAGTATTTCAGGCATGGAAAGGCAAGACACTCTGGAAAAAAAAAAAAAAAAAAAAAAAAAAAAGCCTAAATGAAAGATCTCTGTGAGTGAGATCCCAGTGGAAAGAACAGGTCTTCAAAGAAGGAGGTACCTTTCTCTGAAGGGAGGAGAGAACCTCCACTTTGACTATGACCTTGTCTAAACAAGATAAGAGTCGGAGAACTCAAGGGGCTTCCATAGCCTTGGAAACTCATGACTGGTGCATAGGGAGATTACTGATGCCATAGACAGGAGTGTCAATTTGTAAAGTCAACAACAGGAGTCACTGTGCACTTACTCCTCATGTAGGATCTCTGTCCTTAATGTGCTGTACATTGAGACTTAATGCTATATCGAGTACTCAAACAGTATATTTCACTTTGTGTTTCTATGGGGGTGCAAACTGTTGAAATCTTTACTTAATGTATACTAAACTGATCTTCTGTAAAAAAAAAAAAAAGAAGAAGAAGAAGAAGAAGAAGAAGAAATTATCAATTCCCAGCTAGACTCTCACTGGGATTAAACATGACAATAGGTCTTATCTGATTTCATCATCATTTAAAAAATCATCTATTATTTTTCACTTTATGTTTCTGTGTGGGAGCAAACTGTTGAAATCTTTACTTAATGTATGCTAAACTGATCTTCTGTATATAAAGAGAATCGAAAATGAATCCTCATGTGAATGGAAGGGGAGAGGGAGTGGGAGAGGGGAGGGTTTTGGGTGGGAGGGACGTTATGGGGGGGAAGCCATTGTAATCCATAAGCCGTACTTTGGAAATTTATATTCATTAAATAAAAGTTAAAAAATAAATAAATAAATAAATAATAAACTGGCAACAAATATTTCCTATATTGCTCCTAAAGAGGAATAAGTTAATTCATGGACTTTGGCATTTATATGAATAATTTATTTTGTTTTAAATAAACTTATTTATTTATTAAGTAAAGCCTAAAAATAAAACTGGCCAGGAAAAATGGCCAGTAGATTGAATTAGTTTGGTGATTTGTCCCATTTTGATGGATCTGTCAAGATCTTTTCTTTTTTGTTCACTAATAAAATTATATGCACTGCCCAAAGCATAGCACATGGAAATGATTTCCACTATTTCACTGTCATTATGATTATCTTCATCAAACTTATTACACTGGTCATTTTCCTTTCTGCAGAGGAAAATATTCCTCAAATGTGGAAAGAATAAAATTCCATGTGCATTGAAATTCTTTCCTATACCAATGGCTTATATGCCCACTGGCTCTCATTTCTTGGTATTGTTTTGCAGGAAGTGTAAACTAGTGGCAAGGGATCTTGGGGATGCAAAGTAATTGGTACCCCTCTCCAAGGAGTAGACTGAAACTTTAACACCTGATGATCCTGAATTCTGTGCTTTGGTGTGAGGAAGAGAATTTCTTCTCTCCTCCTGCCCTATCAAAAGCCTTAGCACCCCAGGATGGAAGAGTGAGGTTGGATAATTCTTCATAGAATAACAAGTGGCAATAAGACCATAGACTTCAGTGATTTTTTTTTTTGACAAGTAGAGTTATAGACAGTGAGAGAAAGAGACAAAGAGAAAGATCTTCCTTCCGTTGGTTCACCCCACAAATGGTCGCTACGGCCGGAGCTGCACCGATCTGAAGCCAGGAGACAGGTGCTTCTTCCTGGTCTCCCATGCGAATGCAGCAGCCCAAGCACTTGGGCCATCTTCTACTGCCTTCCCAGGCCACAGCAGAGAGCTGGATTGGAAGAGAAGCAACCGGGACTGGAACCAGTACCCATATGGGATGCCGGCACCACAGGCAGAGAATTAACCAAGTGAGCCATGGCGCCGGCCACTTCAGTGATTCTTACCATCGTTTTGCTTTTGACACTCTATTTCCATTAACAATTAGTAATGTGAGTTATTAAATGCATATGAATACACTTAATCACTTCTGTCCAATTTAAATTGAAAATATTCAGTTATAATTAGAGCTTAGGTTTTAGACAGACATCCCAACCTTCCAATCCTATCAAGGTTAATGACAAGTAGCCTCATGCACCCGACCTGTCATCTGCAGGTCTGCATCCTCTTGCACACACTGACACCACAGGTGCCTTTTTGATCAAAGTTGTTAACATTAGGAAGTTTGCAGCAACTTCCTAGCAAAATATAGGAGCAATGAAATAAAATAATAAAATAGCAATCGATGGGTTTCGTTTTATATGCAATCTTACCAGTCAATTATTTCCCCAAGTAAAATTAGGATTTGTCTAGAATCTAAGCAAAAGAGAAACAAATGCTTTGGTTTTTATGCAACTCATGCATAATTTCTTGAAGCCTAAAGCAGCAAGATATAGACAGTTATGGGCTGAATTATACCCTCCCACACTTTGTTTTCTATGTTGAAGTCCTAATCCCCCAGTAACTCAGTTTTGAATGGCTTTGGAAATAGTATATTTAAAGAGAAAATTAAGGTTAAATGAAGTCACCAAGATGGGCTCAACTCCAATATGACTGGTGCCCCTGTAAGAAGAGTAGATTAGGACACAGATACACCCACAGGGAAGACCATGTGAAGAAACATGGAGGAGATAACTACCTACAAGCCAAGGATAGAGGACCCAGAAGAAAGCCCCCTGCTGACACCATGCTCTCAGACTGCTAGCCTCCAGAACTGTAAGATAATAAATTTCCATTGTGTAAGTCATCTAGTCTGTAGTCCCTTTGTATCACAGTCCTAGCAAACTAACACAGACAACTGATGCCATGATAATAAAGAAAATGGAGAAGGTGCTTCCGCAGGAGAAAGAGTGAGGGTCATTCACTCAGGCAGGGGGTAGGAGTATGAAAAACAAAAAAAAAGAGATCCAGAAAAGCAGCCTGTGCTGAAAACTCCAGATCTGCAGGCTTGTTACAGGTACGCTCACCAGAGGTAGACCCTTCCCATCCACTCACACCATCATGCAGGTCACCACACACATTCACTTTGGTGCCAGCAAAGAACAATTTCAATTAAGGAACTCTACTGCAGATCAGGCTTAATATTTTATTTTTATCAAAAATTCATTAAAGTCTTTCTAGTAAAAATTCCAAGCAAGCATTACTCTAGAAGAGGAAAAACGAGGCATTTTCTAGGCAGACGAACTGCATAAATAAGAAGGTCCTAGAAGGAAATGGAAATGTCATATAAACAATGGAAGGAATAATTCCCAAGGAGAGGCAAGTACACTGGAGCATATACTGCCAAGGAGTCATCTCAAACGAAGCTCTGAACATCAAGTTGCTATTGAAATATAGAAGACTCAATGGGCTTTCTGAAAGAAAATTCAAGGAGAAAGCCTGTTTGAGAAGTAAAATCTTCAGGCTACTCAATGAAAACAAATATGGAAGTGGTTGAAATTTGAATAAGAACTGTAAACTTCTCTACAAATCAAAAATCACCTTGTTGGCTTGGTGAAATGAAAACACAATATATACAATATGGATTTCTTCATTACCAATAAATCATATCAAATATGTAATGCTTATAAAGTTTTAATGACATTCCATTTTAATACATTCAGACTAACATCACCACTTTATTGACTAGTGTTCCAAATATTTTTCACATGGGTCAGAAGTAGTATTAAAGACTTCTGTACTCCAAAGGCTGTGAGCGGTTGCTTAATTTTCCTATCTGAGGGAAATTGGAAGCAAATGAAGGACAGAAGTTAATAGGACCATAAAAAATTGTCTTTTGTTTCTATATATTCCATTAATTCATCATTTATTATTTAGCTGAGAATATTTTATCTATCGCTGGCTAGGTGCCAGGAACTGTATTAGTCACCAAGGATACCAATATGAACAAGACAAGCATTTTCACTTTCCTGGGAAGCAAGGCATTACACAAAGAGTTACATAAAGAATCGCTGAAGAAAACTAAGTCTTACTGAGCAGGTACAAGAAGAGGACCCAATTTTGAAAAAAATTCAAGAAAGAAAATTTTGGAAAGGAAATAAACTTTTGAAAAAAGAATCCTCAAGTTGAATACCACTTTTAATATATAAAAGTAATCCATCTCAGGGCGAGCAATGTGGTGCAACAGGGTAAGACACCACTTGTGATGCTGGTATCCCATACAGGAGTACCAGTTGGAGCCTCAGCTCTTCTGCTTCCAGTTCAGCTTCTGGATGACGCACGTAGGAAGGCAGGGTGTAATGATCCAAATACCTGGGACCTGGATGGAGCTCCAGACTCCTGGCTTGGGTCATGTTGGGGAGTAAATCAGTGGATAGAATCAATCAATCTCTCTCTCTCCCTCCCACTTTCAAATCAATCTGTTTAAAAAAAAAAAAAAGTAATTCCTTTCATTTGCCAAGACTTCTTAATCATCTTCACAAACTTCTAAAAATGGAAGTCTATCTTAGACGTAACTAAGAAATTTATTAAAGGAAAGAAATTTATTTCTAAATTTGATCTATTCATCAACTTAGATCCTGGTTTCCATATTTCGCTGGAAAATGGAGGAGTTGAAATCATTGGAAAGTAGGAGAATTCAGAAGCTAATTCCATTCTTGAAAGCCTCATGACCTAAATGCATCCCCAAAGCTTGACTTCCTAATACCATGGCATTAGGGGTTATGTTCGAACATATGAATTTCAGGATGCCACAAACATCAGTCTACATAAGTTAACCACAATCCTAGGCCCAGTACCTTGAAGAGCTTTCCTCTTTTTGCTCTTAGGAAAGCACATTTTATATCAGTCAAGATTCTTGGTTTCAAGCGATAGAAGCTGACTCTGACATACAGCAGGAGGGCGCTTATTAGTTTTAGGATATAGGGTAGCTCACAAGACCAGCAGAGGAGAGATCTCCCTATCTCTCTCTGTCTGTGTATGTGTCTGCCTTTCAAATAAATAGACAAATCTTTTAAAGACAAAATTATTTATTTATTTGTTTATTTGAAAGGCAAAGTGATAGACAAAAAGATCTTCCATAAGCCAGGAGTCAGGAATTCTATCTGGGCCTTACACACAGGTAGCAGGGGCCAAACACTTAGCATCTTCAACTGCCTTCCCAGGCACATTACAGGAAGCTGGATCAGAAGCAGGGCAGCTAGGATTCAAATTGGCATTGCAATAGGGGATGTTGGAATGGCAAATAGCTGTTTAACCAGCTATGTCACAACACTGGCTCCCATAAGTAATTTTTTTTAAAGATTTGCTTCATTTATTTGAAAGACAGAGTTACAGAGAGAGGTAGAGACACAGAGACAGAGAGAGAGATCTTCCATCCGCTGGTTCACTTCCCAGATGGCCACAACAGCCAGAGCTGCGGTGATCCAAAGCCAGGAGCCAGGAGCTTCTTCTGGATCTCCCATGTGGGTGCAGGGGCCCAAGGTCTTGGGCCATCTTCCACTGCTACCCCAGGCCATAGCAGAGAGCTGGATCAGAAGAGGAGCAGCCGGGACGAGAAACAGTGCCCATATGGGACGCCGGTGCTTCAGGCCAGGGCTTTAACCCTCTGCACCACAGCGCCAGCTCCAGTAAATATTACAAAAAAAAAAAAAAGAGGAGGAAACTCACTAACTCACTGAAAAAATCCATCTGTAATGAGAAATAGTGTGTGTAACATGGTGCAACTGATATAGATTCTGTGTGGGCCACAAGGCAATCAGAACTAGAGAGAACAAGTCAGGGAACACTTCCTCCCACGTTGTCTTTAAATTTGTATTGAAAACTAGATATTTAACAAGGAAGGTTGGGGTGGGATGGGGAAGAGACTCATATCCTGAAAAGAGCAATTGGAATAGAGGAAGAACTGGTGGAGGGGGCCACAGGACCGCCACAGAGGATCAGCACTCGAGCTGCACTCTGACCCGAGCCCGAGTCAGAGTGCACATTACACGGATGTTGCCAGCTCTATTTCCTGACCACTTAGCAAAGCAAAGTAGAAGGGCCAGAGTGAGAGTAATCTATGCTGTTGTCTTAGAGATATCATCAATAGATCAAACAGAAGATGGAAATGGCGAAAATAGAAGTGAGTCTTATTCCCAATATAGCTAGTGATTATTCCCGGCCCGGCCCTTCATCTCTGATCGCCGGCTGACGATCTTGCCTACGTCCTCCAAACTGCAAGGCTCCACTGCAGTGATTCTTAGGCAGGGCTGCCCATCAGGATCACTAGGCCAGCTTTTGAAATATTCTCTTGAAATATTTAATCTTAGTTAGAAAGTTCTGGCGAAGGGCATGAACAGACCTAGAATAAGAAGCAACCTAGCAGGACAGTTGCTCTGGCTGCCAACCAACATAGAGCCTGAAAGTCCACTGCAATTGCAAATGCTTTAGAAATTGCATTCTCTCAGTGACAACATTCTTTGCAATTGAAAGGAAAATGGTGGTAAGTCACTTGAATGACACCAGTTATCAAACAAAAAGGGGCAGATAGATTTATCCAACAATTTTTGTCTTGCTGATTATGGTCTGCAGGTTAGGAGACAAGACTGATGATCCTGGCCTCTCACAGGACACTGAACAAGTCATCTAAAGAATGATCCCTCGGGGCTGGCTCACTTGGTTAATCCTCCGCCTGCGGTACCAACATCCCATATGGGTGCCGGGATCTAGGCCTGGTTGCTCCTCTTCCAGTCCAGCTCTCTGCTGTTGCCCAGGAAGGCAGTGGAGGATGGCCCAAGTGCTTAGGCCCCTGCACCTACGTGGGAGACCAGGGAGAAGCACCTGGCTCCTGGCTTTGGATCAGTAGCAGCCATTTGGGGAGTAAACCAACGGAAGGAAGACCTTGCTCTCTGTCTCTCTCTCTCTCTCTCTCACTGTCTAACTCTATCTGTCAAATAAAAAAATTAAAAAAGAATGATCCTTGTGAATCATTTGGTCTTTTTAAACTTATGCCTACCATGCCTACCCCCACTCCCAACTATATCTGTACTCTCAGTGAGAACTGATATTCTGGGGAATAAAATGCAAGTATTTTGTAACTCAGAAAGCTCTATATTAATGTCAGGTAACTGTATTGTGTTTATCATCATCAAAATACTATGTAAAAGCAATTATTGTCATTAATATTAAAATACTATATACAGTCATATGTCACTGAGCAAAAGGGATTTCTTTTGAGAAATACATCATTAGGCAATGACATCACTGTGCAAATATCAGAGTGCACTAACAAACCTGATGGTTTGTGTGGCATCTTGATGACAGCAAGGACTGTAAACACAGAGACTGCTGCCCGCATAACACAGCATACTGCTTATAGTAATTTTTCTAGAAGTGGAGGACTACAGTCTAAATTAATGATTAAAACTATAGTAAATACATAAACCAGTAACACAGTCGCTCATTATCCATGCTTATGTACTGTACATAGTTGCACATGCCATCCTTTTATACAACTGGCAAAGCAGTAGATTTGTTTCAATGACATCACCACAAACCTATGAGCAACGCATTGGACAGGACATTATGATACCTATGACATCACTAGGTGATAGGAATTTTTCAGCTCCATTATAATCTCATGGGACTGCCAGTGTACAGCAGGTCCATCATTGACTGCAGCACATGCTGTAGTGTGGCTGTCTCCCTCATATTGGGGAACTCTGGAACCAAACTACCTGGGTTCAACCCTGACTCTCCTACTTTCCAGCTCTGTAAACTTGAGCAAGTTAATTCATTAACATGACAAGTTAAGCCCCAGAAAGCTTCAAATGGTGGAGCTGGGCCCAACACAGGGTGTTACAAGGAAAGGAGCCATTCTTACAACGTGGTGTTAAGGTAGCAGATGTTCCCTGGCTTCTGTCACTGTGGGAGAGAGCAAGACAGGGACATCACCCGGACACACTGTTGGTCCTCAGGGCTGAGCTCAGCAACACCACAGTCTTTGCTTAGGAAGTGAGGTGATCTAAATATGAATAGCAAATAACTCCCCTCTCAGGATTTTAGGGAAAATGAAATGAGATTGTATGCCTCCAGATAGTGTCACAGTGCAAACTCTCATAATTACTATTTGGATAAAACTAAGGGTAATGAAACTGAAAAACCTGCTTTTCCTTTTGGCAAATTCTCAAGAGAAAATAACATCATTGCTATTTTGAGTCCATTTGAGCTGCTACAAAACAAAGAACCACAAAGTTACAAACAAACATAAATTTGCCTTTCACAGTTACGGAGGCTGGACGGCCAGCAGGTGCAGTATGTACTGAGCATCTGCTTCTCTTTCTAACCTCACACGGTGGAGGAGACAAAGGCCTTCTCTGGGCTCTCCTCTATAAGGACACTAATCACATTCTTCTATGATGTAATCACCAACCACAGGCCCCACCTTCTAATACCATCACCTTGGGCCTGAGGATTTCAGTAAGTGAATTAGGGGCAGACATAAACATCAAGTATCGCTCCAATATTTTTATTATCTCATTTCTTGTGTACTTTTTTTTCTATCAACAATCACCTTCAGTTTCTACAATTCTATTCATTTCGTTGATTATTATTTTTTCCATCTTTGGTGTCAATCACAATTTATTAATGCCCAGTCTTGAGAGTTATTTGCGTAACAAATATCAAGAGGGCTTCCTCAGATCCCGCGTTTTTGCAAGGTCCTCAAGGGGTACATAACACAGGTTAAGGGAAGTTATCACACACGTCACACATATCACACAGTCAGAGTCTTCTCTCAGAATTGATATATGCATTTCAGAAAGGGGCTTCTTTCTCCTTTTAAATCTGAAGCCATAAAGATTTAAGCTTGGAGTTGCCAGAGCTATTTTTTCTGCCACATGGAGAAAACAGCCAGAAAAATGTATCCAACCACATAATGAGGTGGGGTTAAAAGATAGAGGGAGAGAACCCAAACATCACTGACAGAGCAAACCTTAAAATTCCCAGTTAAGGGGGTCAACAATCTGCATCCTTGGCTTTAACTATTTTGAGTTGAGTAATTGCTATTTGAAACAAGTAGTTCTGAAATATAAAATACTAGTCTATTACATAAGTCCAGTGTGAGCCACCAAACATCAAACATAAGAGACATTGACTGTTCTGGAGCTTCTTTCAGGAAGTAAATTTAATTCAATTTTCAGATTATTTCTGAACCACAAGCTTCACAGAGGAAGTAATCAAAGGACAAATGGATAAATATTATATCTCATTGTCAGGAAAAGCGACTATATAGTTTTTCATGCCATGCTAGTTTCCCCTTCTGTTCTTTCCCAAGTTATCTCCCAACATCAAGATTTCCAATTAGTCTATAAACTGGTTCCAGCTGTTTCTCCTGTTGTGCAAAATTCAATAGAAAGAGGAAAATCAATTACCATGCACCTGAATACATTTAGAAAAGATTTTCAAGTGGCTTTTTACTATGAAAATTCTGAGCAGCCTTATAAAAGTGAGTCAACAAGCTTTGGGAATACAATAAGGTTGGAAAAGAGGTATTTTCATTTCCACCTGGGTTAACAATGCTAAATAAGCCTAGTGACGGGAGGGATGGAAAATGGCTAGACAAAGAGGGTAAGTTGCCTATGTAGGTGAGGTCATATTGTACAGTGTTGAGAACAGCTTTTCAGTTTTTCTTCTCTGGAAAGACCAGGAACACCAATGCCTCTTTGCTACATGAATGTGGAGGGCAAAAGGAAATGGTTGTTTTCAATTCATTTGAAGCTAGTTGTTCCATACACACTTAACGGCCAATTCTTCAGCAGGTCCCACTCTGTTTTATTGCTAGTCCTTTATTCAGCTTGCACAGGCAATGTGGCAGTTCACTCTTAAGGTCTTATCAAAAATGTAAGAAGTCTAAGAGGAGGTAAAGTTGAGAATTCAACAATAATGTTCATGAGTCCTCAAGAGCTTAATCATTCTTTATCTGAACTATAAATATAACATGAAGAAGACATTATAATTATTGAAAATCCAAACTAAAGCACACTTTCCCCCAAACAAAAGAAAAGGAAGTGTTGCATGAACCAAGTTCATTCTCCCTATCTGTGCCTTTGCCATTACTTCAGCTCACAATATCCTCCCTCTCATTTCTGAAACATTTGAAGTTATTCCTGTCTTCATAGCAATGCATCCAAAATGCATACCACTGACTAGAGTTTGCTACCCCCACTCAAGTAATAATTCTAAGAACTAACATTTGTGTATTTCCAAGCAGTGTTGCAATTTCTTTACCCATACTAACTCAGTCATCAGAACAACCACATAAGGTAGCCCATCTCTATTTTACAGACATTTCACATGTATTTTGTGTACATTTACAGCTATTTTCATCATCATTATTTTATAGGTCAGGAGTATAAATATAGTAATTGATGCAAGATCATACAACAACAAAGCAACAAGAACTGTGGTCCACACCATGCTACACCAATTCTCTAGCCCAGCAAGGTACCTTTCTCAATAAAGACAAATCACCTTTCAGGGAGAATTTGAAAAATTTGTTAAACAAAACATATATTTACACCAAAATTCTGCACACACCTATTCTACCCACAAAACTCAATTCAAAATCTCATTTTACAATGATCCTTTTCCTCTTTCCTTCCTCCTTAACCTTAAATCTCATCTGTAAATAACCTATGTATTCCTATATAATTCTGTACTTCTTAAAAATATTTACCTCAAAGTCCTTGGCTTATAATTAATTATAGTATTTATTGGCCCATCTTAACTTCAGACTCTTGAGAGTAGGAGCATTTTAAATCCATTAATACAAAGCACCTAAAACAGTGTTTTGTTTGGAATACCTTCTTGATCATTGCTTGTCAGCTGAACTAGTTAACACATTAAGCCAAAACAGAATGATAATGATGAATAATGGTAGGTAAACACACATAAAAAGAAAGAGTATTGAACTGTTGTGTAGTTCTGTAGATAGTAACTGTTTTTCCAGAACTAATTTGATAAGTAATTCAATCTTCTGGGAAATGCTCACCATCAATATCTGTGTAGCCATTGCAATATTCTCTATTTATACCATAAGAGCAAATCTGGCATCTCCCATCGTAGTAAGAAAATCTGAGATGAAACATTTGAAGCCTCCTGAACAAGAAGACAAGGCACATGTGAATAATTCTTATTGCATATTTCTTATTAAATACTTACAATAGCAAGAAGAAAACATGATCATAATGATCTCAACAGCAATGTTTCTAATAGCTAAATACTTAGCCTCAGAAAAATGACAATACATTTTCTGGTCCCTTTCTCAGAGGTGGCATGATGGTGAGAAGTGAGGCCTTTCACGATAAACACTTAGACCCAGACCTTCACCCACCTATCTGGGTAACCTCAGGTGAAGCACTTTGCCCTTCAGTTCGGGCCCTGTGAGATGATAAATGACAGTTCCCATTTCACAGATCTATTGCTGAGTTCAGATGATATGCTCAAGTCTTAGAATAGCAAGGTATACATGAAAAGCACTTAGTCTTTGACACTATTTTAAAGATGTTTTGCTGACAATATTCACAGCTCCTTAATATTACCCACTCATCAGGAAAAGTCACATAAGTCCTAATTGTGACACAGAACTTACATGTATGAGTAAAGATCTTGCCTGTTTGTCATTCCCAAAATGACCTCCTAGTCCCTCATTTCCCTGTGAGCATTCCTAAGAAGGAAATGACAATGAAAATTATTTACTTTTTTATGTAATTACTTTGTTATGAATTCATATTTATGCATGTTGTTGTGTGCCTCCTCAGGTCTTTTGTCAATGTGACTAGCACATTCAATATCCGTCTAGTATCCTGGTGTAATGCATTTAAGACAGACATTGTCATTTGTTTTGGCATTGCTAAGCAAGGAGATAATAGCATGAAGCAAAGAAGAAAAATCACATAGACTTTGAAACCTGTGATGGGCAAACAATGTATTACTTTATTTCTGAAGGACTGTATGCTTTCAATTTAATTCATTCCTCCTGAGATGCTTAATGTGGTACAATTTCATATTAATTGTTACATCTAAAAGAATTAATTGGTTGCCTCAAATAAGTTTAGTGGATTTTCTAATGAACTGTCCTAAATGATGGGGGGAACCCACAGTAACAAAAATGAGTTGCAACCCACACAAGAAAGTTTCCAAGAGAACTCTCACATGCTTAATGGAAATTAATCCACAGTTTTAAAAAGAAACTACTCCTGTTTCAAAGTAGACTCCCAAAGCAGTCCCAAGACATTTAATGATTCTCTGTGTCAACTCAGAAGCTAAGGGACTTCTCAAAGGCTGGCAGGGTTTCCCAAAATGTCTGGATCAAGTTGTTAGATGAATCAGATCTTGACCTTAGTTGTCATCTGGTTAAATACAGATTTGTAAATTGGACCACAACCAAATCAAGGCTATATTCCAAGACTATGTGAAAGACTGCTCACTGGTAGTTTCATGTGTCCTGATATGAAATCAACATTGTCTTTCTTGAAAACCGTATTTGTTTTCCTTTTTTATTTCGTTGATTAGGTTACCAGCAAAACTTCAGTTCTTCCTTTAACACTGAGAAAATTTGGACTTCCTAATCCAAACTGCATTCATTCATAGGTTTTCACATGTCAAATCACCTTTAATTCATCAAGCAAAAAGCAAATATTTAAACTGAGATGCTTCATAATTTTGTTAATTAGTGGATAATATTAATTTTCTTTCTTCTTAAGAAGCCAAATGCAATTGCTTTTGCTCCAATTACCAATGTGCTCTATGTCCAAGCTTTTTGACAAATGATTCTATACAGTATAAATTGATTTTGCCATCCTAATGGATAGCATAAACACTTGATCAAAATAATTATCTTTCTATTTTTTGAATTCTTATGTTCCTTCCTTTAAAAAACACAAAAATTTCCTAGTTGCATTCTTCCCCAAAACGTGGAATCACTGAGTGAACAGATTTTTGCTCTAAAACACCTGCAAAAATAGTTATTCTCATGGTCTTCTTCCAAAGAATTCTCATCCTGTGCAGCACTATTTAGCATTTTAACACATCAAAGTCATGTCACATTTTCCAATCTTATAATCTTCCTTTTACCAGAGGTAGGTGGAATATTGAGCAGCATCATTACAATTCTTTCCTAAATCAGAGATACTAATATCTGAAAATGCCATATCTATGTAATAACTCTTTCTTCTTCAACATCATCTTTAATAAAACACCAAAAACACATTGGTACAAGCAAAGCTAAATCTTAAAAGAGGAACAACATTTTAAAGGGAAAAAAAGCTGCATATGTGATGCCAATAGAACCAGATGGGCCTGAACCCTTTGCCAAAGGTCATAGATAACTCTGAGTCTCTGACTCTTTATCTGTGAAATGTGAAATCACAATATGTAATTATAAGATCTAGCATTCAGGACTATTCTAAGAATTAAAAGAATAGTGGGTGGGTACCTAACTGACATTAAATAAATGATGGCTGTTTTTATTAACCTGTTTCATGGACAGAATCCATCTGTTCCTTCAAGACCATTTAATTTGGCCTGTGTAAGCAAAAGAAGACTCCAAGTGACAAAAATAAAATAAAATAACCTCAGCTGAACCAGATCTCACATAAAGAGGGAAAGAATTATTCAGAGGAAGGAGATAGAGTTGAGCTGATTGCTCTCTGAGTTGAACGCCACAGAATGTAATTTGGATAATTATTTGCTTCATTCATACATCACAAAATCAGCAATTCAGTCAATCCACTAGGTACTTTCCTTTCCCCATTCCTTCTTATGTTTTCCAACTTCATAGGAGTGTTTACAAGAAAGCCAATCAACAATGTAGGAAATATTTTCTGATTTCATGCCACTTATTTTGAACTAGAATAGCTTAAAATCAACTCAAAAAGTGTGCTTTGCAAACAACCCTGAAAACCATACCTATGGTGCAAATCTTAGATTTCTTGATTTCCCTTACCCCAAGCTACTGAAATTTTCTACTCCCTTCATGTTTATTTTCTTTCCCAAGTTCAAGTAATAATGGCTTCTATCCTATTTCTTTCTGAATGCTTTATCTCTTTGCCAGTCTTTTCTGGCACTTCATATCTTCCAGAAGCAGTTTATTAAACTATTAGTATTTTAGTGAAATTAATTTATTTTCTAATATTTATTTTCTCATCCTATTCAGCTTTAATTTGAACAGAATCACCATATTTTTTGCAGCTGAATATTAAAATATATAAATAAAGATTGGTGTGGTTCAGGACATTTCACTCTAAAATATAGCAACTTGGCATACTGAATATTTTAAAGTGAATGACTCAAGAAAAGATAGAAGAAGGCATCACTGAGTCTGACTTTTCTCCACTCTTCTCTCCTGAAGCAGGTCATCAAACCAAGGAAGGAATTTCTGACCTTCCTCTGAAACAGGTCATAAGATTCTCCTGTGAGACAAGTCCTCCCTATTGTGGAGGAAAAGAGTAACTTTATTTCCAAATACAGGAGACAGAAACTCTGAATGACATTGCTAAGTTTCTCCCATTTTATTAGCATTAGACTATACTCTCTTTGCCCTCATATATTTCTGCACAACTCTCCATTCTTCTCAAAACTAAATAAAAATCTCTCAGGTTTAACTCTTGGTTTGTGTCTCATTCCCTTATATCGGTTCCTGAGTCACATAAAACTCGAGGAAATTTTCTCTTTAATCTGTCTTTTGTTATATGGTCCAGCTGTTAGAAATATCCGTTCATTCAGACACTTCTGTGCCTTCAAAGACGTTTTTCTTTCCTGGAAAATTATATGGACATAGTAGCATATCTAAGTTAATCTTTAAAATCAAGCATGAATGATGAGCATGCATTTGGCACAATAGTTAATATGCCACTTGGTATGTTCATGTACCATATCAAAGTCACTGAGTTCAAGTCTTGGCTCCACTCTATTTCCAGCTTCCTGCTAATGTGCACCTTGGGAGTAGAAGGTGATGGCTTAAGTACTTGGGTCCCTTCCACTCACTTAGGAGACCTGGAGTGAGTTCCAGGCTCCTGGCTTCAGACTGGCTCAGCCCAGACCGTCATAAGGATTTGGGGAGTGAACCAGCAAATAGAATATCTTTTGGTCAGTCAGAGTCTCAATCTCTCAATCTCTCTCTCTCTTTATCTCTCTCTCTCTCTCTCTCTCTCTCTCTCTCTCTTTAGTTCTCTCACTCTCTCACTCTCTGGCTCTCTCCCCCTTTCTCTCTCTCTTCCCCACTCTCTCCCTCCCTCCATCAAATACATAGATTAAAAAATAAGCAAAAAGAAAAAATTAGGTCTATTTTTCCTGAGTCAGTCAGGTAATTAATGTCAATATCAGGACTGAATCCCAATCTATCCATATTGCCATTTTATAGTACCTACCCTCAGCATTGCCAAAATACTCAGATAACTAAGAAATAGCTACTTCCTATTGATAACAAATCTTTAGTGATAGATAAAATGGATGATAATCTTAAGTTGCTTTGGTTATTTAGAACAGATTTCACGTGAGAAGACTGCAATGTCAACTCTGGGACCTCAGGGGTAATCAGATTGCCTGGAGTAGCCAAACAGTGAGGATCCTACTTCAGGCAATTGCCAGGGTCTTCAGCAACATAGGAGCACTGGAAACTTGAGAAGAGGAAAATATCATTAGAAGGATATTTGCCCCTTTGATGAAAGTTAGAATCCCACCAATGCTGATCAAACCATGACCATGTTCGTGTTTTGCACCAATATGCACCAATATGGCTACCACCTTCATACACTGAGTTTGACAAAGGCTAAGGAATCCAATTTCCCTATAATTTAAACCAAACTGCAACCAAACATGGAAAACAGGCCTCCATAAACTTCAAAGCTACCTCCCAACAGTGATGCTCTGGTTTTAATAGATACCAAATTTCCCCATACAGATGTTCCTAGACTTACAATGAGATTATATCACAATAAACCCAAATTAGGTTGAAAATATCTTAAGTTTAAATGCATTTAATGCACGTAACCTGCCAAAACTCAGGGCTTAGCCTAGACTGCCTTAACCACACTCAAAATACATAGATCAGCCTATATTTGGACAAGATTACTTAACACAAAGCATACACTATAATAGAATGCTAACTATCTCACATATTTATTGAACACAGTATTGAAGGTAAAAATTAGAATGTTTGTATGGGAATATTTTCACACCATTGTAAAGTCAAAGAACCATAAAATTGAATCACCATATGTTGAGGAGTGTGTGAATTATGCATATTACTCTCCCAGAACAATCCAACAAACATCTGATTACTCAAAAGATAGCATTCCTATCATACCTACAGTGAAGGCATCACTACGATGCTTTACCAAACTGGAACTCTTATGCCTACTTCTTTTTGGTTACACCAGCCCCTGAACTGATCATTTTTTATATTTCTATAAAAACTTCAAAATTTATGTAACAACTACATAATATTCCATAGATGCTGAGAAGCAATCATTTCCCTATAGATAGTCATCTAGATTGCCTTATCTTTTCCCTTGCATAAAATAATGATTCATTCACAGCTGTCCCATTTAAAACACTGGCCTTTTTCAAAATTTCTTTTTCAGAGATAAATTCTCAGGAAAATGAGATTACTGAATCAAAGGTAGCAATTATTAGAATTTTGGAACACAGTGCTAAAATTAAAGTGTTCAACCAGTTTATACTACCAACAGTAAGAATTCAAAGTATCAGTTCCACTTTGTATTCTAGAACACTGGATCCTTTAAATATTTCACCAATAGGCAAGATGTGCTATTTATTAATTTTTAAATTTTGTATTTTATTATAAATAAATAATTCTTTTTCTTCTTTCATTGATTTCTCTTATTGCTTCCAGTGATATTGCCTCAAGTGATAATCATTCATCAATGAATTATTCAAGTCTAGAATTTGAAACACAAAAGCAACAAGAAAAAAGCATGAAGAAATCTTTCCAACACACAGGGCAGGAAAAAAAAACTGTTAATCCCTTTAACTAATGAGAAGAAATCAGTTAAGATCCTGTCTTAGTCTGTTTTGCATGGCTCTAACAGAATACCTGAGACTAAGTAACTTAGAAAAAACAGAAATGTATTTCTTACCATTCTGAGGCTCAGAAGTCCAATATCAAAAATATCAAGTTGCTGAGCTCTGGTGAGGGCCTTCTTGCTGTGGCATCCCAAGGAAAAACTCACAGGATGAGAGAGGGCCAGAGAACATGCATAACAGAGTGTAAGAGAGGGCCAGGCTCATTTTTGTAACAAATCCAGTCACACACTAACAAATCCACTATTGTGATAAGACTGTAAATGCCCTAAGGCAAAACCAATGCCCAATACTTTTTTTAAATTGTCCATCATGCTTATCAGAGGACTAACTCAATAAATGCTTACAGGGCACAGTAGTGATAGAAATCTTAGAAGAAATCTTAGAAGTGACCTGAGCAGGGCCGGTGCCGTGGCTCAACAGGCTAATCCTCCACCTGCAGCAAAGGCACCCCAGGTTCTAGTCCTGGTCAGGGCACCGGATTCTGTCCCAGTTGCCCCTCTTCCAGGCCAGCTCTCTGCTGTGGCCCAGGAGTGCAGTGGAGGATGGCCCAAGTGCTTGGGCCCTGTACCCCATGGGAGACCAGGAGAAGCACCTGGCTCCTGGCTTCAGATCAGCGCGGTGCACCAGCTGCAGCGCGCCGGCGGCAGCGGCCATTGGAGGGTGAACCAAAAGAAAAGGAAGACCTTTCTCTCTGTCTCTCTCACTCTCTCACTGTCTACTTTGCCTGTCAAAAAAAAAAAAAAAAAAAGTGACCTGAGCAAATTTCCTAAATTCTACAAACAATTTTTTCCCAAGCTGCCCTGTTAATCAATGGCTGCTTATAAGAAGATCTGGAATTGGAAACCATACCATCCATTCCCAATCTAGGGTATTTTTTATTATATTATACAATAGATTTTCTCTAATTTTCCATCGTGGACACAGATAGAAGAGTAAGAAAATTTTCTTTCCTATACCCAATCTTAGCTTACTTTAGCTAAATCAAATTTTAGGTCTCAAATAGAGATACTGTGAAGAGAAAGGAAATGTTGACCATGGGTTTCCATAAAACAAGCCATGATAGCTCAATGACAATGACTGGGAGGGAAGGGAGACAATGAGCCCTTGTTTCAGCCAGAATACCTAGTAAATTAAACTACTTAATCATCTAAATAATTATTTCCCAATCAAAGTAACCCAGTTCAATGACCATCAGAAACTGAAGGTTTTAGCAATAAAATTTAACCTTACCTCTTTATGTAGTTTCTCAGATCCTGGCCTCCAGCTGTTAGATACACTGAAAAAGAGATTATTAAGAAGTTAATTCCAGACTTCTGAATTATACACCACATTTAATAGTTTGTGACATCAGCTTTACATATAAAACAGTTTTTCATTGTGTTTTGCCACCATTTCAATCACCAATCTAAAATACACTAGTTGAGTGAAGGTACAATATTTCCTATGATCTTAAATTTCACTGGTTCTAGCTCCCCATCATGTAACCCAACACGGTGTTCCCTGCAGAGAGCAAGTCAAATTGACAATTCATTATAAATGTTAAATAAATCCTTAATAAATCACATAATAAATTCTTGAATTGTTTTCTAGTGAGATCTCAACACAAGAGGTTAGTGGTTTTACTGATTTTCTTTTATCCCAGGTATTCACATCCTTGAGAAGTTATTGAGAAATATGTTCCATAATTATGTATGTTGCTTAGATTGTAAATGTACTATAAATCTGTAGTAAATGGGGCCTACACTGTGGCGTAGCACCGCCTGCAGTGCCGGCATCCCATATGGGCGCCCGTTCGAGTCCCAGCTGCCCCACTTCCAATCCAGCTCTCTGCTGTGGCCTGGGAAAGCAGTAGAAGATGGCCCAAGTCCCTGGGCCCCCGCACCCACATGGGAGACCCAGAAGAAGCTCCTGGCTCCTGGCTTCGGATCAGCGCAGCTCCAGCCCTTGCACCAACTGAGGAGTGAACCAGCAGATGGAAGACCTCTCTCTCTGCCTTTCCTTCTCTCTCTCTGTAACTCTGACTTTCAAGTAAATAAATAAATCTTTTTTAAAAACCTGTAATAACTCTAAAATGTTATTAGATAGAAATTCATTAACTTAAAATTTCAAAGTATGACACTTTAATGTTGGAGATACAAAAAGTCTCTGGAGTGATTATTTATGAGGGTGCATTTAACAAATTCATATATTCATCTCTTGTTAAACTTATTCCATTTCTAGCCAGCACCGCAGCTCATTAGGCTAATCCTCCACCTGCAGCACCAGTACTCCAGGTTCTAGTCCCCGTTGGGGTGCCGGTTCTGTCCCGATTGCTCCTCTTCCAGTCCAGCTCTCTGCTGTGGCCCGGGAGGCAGTGGAGGATGGCCCAAGTGCTTGGGCCCTGCACCTGCATGGGAGACCTGGAGGAAGCACCTGGCTCCTGGCTTCGGATCGGCGCAGTGCACCAGCCATGGCAGCCATTTGGGGGGTGAACCAACGGAAGGAAGACCTTTTTCTCTGTCTCTCTTACTGTCTAACTCTGCCTTTCAAAAAAGAAAAAAACTTATTCCATTTCTAGCCAGTGAACACATCTTATACACATGCTTTTATTAGTTATTTCTTGAATGAATTCCATTTTGATAAAGACAGTTGAATCATAATTTTGAAATATTTTCCAGTTGATTTTGATATCTCCAGAGGATTCAATAGTCTTGGCGAAGTTGGGTGTCACCTGTGTCTTTAGCCACAAAAGACAAATTTACCAGAACAACATCTCGAAGAAGGAACACAATTTAGGTCACAAAGTTTGAAGCACAATTTGCCAAAGCAATACCAATGCATTGTGCCAATTATAGCCCTTAAAGAGAAACTTAGCCATGAAGAGTACACTTTTGTAGTCTGCTTCTATTAGGACTAGTTATTCTCATATTTCAGCATTCTCAGTTGCTAGTGTTTCTTCTTCACTGACCCCATGAGAAGCTGAACTCAAAGTTTTTCCTGAAATGTCTCCAGGCTATACAGAAGCTGCATTCAATCAAGGACTACTATCAGCTCTCTGGAATGATGCATGTGTCCCTCTCTGTCTTTTCGACTCCTGCTATTGGACATGCAAAGTAACACAGGTTCTGAGATCTCTATAATCCTGGGCCAACTCCATCATTTGCAGTAAGTGCTAAGCACATAACACAGAGGGTAACATGAAGACAGGAGTGTCTCTGGTACTCTCTCTTCTCTCTCATGAGTTTAGTACATTTACATACAGAAAACTGAGCCATATGTGGATCCATTTTCTCCTAAATATACACAGGATTCTCCGAGAAGTCAAATCCCTTGAGCAGGTGTTGAAGGACCAGACAATGGATCTAATAGGCAAGGTAGCTCTAAAAATAGGCTCAGGAATTCTCTCCTACGAGATCAATGAAATTGATGTCAAAACTTAAATCCCTGGATAATGACAGATTGACAGCAACAGAGTGCCCGGGCTCGATGCCAACTCTACTGGAAAGCTCCACAAAATGGACTTTGGGCAAGTTCTTAATTTCTGGGAATTTTAGTTTCTTCATCTGCAAAATGGGACATACTTTACAGACTCACTAGGATAATGAAAAGAGAAAAGTAAACTATTTGGTACAGTGCTTAATACCTGATAGCATTCAAAAAAGTAACGAGTAGAGGCAAAGAGGAGCTAGCAATTGCCGTGTTTGGAGTCCATGGATAACTCAAGTTAGGAGCACAGCATGTTTTTGTTTAGTGTTCTCTCCTTTGCTGGATTTCCTGTAGAATGAAAACCAACGAACTAGATAACTGGCATGATGGAATCCTTTGGAATACAGCAGAGCAGCCAGGATAAGGACGCTAAAGGGCTAATTTCATGTTTAGGGCTAGATTCAGCTACTGTCAGAACTTCCTAAGAACAGAAATTATAGTACTTGCTATCATCCAACTTTCTGTTTGGCAAACTACATTTCATCTTTATGATCAGAAAATGTAGGGTTTATGATGAAAAACCAACAATAAATGTTTAGTTTCAAATGTTTTCGCAGTAAAAAATCTTTTACTATGCAAGGCCACACTTACTTGGCATGACTATGAGTATAGATACCCAAAAAGCACTTCATAAAAATCAAAGCTGAAACACAACAGCCCACAGTGTCAATGATGATGAGTACTTTAAATATGATGGATCCTATGAGTATTTACAAACTCACATTATGTAATTAAAACTATGTAACAGGTTGTAAACATACAGATATGATTAGAAGAAAGCTCAGAAAAATGATTTGTCAAAGATAAAGGTAGATAAATATAGTGATTTTTCTTAAATGTTTCAGTTACAAGGTTTATATGATATTCAACATCTACTAAAACCCTTTTTTAACACTTATTTTGACTGTGGAAAGCTGTTCATAATTTTCTGTCATACAAGTAAAATATTGATAACTAAGCTCATTCTCCAAGGGTGCCACTGTAATGACTTACAAAATCCCATTTACAACTAATTCTCAAATAGCTGAAAAGGCTTGTTACTAAGATTCCTAATGGCAGATAAATGATTGCTTATTAAATTTTGTAAAGATTAAATATAAAGGTAATCATAAAAGTAATATAAAATTAAATCAATTGGGATTTTTTTAAAAAATTGGTTCTGCCGGCGGGCGCTGCGGCTCACTAGGCTAATCCTCCACCTAGCGGCGCCGGCACACCGGGTTCTAGTCCTGGTTGGGGCGCCGGATTCTGTCCCGGTTGCCCCTCTTCCAGGCCAGCTCTCTGCTGTGGCCAGGGAGTGCAGTGGAGGATGGCCCAGGTGCTTGGGCCCTGCACCCCATGGGAGACCAGGAAAAGCACCTGGCTCCTGGCTCCTGCCATCGGATCAGCGCGGTGCGCCGGCCACAGCGCGCCGGCCGCACCGGCCATTGGAGGGTGAACCAACGGCAAAGGAAGACCTTTCTCTCTGTCTCTCTCTCTCACTGTCCACTCTGCCTGTCAAAAAAAAAAAAATTGGTTCTGCCAACATACACACATCTTAAGATCAGCAGCTTTTGGTAATGTTAAGTCATACAAGTCTCGGGGCTGGCACTGTGGCATAATGGGTAAAGCCGCCACCTGCAGTGCCAGCGTCCCATATGAACGCCAGTTCAAGTCCCAGCTGCTCTACTTCCTTCTGATCCAGATCTCTGCTATGGCCTGGGAAAACAGCAGAAGATGGTCCAAGTCCTCGGGCTCCTGCACCCATGTGGGAGACCTGGAAGAAGCTCCTGGCTCCTGGATTTGGGTCGGCACAGCTCTGGCCATTATGGCAAATTGGAGAGTGAACCAATGGATAGAAGACCTCTCTCTCTCTCTCTCCCCCTCCCCCTTCTTTGCCTCTCCTTTTCTCTCTGTGTAACACTGACTTTCAAATAAATAATTTTTTAAAAGTCATGTAAGTCTCTAATCTAGAAAGATTACTAGATACTAAAAATGATAAAATTAAAAATTTTGTTTTTTTAAATTGATAACTTCTCAATGTAAATTACATTTAGATGCACACTAGATGTTTGAGAAATTATTTCCCATATTATTACAATTTACTGAACTGTTCATATTTACTTATACCTATTTATTGATGAGAATGAAGTAAAGCACATTTGCCACTGACAATTAGTTAAATACAGCCCTTAGCACTATCAAAAACGTAAAAGACACTCGAAACTAGACACAAATTAACACTTGTCACCTAATAATCTAAATGCCTTGTGGTCAATAAGTCTCTTAGGAAGATGGAGACAGTTTTGGTTTTATATTTAAAACTTCCCCTGCTCCAATCCTATAATGAACTTGTTTTTGTATGAGCAAAATTATCTAAAGAAGAACACGAAAAATGATTGGTGGCAAAGAAGTTGAACCCAATGATCCTCTCTTTTGCTCGGTAAGACAGAAGGTAACAACCAAGCGTCCAACAGGTGCCTCTAGTCTACCATGTGACTCTCAGAGCAGCTACATTTACTACATTAACAGATTTTCAGCATTCAGTGAAGAAAATTGCAATGATAAATCAAGAAACAAAAATTATTCTTTTCCTCCTTCCTGTTTTTTTAGGTGAAAGTGTTTCAGACCAAGACCACTCAAAAAAACATCTTAAATTGCCTCTTTATTTAGTTAATATAAAATCTTGCTTGTCTTTCTACAAAGAAGACAATTTGAATATTGGTATGTTAGCCATTCTTTATCAGTTTTCCTCCAATAAGGGAAATAACACATATTTGAGCAGAATTTGAGCCAAATTTGAACAGACAATATTTTAAAGGAAAAGCAATTAGGACATCAGAATATTTTGGTGTTTGATGATTTGCACATATATTATGTATCAAAATGAAGAACAGCTAAGAAAAAGTCTCCAAAACTCCAGAAAGTTTTCTCAAGGGCAGCACAAAACCATTTCTTGCTTGTTGTTCTTGCTGAAAACATTCCTTTATGTTGATCTATTTGTTCTTTTAGAATGTTGAGATGAGGAGGAAAAAAAAAAACTCAAGCTGATTAATAATGTTTTTCTTTGAGTTTGTTTTTTTGAGTCCCACAGTTCAGTATTTACATAAATGGACGCCCTGCTGCTGTCAAATCACTCATCTATGTTTGTCTAGAAACTGTCTCCTATAACGCTAACTCCATATGTTTTACAAGGAGTTTTCTCCCCCTTAAAAACATACCTGAACTTCTTTCCACCACCACTGATGAGGAGTCTAGATTTGATTTTTCAGAAAGTCTCTTCACAAAGGAGCATTAGAATTTGAGTAATAATTGGTATAATATGCCTCTGTAGTTTAAGAAATTCTAATTCTTCCATCATTTCCTTGAAGTTTCATCTGCTCACAAGGACAGGGAATAAACCCTCAGTAATTGGAATATACAAATAAAAATACATGGTTATTATAGTCAGAGTTTAGGACCACAAAAATGGAACTTGTCTCTTTTTTTCCAAGTATCATAAAGGTTTAAGTTTTATTTTTCCTATTTTTGGGAAATATGAGGCAGACACCTTTAAAAACATTCTTTTAAAATCTGTGGTCATATTTGTAAGATGTAAGCCCAAGCTACTAATTCATTTATGAAAACATCGTAATATAGTCTTTTCAATCTTGCCAAAGGAAAGGGGAAAAATACATAATTATAGGAGCTATAGAATACTTTAGTGGTTTTTTTCAGATTATCAATAATTTCATATCCCAAATAATACTTCACCGAAGTAAATCTCCCAATAATAGGAAGAAGCTTAGGTTTTGCTAGTGGTGAAAATTTTGAGATCAGATATGGATACAGTTTATAGAGCATCTCTCATAGTATTTTCAATGGGCAGGAGCCACAGAGACCAATCGCTTATAAGACTTCAGCTCTCCTTTTTGCACTCTCCATTCATTGCCCTGCAAGCCATTTGATTTTAAAACAAGTTGTGTTTTTTTTTTTATTCAATTATTTTCCACCCCAAGTCAGGATGATGGGAACAGACCTCTGCTTGTCGGGAGGTACTCCCTGAGGACTCAGTCTATTCACCACTCTTCTTTTCAAAAGAGATAAACACGTTCTTGTTCTCCACAGCTGTTCCACCAGATGTTCCTGAACCAGGACCAAAATCAGCTCCTCTGTGTTTTAAACGTGATCCTCTTGGGAATTCTTGTGAGAGCTGCTGCCTTTTCTAGGTGAGCTCTTTCACAATTTCAGGGCACAGCAGGACAGAGCCTTCTCCTAAGAACATCTGGTTGCCAAGAGAAAGACAAAGCCTTCTGACCAATTGGGCTGGGAGAAGCAGTCCACAAACAAGAGGACTGTCCCCGAAAGGCAAGAAAAACAGCTATTGGCTGTGAGCCCGGCTGAGGAACCACAGCGAGAGGACCTGTTGTGGAGGCAATCTGAGAGCTTGTATACTGATGATTTCTGAGTTCATTTTGCTGAGGATGTCTCGTAATTTTCACATGCCATCATATTATTATCTAAATGCCACTCTATCACATAGTTAATTTCATCACCATTTTATGAGTTAGAAAACCAAGGTATAGGAAACATGTGAGTAAGGATTCTATAGGGTGAAATTGCCAAAAATCAACTTAAAGCCACTTTAAGTAAAAGAGAATGCAGTTGGCTCACATACCTGACAAGTCTACAGGCCAACCTCACGCCTGGCTGAGTTCACAGGTTCAAAGGCTATCATCATATTTCTGTCACTTTAATTTCCCAGCTCAGCTTTCTCCGTGTTGACTTTATTTTCAGGCTCTCCCTGTGTGGATCAAAGATGACCACCAAAGCTGCAGGTCAAGATCATACTTAGAGCCAGCCATCTTAGTAGGGAGAAAGGGGGTCTTTTTTCCTAACAAGTCAAGAAAAAAAAAGAAATCCCAAGGAATGCTTTGGATAGGATCAGATGCCCACATCTTTAACCAATCACTCTAATGGAGTCTTCTAGTGAGGCTCCGTCACATGTCCATCCCTGTTGTGACAAGGTGTGGTTAGACTCAACTAAGCTATACGTAAACAGTTCTCTACAGAAAAGAAAGGTTCAGAAACCATAAGATATAGGAAAAGGGAAACACCTGCGGGGGGGGGGGGGAATCTGTCATCAAGGAAGGTGAAAATTGTGCTCATGGGCACAGTGCTAGCATTCATATTCCCCATAACTGACACCAAATCCCTTACATTTCTACTTAAGAGAAGGAAAGAGGCATGCCACCAAACCAGGTAAAGAGGAAAAGATGAAATTCTGTCCACAAAACAATTCTAACACACTTTAGCAGTAACTTAAGTGCTAGATTTCTTGCACTCTAGCTCAGCACCTTCAAGAGGGTTTGGAGAATGGGTCTTTGTGATCAATGGATTTCTTTTTTTTTTTTTTTCTTGACAGGCAGAGTGGACAGTGAGAGAGAGACAGAGAGAAAGGTCTTCCTTTTTTCTGTTGATTCACCCTCCAATGGCCGCTACAGCCTGCGCACCGCGCTGATCCGAAGCCAGGAACCAGTTGCCTCCCCAGCTCCCATGCAGGTGCAGGGCCCAAGCACCTGGGCCATCCTCCACTGCACTCCCAGGCCACAGCAGAGAGCTGGCCTGGAAGAGGGGCAACCAGGACAGAATCCAGCGCCCCGACCAGGACTAGAACCTGGGGTGCCGGTGCCGCAGGTGGAGGATTAGCCTACTGAGCCGTGGCGCCGGCCGTGATCAATGGATTTCTAACAGAGTTTATCCTCATAATCAGACAAATGTTTACTACTCAATCTAATTTGTAATCAAAACACACCCATTCTTCTTCAAAGTTAAGTTTCTAAAAATAAATACATAAATCAAACCTCAGAGAGCTTTACTTTTATTTTAATTAAAAAGTAACATTTTTTTCCTTATTGTAAAAATAATCCTCTTGGTGTTCTATTGTACAGCTGGGTAATACTAGTTAACAATAACATACTGTATTTTTCTAAACAGCTAGAAGAAAGACTTTTAGATGTTCACACTACAAAGAAATCTTGAATATATGAAGCGATGGAAGCTAATTATCCTAATTTGATCAGTAAAATGTATACATGTATCAAACTATTACATTATATCCCACAAATATGTACAATTAATGTTTGGCAATAAAACAAATAATTTAATAAAAAGCAAAAACAAAAAACACATCCAGATATATTTTAAACATTCTTACCAGCCGGCGCCGTGGCTCACTAGGCTAATCCTCCACCTTGCGGCGCCGGCACACCGGGTTCTAGTCCCGGTTGGGGCGCCGGATTCTGTCCCGGTTGCCCCTCTTCCAGGCCAGCTCTCTGCTATGGCCAGGGAGTGCAGTGGAGGATGGCCCAGGTGCTTGGGCCCTGCACCCCATGGGAGACCAGGAAAAGCACCTGGCTCCTGGCTCCTGCCAGGATCAGCGCGGTGCGCTGGCTGCAGCGGCGGCCATTGGAGGGTGAACCAGCGGCAAAGGAAGACCTTTCTCTCTCTGTCTCTCTCTCTCACTGTCCACTCTGCCTGTCAAAAAAAAAAAAAAAAAAAAAAAAAAAAAAAAAAAAAACATTCTTACCATTGTTATAAATGTTTATATGGAATCAAACAACTTCAAATTATATCAACATAAATATCATCCTCTTCGGAGGCTGGCAAAAATGTTTACCCATATTCTAAATTTGTATTTTTATGTAAGTTTTTGTTATTCTTCTGGTACCTCACACACTTGCCAAAATGATATAAAAATCAAAATAAAACAGTGTTTTGAGTAGGATGATAAATTTATCACCCACCAGTGCCAGTCTCCACAATCATCTTCTCAGCTGTTTCAAAATCACTTACAAATCATACAACCAGTTATATTAGAAAAGCATAAGAGCAGCCGGTGCTGTGGTGTAGTGGGTAAAGCCGCCGTCTGCAACACCAGCATCCCATATGAGACCGGTTCAAGTCCTGGCTGCTCCACTTCTGATCCAGCTCTCCACTATGGCCTGGGAAAGGAGCAGAAGATAGCCCAAGTAGCAGAAGATAGCCCAAGTCCTTGGGCCCCTGCACCCCTGTGGAAGACCCAGAAAAAACTCCTGTCTCCTGGCTTCAGATCAGCTCAGCTCTGGTCATTACAGTCATTTGGGGAGTAAACCAGCGGATGGAAGACCTCTCTATGTCTCTACCTTTCTCTATAACTCTGTCTTTCAAATAAATAAACAAATATTTTTTAAAAAAGTGTAAGTAAATTAACATTTCTACAAATTGTTTCTTGTAAATGAACTTTGAAAACAATTTATGACTGATGATGATTCATTAATTAAGTGAAATAAGACAGGCATAGAAAGACAAACCTTGCAAGATCTCACATGTAGAATCTAAAAAAGTTGACATAGAAATTAAGGAAACAGTGGTTATCAGAGGCTGGGAGAGTAAAGGAAAAGAGAGAAGGGGAAAGGTCGACCAATGACAATGGAAATCGCTAAACTAGGTAAAGGGGAAGAAAATAAGTGGAAACTCTATAGGCAAATATCAGGGCGTTCAATCGATTCGGCCTTTAAAACAAACAATAAAACCTCCAAGTAGATGAAAGCTCAATGCAAAATTCTAGACTGTTCTCACTCAGGAACACAGGTTATTCCATTCTCATTTAGCAGAAAATATATTTAACATTAATATTTACTAATAGATTTGTTGTTGGAAGAATCCTGTCAGTTTTTAAAATAAATGGACTTATTTAGTTTCACATGAAATAATTATCAATGCATAAAACTACCGAATTATTTTATATAACATCTCAGCTTTATTTTACTTCCTTGGTCAAGAAGTTGTAGACAAATTAAAAACAAGCTACAAAATGCTACAATAAATGGGAAAAATTATTAATAAGCAGTGCATATTATACTCATAAGTAAGATTGCTAAATCATACAGTAATTATATTCTGTTTTTAGAGGAACTTCCATACTGTTTTTCAAAAACAGATATACTAGAGTATCACCAACAGTGTACAATGGTTTATTTTTCCGCATATCTCACTAAAACTTTTCATATTTTATCTTTTTGATACTACTCAATCTAACATGTGTGAGGTGATAGGTTATTGTGGTTTTAATTTGCAGTTCCCTAAGTACTGGAAACATTGACATTTTTTCATATTTCTGTTGGCCATGTTTGTCATATCTTGAGAAGTGTCTACTTAAGTCCTTGAGTATTTTTAGTGGGGCTGTTTTCTCGTAACTGGGCAATTTCTTTCATATTTTAGACATTAGGTCTTTATTATACACCTTATTAGCAATTTTTTTCTCGTAATCTGTGTGCCGTCCCTTCACTCTGTTGCTTTCCTTGCCATGCAGAAGCTTTTTAGTTTGGTGTAAACCCATTTGCCTACTTTTTCTTTTCTCGTCTGTGCTTTTGGTGTCATATCCATGAAATTACTGCCCAAGCCCATGTCATGAAGCTTGTACTCTACATTTACTTCTATTACTTTTAGTTTCCGGCCTTATGTTTAAGCTTTTAATTCATTTTGATTTGCTAAGGAATAATATAAAGGTCCATTTTCATACTTCTGGTGTGGATATCTAGTTTTTCCAGCATCATTTATTGATAAAATTGTTTTTTCTCCCATTATGTGTTCTTAGTATCTTTTTTAGCTTTAATTAATTAATTTGAAAGGTAGAGAAACAGATAGAGAGCTCTCATGTACTGGTTCACTCCTAAAATGTCCATTAGCCACCAAGGCTACACCAGGCTGAAGCTGGGAGCTAGGGGCGGGGAGGGGAAACAATCCAGGTTTCCTGCATGAGTGGCAAGGACCCAGTCACTTGAGTCATCAACTGCTGCCTCTCAGAGTATGGGTTAGCAAGAAATTAAAATTGAGAGATTAAGAGTAGTCCCAGAACTCAAACCCAGGCACTCCAATATGAGTCTCAGCCAGCATCTTAACTGCTAGGCCAAGCACTCACCCTCTTTTTTACCTTAGTCAAAAACCAATCGACCAAAAATGTGTGACTTTATTGCAGGGCTGTTTATCCTATTCTATTGTTCAGTATACCATGCTGTTTAGGTTACTACAGCTTCGTACCTTGGTTTAAGTTAGGTAGTGTGCTGCCTCCACCTTTGGTTTTTTGGTTTTGTTGTTGTTGTTGTTGTTATTCCATTATGATTTTAGGGGTTTTTTTATTTCTGTGAAGAAGGACATTGAAATTCTGATAGAAATTACATTTAATCCATTGATCACTTTGAGTAGTGTAGACATATCAATGATATCAGTATATCAAAGAGAGGTCTGCATTTCATGTTCATTGCAGTATTGTTCATGACAGCCGAGATATGGAAAAGCCAAAATATGCACCAAGAGATAAATAGATTTAAAATGTGATATGTATACACAATAGAATACCATTAAAGATAAAGGAAATTATGTCATTTGTGACAGCCTGGATAAATCTAGAGGACACTTTCCCAAATTAAATAAGTCAGGACCAGAAAGACAGACACCACATAATATTACTGATATGTCGTATCTTTAAAAGCTGAATTCGTGGAGATAGAGAGTAGAATCACAGTTACCAGAGGCTGGGAGCGAGAGGGGATGGGTGTAGAGGAGACTGATCAAAGAACACAAAGATTTGTTTACACAGGAGAAATGGGCTTCACCAATCTATGGCCCAGCATGGTGACTACAGGTAATAATATCTTATTGCATGCTTGAAAAACAGCTAAAACAATAGACTAGAGTTGAAATGTCCTCAGCTGAAGAAATGGTAAGTATTTGAGGCAATGGGCATGTTAATCAGTCTAATTTTATCATTCCTCCATGTGTACATGTATCACAACAACACATTTACTCCACGCAAACATATACAATTGTTATTTTTCAATTAATCCTAAAATAAAAATTTTAAAAAACAAATTAAAAATAAGAAATATTATTAATAATGAGTAAAGCATGCCACTATCCTCCTGCTGTCTTATTAAAGGAAAACTATTTGCCAACAGCACTGCTATGCATTACCATAGAATTTTAAATCTAAGATATGTGCGTCCTTGCTCTATAGATGAAAGACTGAGGATCCAGGAGATAAAGTGAATTACTTTAGTACATATAGTTCATGAGTGATAATGCTTCCCAGTGACAATGCCACTTCGAAACCTAAAGCTGATCTGTCATTCTCTTGCCGTTATACCAATCATAGAAAATAATCTGATATTTAGATGCCATAATGAAACCCTAAATAAAACACAAGATTCACTTCCTCTTTAATTAAATATACTTGCTGAAAATAGGCATGAAATCAGCCCATCAAATATCTAGCTAATCATTCTAACTACGCATGCCATATCATCTGTATCACTTGGAATATCATTTTGAAATTTATCTGACCAAATTTACTCAGGTGCTTTGGAAATTCCAAGTACTTAAAACCTAACTCAAATAGTTTGCTAGTCAAATATTTCCATTATTGGCTTTTCTTGCTTTAGAAATATGTTTGTTAATCATTACAACAACTTACAGGCACTTTATTATCTTTCAATTATTGTTTAGATAATCTCATGATATTATTATAATGGGTGACTTTTTAAATTTATTTATTTGAGAGGCACAGAGACAGACAAAACTCCTTTCTACTGATCTGCTCCCCCAAATGCCCACAACAAATGGGGTAGGCCAGGGCTGAAGCTAGAAGCCAGGAACTCAATCCTGGTGTCCCACAAAGTTGGCAGGAACCCAACTACTTGAGCCTCACTGCCGCCTCTCAGCATGAGCATTAGCAGGAGGCTAGAGTCAAGAGAAGAGCCAGGACTCAAACCCCATCTCTCCAAAATGGAATGTGGGCGCTCCAAGCAGCAGGTTAGCCATTAGACCAAATGCTCACCCCAGAGCAACATTTTTTTTTTTTTTTAAGACACAAGACTAATTTATTAGGTGCGTTCTGGGAGTGACGGAGAGGAAATTTGGCAAATAAATAAATAAATAATCAACAAACGAGAGACTTGAGGGCAAAGAAGGGGCTCGGGCAGAGGAAGGGAGCGCAGTCTTTGCATAGTTCTAAATGAATAGAAGGTGGCGGTGGCAACGTGGAGTCTCAGCGGAAGTGCGGCACTTGCAGAAACCAGGGGCAGGAGGCTTTAAGAAAGAGGAGGTCAGAAGGTGACTAACTATTTCTTTGTCCTAGAGACCGTGGTGTGGAACGTTCCACACCCAGAGCAACATTTTAATGTAGGAAACTGTAAAGCAACATTTAGCAATTAACAGTATAATATACTTAATTGTAAATACTATAAAGATATTAATTTAGGGTTATTCATTGAGTCTCTATTACAAGTAAGACACTCTCAGTGCTGAAGACACAAGTGAGTGAACAAGGCAGACAAGTCCCTGCCTTTATGAATCACCTCCATAGAGACAAGAGACCGTAAACAAACAAAATAATAAAGATGGATTGCAGATGGTAATGTTTGATCGAAGGAAACAGAGATGAGAGCATGTAACATGGGTGAAGGGGAGGCAGCAGCACAGAGGAACTTCTTGGATACAGAAGGCATCCCAGGGCAAAAGCTTGAACTTACACCTGAAGGTAAGAAAGAACACATCAGGTAAATGGTAATAATAAGGATTTCCCAAGTACAGAAAATGGTGAATTCCTGACACAGAAAAAAATGTGGCCCTTTGAGCAGTAGAAAGTTGTTCATTGATGCAGACAGTAGACCACAATGACAACAGATGTTTGGCAGGAACTAAGCCACATGAGGGTTTGTAAACCACAGCAAGGAGTTTGAATGTCATTCCAAGACCAAAGAGAACCCATTGAAGATGGACTCAGCAGGGGCAAGTGAGACTGGTGTGTGTTTAGCCTGGCTGTTGGTGACCAGACACTGTACTGAGAGCTTTCCTTTTTATCCCATTAGAGGTATTACCACTCTTCTGATATGAGAGAACAGAGCCACAAGGAGTTAGCTATTTAGCATCCCTCAGCTGATGAGTTTGAAATTCCTACACCTGACTTACAAGACCCAGTGCTTAACTGCCGTTCCTTGCTCCGGTAATTACTAAAGGACCCTAATCAATGGGACATTGTACACATTTTATGTTGCTGGTATCTTCAACATTTCATTTTCTATTTCTTGAGACAAATTCGGACCCATATTAAATGAACAATGTCTTGAGAGCTAATTGCATTATTTAAAAATATGGTTGTGCTAGGTTAAAGATGTTAAATCAAAAAATAAGTGAAGGGATTAGAACTCAAGAAAACAAAAAGATGCATGATTCATGCTGAAAGACTCTTAAGCTCCACAGAGGACCTCTCAAAAGGCATCTATAATTTTACACTAATATAATAAGCTTTCCTTAAAACATGAAAAATTCACTATTTAGTAGTTAGTAAAACCCTTACAGCACAGAAATAGACTGTACCTTGAAAATGGAAATAGATTTGACTGTTATCTGAATAGTTTAAGTTCAGTCCAATGGACATGGGTACCTCACTTTCCCAGGCTACTTCTAGCCTCAAAACATTGGCCTTAAACACCAAGTTCCTTCAATAAAGTGCAGTTGGATCATCTGTCAACGACATGTACTAAGCTTCGGGTGCTGTTCCTTCCTTGATTTTTTTTTTAACAGGCAGAGTGGACAGTGAGAGAGAGAGACAGAGAGAAAGGTCTTCCTTTGCCATTGGTTCACCCTCCAATGGCCGCCATGGCCGGCGCACCGTGGCCGGCCCACCGCGCTGATCCGAAGGCAAGAGCCAGGTGCTTCTCCTGGTCTCCCATGGGGTGCAGGGCCCAAGGACTTGGGCCATCCTCCACTGCACTCCCGGGCCATAGCAGAGAGCTGGCCTGGAAGAGGGGCAACCGGGACAGAATCCGGCGCCCAACTGGGACTAGAACCTGGTATGCCGGCACCGCTAGGCAGAGGATTAGCCTATTGAGCCGCAGCGCCAGCCCCTTCTTTGATTCTTCAACCAAATTATTTTTCTCATTCTTTATATTGTTCTTTTCTAGAATTACTTTCTATTCTTTATAATTTGTGATATTTTTTTCAATAATGAGGTAGCCAAGATCCACAGCAGCTGTGGCTAGAGAGTAAAGAATTAAGGTAACAGTTTATTGCCGCCGGCACCGCAGTTCAATAGGCTAATCCTCTGCCTACGGCACTGGCACACCGGGTTCTAGTCCTGGTCGGGGCACCAGATTCTGTCCTGGTTGCTCCTCTTCCTGTCCAGCTCTCTGCTGTGGCCCAGGAATGCAGTAGAGGATGGCCCAGGTCCTTGGGCCCTGCACCTGCATGGGAGACCAGGATAAGCACCTGGCTCCTGGCTTCGGATCAGCGCAGTGTGCCGGCCACGGCGTGCCTGCTGCAGCGGCCATTGCAGGGTGAACCAATGGAAAAAGGAAGACCCTCTCTCTGTCTGTCTCTCTCACTGTCCACTCTGCCTGTCAAAAAAAAAATAAAAGTTTATTGCATATGTTCCATGGTCCTTATAAATAATCACAGAGAGACATCTTAATGTTGGTTTTAATTAGAAAGAATGGTAATGGCAAATACTTACACAATGCTTTTTAAATCATGAGGCACTCCCCTAGGTGTTTCATGGATATTCATTTATTCCCATTAGATTGCTCCATTATTGCAGTGCACCCATTTTACAGATGTGGCAACTAAAACAAACATAGATAAAGTGACTCACCCAGGACTATGAAGCAAATTAGTGGTAAAACTTGAATTAAAGGCTGGCACAGTGGCAGAGCGGGTTAAGCTGCCATTAACAGTGCTGGCTTCCCATATAGGTGCCAGTTGGTGTCCCAGGTGCTCGACTTCCTATTCAGCTCCCTGCTGGTGCACCCAGGAAAGCAGCAGAGGATATCCAAAGTCCTTGGGCCCCCACACCCATGTTGAGGACCCAGAGGGAACTCCTGGCTTCTGGTTTTAGCTTGGCCCAGCCCCAGTTGTGGTCATTTGAGGAGTGAACCAGCAGATGGAGGATCTCTGTCTCTCTGTCTCTGTCTCTGTCTCTCTCTCTCTCTCTCCCTCCCCCCTCTCTCTCAATTCTCACTTTCAAATAAATAAATAAATATTTTTTTAAAAATTAACAACTTGTATTAAATTCCAGCTTTCTGGTTCCAAGAATGTATTCTTAGATATTTCCTTCAATGATACTTCAATGACAAGATCTAGAAACTATTCAGACTCATGAAACTCCTAGTCTTTCAGTAAATATTTAAATTTATCAGAGCACTGTAATACCAGATGCCCTAGTATCTCTAATATCTCTAATAGGAGGGAGAGTTTTCTACTAGTCTAGAATGACTCAATCAGAGACACAAAGTAAGATGTTTTAGTACAAAGGCATTGAGGAAAGCATGAGATAAGCCCTTTTGAAAAGTGTCGGGAATAAAAACAAACTATAACTCAATGCAAACGTGCTACAACTATAGAAGTTGATAGAAGATTTATCCTAGTATCAACTTATAAAAATGAAAAGCTCCCTGCAGCTTCATTTCATTACTGTCCACTAAGACTGGACCCCTGGTAGAAAATGTAAAGATTGTATCTTATCTGTGCACTTGCTTTCTCAGTGTGATACAAATATCTGTGCTTTCTTTATGATGGGATTACTCTTGGGGTGTTTCCACAAAGCCTAGAGGATAAGGAGCACAGAGGAATAACAGCAACTGCCCTTTGGGGAGCCCTTCCCATGTCCTAAGAAGCTGACCTGCAGTAATCACTCCAGCCTGACCACTGCTCTCTGAGGTCACCAACATGTGGGAGGAAACTTCTTTGTCCTGCCTCCTGCCCCTATGCTCTTGTAAAATAACCTCTCTTTAGTTCTCATTTTATTTTCCTTATTGTATAAATATTTGGATTAAAAATCCCATGGGGAATTGGAATGAGTGACAGATTACCAAATGCACTCTCTCCCCCTTCTTTCCCAGGAAATTATTTTCCCATCTTCAGGATACAAATGAGGAACTCAAGGCTTGTTTGAGTTAGGTGGAGCACACACTTTAAAAACGCAGAGCACCCTGGTACAAGAACTACTTAACAATACTTTTTTTTTTTGTAATAGAAGAAATTCAACACTCTTGGTTCCATTACCTGCAGAAACAACAAGAAAAAAAAGAAGAAAGAGAGAGCGAGAGCGAGAGCGAGAGGAAGGAAGGAAGGAAGGAAGGAAGGAAGGAAGGAAGGAAGGAAGGAAGGAAGGAAGGAGAAAGAAGAACAAACCTAAATTCTAGAATGTGTCATTCCATATGAGAAGGGGAAGGAGGGGAATTTGAGACTTTGATGAGGGATTTTGGCTGATAGGAGTCTGTTGTTCAATAGAAGGCACACAACTAGACGGGAGGGGGGAGGGGGAAGGTGGCTATGGCCCCAGATCCTTACCAATTAAAAAGTCTCTAGAGTATGTTCCTTTCTGCTACAAGAGGAAAGCTTGGACCTTAAAGACTCCCCTCAGAATTTCACAACTCTTGCAACGTGCTGCTGTGAGAATCAAAACAATAGATGTGAAATTGCTTGAAAACATTCTACCACATGCCCTGGAGATGTATTATTATATGGAAAATAATATTTAAAAAATGTTCCAAGTGTCCTAAGGCCAAAGGATCCAGGTGATTTCCCACTTTGGCCACACTCTGAGAAGCACAAAGGAGAGCCCAGGGAAGTCAAAAAGGCCTAGAACATCTTTGAGAGCACCTACCTGGTGCTCCTCTCTTACCCCGCTGGGGTTCCTTTGAATTGATTTAATAGGAAGGACTCCCATTGTCACAAATGAAAATCGCACCTGCAATCTATAGAGAAGCAAATGGAACTCACCAGGAGTATGAGGAAGCATACAGGTTTTGCTTAAATTAGAGAATGAGGAAATAATTAAGTTTCAATGTGAAATTATACTTTATCACAGTTGTTAAAATAAAGGGCTAAGAAGTAAGCATTGTCTTTGTGGAAGTGGGCAAGGATTTGTATGTGAGAAAATGATCATGTGACAGAGTGGGCCAGGAGAGAAGAGGCCAAGGTACAGTTCATATGGCAGAAGAACAAAATGATGGCAAGCTCACAGATCAGGAAGATTCCTCTAGCTGTAAGGCACTTGTACTTATGTGAATGTAAAACAACCTAGCAAAATGGGCATGAGAATCCCCAATTCATGGAAGAAAGCAAACCCCAGGAGGGACGAATTGCTCAGGTCACATAGGTAATGAATGGAGGTAGACTCCTCAACGCTACCTCCAAAACACAAAGAGCTATTGAATCCCCACCTTTGTACGGTATCACTGAAGTCCCTGTTTTTCACATTAGGGAGAGGGTTCAGGTGGAAAAAAGTGTCCCATCCTGTATATAACTTAGTGTTCACCTGTACTCCACCATCCCCATGGGTATGGCTATCAGTACTGGCCCAGGCGCAGAAGCCGCAGTCACTGATGCCGACGTAGGGGACTTTCATGGCTCTCAATAGTGCTGCCCTCACTGGGTGTTAAGCCAAGCAAATAAAGCTCTGGTTCTTGCACTTGCAGCTTGACCATACAGTCAAGTTAAAGGAGTGCTCAATGCACACTAGGTGGACTTGTCTTCCTCGAGCTGCTGCTTAGTGTGATGGAAAGCAAGTTGCCCCAAAGGTGGAGATAGGGAAGGTGACATGTAGATGGTGAATGGGGATTTCCTTGTGCAGATTTTCCTCACTGCTCAGGAGTGAGCCAAATGTGAAGGAGGGGTCAGCTCCACTGTGGGAGAGGCAAACACCTTTAAAATGTGCAAATGCTACCACCTCAACAAATTCCTTTCTTTTTCTGGTTTCAAGGTACAAAATACATGTTTAAGTACCATTTTCCCAGTTTTCCCACCACTAAGGAACTCTTCTCTTGTATTTCCTCGGAGACCTCATGTTTTGAAAGATTTTTATCTGCTGAATTTCATCTAAGCAAATTAATTCACTTGCCAAGTTTTATTCATCAAAGACATAACTGCCAATCAAAGTTCTAATCAGCCTGAGATAGCTAATATTTCTATCCTCTGCATTAATAATTATAATTCCAGGTTAAAGTTAAGAAACTTGACATTTTAATTCACTTGGGCAGTTTTGCCATACTAAATGCATTTTGCCATTACTGAATATAGTTGCCTATAGTCCCATGGATAGAGGCACCTAGGGTTCAGAAACAGAGGAGTTTTCTGGCCCCTGAAACTAGGTCAAGGGCCTTTTTATATAATCCCTTAGACCTTTCTACAGAGTTCCCATATTGTATTGTAACCATCATTTTACATACATGTTACTAGGGTTTGATTATGTAGCTACCATTCCTAATTACATGAGCATATCCATTTTCTTCCAAACATGTGCTCATCCCCAAGAATTCCAAAAAAAAAAATTATTTTTCCAACTCATGTCACCAGTATCTATTGGCACATGGACACAGAAATAGTCAAAGAAATGAAAACTCCTTTCCTCTGCCTCTCAACTTGGCAGAAGCAGACAGCTTCCTGTTTCGGGTGAAAGAAAAGAGGGAGGAAGGGCACAGGAAAAGGGAAAGGTAAGGAAAATATTTTAAAATTTATTAACAACTGAGCTTAGCTAAATAAGAGAAGGTAAGCAGCTACGTACAGAGGAAAAGAGTTCATTAGTGACACTTATCTGGAGCTTGGAGGTTGAAAAGGAAATGACAAGAAATGAAATGCATGGAGCCAATCACATGTTCATTGGTAAGAAACTTAGATTCTATCTGGGAGCTCCAAGGAGTCACTAGACATTCTTGCAAGAAATGAATTTGGTGCAATAACCCTGATGAGAGTGTGACCAACATGTAAGTCAGAGGTAGCAGTAATGACTCTACCTGGGGACACGACAGAAGTGCCCTTGGACTGCCCCCTCCCCACCACTCCTGCATCCAACTTCCTCCATAGAGTTGTAGGGGAGCAGAACATGCCGCCCAGTTGAGCTGCTAAGAAGCAAAGGCAGGAAGGCTCTCTACCTTCCTTCTGGTTGTCTAAGTAGGCTGCAGATCTACAAAGTCGAAAGGTATCCTGTCCCCCACTTCTACCATGGAAGACAGTGTTGGAAGTGCTGCCAGAGGAATCTGTAAGAGCAAGCTTTACTCACCGGCCTTTACCTGACAGCTACTTACCTTCCTTCAGGTAAGCACTCACAAGGACTCCAAGTCCTTCCTTCCTCTTGGTGTCATCACTTCTTTCCAAATACAAAGCTCTTTGTTGAAGATGCTGTGTAAGCTGGGATTCAGAGTCACCTTTCTGAGAATTACTCATTCCCTGGCTATCTCCCATGTACATATGAAACATGCACGTGAATAGACTTCTGTTTGTTTTCTCTTGTCAGTCTATCTTTCGTGACAGAGCTCCACTCCAACTAAAAACCTGTAGGGGTTGAAGAGCAATTCTTGCAGAGGTCTGCTGATTTCAAGGGACTATTTTTTCCTGGTCTCTGATTTCTCTCAACATCAATCCTAGTGGGAAACTCAGTTCTCTCCTTCAGTTTCAAATACATACAAAATATTCCTTTGCGCTAAATCTTTTTGGTTTGGAGGAAGGGTTGTTTAATACAGTTGTTTCATTCCATTTCGTTCACTTCACTGGTGATTTCCGGGGTGGGACATAGAAAGTCTTCCATTCCCCACAATGCAAGGTGGTGGCAACAGGAGGTGTCCTTTTCAAAACGTCCCTCACCATTCATCATCTCTTGCTCACTGCTGGCCATGTCTCCAACGTGTCACACACTCCTTCTCCCATACTCCTTCTCGGGATAGTCTAGAGTGCTTTGAATGACTTAGCCACTATTTGCTAGAACAACATGTCCCTGCTCTGATGTCTGATTCCTGCAAATATCCCTATCCTGGGATAATTCAGCTGCCCCCAGCCAGGCATACCCCAGTTTATTTTCCCAAAAAACATTTCTTCCTCAGAAGGAACTCACATCACTGCTCAGAGAATCAGCTCTATTTTCCTCTTGTTAAGAACAACTGAAAGCAGCAAAGTTGCCATAAGGCAGAAAATTCAGAAAGCACAGAAATAGAGAGGAAAATAATGAACGTTTGAAATAGCAACAGCACAGATTTTAAAAAAGTATTATTCTAAGACATAATGACAAGATACTATCAACAGTGCCTGAAGACTGGACACTAGCTTTCTGAAAGTAAAGAGAGAATTAAGGATGTTTTCTCCTTTTTCATTTAAAGGTTTGATTTATTTGAAAGGTAGAGCTATAGAGAGAAGGAGAGACAGAGGGAAAAAGACATCCTCCATTCACTGGTTCACTCACCAAATGGCCATAATAATGAGGTATTTCCTATTATTATTTTTATTTTGCAGCTGAAGAAACCAAGACTTAGATAAGTATCACTCCCAAAAATGTATTGTTAGCAACTGAAATTACAAGTATGTACAATTTATTATGGAGTAGATTCTGATAACAATTCTCCAAACCTCTTTGCTCATATGGTTAAGGTAGTAGAATGGGTTTCACTGGATACACTGTGGAGTCTCTGTCTTGTTTTTGTCCCATAGGATCACATCAGCAGTAAGATACTGGCTTCTCCACATCCTCCTTCCCAATCTTCAGCCTTAACCTTTACCTAGGTACTTAACCACCCTAGTTTTTAAGATCTCAGTGTTTCCTGAGTTACTTTTGCTCTTCTCTAACATGCTCTACATACCTGCTCTTATTTCTCCCATCTCCAAATTAACTCCTCTGGGAAGCACTTCCTTTGCCAGCTATTGCCTAAGTTTTTTAGCAAAATTCATCCTGAAAGGATGATCTACACTCATGGATCCGAATGCTGGAGCACTTCCAGGACTCAGTCCTCAATCCCCTTCCTTCTCCAGCTACACTCAGCCCTTTGGTGAGCTCTTTCAGGCTGGTAGGTTTAAATACCATTTACATTCCAACATTTCCCAAACTTATATACCCAAGCTCAGATCTCTTTTCCGAGTTCCATCCTTACATAGAGCTGACAACTTATATGACATCTCCATTTCAACGTTTAAAGGATATTTCATACCTAGTAGACCCACTCTATTACTGATCTTCCTTTGTAATCCTACTCTACCTATGCTCTTTCCATGTAGCTCATGGTCATTCTATTGTTCCCATTTTCAGGTCAACTTTTCAGAGTCATCGTTGACTTTTTGTCTTTCTCTCACAAAGCATAGCCAACCCAGCAGGCAAATCCTGTCAGCTCCATCTTCTATCGAGAGTCTGACAACACCTTACCACCCACTCTCCTCCCTCACCACCACAACCATAAGGGACCTCTAAATGGTCTCCCTATTTCCACTTTTTTCCTTCTCCAGTGTGTTCTCAACTCAGTAGCCCATGCTGTCTATATCAAATAAAAAGTCTGATCATTCATTCACCTACTCAAAACACTGCAAGTACTTGCTGTGCTGTACATAATGAGAGCCCAAATCCTATCATAGCCTATAGGGCACTACAGATGTTGGGCCTCCCTGTCATCTTTCTGACCACCCATCCTACAGTTCACCCCCTCACTACAGCCCAGTGTCTTTGCTATTCTTATCAAACATCAAGCATGTTCTGTTTAGAATACTCTTTCCCCAGATATTCATATATTTAACTCTCTCACTTCTTTTAAATCTTTGCCCAAATGCATCTGTATCATAAGACTTAACCTGTTGTTGTTGCTGCTGTTCATAGCATTTAACACCTGACTACCCTACACAAATTGTCTCAGATTTATGAAGTGTCTCCTCCCATTAAAACATGAATTCCTCACCAGAAGAGAATTTGCCTGCTTTTTTCACTGGTGTATTCCAAGTGAAATACATTTTGGCACATAATTGTTTTTCAGTGAATATCTTTTGAAAGAATGGCTTTGAGAGTGTGGTGCTATAACACTGCCTTTCTTTAAAAAAATTTATTTATTTATTTGAAAGTCAGAGTTAAGGAGGGGAGTGATTATAGGAAAAGACAGAGAGAGATCTTCCAGCCACTGGTTCACTCCCCTGATGGCCATAACAGCCAGCATTGGCTCAGGCCAAAACCAGGAGCCAGGAGCTTCATCCAGGTCTTCCAAGTGGGTAACAAAGGCCCAAGCACTTAAGCTATCTTCTTCTGCTTTTCCCAGGGAGCTGGATCAGAAGTGGAGCAGCCAGGACTCAGACCAGCGCCCATATGGGATGCCAACATTGCAGGTGCTGGCTTTACTCCCTACGCCACAGCACCAGTCCCAGTAACATTGTCTTTCTACCAGATCAATCTGCTCCTGTTCTGTCTTGCTTTGCTTGCTTCTGTGCTCCTGTGCATTCAGCCAAAGAGATGGAAGACTTTTACTGTTTTTTTAAATTGAAGTGAAACTCAATATAGCATAAAATTAATCATTTTCAAGTGAACAATTCAGTGACATTTAGCATATTCCTAACAGGGTACAACCACCACTTCTACTGAGTTCCAAAATATCTTCATCACCCAAGATAATAGCTCAGATCCAGTAAGCAGGTGCTTCCTATTCCCTTTGGTTCCCACCCCCTGGCAAATGCCATGCCTTGTTTCTCTGTGGATTTACCTATTCTGAGTATTTTATGTAAATGGAGTCATACATGATGTTTCATGTTTGGCTTCTTTTTGCTTATTATAATATTTTCAATATTCATCCACATTGTGGCATGTATTAGAACTTCATACCTTTTACAGCTGAATAATATTCCATTGTACATATAAACCACAATTTGGCTATCCAATCAGGAATTGATGAAACATTTATGCTGCCTCTGCTTTTCAACTATTGAGGATACTGCTGCTATGAACATGCATGTACATGTTTTTATTACATATTATATATTATTTTGGTTATATGTCTAGGAGTGGAATTACCAGGCCTTACCGTAGCTCTATATCTAACTTTTTGAGAAATTCCCAAACTGTTCCTTACAGTTGAATATTTTACTTTCCAACAATTTATATACAGTGGTTCTAATTGCTCCACATCCTTGTCAACACTCATTATTTTCTTTGTGCGTGTGTTTTTATTATGGCCATCTAAGCAGGTATAAATGGTATTTCACTGGTTTTCACTTGCATTTTCCTAATGACTAATAATACTGAACTGTTTTTATGTATTCATTGGTCATGTGAGTATTGTTTTATGAGAAAGGTCTATTCAAGTCCTTTGCTGAATTTTTAACCAAGTTTTTGTATTTTTGTTGCAGGTCCTAAGAGTTCTTTATGTATTCTGAACACTAAATTTTTATCAACAAATAATTTTCAAATATTTTCCCCATCAAGCAGGTTGGATTTTTTACTTTCTTGATGTTAACTTTGATGCATAAAAGTTTTTATTTTGATGGAGTTTAATTAACCTGTTTTTCTCTTTCATTACACATACTTTTGGTGGAATGGTGGCAACTTGCATAGGAAGAGCTTCTCCCTGCTCAGAGGTCAAATTTGAAATGAATTCTGAACACAAGCAGCACCACAATAGGTAACCTGCTAACCCCATTCAACTTTTGCCCATAGAAAAGCCAACCTAGATATGACCACTTGTTGTTGAGGGACACTCATTCCCAGATCCTGGTGTTTCTTTCCTTGTGGAAAGAGCATTCCTGTCAAACATGCCTGGGCTTTGTTCATCCCTCAACCACTCTTCCCCATAGAGATAAGGAGATCTGAGAGCGAAAAACTGGCATTCTTACCCCTGCTGCGGCCTCTTCCTCCCAAGAGCTGCTCTCTCTGCAGGGGCCATGTGTCCTCCTGCTCTGCCCCCTAACACATGGTGTAAGGGGCCCAGAACTGAGAGGATAAGTTTACTCAACTCGCAGATATATAAAATAATATGTGTAATAAAGTTGGTGCCTTTCTCATATGTCTGGCTCATTTGTTCACACAACAAATAATTATTCAAAACCTGTTTTAAATCAGGCACTTTCTTATACACTGAGGATTAAGCTGGTAACAAAATAGATAAAAATCTTATGTTTGTAGAGCTATGGTACTAACACTAAGGTTGGAAGAGATAAACAAGATAAATAAATAAAATTATATTGATTAAAAACTTGGGCAAGGGGCCAGCATTGTGGTAAAGCAGAGAAAGCCACCTATGCTGCTGGCATCCCATATGAGCACCTGTTCAAGTCCTGGCTGCTCCACTTCTGATCTAGGCAGAAAGCAGCAGAAGATGACCCAAATGGTTGGGCCCCTTCCACACACATGGGAGACCTGAATGGAGTTCTAGCTCAGCCTAACCAGCTCCAACTCTCATAGCCATTTCGGGGAGTGAACCAGAAGATGGAACAAGTCAGTCTGTGTCTGTCTCTCTCTCTCTCTCTCTCTCTCTTTCTCTTTCTCTTTCTCTTTCTCTTTCTCTTTCTCTAATTCTGCCTTTCAAATAAATAGAGATACCATTTATGGGTGCCTTCATAGTCCAAAAATGGTTAATGTTGCAGAATGGTAGTTTTTTTTTAAAGGTTTGTATATTTATTTGAAAGGTAGGGTCAGAGAGAAAGAGAGAGAGAAAAATCTTCCATCCTCTGGTTCACTCCCAAAATGACAACAATGGTAGGGGCTGGGCCAGGCCAACTCCATCTGGGTCTCCCACATGGGTACAAGGGCTGGAGGACTTAGGCCATGTTCTGCTGCTTTCCTAAGCCATTAGCAGGGAGCTGGATTGAAAGTGGAGCAGCCAGCACATGAAGCAGCACCTGTAAGGGGATGCAGGCATTGCAAGCAGTGGCTTTACTTTCTGCACCACAGCACAAGCCGTGTTGCAGGGTTTTTAATCAAGACTGAAATAGTTACCATTTTCTCCAATTCACATTCGTAGTTGCAAGAACTAGGAAAGAACTCTGGCTTTCTTATACTTATTTAGAATTAACAAAGTAGGGGAGCAGGTTTGAAATATAATCAGGAAGTAAGGGGGCTTCAGAAGCCCACAGCAAGACGGAATCCCTGACCACATATGGCCATGACCATTGCTAAAACCTACAGCTCCGCATCTTCTCAAGGCTCAGGTTCCAAGCCAGGGGCATCCTCACGGCACAGCAGGTGCATGGGCTTCCAGAGATAAGAGTCAGGGGAAAACTGGCTTTCTTTGATTCCCATAGAGAAAGGTGTGAAATTGCTACCCAGGAAGGGCCCCTTGATGGGAACATATCACAGTAAGAGGTTGAGTGTTGGGTTCCTGCCCGACCTAAAGTACATAATTCCATTCTGCTAGCACACTGTTATTTCACACTCTTTCTGGTTCCTCTTTTCTGCCTCTTGTTTTATAAAGGATGCTGGGCCTAATTTTTTCCTTTTTCATTTTCTGGGCTAGAAACTGGAAAAACTTCCATTTTAAATCTGCAAGGACTCGGCGGCGCCGCAGCTCACTAGGCTAATCCTCCACCTTGCGGCGCCAGCACACCAGGTTCTAGTCCCAGTAGGGGTGCCGGATTCTTTCCCAGTTGCCCCTCTTCCAGGCCAGCTCTCTGCTGTGGCCAGGGAAGGCAGTGGAGGATGGCCCAAGTGCTTGGGCCCTGCATCCCATGGGAGACCAGGATAAGTACCTGGCTCCTGCCATCGGATCAGTGTGGTGCGCCGGCACGCTGCTGCGGCCATTGGAGGGTGAACCAACGGCAAAGGAAGACCTTTCTCTCTGTCTCTCTCTCTCTCACTGTCCACTCTGCCTGTCAAAAAATAATAAATAAATAAATAAATAAATAAAATTAAACCTGCAAGGACTCTTGTCTCCTAACAAATAGAGAATTGCATTAAACGTTGAGGCAGATTTGTCTTTCATTTCCTGGGAAAAAATCCACCTGTGTTCAACAACACAGCCTGCATCCTGAGTACAGATGTTTGTGGTTGAACTGTGTCTGTGAAGATTTAGTTTCTTGTTTTCGAAGAGGATAGAATCTGCCCCGTTTCTTTGCATTATTGTTTGTGTCTATGGAGTGGTGTGTGTGTGTGTATGTGTGTGTGTGCATGTGCACACGTGAGCATTTGCTCATGGGAAATTTGGGAGCAAAGACTGATGAGTCAAGAAAGATGATCTTTACTACAAGCTGAAACTGTAAAAAGAACAAGAAACAAAATGCTTCACACAACTATTGTTCAAAAGGGAATTACAGAGTGTCAAAAGTCCACTTGTTTTAGAGGATGTTTGGAAGCAATTATCTTCCAGAGGCTGCAGTACAAGACTCTAACATGATGGAGTGTAGGGCAGCTCCCCTCGAGAGAGACTGTCCTACACGTACCAGTTCAGCAACCAGCCCGCGGCATTCAGGAGCCAGGCCCTGCAGCTGCTTCCACTTCTGTGTGACCTGAGCCTGACGATCAGCAAGGCAGGAGGAGAACCTTTCCAGCTTCTCCAGAGGGGAGGGACTTTGCCAACAGGCCCCATCTCCTGGTGTTTGGGCAAGAGCCTGAGTAGGCAAAACTGTAACAATTGTCTACCACATATCCCAGCCTCATTTTAAGTATGGTGCTGGCTGGCACCGCGGCTCACCAGCTCTCTGCTGTGGCCCGGGAATGCAGTGGAGGGTGGCCCAAGTACTTGGGCCCTGCACCCCATGGGAGACCAGGAGAAGCACCTGGCTCCTGGCTTTGGATCAGCGCCGTGCGCCGGCCGCGGCGGCCATTGGAGGGTGAACCAACGGCAAAAGGAAGACCTTTCTCTCTCTCTCACTATCCACTCTGCCTGTCAATAAATAAATAAATACGGTGCTGTCTTATTACCTGATAAAACATTTAATCAGCTCCTACCATTGCCTTGGTTTCCCACCTTGGAACCAGTAGATACAATGATATACTCTTATTGCCTACTGAATAGTATCTTAAATTTGCTGGTATTCAAAATTCCTGTATGTCTATTAAGTCACCTCATGCAATTTGTTAAATAAGTAACTATTGAGTGCCAAATCTTCCTACTTTTTAGTGTATAGCAATAATTTAGTGTCATGACAACTGGAAAGTAATGTAGAATGCCCTACTATAAATATTTTACTAAATAGTCTCAAATTATTTCACTTTAAGTTTTTTAGAAAAAATAAGCTTTAGAACTCTATTCTCTTCCTAAATTTTCCTAAATTTACTCTCTTTTCCAGGTTTCTTCATCTTTTAGATTTTTTTTTTTTTTGATAGGCAGAGTTAGACAGTGAGAGAGGGAGAGACAGAGAGAGAAGGGTCTTCCTTTTTCCGTTGGTTCACCCCCCAAATGGCCCTTACGGCCAGTGCACTGCATCAATCCGAAGCCAGGAGCCAGGTGCTTCCTCCTGGTCTCCCATGCGGGTGCAGGGCCCAAGCACTTGGGCCATCCGTCACTGCCTTCCCAGGCCACAGCAGAGAGCTGGACTGGAAGAGGAGCAACCGGGACAGAATCCCGTGCCCTAACCAGGACTAGAACCCAGGGTGCCGGCACCGCAGGCAGAAGATTAGCCAAGTGAGCCGTGGTGCCGGCCATTTTTTATATATTTCTAACCTTCAATTCTTATGGAATTGCATATGAAATATTACATTTTTAAGGCAGTAGAAAATATTAAGTAATGTTGTTTTTTTCTAGTCAAAGAACTTTAGGAAGATATCTGCCTGGAAACTCAAGGCATATTTTCAAGCATCATGTAATAAGCACATCTTGCATGACAGGAAGCAGTCTAGTACTGAGACAGATGTGTGCATAAATTACAAAAATAGAGCACATTTTACCTTTCACTTACATAACCTACTCTAAACTGAATTTTGTGATGGTGTGAGGTAGGACACATTTTAATTTCCTTCAATACAAGAAAGTGTCCCAGCATAGCTTACAGGAGCACTCACAAGTCCCTGCTTCGCTGATCAGCAACGGGACCCTCCTGCCCATGCTGCTAAAGTGAGGCATGATTCTCTACGATGCCCAGTCTGACAGCTTGCCCGTTCCAACAGTAACACCAGGCTCTTCAAGCACAGTAAACCCGCCAAGGAGTTCTTATCTGGAGGAGGCAAGATAGGCTTAGCCACTGAGCAGCAGGAGGGCAGGCAGGAAGACCATCTAAAAGATAACCCCAGAGCGTGGGCCTGGCTCGAGATCTAGGAGTTCTCAAAGCAGTCACATCTAGAACCAAACATCACTCCCTCCTAGTGTTGTGCCCTTCCCCCACTTTCCTCAACCCTCCAGGAAAATCTTACTACATGTGATAGCCTCGTCCCATCGTTCACTGGAGGATCTAAGTGAAGATTTAAGGGAGTCGGGAGATGAAATGGTTCCGGGGGAAGAAAGGACAGAAATTGGGAGTCAGTTTGCTTTCTGAGCAAAGAACATTGGTACCCGAATAAAAGGATAAGTGAAGAGACCTCTGGGGAGATAGAGTAATCTCCCTGGCACCTCTTGCTTATCTTCTGAGGTAGAGACTTTCCCTTCTCCTTGTCCTAGAGAGGATTTGTTCACATTACAAAACAGACCTCTCATTCATTCTCTCTCTCTCTCTCTCTCCCTCCTTCACCCTCCCTTCCCACCCCCCCCCACCTCTCCTTCATCTAAGCACCCAGAGGAGAGAATGGGCAGATGTGTCAGTAACTCCTATAAAAACTCTGAGTTTCATAATTCAGGGCATAATTCATAATTTATAATTGTACTTCCCCTGTGGTACAAACTTCTGCATGGACAGGTCCACCTGGCACTCACCACACTACCCTATGGAGATCAGGGTCTTGGGAAACACAAAAGCTACTCTATGAGTAAAAATTCTAACTCTTGATCCTAAAATCTTATATTTATAGGTTGAGCTGTAAGAGGTCTTCAAAAACTTCATAGGAAATACATTTTTTAAAAAAAACTATGCATGGATTTCAAAAATTTTTCGACAAAATAATTGATCATTTAATTCCATTTACCAGGAACTTTGTGAAGTATCCACCTAGATACAGATAAATAGATAGAGATATAAAACTACTTCTATACAGATAAAACTTACACATGTCATAGATATAAATCTACCCATGGCTTTCAAATAAGGCTACATTTCAGATCTTCAGACATAATCACAGCTACTGTAAAGTAAAACAAACTTGGAGATCCTGAGCAGTGATCTTAGTGGACCATACAATGGCTTCAGGCAGCAAAGAAATACAGAGCTGGGTCTGCAAGAGGCAACCAAGACAGATCTGTTTTCAAGGCTTCCAGAATGTCTACAGAGAAAATTGCTATTAGAGTGGACTTTCTGTAATCAGGGGAGGTTGGGAGATAAAGTTAGAGGCTGCAGAATGACCAAAATGAATAATGCCACATTGAAAACCTTTGGCTTTATTCTATATATAATGAATACATTGAAGCAATGATGAGATTGATGTTTGTAGGTACGCTCTGAGCCTGACAGCAATGCCCAATATAACACTAGAAGAGAAGGAAAATAGAGATGGTTATACCAGTTCAGGTGACAGAAGACGAGGTCTTTAGCCCAAGTCTAGCAGTACTAGTCCCATCTATCTAAAACTCATTTTAAAATTAGAAATAGCTCATCTGCTGATCTAGAGTGCATTTGTTCCTAGCTCCAATATTCGGATTACAGATTCTTATACTCATCCCAACTGAATGCGTAATCAGTTCCCCATTACATATTCTCTCGCTACATTGTTCCTTACAACTGCTCAGTAAGTAGATGCTTGAGTCAGGTCTTTCCCTGAATGTGTCTGTTACCTCTCTTCCCCTGCAGGGACTGTGCAAGCCTCTCTCTCTTCCTTCTCCTCCTCCTCTCAATCCACAGCCCTTACTGGGGGAAAAAAAAAATGGGGACACCATCAGTTTCTGTTTTCCTCTTTCGTGCATGCCTTTTCTCCTCTTTCTGTGTATCCTCCACCCCAACTTCACAATTTCTCCCTGTTTGCTTCATCCGGAAAGCTCACAGTTGTGACTGAGAAAGTCAGGGACTGAATATTTGAGACTTCAGATGCCTGAATGCATAGGAGGCTGTGATTAAAGCCCTTCTTACCTTCAACCTTGAAGTCTTTTTCTCCAGCAAGTTCTGTATAATTCGCAGGCACATTGCCTCTACACTCTGACGCCTCATGCTTCTGGTGTCTGTCTGAGTCCCATGGAATCTGAATTTCTTTAATGAGTTGCTCCCTTATCATGTCTGATGTCCACGGAACCTTACCCTAGGAAGCACTGGGTCCCCAGAGAGATGCTCAACTTAACATTTACAATACCCTTGCAGGTAGGCACAAAACAAGAACATGGTCTCCAATTTGAAGATGGGAAAACTAAGTCACAGAGATGCAAAGTGACTTATTTCAAAGTCACCTAGCAAATTGGCAGCACTGCCCAGTCCAACAGCCTAGCAACATATTCATATTGGTATTTCTAGGATGACAGCCTGACCAGTTAGATATATTTCTCAAACCAAAGCTTCACATTCATCACAAAGTTATAACGAAAGCTTTCCATAATACTCAGAAAAAAAAAGAAAGCCAAGAATCATATTGTATTTCTTTAAAAAAAAAAAAAAGGCTGCAAGCTTTGTTAAACACCTTAGCTATATTTCAGGCACAACACAGAAAATTTAAATAGCTACTTAGATTTCAAGACAGTGCTTTATAAAATTACTTCCAACTGTCCAGATAATAGAGGGAAAGTGTTTAATAATTCTATTAGTAAAATGAAATATATCATTTTCTGTCCCATTATACACATACAAGAACTGAAGAAAAATGAAATCTAAAGAATAATCATATCATTACATGACCATATTATTTATTCCTCAAAATAAAACTATTTGAATGAATAGTTTAAGGCATGGGTAAATATTTAATAGATAATTTGATGCTTTTCCAAAAGACATTACATAGTATTGAAATTCTAAGAAAAAATTTCCCTTGAATTTACAGTGACTTTCAGTCTCTCATATGGTCTCACTAAATAAAAATAGATTCCTTCCTTTCTACATCCACCACAGAAACCCTTCTAGTGAGTTTCATAAAATAAAAGGTTGACTGTATTTTACACTCACATGTATTGAATTAAGAAACAGAATAAAGAACTTGCAGTAACACACTAAGATATAATCTTAATATTCAATTAATGTGAGAGTTCTTAAAAACCTTCATGGAACATGTGTATTATAAACAAACAATGTGTGGATTTTTCTAAATTGCTTTTAGGTTATTTATTTATTTACTTATTAAAGATTTTTTAATTTACTTACTTGAAAGGTAGAATGACAGAGAGAGAGCGAGAGACAGAGAAAGAGGGTGAGACAGAGAAATAGAATCTTCTGTTTGCTGGTTCATTCTCCAAATGTTCACAACACCTTGGGTTGGGCCAGCCTGATGCCAGGAACAAGGCACTCCATTTGGGTCTCCCTTGTGGGTGTCAGCAATCCAAGACCATATGACATCATCTGCTGCTTCTCAAGCACTTTAGCAGGAAGCTGGATGGGAAGTGGAAGTGGAACTCAATCGCAAGCACTCCAACACTGGACGTGGGTATCCCAAGCAGCAACTTAGCCCTCTATGCCACAGTGCTTGTACATATTTATTTATTTTTACTTATTTAAAAGGCAGTGACAGAGAGAGACAGACAAATAGAATGACAGACATACTCTGGTTCACTCACCAAATGCCTGCAATAGCCAGGACTGGACCAGACCAAAGCTAGGACCTAAGAACTTAATCCAGGTTTCCCACGTGGATGACAAGGACCCAATTACTTGAGCTATCATCCACTATCCCTCATCCCACCCCACCCACACACATATGTTGCACATTAGTAGGAAGCTGACAACAGAGTAGGGACTGGAACCCAGGCATTCCAGCATGGGCTTCCCATGCAACATTTTAACTGCTGCACCAAACAGCCACCCCTCAAAAATGTTTTTGCACCACTGGGACTAACTTGTTGTAACATGTCTGAACAATATCTAGTTTGCGGCCCTAAGAGGGATAAGAGAGCAGGTTGAAATGAGCCCCTATCAGAGCAACATGAATCTGCAAAAACTGAAACAAGAACAAACATCCAATTTAGTGCAACACTCAGGTAGAAGAATGACAAAAGTGCTGATGTGTTACAAAAAGTTTATGGGGACAAAAAGTTCATGCTCTAATTGAAAAGGCCCAACAACAATTAACAGCAGAAACTTTAGTCAACTCTATCAACATCTTACTCGATTCAGCTTTTATAATTCTGAGTGAAAATCAAAGTGGAGCGTATTTTTTGCTTGATGGATACCAAAACTATTACACCTAGATTAGCTGCATAAAGAATTAGAGCTTCGACTGGAAATTTTAAACAAGTGGAATCAAGATCCTCAAGCATTTCTTTGAAAAAGTGAAACAGAAGATGAAACTTGGCCAGTATGATCCTGAAGACAAAGCCCAATCATAGCACAGGCTACCAAGAGGTAGAAGTGATCCAGTCTAAGCAAAAGTGGATCTCTCAAGATCAAAGGTTGTGGCAACAGTCTTTTGGGATGCTCAAGACATGTTGCTTGCTGACCTTCTGGAAGGCCAAGAACACCTGCTAATAGGAGAGTGTTTGGGGAAAATTAGCCAATGCTTTAGCTGAAGGTGAATGCAAAAGGAAAAAGCAGGTGCCCTTCACTGTTGGTCCCAAACCACACTATGATTATCACTGGAAGTGTCTTTTTCATACAAATGTCTTATCTATTCAGTTTTGGGTGGATTCCAGAAATTTGCAGGAAGGATTCTGGACAAATCTGAATCAGATGGTTCTAGGACCATATTTGGTAGAAACAGTGGCCTAGTCCTATGACACAAATGTTTGGCTAACTCTCAGAATGGACAGGAACAGGAAAATGAATCTCAGTCTTCAGTGATGAATTTACAATCAGTCTTCATTCTGGAAAATAAGACAGCTGATTTCTCAGCCCACTTACCTTGCTATGCTTTGAATGTTTTTCTAAGATATAAAGATTCTGAGTATCAGGTTGAGAATCTGTCCCTATGAACTGACAATAGCTCATAGATCACTTCATTTAAGGGGTAAGAAGCAGAAAAGGATATTAACCTGATACATATTGGAATATTTTACATATCTATGTATTTTATGCATGTATATTCAGATTTTGCTTTTTCAAGTGGTTTCATCCTCAGTTTATTTTGTAGGCTTATACATTATACATGTCCATGTATTTATGCCTTACGGAAAACTACAAAGTAATTTTCTTTTCTCATAGAAAAAGTTTTGCTTATTTTACTTTCACCTCACAGTATGCATCCAGCCTACAATGATAACCATTCCTACCTAAGAAAGGGAAGAAGCAAAGAGTACAAAGCGCAATAATGAGGCAACTTTCAAAGTTGCAACTTTCAAAGTGAACATTGCTTTACTCTTTTTGCCTCTCTCCCAATAAGTACTCTAAGACATCCATTAGCTGTTCCTCAGAAAAAAATTACCTTCGTAAAATAGGGAAGACTGAAAGCTAGAAAATGTAAGGTAATAAAAATAAAAATGTAAACAGCAGCCTCTGGAGGAAAGGAATACATTCAATAGTTTCATCATTTTCTCACCACCATACATAGATACAAGGCCTCATGGAGAGGACATAACTATGATGCCTGTGATCTCTCTGAACACCTATCCGAAGAGTTTCTGTCTTATGCTATTTACATAAATGGGAAGAATCATTGTGAATGAAATGTGAACTGCCATTAATTGCATACAAATCACTTTGAGATGGTTTTATTCCCTTATGAAGTAGTACATTATTTTTATTATTATCCAGATAAAAATTAAATGTATATATGCCCTAAAATTCATCACTTTTAAGATACCTCCCTAATCTGTGCAAGTGAATACTTTGAGTCTTTTAATCATAGTGAGAGAGGGATTTCAGAGCACCAAGAGACAAAGAGATGCCAAAGGTCATTCTTCCTTTACTCCCTATCAAGCACAGAACAGTGGAACCCAGAAAACCAAAATGCAAATTGCTGGTGCCCCGAGCTGGAAGGGGGATTACACCAACTACCTGGGTGATCTTAAGACCCATAGCAGGTCTGCACCCTGAATAGCGAGATCACATACCAGAGGGACTGCATCAGAATTCACGTGGCCACCACACAAGGCAGAGGTGCACTCCTGCTCTCTACTCCCCTTCTCCTGGATGAAACTGTGACCCTTTGGGTTGGTCTGTGTTCTACATGCCCAGCTGTGTTTGCTTTTATAAAAACATTTTTAAAATAAGAATTATTTTCAAAGGGAACATTTGGAAAAAAAAAACAATTGTTAGACATTGTATGGTCTCCTTCCTTTTATTTTCTTTCTAAGAATAATAGATCACAACCATCAACAATTTGTTCATGGGGTTCTTGTGAGAAGAAAATGGGTACAAGGTAGGAGAAAGGATTGAAGTTTCAGTAGAGGACTTTCTCATACTACTACACGCAAACAAGAGGAAAGGAAGACCTCAGAAAACACTGAATTCAACCTAAGAAGAAAAGGATTTGTTGAAAGATATATTTCTGAAGATGCTGTGTGAGACACATTTTATTACTAAACTTTTTCTTGCCTTGCAGTTTAGATATACTATAGCTCCGTTTTTAAATGGTTATATTCAGCAACGGCCCCTAAACATACAGCTGAAAGCAGTATTTCTAAAAATATAGCTTAAGGCAGGATTTCTGTTTTTCCTTCTCTTCACTTCAGCAAAGTTAATTTGTTAGCCAAGACTTATATGCATCAAGAGAATAACAATTTTGTAAAAATCGCATCACACTTTGTTTAGGAAATTGTTTAACAAATCTTTTTTTTTAACTTTAGTATGACTAAACAGAAATGTAACAATGTTTTATTTAGTTCAAATACCAAAATATTGAAATTATAGCTTAACTATTCTGGTGAAATGAATTAAGCTTTAAAAAATCTTAACAGTTATTGATGTTTTAGCCTCTTTGAATAGAAGACAACTTCTGGGCACAGTAGATTTGTATCCATTTTTGTTCTTGGGATGATAACTGATATAATATCAAATGCTTTTTATTATCCAAATTTTATTCTGTTGTTAAAAAAACAATTAACTTCTCTTTCCTGTGTGGCCTCCATTAATATGTCTGATGTTTGTGAATTCCTGCGTACCTAGGTTTGTGTTTAAGGAAGAGCTAGAGGAAACAGAAAACAGAATGCACTGCAAAAAATTGAAAAGTAAAACACACACTTTTGGATTGTAGGCAAAAAGTTGATGTTTGGAAAACAGACAAAAAGAGTTTAAGCAAGTTTTCCCTTATTTTATTTTGTTCAAAAAAATTCTAACCTTCTCATTGATAGAATTTCTAACAACTTCACTCAAGTGAAGTTTGAGAATCAAAAAACAAAATCAAAGCAACAGCATGTGCAAAGTATATAGTGTTACTTTAAAGTATACAAAATGCTAGTGTTTTTATTTTGTTAGCCTCAAAGTCACAATCAGAATGAATGCTGTTTTCTTTGAAAATGTTAAGTGCAAAATACAGCGTTAAATATCACACCAAACAGCAATTTGTTCTGATTTTATTCTGTTTTATTTTGTTCATTTTATTCTGATTTTTATTACTTTTTGGCTTAATTTTGCTGCAAGGCCATAATATTATGATTTCAACTTTTGCATCTGTGAAAAATTCAATTCATCCATCATTAGCATTTTATATTGTCATGAGGAAAAAAATTGTCAAAGAATGACCAAAAAAATTATAGAAACAAAACAGACTCTGTTTTTGACCTGGGGAGGTCATATCTTAATTTTCTAAAGAAATTTGATCATTTCTTATTTAATTCTGAGACAGACTGATTTGTGAAAAAACCAACAATATGACCCAGAGAGAAAGTAAGTTTAATATTCAGAATAATGCAGCTATATTTTATATTTCCTCTTTTTACTTTATGATTTAAAGAATCCTAGAAGCTAAATGGATAATTGTTTGTAAACTTTCCCATATGCAAATATTGATCACTTTCCACATTTGTCAGTATACCAGACAATTAGCCAATGTCTTAGTCCATGTGTATTGTTCTAGCAAAATAACTGATAGTGGCAATTTGTAAAGAAATGAATTCATTTCACATGGTGTAGAAAGCTGGGAAATCCAAGATCAAGGCACCTGCAGGATTAGTATTCACTCTGCTTCCAAGATGGCACTTGTTACGGCACCCTCATGGGGCAAAAGGAAAGAGACTTTGATATACTTTTTTTTTTTTTTTTAATTTTTGACAGGCAGAGTGGATAGTGAGAGAGAGAGAGAGAGAGAAAGGTCTTCCTTTGCCGTTGGTTCACCCTCCAATGGCCGCCGTGGCCAGCGCGCTGCTGCCGGCACACCGCACTGATCCGATGGCAGGAGCCAGGTGCTTCCTCCTGGTCTCCCATGGGGTGCAGGGCCCAAGGATTTGGGCCATCCTCCACTGCACTCCCTGGCCACAGCAGAGAGCTGGCCTGAAAGAGGGGCAACTGGGACAGAATCCGGCGCCCCGACGGGGACTAGAACCCAGTGTGCAGGTGCCGCAAGGGGGAGGATTAGCCTAGTGAGCCGCGGCACTGGCCTTTGATGTACTTCTTTAAAAACTCTATTATAAGGTCACTAATCTAATTCATGAAGCTCCTGAATGTATGAAAGGACTTCAGAAAAGTTTGTAACAAAATTAAACATACTCCATGAAATTTTTGAAAGCCCCTCATCTATGAATTTTGGAGAGCACATTCAAATCATAGAAACCAGTATGAATTTAGGCCACATTTCTTCATGCATTATGAGTACCCACTGAATTGTTAAGAAAACACTATTAACCACTGTAGGGATGTCATTGAAAGAATTCGTGTTGGAGAACACGGAAGCCTGGTCCTGGGTCTGGCCTCTCACTGACAGCTAGAGGAATCAATTGTGACGTACCATTTAGTCTATGTCCATACCACTCTGACATGCCCGATCTCATCTGATCGTGAAGTTAAGGAGGGTCTGGCCTAGTCAGTACTTGGATGGGAGACATATTATTTAACCTTTGCAAGCCATAGTTTCCATATTGCGTAAGTGAAAAGAGTATGAACTAATCAGAAAAATGAATAAATTATTGGTGAATTTCATGGAGTCTTTTGAGTGCTTGGTATTATTATTATTGTTGTTGGCTTTTTTGATGCAGTTTCCAAAATAAAGTTCCACAAACTCATTCTCACTTTTCCTTTTTTCAGAATATGTATGTGTAAGTGTGTTACATGGTAGACCTAAGAATAATATTTATTAAGAGTGTTATACATTTTATTGATGAGTAATACAACCTCAAGAACACAATTTCTTCTTCTTATACAGGGGAACTTTTATCTGTCTTTTCCCATCTTAGACTTAGTGTTAGGCCATTTTATCTCTTCATTCTCCTTTTCTTCATTAGTAATCACTCATTTGAGTGTTATTTTCTGGGTGTGGTGACTTTTTTATTGGACCTATATAAACTTTAAGAAATTTTTCTCAGAAGATAGATGGAAAAACTGAAGACAGTATTGAAGGTGTCCTCTTCAATAAATCTTACAGGGGCTGGCATTGTGGTTGAGCATGTTAAGCAACTGCCTGCAGTGCTGGCATCCCATAGGAGTGCTAGCTCAGGTCCCAGCTGTTCCACTTCTGATCCAGCTCCATGCTAATGGCCTGGGAAAGCAGTAGAAAATGGCCCAAGTCCTAGACCCCTGCACCCACGTGGGAGATCTGGAAGAAGCTCCTGGCTCCTGGCTTCCAATCAGCCCACGTTAGGCCATTTGGGGAGTGAACCAGGAGATAGAAGACCTCTCTGTCTCTCCCTATCTCTCCCTCTCTGTAACTCTGCCTTTCAAATAAATAAAATCAATCTTTAAAAAAAATGAATCTTATAAAGCAATTTTAAGCATATGAGTACTTTTAATAAATTTGATCTCTGACTTACAGTAATCATGAAGAAATTGAAAAATGAGTGAATAGCAACAGAGAAAACAAAAATACAGCAAAGTATATTCTATCCAAAGCCATTTTAACTGTCTTCCTATTTCATTATCCTTTCACCCAATCACAAATTATTACATAACAGTAAGGAGCTATATTTTGCCTTGAAAACTTATTTTAATATTTCAGTTCACTGTCTGTGTTACAACCAATGACAGTAGTCACAATGCAGTCTTCGTTCCAGGGCACTTAACTATTTGTTTTGACAATAACCTATGGAGATCCGAGGGTAAGACATGAATTATCTAAATATATATATATCCTCTTCCTTTCTTGGCCTATTGTCTATAGAGAAAGAGATCCTTGAACTAAACTAATTGAAATGAATTGCTAACTTGGTTTTGGGTTCTGTGCTGACAGCTAAGTTGGAGACATTTTCCACTCGGGTCACAGAAACAAGCGTCTACACTCTGCTGATTCAAACATGAAGGCACAGGTGAGGAAGCCATAACCGAGACAATAAAGACCTGATCTGGTTTGTTGATTTCATGGAGATAGAAATACAGAAATGTTTCAGTACAGGTATATCCAAGAGATTGACAAAGAGCTAAAAAAGAACTGGCAAAGTCACTCTGCTTCGACCCATCTACTAAGTAGTGCTGTTGATGTGGAAATCAGACTTTTCCTTCTTAAAACAGAAGACACTTCTACTAAGAGGAGGAATAATGAAGAGGTAAAAAAAGACATCTTCATGTTTCCCTGCTCTGCTGCCTCCTTCCTCTACTTCTCTAGTTACATAATAGGATGGATTTTTCTCTTATGCAAAATCTGGATGGTTAAATAATTCTCAGATGTACCCATCAACACATAAAAACATGTGCATATTATTATCCTTAGATTCCAAAAGTTGTGATAGGTGACTTGACTTGAAAAATTAACAAGGGAGTAGCCCTTTTATGAACGGAAGTAACATACACTGAGATCTAAAAACACAGTTTAGACCTCTGCAAAAGGAGTGAGCAGAAAAGGAGAAAATTATGTAGCACATATAAATGACTTCAAAAATATTATAGCTGATGTTTCAAACATAGGAACATTAAATTAGTCTTCTGTTTGATCTATAGTGCCTAAAGTTTGTAACATTCATAAACTATTAATGACAATATGGGAAAAAGTAAATAATAGTGAGCAAGTCAAAATATACCTGATTAAAATTCTAGAAGAAAAGAAGTGAAATAATAGGACAGAGCAATATTTGAAAAAATTATTGCTAAAAAGCAACAAAAGTCATCAATCCACAGATTCAATAATCCACTGAAATCTATCCAGGCAAAATAAAAAGAAATCCATACCTAGCTACATTAGATTGAAACTGTAGAATACTGGGGCTGGCGCTGTGGCTCACTTGGTTAATCCTCCGCCTGCGGTGCTGGCATCCCTTATGGGCGCCCGGTTCTAGTCCTGGTTCCAGTCCAGCTCTCTGCTGTGGCCCGGGAAGGCAGTGGAGGATGGCCCAAGTGCTTGGGCCCCTACACCCGCATGGGAGACCAGGAGGAAGCACCTGGCTCCTGGCTTTGGATCGACGTAGCTCCAGCTGTGGCAGCCATTTGGGGAGTGAACCAACAGAAGGAAGACCTTTCCTTTTGTCGCTCCCCCTCTTCGCGAAGGAACGACACTAAACCCTGCCTAGGCTTCATATCCGAGTCACGGCACCATTATGTCGCTCCCCGTCTTTGTGGAGGAACAACACAGGACCCTGCACTGTTCTTTTGTCTGCTCGGCCCTCCCCGGGTTTGCTGCTGGTTCTTCCCGGGTTGGCTACCGACCCTTCCACCTCCGTGGAAGGGCGGTTCCCCCTGCCACTTTCCCCACTTCCGCGGGGGAGCGGCACACCGCCGGCCGGCTCTCTCGGGGGCTGCACAGGTGTTCCTTCAGATAGATGTTCCTGGTGCATGTTGTCTCTCTCCTCCTTTATAGTCCTCTTCCACCAATCCCAACTCTGCTACCCACATGCCAAGTACGCTGCTCTCCTCCAATCAGGAGCAGGTCCTACAGTTTATTGGTTGAACTGGAGGCAGCTGTGTAGAAGCTGTTTCCTCCTCTCCCAGCACCATATTGTGGGAGAGCAGATGCGTAGAATAAGTCTTAATTCGAGTAACAGTCTAGTCTGAGTTGCTCCCCACACTTTCTTCTTGTCTCTCTCTCTCTCACTGTCTGTAACTCTACCTGTCAAATAAATAAATAAAAATCTTTAAAAGAAAAAAAAAAGAAACTATAGAATACCAAAAACAAGTGAGAAGAAGTAAAAGGTAGCCATGAGAAAGAACCTGTGGGATAGTTCAAGACAAACTGTGAGTTAAATTTAAAAAAAAAAAAGAAGACGACGAGTAGGAAGAAGAAGAAGAAGAGGAGGAGGAGAAGGAAGAAGAGGAAGAGGAAGAAAAAGAAGGAGGAGGAGAAGGAGGAGGAGAAGAAGAGGAGGAGGAAAAGAAGAAGAGTGCAAGCCAGAAGATAGCACAATGGTATTTCCCCAATGGCATTTTCCATGTCAGGAGAAAATAACTGTCCAAAGAAACCCTCCTTAAATAACAAGCACAAAATGGTACTTTCTGACAAAAAAAAAAAAAAAAAAAAAAACTGATAGAAAATCCTATGAAGAGTTCTTCAGGCAGCTGGACATTCGTTACAAAACAGAAACACAGAAGCAAAGAGGAGGAAAGAGGTCTTTTTAAAAAGCTCATTTGTAACAATAATAGGTTTAGTTTTCCAGAAAATATTCAAATTCTAAACGTGTAGGCATAAAATAATGTCATCAAAATATGTAAAGCAGATTTAACAGAACTACAAAGAGATAAAGGAAAATCTATACTTTTGAGGGAAGATTTAACATATCTGTTTCAGTAATATGTAGCTTAAATTGTGACAGATTTCAAAAATAGTCACAAATTCCTACCATTCTAGGATGCATGCCCATTTACACTGTGATTTTGTTATGTTTCCTACAAAAATGTGAAGTTTAGTTTTCCACTACTTGAATGAAGTTTTGGGCAGATGATTTGCTTTGGCCAGTCATTAGCAAATGTGATGCCAACATTGTACATTGTGGTTTGGTCTCCTGCTGTTCTTGGGACTCCTGAAACCACCATCAAATGTATGAGCCAGGACTAGCCCATTGGATGAACAATTGCCTTCAGGCTCAGCTATCTCCATCAATCCTGCTGACAGCCCAACATTGACCGGATATGTGATCACTATGGTTCATCCATGGAGGAGCTGATCAGTGAGGCAAGCTAACACACACTGGAGCAGAGGCGAGTCCTTCTAACAGAACTCAGGGTAAACTATTTACCTAAAAAATTACGAGCAAATAATTATTATTTTAAATCAATCCATTTGGGAGTTTCCTACCAAATGCTAACATATAATTTCCAGTTATAGAAAATTCAAAGGTGCCTTGGGTCCCTGAACCCTCATGGGAAACCTGGAGGAAGCTCCTGGCTCCTGGCTTTGGATTGGCACAGCTCCAGCCATTGCAGCCATCTAGGGAGCGAACCAGCGGATAGAAGACCTTTCTCTCTGTCTCTCCCTCTCTCTGTAACTCTACCAAGTAAATAAATAAAATCTTTAACAAAAAAAGAAGAAAATTCAAAGGTAAATGCAAATAATGTATTGATTATATATACATAATATGAATTTGGTTAAAAAACTGTTTTTGAAATTAAGAAAATGACTAAAACAAAAGTCAAATCATTGCACAGGATAGCAGAATTAGGAAAGGATATATAGTGAATTCCTGGATACCTCTAATACTCTAATTCTGACTTGGGTATTAGGTATACATTTTTACTATCAATATTGTTTTTATTATCATTCTTTTAAAAGTACACAAATATTTATACATCTTTTAAAAATGCATGTCACATTTTTTAAAAGTTTAAAAAGGACAAATGACAAAATCAAAGCCATATATTAGGCCACAGAGAATAAATGGGATGGTAAGAAGAGCCCTCAACAAAAGGCAACAAAGACCGACTGTGTATAAAAAGTTGATAACTGAAAGTAAACAAAAATAAATTCCAAGGTCTCTGAAATATTTGTGAATTGCACTCAATTGAGAATCATTGGTTTCTGAGGAAGAGATGCAGATGAGTTGAAAAACTCCAAAAGTTTCTGATGTTACTTAAAGATTCAAAATAGACAATATGCAGAACATTCCAGAAAGCCAAGCTATGACCATCAAGAAGGCTAAAATAGACTAAAGAAAGAAGCTAAAATGGAAAGGTGCCCCATATACTTATCTCTTCAAAAACTTCATGGAAATGTTTATTATTACAAAATTGTGTACATGGATTTCAAAATCTTGCACCAAAATAAACACTTACTAACTTGTGATAACACATCTGAACAGATCCGGCTTTAGGAACTAAGAAGGAAAATACATCAGTTTGAGAACAGTTCCAATTAGAGCAACATGAATTCCATTAAAATTGAAGCAAGAACAAACATCCAATTTATGGTGACATTTGTTTGGGAGAACAGTAAAAGCACTTATGCTTTACAAAAAGTCAATGATGGCAATCACTCAAAGAAATCAGCAGTTTACAAAGGGATAACTCATTTTAAGGAGGACACAACAAAGTAACACTGAAGCAGCAGCCACAGTTCCAGATAATCCAGGTCAATTTGCAAGGAAATAAACTCATCTTGTGCATGCCCAGATTGAAAAGAACCAACAATAAACAGAAGCAACATCCAACACTACAGAGTTCTTAATTGGATCAGCCTACTCAGTTCTGGCTATAAAATTAAAATACAGCAAACTCTCTGCTCAATGGGTACCAAGATTTCCAGTAACAGAAAAGTTACACACAAAAGCAGAACTCTCAATGGAAACTTTTAACTAGTGGGATCAAGATTCCAAAGCTTCTTCTAGAAGAATTGTAACAGGAAATGGAATTTGGCTTTACCAGTACAATCCTGAAGACAAAACACAATCAAAGCAATGGATACCAAGGAATAGAAGTGGTCAAAGAAAAGTGGATCAGTGAAGAGCAAAGGCCATGGCAACAGTCTTTCTAGATGCTAAGACATTTAGCTTAACTTTCTGGAGAACAAGGAAGGAAAACATTTGCTTATTTGGATAATGTTTTGAGCCAAAGCTTTAGCAGAAAATATGCAGGAAAGCTTCACCAGAAAGTCCTTTTCCACCATGACAACGCCCCCTCTCATTCCTCTCATGAAATAGGATTTTATGAGGCTTTCTTTGGGCAATTATTAGACATCCACCCTAACCTTCTGATGTGGCTCCACCTAACTTCCTTTTGTCTCTTAATCTTTTTTTTTTTTTTTTAAGATTTATTTATTTGCTTGAAAGTCAGAGTTACACAGAGATGTTCGCTGCGTGGTTATAGCAGGCATGGGGTTCTTTGCTCCCCCTAAGTAGCTCATGTCATTTGCTTTTTTTTTTAAAGATTTATTTATTTATTTGAAAGTCAGAGTTACACAGAGAGAGAAGGAGAGGCAGAGAGTGAGAGAAAGGTCTTCCATATGCTGGTTCACTCCCCAGTTGGCCACAACAGCGGGAACTGCGCCAGTCCGAAGGCAGGAGCCAGGAGCTTCTTCTGGGTTTCCCACATGGGTACAGGGGCCCACGGACTTGGGCCATCTTCTACTGCTTTTCCAGGCCATAGCAGAGAGCTGGATTGGAAGTGGAGCAGCAGGACTTGAACCAGCGGCCCATAGGGGATGCCGGCACTGCAGGCAGCAGCTTTACTCACCATGCCACAATGCCAGCCCCTGTTTCTTAATCTCAAAAGCAATTTAAAGGACATCCATTTTTTGCTGTTAATAATGTAAATAAGACTGCAGGTGGGGCTAACTTCCCAGGACCTCAGCTCTTTAGTGATGGACTGAATGACCAGTATCATTCCTCACGAAAGCGTCTTGATTGAAAAACTTATACTGAGAAATAAAGCTTTTTTAATTTTATCTTTCAACTCCATTTCCCACAACCTTTCTGAAATCCTCTTATACAAACTCATAAAGGCAATAATTTTTTTACTAATTGAGATCATGAGCTCCAGTTTTGGTGCTGTAAACTGGCCCATGGGAAAATGTTTTGCTTAGGCTTCCATAAGCCTAAGGGCCTAAACCAATGAAAGAAAGAATCGTTTTTTTTCCTACTATTCCCATAAGTTTACAACTCCTCTGGGGCTTCCGGTGAGGAAACCTGAGTCCAGAATATGCCAACCAGCAGGAGGAAAACAATTTAAAGCTATTCCCTCAACTGGCTTGCCATACTACTACAGAGCATTCAAAGGTTCAGAGCGTTCCGAAGAAGAAACCAAAGGAAATAGGAATTGGAGTTTCTCTTAAAATGAGGCAGCCCCAGGGTAGGAGCTGTGGTGCAGTGGGTTAAAGCCATTGCCTGCAGTGCTGGCATCCCATATGGGTGCCAATTTGAGTCCCGGCTGCTCCACTTCTGATGCAGCTCTCTGCTATGGCCTGGGAAAGCAGTGGATGGACCAAATGCTTGAGCCCCTGCACCCACGTGGGAGACCTGGAAGAAGCTCCTGGTTCCTGGTTTTGGATCAGCTCAGTTCTTGCCATTGCAGACATTTGGAAAGCAAACCAGCAGTTGGAAGACCTCTCTCTCTCTCTCTCTCTATCTCTCTCTCTCTCACTCTGGCTCTACCTCTCTATGTAACTCTGTCTTTCAAATAAATAAATATTTTTTTAAAAAAAAAGGAGGGGGGCATCTCTGAACATTCTGCCCCTCTAATGCCATTAGGCTGTGTTCTGTGAGAGGCACACAGGAAACAAAGGCTAGAGAACCCACCACTTTGGGAGCCAATGTATAATGGAGACTGCTTGCAAGACTCTGAGGGTACCCACAGATAAGATAATGGTGCTTTCCTCTGTGAGGTGGAGCTCACAGCCACAGGAGCTTGGGAAGTGGAGGGCTATTTCTGCCTAGTCTCCCAGGAAAGTTAGACTTGCACTTTGGCCAGGCAAATTTACTAACAGCACTGCCTCCCATTCTCAAGCATGTTTCCATTTCTAAAACAAAATAGTCATCCTACTTATAAGGAAAGTCTTTCGAGCAGAGTTCGGGACAATGAAGCAAAAAGTAAGAACCTGTTTTTTGGTGCATTTTTTGCTTACACCCATTGTTAATAAGTACCTAAGTACCCCTCTCCCATTGCTCCTGTCCACTCTCCCCTCGTTTCCTTTCTTTTGCCTCATTTTTCCAACACTAGAATCATACCACTAGTTTCATTTCAAATGAATGAAAATCTCTAAACATTTCTGGTGGAATCAGACTATAGGACTAAGAATCTAGGAATCCCCCAAGTTATAAAGTTATAGGATTCAAACCAGGGAAACAACATAAGGATAAAGACAGGACTTTAGGATAAAACAAAATATGAAAGAGTCTGTTCTGGATAGCTCTTGACTCTCATTTTACTCCTTTCTTTTGTATTAGAATGCCTTCTCCAGTTCCAGAAGATGCTATTTTAATAGTATTAGACATTCACATTTTTCCTCGGTGGAGAGTATTAAACCATATATTCAGTCCAGAGACTTCGATTCCATTTGCTTATTTCTACTCTCATGTGTGCTGGGAGTGTTTTTAGGAGTCTGATGTTCTGTCTTTTCTTTTCTGATTCAGAGTCTATCTGGCTCCCCATTTATAAGCTTGCTAATAGGAATGATTGACAAATTCAGCTGCCATTGTGTGAAATTGTGAAATATTTAAGATGCATAAAAATTATCTAGTAGGTTCCATCTTTCCTTTCTTAATTTCCATTCTTATGTGATTTTAGCACTAGGCTTCTAAAAGCTCCTGTTTGTGACTCTTAAAAAAAGGTGTGAACACCACCATCTGTCTCCACAATGATCAAATTTTCCCCTAAAATAAACATAGTACAGAACTTTGATTTTCTAATTTGAAATTTTTATCTTTTTAAAATAGGTGGCATAATTCAATCAGAAGCTAATTATTTAGGAGATATGCTGTAAGGAAGACAAACTTCAAAATTTTAATTCTGATTCTCTCTCTGCAGTAAAAGTGGTAGAACTTTCCCCTTTACATTTTTATATTAGGTTAATATCTCAATGGTTTTGTTTTGTCATGAGGAAAATAAATAAAATTTTTAAAGGTATGCATATTGCATTCTCCTTTTTTCAGGAACACAGTGACTTTCATCAAGTGTGATATGGCATAAAAACTGTGGCCCTGACTGAGAAAGACTCAGCTTCAAATCCAAGGTTCCCCATTTACTTACTGCTTTGACCTTTAGCGAATCACTAATGCCCCTCAGATCCCTTTTACATTTTGGGAAACGGTACACTTTGAATTATATTTTTAAATGGAAATAACCAACACTTTTTACTTTAAATTCTGGGTAGAAAAGAAACTCATTTTAAAGTCTAAATGCATCTAAAGAATATGAAACCCTTTAAATAATTATGGTTAATTTCCAAAAACCAAAACCTTAGCTCTTGGGCCAAAATCACCTCTTGACATATTTCCTTCACTCATCACTCGACATTTTCCTATATGGTAATAGACAGTCACAGGAGGGTTGCAGGATTTTCATGATTGAAAAGAAGATACTGTGGTGGCTTCCAGCCTCCTGGCTTTCAGCACCAACTAGTCACAGATGGCTCTTAAATTCTCATGTCTAGTTCTGATGCCTGTATCCAACTAGCTGTTCTTGACATGCTCACTTTTTGCCTAATAGACATCTCGAATGAAAATATACAAAACCAAATTCTGTTCTTCCCCAAACCCTGCTGCACCCCCAGTGCTCTCCATTTCAGTAGATGACTCTTCCATTCATTCAATTCCCTGGGCCAATTAAGCTACAGTCAGATTTGGCTTCTCTCTCTTGCACTTCAAGGCCAGTCCATCAGCAGTTTCTGACAGCTGTGCCACCAGGAGACGTCTAGACACCAGATGTATCGAATGGGCTTCCTAAATTTCCCACCCCTCAAGCCAAGATACCATTGTGTCTTAAGTGAATTTTTCAGTAGTTTCCTGTTTGTCTCCCTGCTTCCACTCTTACCTACCCCTACCACCCTACTGTATCTATGCCACACAATACCTAGAACAATTCTGCTAAAATGTATATCTCACTTCACTCAGTCCCTGCTCAGCATTGTCCATGGGCTCCCCAACACATCACAAGTAAAATTCAAAGTCCTCACCATGGTCTGATTTGATCTGGCCCCTGGATAGCTCTGCTATCACCACCTGCCACTGCTCCCCTCGCTGATTCGAATTGCCACACTAATTTTGGAATTCTTCCAGTATATTAGGTGTTCTCATCTGAGGGCCATGGCACTTGTCTCCCTCTGCCTGCATAACTATAAGGCTCATTTCTTTGCTTTGTTTAGGTGTCAGCTCAAAAGCCTCCTCATTAGAGAAGTACCCCCAAATGTATATATCTGTAATAACAACTTCCCCCACAATCCAAAATTCTTTATACATTTACTCATAGTTTGCTGCAAATCACATTTCACGACACAATTTACATGCTTACCTGAGTGTTGTTAACCATTTCAAGCCATTTCCATTCCATTCGATGACCTACAATTCTTTGGTGATTACTATACCACTAGACCCTTAACAATGCTTGACAAGCATTGACTTTTTCTTTTTTTACAAGTTTATTGGATGAAAAAATTATAAATGAATGACACATTCCTGGCACACAACCTTTCTTCACTTCTTAATTTTTTATTAATTCATTCAAAAGGCACAGAGTAACAGAGAGATCTCCTAATCATCGGTTTACTCACCAAATGATATCTACAGTCAGTGCTGGGCCAGGCCAAAGCCAGAAGCAGAGAACTCAGTCCAGGTCTCTCACATGGTTGTCAGGGACCCAAGTATTTGACCCATCACTTGCTGCCTGCCAGGGTGCACATTAGCAAGAAGTTGGAATTGAAAGATGAATCAGGACTTGAGCCCAAGCAATCTGATATGGGATGTAGGCATTCCAAGTGGTAGCTTACCCACTGTGAAAATGCCCACGCTTCCATACTTCTATGGTCCTTTTTGAATAACATTTTTTTAGAGAGACTTCCAGTTATAACGCAGTTTAAGTTTTTCTTGAGTAATGGATAGTATTAAGACCACGTAATACTAAGCAGCATTGTCACGACATCCAAGTGAACATTTCTCTTTATCAAATTGTTGTACATTCTGCACACAGAGATATTGTGCTATGCTTCAAAAAAAATCTTGACATGAGCAAACTATAGATAAACCAATACTGTAATCTTAAAAATTCTATTTTAGCGGTGGGCATTTGGCCTAGAAGTTAAGACACTCGCATCCCATATTAGATTACCTGGGTTGGAGCCCCAGCTTCTCTCCCAATTCCAGCCCCCTGTTAATGTGCACCCTGGGAGGCAGCAGCTGGTTGCTCAAGTGGTTGAATCCCTGCCACCCACATGGGAGACCCTGATTGAATTCCTGGCTCACAACTCACAGCTTCGGTCTGGCCCAGCCCCAGCGTCAGCAGGCTTTCGGGCATGAGTTAGAGGGTCGGAGCTCTCCCTGCCTCTTTCTCTTTTTGTCTCTCTGCCTCTTGAACTAATAAAAATAAATAAATATTTTTAAATTGTATTTTATGTGGAATTCCCTATGGAATATTTAGATGTATAGATAAGTCTCATTAAGGTAGTCAAATTTTCAATGAGCTCTGAAGTTTTGTAGATCATCCATTGGCCAAAAATTAACTGCGGTTTTACAAAGTGATTTTTCCATTATCATGTTCTTTCTCAAATGGCAAACACTGCACATTCTAATAAAATATGGGTCTGTGAGTATCTTCTGTCCTATGTGCTTATGGAATGTACACATTCGATTATATTTTTGCAGATTACATCAAAGGAGTTTAAAAATTTATGTCACAATAACAGCATTATTATTATTCCAATTGCCTTATTCAAGGAGCATAATAAAATGAATCAAATAGCTATAGTTCCATTACATATTTAATATTTTAATAATTGAAAATGAGACCAGCAGTATATTCAGACATCTATACATATTACCTTTGAAATAAGTTAAAGATATCATAAATTATTTAACAGTAATTTATCAGAAGTAATAATTTAAGTCAGATGTGATTTAGTACCTGCTACATGCACAATGTGTTACTAAACATTGTTTCATGCAGTATCTTTAATCATTCCAAAACCACACACAGGAGCTATAATTTCCATTTCATAAATACCAAAATTGAAACCTGGAATTTATGGGCAAAGTCATAGTGTTTCTAAATTATGTTAGAGCACTGGTCTTGTTGATACTCTTAAATCTTACATAAGAAATCTCTACGGCATGTGTTCAAGGTAGGCTATGAAAAAATAATAACTTCTGTTTATTTCACTTGATAATATATCTTAGCTCGTGTTGTTTTATTTTGATTGCATAGACATTTATATAAAATGTCTGTGTTTCTATATAAACCTACATATACAAATCCAACATGTGCTCAAAGTGTTTTACAAATGGCATATGGAAGCAAAAAGTTTAGGGACCAATTATTTTATAATTTTCAACCTCACATTCTGAATGAAAAAGCCTCTTCACTGAAAAAACTCAATTTCATTTTCAGTTCATGGTTTTACAAGAAGTCAAAAGGCAGAAAATAAGTACCCAGACGCCACCACTGTCTTAAGTGTCTTCCACAGGTCTTCTCAACGGAAGGCTAGGTCACTCATTTATTCATTCCACAAAAACTGAGGACGCACAGGCTGCGAGAGAGGCAGAATGACAGACACTAGAGATGCAAAAGAGAACAGGGAAGGCGTGGTTCCCGAGCATCAGCAGAACATGTGAGAAGCACTAGGAAGGCAGAAGCATAGTTCCCAACTGAACAGAGACAGAAAAGAGAGGGAGAGAGGAGTGGAGGGAGGGAAGGTAGGAGGGAGGTGGGAGAGAGACAGGCTCCCAGAGGGTGCAGGGAGGGAAGGCAGGAGGGAGGGAGGTGGGAGAGAGAGAGACAGCCTTCCAGAGGAAGCTGGCTTTAAGCTGACATGTGAAGGATGAGGAAGACTGAGCTAACACGGAAGGAAAAGAATGATACTCTCAGGAAAGAGAAGGTGCCATGCCCCAGCAGGAGCAGTCACAAGACATCACTGAAAAACTAAACTGTGCTCAGTTTGGGACAGCAGCAAAAGGTTGGAGGGAGTGAGGAACAATGCCGGAAGCAAGCTCACCGATGAGTACACTTCAGTCTTGATGCGTTTTGAGTTACTGAGCATCTGATTGATGGTCAGCTCCTTACTGGTGCTGTCAGTCAGCAAACAGATGGGCCCCTTCTCCCACTGAGCTTACACAGTACTGCAGCTGGGGAAGTACTGAGTTTTGTGGAAGTAAGAAACAGGGCACCTAATTTTATTCAGTAGGCAAGGATTCAGGCCAAGCTTCCTGGAAGATGGATTCATTAAGAGAACACATATAGAATGAAGAGAAAAGTAATTATCCATAGAAGGAGAATGAAGAGGAAGAAAATTCCAGATCAGACTACGTGCAAAGATCTGGAAGCCAGAGGAAGCCTGAGGGCTGGAAGGACTTCACTGTGACTGAAACAAGAAGGATGAGGCAAGGCACCAGGCATGGGGCTCTCTCAGAGGGCCCCTTTGGCCCCAAAAAGGAAGTTTACATCACCCCAAGGACAATGGAAGCTGATAAGCATGGAGTTATATTAACAGAATTCATTTCAGGAGGGTAATTCTCTCTGGGGTGTGAGGAGTAGATTGGAAGAAACCAAACTTGAAAGCTGACTGGTGAGGCAGCTGTGGCAGCAAAGGCAGTGGGCGATGGAAGTGACCTAAACTAGGGAACAGCCGTGAGACACAAGAGGAGACTACAACGCATTTGTGGAAAGGTTAAAGAAAAGTTTATTTCTGGAATCATGCATTTTTTATGTCCTATCATTTGACCATGAACTGTTCTTGGAAAGATTTGTTTGTTTGTTTGTTTGTTTGAAAGGCAGAGTCACAGAGAGGAGGGAGAGACAGAAAGAATCTGGTTCTCTCCCCAAATGGTCACAATAGTTGGAGTTGGACTGATCTGAAACCAGGAGCCAGGAGCTTCCTCCAGGTCTCCCACATGGGTGCAGGGCCTGAAGCACTTGGGCCATCCTCCACTACCCTTCCAGGTGCACTGACAGCAAACTGAAATGGAAGTGAAGCAGCCAGGACTAGAACCAGCTGCAGATGGTGGCTTAACCCACTACACCACAGCACCAGCCCCTGTTCATGAACTTTTTGAAGACCCCTCATATACATGGATTTCAAATGTTTTTACAGCAAAATTAACATCATTTAATTCTACTTTCCACCAACCTTTCAAAGTATCTTCATACAGGAGGAAGTGTTATTTTACAGAATTCATCTATGATTGGTGTCATAAACCAAAAAAACTATAAAAATATATAAATCTTTGCAAGCTTATATGCATTCATACATAGACACATGCTCGATTACATAAATTTATATACACATGTATAATAATGTTAAAATAGTAAATAATGTAAATAATTATAGACACAATATTTAGATGATGATAACTGAACATCTTCAATGTATTAGGCATTGAATTCAGCCCTTTATATCCATCAGTAATGATTACAGTGAGCATATAAAGTAGGTAACACTCACAGTCTGTGGTTTAAAACGGAGGAAACAGGTTCAGAGAAGTTACGAGTAATACAAGTCTATACATCTAAGTAACAGAACTGGAATTGAAACACAGGGCTGTAGAAATCCAGGTCTTATCCTGTTCCACAGTTTCCCTATTCTAAACACACAAAAAAGAACGCTTTCTATTTTTATAGCACTGAAAGTAAATAACCTGAACAAACTCTTACTGAAAGCAATAAAATCGCTGAACATTATTTTAAGGAGGGGAGGGAGAAATGCAGAGACCGAGTTCCCATCGTCTGATTCACTCCCCAACTGCCAAGTCTCCCACAATGGGAGGCAGGGACCCAAGTGACTGGGTCATCATTGCTGCCTCTCGAGGTCTCCATCAGTAGGGACCTGGAATAAAGAGGCAGAACTGGGAATCTGATCCAGGTACTCCAGTACGGGACACGATTCTCTTAGCCACTAGGCTAAACAACTGCTCTGACAGAGGTCATTTTTTACTATCTGCTTTAAATTATTGCTGCCCTGGAAAGAAAGTAAGGAATGCCCATAGACCAAAAAAATTAAATTAAATTAAATTAAAAAGTGGAAAGCAAATTGAGAAAGAAAAGGAGAGCATTGACTCTGACTTCACCTTCAGGGCATTAGCTGAATCCTGAAGAACTTAAGCTTGAGCTGGGTTTTCTTTTTAAAAATCTTTTCGAAAAGCAAAGGGACAGAGATCTCACATCAGTGGTTCAGTCCCCAAATTCCCACAATCATGATAACCAGGACTGGGCCAGACCAAAGCCAGGAGCCCAGAACTCCACTCAGGTTTCTCATGCAGGTGGCAAGGATCCAACTCCCTGGGTCATCATCTGCTGCCTCCTGGGGTTTGAGACTGCAGTTTGATGACTCCAAACTTGAGGCAAAGTAGACAGAGCCCAGGGCTGATCCCCAAGGGGACCACATAAGGACCTCCACAGAATCTTGGGATGTCAATGAGAGTCACCCTCAGTGTAAGGAAGAACTAAAAGTACTATGTATGAGGATTTCAAGATAATTTTTTATTTATTGACACAAAATAATTTCATACATCATTGGTGGAGTGCAGTGCTATGTGTATGTGTGTGTGTGTGTGTGTGTATACATACATATATATATCTATATAAAATGTGTGATGATAGATCACGGTAACTGGCATATCTAGCACTTCGAACATTTTTCATATTTTTGTGTTGGGAACATATGAAATCCTCTTTTAGGTATTTGGCAACATTTGGTTAATTCGGTTTTTTGTGTCTTTAATTTTTAGTTAGTTTTTAACAGATTCAGTGTGCTTTGTAGATACAGTTCTAAGAACATAATAATATTCCCTTCCTCCCTCCCACCCTCTTTTTCCTTCTACCTTTCTGCCTTTTTAGTTTTTGATATAACATTTTGTAAATTTATATTACAGTAAAAAGGCTTAATATGAAGTTTAACTTTACTTGTTACAAGAAGACTCTAGTAGGAATATAGACAATGGCTATAAACAATAATTGAATGGGAAAATCACCAGCTCATTGTTGTCAATCATAGTAGCCCTGTGATACTGTCCAGCATTAGAAGTTAGTCCCCTGCCAGAGGGAGGGGAAGAAAGGGTTGGAGCGTGTGCAGGAGGGAGTGTTGGGGGGGTGGAGTGTCACTATGTTCCTAAAACTATATATGTGAAATACATAAAACTTGTGTAACTTAAATAATTTTTTTTAAAAAAAGTTATTCCTCCCACCAACTGCACCCCTTGCCTGGTGACCACCATTCTCTAGCCACACCCCTTCCCCACCCCCAACAAAGACTTCCAAGGCTCTGGCAGTCGCCGTTCAGTTCTCATTACCTGTGAAATCTACTTTTTAGTTTCCACGGATAGTTGAGAACATGCAGTATTTGTCTTTCTGGCCTGGTTTATTTGACCTAATATAAAGTTCAAGGTAACATATTTGTCCTACCTTTAGCACCAAGGGGAAGACTCTCCCCGTAAGAAGCCAGAAACCCAAGCTACATTCAGATTCATACTACCTACAAGATAAAAATAAATAATTAGAGCTAATTTGGAGATCAATCCACAATGTTAAGTCTGCTATTTCTAAATGCTTAAGGAAGAAAACAGTATAGAAAAATTCTGTTTATCCTTATCCTGCACTTGCCCCCAGGAGAATAACAAGCATCAAATAATATCCATCATGTTCAACTTCTAAGAAACCAGGGAAATAAGCCAGTTCGTGGGCCAAAAAACCACATATAATCAGATGCAGTGTTGGCCAAAACAAGCGAGTGGAGGAGAACAGCAGTAAGGTGAAGATGTCACCAAATGCTCTAATGGTAAGAACACAGCACAGGAAACATGGGGGTGAATTTGTATCTGTGGGTCACCTCAAGTCCAGGTTTAATTTCAGGTTGTTTTCTCCTCTCTATCCAAAACTTCCGTTGATCAGACTCCCTTCCACTTGCAGTTGATATAAGTTTGGGGCATCGGCCGGCGCTGTGGCTCACTTGGCTAATCCTCCGCCTGCAGCACTGGCACCCTGGGTTCTAGTCCCAGTTGGGGTGCCGGGTACTAGTCCCGGTTGCTCTTCTTCCAGTCCAGCTCTCTGCTGTGGCCCAGGAGGGCAGTGGAGGATGGCCCAAGTGCTTGGGTCCCTGCACCCGCGTGGGAGACTGGGAGGAAGCACCTGGCTCCTGGCTTCAGATCAGCGCAGCATCAGCCGTAGCAGCCATTAGGGGAGTGAACCAACAGAAGGAAGAACTTAACTCTCTGTCTCACTATCTAAAACTTTCTCTGTCTCTCTCTCTCTCACTGTCTAATTCTGCCTGTCAAAAATAAATAAATAAGTAAGTAAGTAAGTTTGGGGCATCAAGCCAATTTCAAGACCTGAGAGGGAAAATATTTGTAAAGCTTTGCAAAATAATTTAATATAGTAGAGCACCAAATATAATTTTTTTCTGAACTAGGCAAGATCTCCTATATGTCCATGAGGAGAATGGCTAATTGTGTGTGTATTTGAAAAGTCGAAATGTTCCTTAATATAGACACAGACTGGATAATTTGAAATCTTACATACACCCAAACTAATAGAAAGTCCATGCAGATTAAAGAGATTCATGTATTATTTATAAAATAATTATATCTTCTAGTATTTATCAGCAGACCAGGCACACTTGCTCTAATTAAAACATATTAATAATTGTAATAGCTAAACATTAGAATTAATTGAAATGAATATAGCATAACTAAAATGGCAACATTATAATGACTATCTAAGATTCATTTATTCATTCTACTAATATTTACTAAGTGCCTATTTTTTAACTAGGCTCTGGTTAACTGATTACTATTTTATAGAGATTTCTAAACTATAATTATGAAACTAAATTACAAAATGGAGTTAGGTGCCAGCATTGTGGCACAGCAGGTTACGCTGCCACCTGCAACACCAGCATCCCATATGGGAGCTGGTTTGCATCCCTGCTACTCCACTCCTGATCCAGCTCCCTGTTAATATGTCTGAGAGAGTTCAAGTACTTGAGTCCCTGACACCCACTGGGAGACCTGGATGGAGTTCCAGGCTCCTGGCTTTGATCTGGCCGTTGCAGCCATTTTGGTGAATAAACCGGTAGATGGAAGATTTTCTCTCTCTCGCTCTCACTCTCCCTTTCAAATAATTAAATAAACCTTAAAAATTTTATTTCCTTTGATAAGGAAAATCTATTTTTGTCTTCCGATCTACATGTATGACCTACGTCAGGTAAATAGACCTCGTTTAACATTTTGATGCAGACAGTCTGTTATGCACTGTGGTTTCAGATGTGCAATAATTTGTACAATGGTTTTATTCCCAAGGATGTCTTAAGCAGAACAAATGTTTTTTCTATATAGTTCCTGCCTTAATAAATATGTAATATAAATTTAAGCAAACTTCTATTTTGTATATTTGTAAACTACAAAGTAAAATGAACATTTTGTGGAGTTTGTATTTTGCATACTCAAGGTGAGAATTAAGTTTTAAAAAAACCTATAATATTTTATCTGAAAAAAAAATTTTAAAAAGAGTGAAATCTTCTACTTCAACAATGTTATAAAGTAGATACTAAAATTCCATCAAGCGGCCAGCGCCGCAGCTCGCTAGGCTAATCCTCTGCCTGCAGCACTGGCACCCTGGGTTCTAGTCCCGGTTGGGGCGCCAGATTCTGTCCCAGTTGCTCCTCTTCCAGTCCAGCTCTCTACTGTGGCCTGGAAAGGCAGTGGAGGATGGCCCAAGTGCTGGGCCCTGTACCTGCATATGGGAGACCAGAAGGAAGCACCTGGCTCCTGGCTTCAGATCGGTGCAGCACTGGCCGTGGCAGCCATTTGTGGGGTGAACCAACAGAAGGAAGACCTTTCTCTCTGTCTTTCTCTCTCACTAAGTCTGCCTGTCAAAAAAAAAAAAATCCAGCAAGTGAATATTAATTGGATATTCAACTAAACACAGAGTTATATCAGTAATCCAAAGAAATGCCTTCCTCTCACAGGAGGTCCAGTCTGGTAGGGCGAGGATCATACACCAGTGTTCAGTAATCTTTCTCTTCACTGCTTAACTCTCTGCTGATAATAATCACTACCCTGTGATCTTCAGCACCTAATGCTAAAAGGTGTGGGTTTCATTTATCTGTTCAACTGAAATTTACTGAGCTCCTGCCCAAATTCTCCCTGGTACTCACTATTTTCCAGCAGGCCAGAAGTATCCAACCATAAGAACCTGCAACTCTCCACCTTAGGTCTTTTGCAGGGAGTCATAGGGATGACTACAAGTGCTAAGAAGTCAGCCATCCAAGAGGCAGCCTTCAACCAGTGACAATCAGGAGTTGGAGGATAGTACCTCAGCCTCTGTTTCCTTGGACAAGATAATTCTGGAAGGTTCCATATGTGTAGCATCTCCCAGTGATCCCTAGAGGAATTAGGCACTAGCTTCCCACAATGAGAATTGCTCATGACTGTACTGAGTTGGTATCTTCTCTTTCCTGTCTCACGTTTCCATTCCCCACTAGTGCTTCCTAAGAACTCAGGTCCTAAATAAGAAACCATCATTTAATTCCTATTGTAAAGCTAACCTTTTGAGAGGACGCTGCTGAATCAATTCCCAAATGAATACCTTTGCCTTCATCCTTTGCTTATAAAAAAAAGATCTGAATTAACTTCTCCTGAAAGACCAGGAAAAATGATGATATAAATTTGTTTTGAAACTATATTCTTTTACCCAGCAATCATCACCTATAAATAGATTACTATTTAAGAATAATTTTTGCTTTGTGATCAGTTTTTCTAGTTTTTGGTAGTTCTAAAATGTGACACTTTGTTCATTTATTGGTAGTTTCTACTTTGAGCTATTATGAATAATGCTTCAGTAAGCATCTTGTACAAGTTTTTGAGTGGCATATGCTTTTAATTCTCTTGAGTAAAAACACAGAAGTAGAATTGCTGGGTCATGACATTATTCTGTTTAACATTCAGATCAAGGTTAAAGTGTTTTCCAAGATGACTGCACCATTTTACAAACTACAGGACAATGGACAAGGAGGTCAACTTCTCTAAAACTTCACCAACACTTGCAGGGTTTTTGGGTTTTGTTCGTTTATTTTCAGTTTAGCTGTCCTAGTGACTGTGAAGAGGTAGCTCATTGCGATTTGTATTTTTTAGTGATCAATGAGGCGGATCATCTTCTCATGTGTTTACGGGCCTATTAGGAAGGGAACAGCATTTTGCTTCCCAAAAACTCGTAGAGATGTCTAAACTCTGAATGTCCCATCCTCAGGCAGAGACCTGTTCTCTGGTGGAATGGATTCATTCTGGGGAGTGCCACCGCCAGGCTCAAAGGGGCCACGTATGCACTCCTAGGGTTTCCTAGAGCCCAGTGAGCATGAGATTCAGGCGTGACACAGTCTACTACCAGTCTGAGCTTTTTTACCCTCCTCCCACTTAGGGCAGACACCAAGGAGCCAAAGTACTATACCCTGGACTCAGTGCCAGGTTGGTAAAACTCAACACTGGGCATACCCTAACAATCCACACTAACACAATCAAAGACCGAAACCATATGATCATCTCAATAGGTGTAGAAAAGGAATTTGATAAAATGCAGTATCACTTTTATAACAAAAACTCTGAACAAATTACCTACAGAAGGAATGTACTTTAATACAATAAGGGCCACATGTACCCAGCCAACAGCTAACATCATGCCAATGCAGAAAAGTTGAAGGCTTTCTCTCTAAGACCTAGAAAAAAGACAAGGATGGTCACTTTTATTTCACATAATTGTGTACAGATGACAAGATGGTATATGCAGGAATTTACAAAGCCTCTCCAGAAAGCTACTGGAACTAATAAATTCAGCTAAGGTACAGGATACAAAGTCAACATGTAAAAACCAACAGCTTTGTTATACATCAATACATCAATGGGTTCTCTGACAAAAAAATCTAGAAAGCAATTTATTTCCAACAGCTACAAAGAAAAACCCTCAGGAGTAGATAACCAGAGGTGAAAGATCTCTACAATGAAAATTATACTCATTGATGAAAGGACATAAAGAGGACACAAAGAAATGAAAGGTCATCCTGGGTCATGGATTGGAAGATCACATTGCTGTTAAAATACTGATACTACACAAAGTGATTTACAAATTAAAGGCAATCCTTATCAAAATACCAAAGACATTTTTCATAGAACTAGATAAAACACTCTTAAAATGTGTATGGAACCACAAAAGATCCCAAATATCCAAAGCAATAATGAGGAAAAAGAACAAAGCAGGAGGCCTTTACACTACCTGATTTTAAAATATATTACAAAGCAGAGGGCTTCCATAGCCTTGGAAACTCATGACCGGAGCATAGGGAGAGTACTGATGCCATAGACAGGAGTGTCAATTGGTAAAGTCAACAACAGGAGTCACTGTGCACTTACTCCTCATGTAGGATCTCTGTCCTTAATGTGCTGTGTATTGAGATTTAATGCTATAACGAGTACTCAAACAATATATTTCACTTTGTGTTTTTATGGGGGTGCAAACTGTTGAAATCTTTACTTAATGTATACTAAACTGATCCTCTGTAAAAAAAAAAAAAAAAAAGAAAGAAATTATCAACTCCCAACTTGACTCTCACTGGGATTAAACATGACAATAGGTCTGATCTGATTTCATCATCATTTAAAAAAAATCATCTATTATTTTTCACTTTATGTTTCTGTGTGAGAGCAAACTGTTGAAATCCTTACTTAATGTATACTAAGCTGATCTTCTGTATATTAAGAGAATCGAAAATGAATCTTGATGTGAATGGAAGGGGAGAGGGAGTGGGAAAGGGGAGGGTAGTGGGTGGGAGGGACGGTATGTGGGGGAAGCCATTGTAATCCATAAATCGTACTTTGGAAATTTATATTCATTAAATAAAAGTTAAAAAAAATATATTACAAAGCTATAGTAATTAAAATCCATGATATTTTCATAGAAAGATACATAAACCAGCAGGACAGAATGGAGACTAAAGAAACAAACACATGCATCTACAGTCAGCTTATATTTGACAAAGGAGCTAAGAACATGCACTGGATAAAAAAGACAGTCTTGGGGCTGCCGCTGGGGCATAGTAGGTTAAGTCTCTGCCATATGGGCGCTGGTTCATGTCCTGGTTACTCCTGTTCTGATCCTGGTCTCTGCTAATGGCCTGGGAAAGCAGTAGAAGGTGGCCAAGTCCTTGGGCCCCTGCACAGACAAGGGAGACCTGGAAGAAGCTCCAGGCTCTTGGCTTTGGTTTGGCCCAGCTCTGGCCATTGTGGCCATTTGGGGAATGAACCAGCAGATGGAAGTCTCTCTTTCTGTGTCTCACCCTCTCTGTCTGTAACTCCACCTGTCAAATAAATAAATAAATCTTGGGTAAAAAAGGCAGTCTTTTCAATAAATGGTGCTGGGAAACTGGATATCCATCCACCTGCAGAAGAATGAAACTAGAGTACTATTTATCACCATATGCAAAAATCAACTGAAGATGGATTAGAGATCTATATGGAAGACCTGAACTTGGAAGCAACTAGAAGAAAACATAGAGAAAATGCTCCAAAAACAGGAAAAAAATTTTGGTGGATAAGACCACCAAAACCACAGGAAACAAAAACTAAGATAGACAAATGGGATTTCATCAAGCTAAAGAGCTTCTATACAAGGGTAACAATCAACAGAGTGAAGAGACAACCTGCAGAGTAGAAGAAAACATTTAAAATTATCTATCTGACAAGGAGTTAATAATCAAAATATATGAGACTCAAATAACTCAATAATTAAAAGCAATAATCCAATTTTTAAAATGGGCAGAAGGATCGGCACAGTGGCACAGTGGGTTAAAGTCCCAGCCTGCAGTGCCAGCATCCCATATGGGTGCCAGTTTGAGTTCCAGCTTCTCCACTTCTGATCCAGCTCCCTGCTAATGCACCTGGGAGAGCAAAGGAGGATGGTCCAAGTCTTTGGGTCCCTGCATCCACATGGGAGACTGGGAAGTAGCTCCTGGCTCCTGGCTTCAAACAGGCTCAGCTCCGGCCGTTGCGGTCATTGGGAAGTGAACCAACAGATGGAAGACCTCTGTCTCTGTCTGCCTCTCTCTGTAACTCTTTCAAATAAATAAAATGAATCTTTTTTAAAAAATGAGCAGCAGATCTAATGGACATTTCTCAAAGGAAGACACTAATGACCAAGAAGTGCATGAAAAACCGCTCAATATCAATAATCAGGGAAATGTAAATAAAAAAAAAAAAACACAGTAAGATATCTCACTCCTTTTACATTGGCCATTATCAAAAAGACAAAAGCTAACAACTGTTGACAACATGTAGAGAAAAAGGAACTCTTACACACTGTGGTGGGAATGTAAGTTAGTACAGCCATTGTGGAAAACAATATGATCCAGCAACTCCACTTCTGGGTATAGAACCAACAGAAATAAAATAACCTGCCAGAGAGACATCTGGACTCCTATGTTATTGTAACACTATTCACCATAGCCAAGAAATGGAAGCAACCTAAATGCCCATCCGCTGATGTATAGGTAAGAAAATATGGTACCTATACACAAAGGAATACCATTCATCTATAAAAAATGATGAAATCTTGTCATTTGCAGCAATGTGGATAGAACTGGAGGTCTTTAGGTTAAGTGAAATTAGCCAAGCACAGATGGATGAGTATCACATGAACTCACTAATGTGGAATCAAAAAAAAAAAAAAAAGGTGAAAGGTGATATCACAGAAGTTAAATGCATAATTGTGTTTACCAGGGGCTGGGGACAGAAGAGAATATGGTAGGATGGGAAGAGGCTTATTAATAGGTAAAATGGTATCGCTAGGTAGGAGTAAAAAGTTATGGAGTTCTGTTGCACAATAGAGTGATTATAATGTTAATGTATTGTTTATTTTTCCACCAAAATAACTTAGAAGATAAGATTTTTGGATGTTTTTGTCATAAAGAAATGTTAAATGATTGAGAAGTTAATTTACCCTGATTGAACATTAAGCAATGTATACGTGTATCAAAATATCAGAACATCACAAGGTACCCTAATCCACTGTTGCTGGGAATGTAAATTAGTGTACCTGGAGTTGATTCCCACCCCTGCTTCCAATCCAGCTTCCTGCTGATGCACCAAAAAGGCAACAGATGACAGTCCCGGTACTTGGGTTTCTGCCAAACATGTGGGAGACCTGGACAGTGTTCCTAACTCCTGGCCAACCCCTGGAACTGTTGCAGACATTGGAGTAATAAAAAGGCAGACAGAAGATGTCTCTGTCCATTTCTCCTTCTCTGTCATTCTTTCAAGTAAACAAACAAAAAGCTTTTAAAAATTAAATAAAATTAAAACAAATGCCTACTCTTAATGGGTATTCTTTAAACTACATTTCTTATTTGACAACTGCTGATATATACAACCCATCTTTTCATTCTATCAAGTCCATAAATTTTTATCACTAAAATAATTGTTACTAAATCCAAAAAGAAAAACCAGCTTCACAATTTTCCTTTTCTTTCCAATTGTCTTCTTGCTGCCCAATATTTTTCCTTAATGTATCATACTGTTATTTTAACATATCCCCATTTGTGTTAGGATTTTTTGCTTTCTTTAAGTTGAAAATGTAATCCATTTTTTTGCTCTTCCTATCACTCTTCAGATTTGCTATTTTATTAGTTTTTTAACCCAAAGTCCCTGTCTTCTTTACTTTTCATAATTTTAATTTCTGCTTTTGTGTTATGATCCCACTTACATTTTCTCTGAGTTTGCCCTCTTATTCTTTTTCTACCTTCTGAATGTAATATTTTATTAAACTTCATTTTAAAACTTCATACAAAACAAAAACAAATAAAACACAAGGGAATTTTCCATCTCAAGAACATGAAATTGGATGAACTTTTGTTTGGAATGTTGTAGATGGTAACATGGTATAGATATGATGCCTTTGCTAGGAGCTTCTGCTTCAATCTGTGGCAGATCTCATAGTTCCAGCCAGCGCTGTGGCTCACTAGGCTAATCCTCTGCCTGCTGCGCCAGCACTCTGGGTTCTATTCCAGGCTGGGGAGCCGGATTCTGTCCCGGTTGCCCCTCTTCCAGTCCAGCTCTCTGCTGTGGCCTGGGAAGGCAGTGGAGGATGGCCCAAGTGCTTGGGCCCTGCACCTGCATGGGAGACCAAGAGGAAGCACCTGGCTCCTGCCTTCGGATCAGTGCAGCGCACCGGCCAACTGGGGGTGAACCAATGGAAGGAAGACCTTTCTCTCTGTCTCTCTCTCACTGTCTAACTCTGCCTGTCAGGAAAAAAAAAAAAAAAAAAAAAAAAAAAAAAAAAAAAAAAACACCTCATAGTTCCAACACTACCTTCTTTCCAACTAAGAGTATCTTGGTCACTGCTCCACGCAGTGATTTTTTTCTGATGGATCTGCCAGTTCTTCCCCCATTATCTAGAGAAAGGATGTGCTTTATAGGATCCCAAACCTTATCAAACAAGGCTAAAAGAGGTCAGGTAGCACACGTGGTTAGTTAATGGCAGAGGCACAATTTCAATACTCCAAAGTTTCATGGATTCTCTTTCAATTCTTCCACACTGCCTCCATTGCAGAAATAAAAATCCAGGAGAGAGTTTCATGGTAAGGTATGTGAGAAGCTGGCTAGGGAGCAAACTAGCTATACCTCTTTGAAACTAGGGTACTTCCTCTAAGGACACTCAGACACCTGATTTCCTGTTGCCCTGTCTGCATTCATCACCAAAGAAGAACACATAGACACTAAGTGATGTGCAGGATATGCCACTGGGTGCAAGAAGAAACACTAGAACCTCTATTTGTATTAACTCTAATATAATCTGTCCATTGCTTTTTGTATATATTTCTATACATACATATAATACATTGTTGGGGAAGCACATAGTCTCTATATTAACATACACATCTTGAAGATATACACATGCTCAACTAGCAGAGAAGGTAAGAGAGCACTGGGTTTTTTTTTATAAAGGAATACTTTTTTTTTTTAATAACTGAAGTCTTCCCTTGGTATCCACAGGGAATTCATTCCAGGATCCACCCATTCCCCAAAAACACCAAAATCTGTGGAAGATCAATACCCTTATATAAAATGACATCATATTTGCATATAACCCATGCTTTAAATAATCTCTGTATTACTTATAATACTTAATATAATGTTAATGTTATATAAAGGTTGTTAAGACTATATTGTTTAAGGAATAATGACAAGAAAGGTGCCTATATGCATTGAAGACAGCCACATTTTAAAAAATATTTTTAAACTGTGTTTTGTTGAATCCATGGTTGCAGAACCCACAGAAAAGGATGACTATTCATTTAACAATATGCAAAACAGAAACCTATTCATTTTACAGATAACTGGAAAGAATTGTTCTACTGTATTTCAGTGGTGGAGACCACTGGTTTCGAAATATGCTATAATAAGACTCAAACAGGCATCTGTAGTTCTCACTGATCCCTGAGCTGTGGAAATATAGATGACAGCTTTGGTGCTAACGAACTTGGAAGTTGCAGTATGGGAAGGGTCAAGTATACATGAGCACTTCCCTGAGGCAAGAACTGGGGCACTTGAGTCAAATACAAAATTCACAGATTCGGGGGAAGGATATGTGGCCAGGATATGAACAGCTGATACCCCAGGCAAGGGGAGTGAATAATATACATTGATTGTCTCTCCCCAAGATGGGAGCAACAATGAAAGGCAACTAAAAATTTTAAATCCCAACTTAAGAAAAATGTTTAAACTTTCATACTAAAACTATGGTGTAGTGCACTTCTATTTTATATTTTCGACCATTTAATGCTACCTGTACAAACATAAAATCACTCTCTTTCATATACCAAATCTGTGTATCTACCATATACATATGCAATATAACAGCAGAACAAGTGTTGAGAGGAAAGTGTACCGAAATGATGTTCAAAGGCCTGAGTTTTAGAAGTAGCTTCTTGGTTTCTGCATATTTCAATTCCTTTGAGCCTCAGTTTATATTGACTGTGAGTTAAGCTGAATTAGGTCAAATGAATCTCTTGGGTCCTTCTGCCCTAATATTCTCTTCTGATGTTTGTTTTTTATCAGTTGATTTTTGGTCGCTTCACTACTCATTTAAATGAAACTTAACTGAAAAGTGATCGCTGTTAAATATAAGAGTGGGAATAAGAGAGGGAAGAGATGTGCAATTCGGGACATGCTCAAGCTGACTTACCTCAAACGGTAGAGTTAGAAACATACCAGGGGATTCCAATTCAATCCCATTAAGGTGGCATGTACCAATGCCATCTCACTAGTCCAAGTGATCAATTTCTGTTCACAATTGATCATAATGATAGGACTAAGAACCAAAGGGATCACATAAACAAGAATAGTGTCTGCAAATACTAGCTGATAGAATCAAAAAGGGAGAGAATGATCCAACATGGGAAGTGAGATACACAGCAGACCCATAGAATGGCAGATGTCCTAAACAGCACTCTGGCCTCAGAATCAGCCCTTAAGGCATTCGGATCCGGCTGAAAAGCCCATGAGACTATTTCACGCATGGAAAGCCAAGACACTCTGGGGAGAAAAAAAAAAAAACTAAATGAAAGATCTCCGCAAGTGAGATCCCAGTGGAAAGAACGGGTCATCAAAGAAGGAGGTACCTTTCTCTGAAGGGAGGAAAGAACTTCCACTTTGACCATGGCCTTGTCTAAAAATTATCAGAGTCAGTGAACTCAGGGGGCTTCCATAGCCTTGGTAGCTCATGACAAGAGCCTAGGGTGATTACTGAGGCCATAAACAAGAGTGTCAATTTGTTAAGTCAACAACAGGAGTCACTGTGCACTTACTCCTCATGTAGGATCTTTGTCCTTAGTGTGCTGTACATTGAGATTTAATGCTATAACTAGTACTCAAACAGTATTTTTCACTTTATGTTTCTGTGTGGGAGCAAACTGTTGAAATCTTTACTTAATGTATGCTAAACTGATCTTCTGTATATAAAGAGAAACAAAAATGAATCTTGATGTGAATGGAAGGGGAGAGGGAGTGGGAAAGGGGAGGGTTGCGGGTGGGAGGGACGTTATGGGGGGGAAGCCATTGTAATCCATAAATCGTACTTTGGAAATTTATATTCATTAAATAAAAGTTTAAAATAAATAAATAAATAAATAAAAAATGAAAGTTTGAGAAGCCCAGAGGAAATTTTGCTTTAGTCTACCCAATCTAGAATATAATACTAACTACACATAATTGTCATTGCATTAAACCATCTCAAAACCTTGGGGTTCGTTACAAAACAGTTCTGTGTAGGTTTCAGTTAGCTCTTCTACCTGCATTTAACATCCTTGAGAACAAACCATTTACCACTCCCCATGGTTACTACACGGTGCTTTAGCAAGCACTTAATAAATCTTACAAACTAGTGAGCGTTTTCTATATCTGTTGTTTAAATTAGTAAAACACTCCATTCAGTATGAATTTGATGGTGAAGCATAAAAAATGGTTCCAATTATAATTTCATGTTCATATGTTCATACAAAAATGCCTTTGGGCTGAAAGTTTCCATTCCATGTTCTATCTCCTCCCAAATAGAGTTCTTTTTCCTCCTCTGGAAAATCTGAGGAAATCATATGGTCACTTATGAATGTGGAAAAAATGCACTCTTCCAAATGTTTAATTAAGTAACAGGATCAACAATTACAAAATCTTTAATATAAACCTCCCATACATACTTATGAAAACCAAAATATAAATATAGTAAGCCTCAGAAAAGAGATCAGGTTTTTACCCATTTAGGAAAACTCTATTTTTGAAAGCTTACGTAAATACAATAGTAATCTTCATACTAAAATGACAGATTCAACTGCCTTTATGATACATTTACCTTGTTAATTTTACATCATGGGCCAAGAAATAAACCTAAGAGTGGAGACAGTTTTCTGTATTTTTCTGTGCTCTGTATACAGTGTGTGCTCAATAGATGTTTACTTATCAAATAAAATGTGAAATATGGCAAATCGTTTTGGCATACTTTTCAGTTTATCGATAGCTGAAAAGTAAAAATTATATACATTCAAGTGTACAACATGATTTTCAAAGTGTTTACATTGTGAAATGATTAGCACAATGAAGCTACTGTGAAATGAAAAAATACAAAAAGTACAATGTTTTAAATAGTGATAATATATTGTATGCCTTAAATTTATTTTTTAGGGCTTAAAGTTAATTTAACATTCAGATGTGACTTCTTAAGCCTTTTGTCTTTAAATGCAGACAAGAAATAGAACTGCTTTCCTGGCCAGTGCCACGGCTCACTAGGCTAATCCTCCGCCTGCAGCGCTGGCACCCTGGGTTCTAGTCCCGGTTGGGGTGCCGGATTCTGTCCCGGCTGCTCCTCTTCCAGTCCAGCTCTCTGCTGTGGCCCAGGAGGGCAGTGGAGGATAGCTCAAGTGCTTGGGCCCTGCACCTGCATGGGAGACCAGGAGGAAGCACCTGGCTCCCGGCTTCGGGTCGGCACAATGCCAGATGTGGCGGCCATTGAGGGGTGAACCAATGGAAGGAAGACCTTTCTCTCTGTCTCTCTCTCTCTCTCACTGTCTAACTCCACCTGTCCAGAAAAAAAAAAAAGAAAGAAAGAAAAGAAAAGAAAAGAAAAGAAAAGAATTGCTTTCCTAAGAAAGCAAGAGAGGAGCACACTGCAAGAAGGGTGGGGTTGTCAAATGAAATATATTTGCAACTGTTGATGGGTTATCAGTCACCCCTGACACATCAGTTTCAAAAAATAGTGAGAATCAGAAGCCAGCATATCGTGATATGAGAAATAATTGGAGGGACTTGAGAAGTACAGGCAATGAGAAGATGATTTACTTTTTTTTTTTTTTTTTTTTTTTTTTTTTTTTTTTTTTTGGCAGGCAGAGTAGACAGTGAGAGAGAGAGACAGAGAGAAAGGTCTTCCTTTGCCGTTGGTTCACCCTCCAATGGCCACAGTGGCCGGTGCGCTGCAGCCGGCGCACCGCGCTGATCCTATGGCAGGAGCCAGGTACTTCTCCTGGTCTCCCATGGGGGGCCATCCTCCACTGCACTCCCTGGCCACAGCAGAGAGCTGGCCTGGAAAAGGGGCAACCAGGACAGAATCCGGTGCCCCAACCGGGACTAGAACCCCGTGTGCCGGCGCCGCAAGGCTGAGGATTAGTCTAGTGAGCCATGGCGCCGGCCTGAGATGATTTTCTTTTATCTTTATTTTTCATTGTGAAATGAATTTACACATTCAAAGACAGGTACCACCATATGTAAATTGCTAAGAACTCTGTATACAAGAGCAGGTGAATGTTATACCCACAGGAGCGAGAGAGCAGAAGCTGACTACCTTCAATTATGCTCAGCTGTGCAAAATTACTTTGGAGAGGAGAGGAGAGGAGAGGAGAGGAGAGGAGAGGAGAGGAGAGGAGAGGAGAGGAGAGGAGAGGAGAGGAGAGGAGGGGAGAGGAGAGGGGAGGGGAAAGGGTAGGGGAGGGGGGAGGGGAGGGGAGAGGGGAAGGGAGAGGGGAGGGGAGGGGAGAGGGGAGGGGAGAGGGGAGGGGAGGGGAGAGGAGAGGGGAGGGGAGAGGAGAGGGGAGGGAAGGGAGATTTACCACGCCTAACCTGGGAGTGTCACATTTGGCACACCTTTAATCCTGAGGAACCAAACAGAGCTCTCTGTCCACACCCATCTCAAGCTTCTAAGGCTCCATCAAAAGCAGACAGTCCACTGAATACAGTCATAGTATAACAAGAAAAAAACACCACAGCGAGGGAAGAAGAATCCAAAGAATATCTCCACAATGCCAAGCAACAAATGCAGAAACCAAGGAAACAAGAAAAAGGAAGACATTATGATGCCCCCAAATGAACAAGACATCCCAAGCCAAGATTATGAAGATGATGAGATGGAAGAAATGCAAGATACGGATTTCAAAAAATTTATGATAAGAACATTTAGAAATTTTCAAAAACAAATGCTTGAGCTACATAAATCCTTACTGGATGCCGGCGCCGCGGCTCACTAGGCTAATCCTCCGCCTAGCGGCGCCGGCACACCGGGTTCTAGTCCCGGTCGGGGCGCCGGATTCTGTCCCGGTTGCCGCTCTTCCAGGCCAGCCCTCTGCTGTGGCCAGGGAGTGCAGTGGAGGATGGCCCAGGTGCTTGGGCCCTGCACCCCATGGGAGACCAGGATAAGCACCTGGCTCCTGGCTCCTGCCATCGGATCAGCGCGGTGCGCCGGCCGCAGCGCGCCGGCCGCGGCGGCCATTGGAGGGTGAACCAACGGCAAAGGAAGACCTTTCTCTCTGTCTCTCTCTCTCACTGTCCACTCTGCCTGTCAAAAAAAAAAAAAATCCTTACTGGACAGGATAGAAAATCTCTTGTGAAAATTAAATCTTAAGAAGGAATCAAAATGAAATGAAGAAACTAGTAGATCAGGAAAGCGTGATAGTGAAGAGAAATCAAAATGAAATGAAATGAAGAACTCAATAGATCAAATGACAAACACATTAGAGAGCCTTAAAAACAGAGTCAGTGAAGCAGAAGAGAGAATATTGGACTTAGAAAACAGAGAACAGGAAAGTATACAGTCAAACCAAAGAAAAGAAGAGGAAATTAGAAATCTAAAAAATATTGTGGGGAATCTACAGCATACTATTAAAAAAAACAACATTCGGGTTCTAGGAGTTCCTGAAGGCATGGAGAGAGAAAAAGGATTAGAAGGCCTTTTTAGTGAGATACTAGCAGAGAACTTCCTGGGTTTGGAGAAGGAGAGAGACATCCTAGTACAGGAAGCTCATAGAACCCCTAATAAACATGACCTAAAGAGATCCTGACCATGACACGTTGTAATCAAACTCACCACAGTGAAACATAAAGAAAAGATTCTAAAATGTGCAAGAGAGAAATGACAGATTACTCTCAGAGGATCTCCAATTAGACTCACAGCAGACTTCTCATCAGAAACCCTACAAGCTAGAAGGGAATGGCGAGACATAGCCCAGGTACTAAGAGAGAAAAACTGCCAGCCCAGAATATTATATCCTGCAAAGCTCTCATTTGTGAATGAAAGTGAAATAAAGACCTTTCATAGCAAACAGAAATTGAAAGAATTTGTCGCCACTCATCCAGCCCTGCAAAAGATGCTTAAAGATGTGATACACACAGAAACACAGAAACACGGTCATCAATATGAAAGAAGGTAAAGGAAGGAAACCTCATAGAAAAAGATCACAGGAAGTTCAAAGCATATATTAGAACTTATCTTTGGCAAATGGCAGGGCAAAGTTACTACTTATCAATAGTCACATTGAACATTAATGGCCTGAATGTTAAAGATCTCTACGATGAGAATTATAAAACCTTAAAGAAACAAATAGAAGAGGATACCAAAAAATGGAAAAATCTTTCATACTCATGGATTGGAAGAATCAATATCATCAAAATGTCCATTCTCCCAAAAGCAATTTGTAGGTTCAATGCGATACCAATCAAGATACCAAAGACATTCTTCTCAGATCTGGAAAAAATGATGCTGAAATTCAAATGGAAACACAGGAGACCTCGAATAGCTAAAGCAATCTTGTACAACAAAAACAAAGCTGGAGGCATCAAAATACCAGATTTCAGGACATACTACAGGGCAGCTGTTATCAAAACAGCATGGTACTGGTACAGAAACAGATGGATAGACCAATGGAACAGAATAGAAACACCAGAAATCAATCTGAACATCTACAGCCAACTTATATTTGATCAAGGATCCAAAACCAATCAATGGAGTAAGGACAGTCTATTCAATAAATGGTGCTAGGAAAATTGGATTTCCACGTGCAGAACCATGAAGCCAGACCCCTACCTTTCACTGTACACAAAAATCCACTCAACATGGATTAAAGACTTAAATCTATGACCCGACACCATCAAATTATTAGAGAACATTGGAGATATATTATATATTATAATTATAATATAATATTATTATATATTATGTATAATATTAATATATTATTATATTATGTATTATAATATTATATTATATATTATATATATATATTGCAAGATATAGGTACTGGCAAAGACTATTTGGAAAAGACCCCAAAAGCACAGACAGTCAAAGCCAAAATTAACATTTGGGAATGCATCAAATTGAGAAGTTTCTGTACTGCAAAAGAAATAGTCAGGAAAGTGAAGAGGCAACCAACAGAATGGGAAAAAATATTTGCAAACTATGCAACAGATAAAGGGTTAATAACCAGAATCTACAAAGAGATCAAGAAACTCCACAACATCAAAACAAACAACCCACTTAAGAGATGGGCCAAGGACCTCAATAGATATTTTTCAAAAGAGGAAATCCAAATGGCCAACAGGCACATGAAAAAATGTTCAAGATCACTAGCAATCAGGGAAATGCAAATCAAAACCACAATGAGGTTTCACCTCACCCTGGTTAGAATGGCTCACATGCAGAAATCTACCAACAACAGATGCTGGCGAGGATGTAGGGAAAAAGGGACACTAACCCACTGTTGGTGGAAATGCAAACTGGTCAAGCCACTATGGAAGTCAGTCTGGAGATTCCTCAGAAACCTGAAGATAACCCTACCATACAACCCAGCCATTCCACTCCTTGGAATTTACCCAAAGGAAATTAAATTGGCAAACAAAAAAGCTGTCTGCACCTTAATGTTTATTGCAGCTCAATTCACAATAGCTAAGACCTGAAATCAACCCAAATGCCCATCAACAGTAGACTGGATAAAGAAATTTTGGGACATGTACTCTATAGAATACTATACAGCACTCAAAAACAATGAAATCCGGTCATTGGCAACAAAATGGAGGAATCTGGAAAACATCATTCTGAGTGAATTAAGCCAGTCCCAAAGGGACAAATGTCATATGTTCTCTCTGATCAGTGACAACTAACCAAGCACAAAAAAGGAAACCTCTTGGAGTGAAAGAGACACTATGGGCCGGCGCCACGGTTCAATAGGCTAATCCTCTGCCTGCAGCGCCAGCACTCTGGGTTCTAGTCCCGGTCGGAGCACCGGATTCTGTCCCAGCTGCTCCTCTTCCAGGCCAGCTCTCTGTTGTGGCCTGGGAGTACAGTGGAGGATGGCCCAAGTGCTTGGGCCCTGAACTCCACGGAGACCAGGAGAAGCACCTGGCTCCTGGCTTTGGATCAGTGCAGTGCTCCAGCCACAGCACGCTGGCCGCGACGGCCACTGGAGGGTGAACCAAAAGCAAAGGAAGACCTTTCTCTCTGTCTCTCTCTCATTGTCCACTCTGCCTGTCAAAAAGAAAAAGGGGGGACACTATGAGAAACAGTGACTTGATCGGCCCTTGTCTTGACTGTTGATGTACAATTTAATACTTTATCCCTTTTAGTATTCTTTGTGTTCTACTTAATACTATTGGTTGAACTCTATAATTAACACACAATTATTCTTAGGTGTTTAAATTTAACTGAAAAGTGATCCCTGTTAAATATAAGAGTGGGAATAAGAGAGGGAGGAGATGTACAATTTGGGACAATCTCAATCGGACTTGCCCCAAATGGTGGAGTTAGAAATGTGCCAGGGGATTCCAATACAATCCCATCAAGGTGGCATGTACCAATGTCATCTCACTAGTCCAAGTGATCAATTTCAATTCACAATTGATCACACTGATAGGTCTAAGAGTCAAAGGGATCACATAAACAAGACTAGTATCTGCAAATACTAACTCACAGAATAAAAAAGGGAGAGAACGATCCAACATGGGAAGTGGGATACACAGCAGAGTCATAGAATGGCAGATGTCCTAAATAGCACTCTGGCCTCAGAATCAGCCCATAAGGCATTCAGATCTGGCTGAAGAGCCCATGAGAGTATTTTAGGCATGGAAAACCAAGACACATTGGCAAAAAGAAAAAAAAAAACCTAAATGAAAGATCTCTGCAAGTGAGATCCTAGTAGAAAGAATGGGCCATCAAAGAAGGAGGTACCTTTATCTGAAGGGAGGAGAGAATTTCCACTTTGACTATGACCCTGTCTAAATAAGATCAAAGTTGGCGAACTCAAAAGGCTTCCATAGCCTTGGAAAATCGTGACTAGAGCCTAGGGAGACTTCTGACGCCATAAACAAGAGTGTCAAATTGTTAAGTCAACAACAGGAGTCACTGTGTACTTACTCCTTATGTGGGATCTCTGTCCTTAATGTGTTGTGCAATGTGAAGTAATGCTATAACTAGCACTGAAACAGTATTTTACACTTTATGTTCTATGTGGGTGCAAACTGATGAAATCTTTACTTAATATATACTGAATCGATCTTCTGTATATAAAGATAATTGAAAATGAATCTTGATGTGAATGGAATGGGAGAGGGAGCAGGAGATGGGAGGGGTGCAGGTGGGAAGGAAGTTATGGGGGGAAAGCCATTGTAATCCATTAACTGTACTTTGGAAATTTATATTTGCTAAATAAAATTTAAAAAAGAACTCTGTATACAGTACCCAGCTGAAAAAACAACTTGTGACCAAGGTGATTTCTGTCTCACACGGAAGCCTAAGCTGTAATGAAGGATGTTATGGACTGTGGCATCTGGAATCCAGGCTCTTTCTCTTGTTCCACCCTTCCTGGGGGTGTTTCCTCCTCACAGGACCCAAGATGGCTCAATTTCAGGTCCTTTCTCCATCCAGAGGAAGAGGGAAGCCATGTCCTCCTTCCTTAAAAGGTGTAACTGTGTAGTTCCACATATAACTCCAATAATAGCCCTTTAAAAGCACCCTGGGAGCAGTCCCAGTTAAGTCTCTGGTTAAGATGCCCATGGCCCACATTGGAGTGCCTGGGTTTAATGCCAGCTCCAGCTAATGGAGACCCTGGAGGTGGCAGTTGATGGCTTCTATCTGAGGCCCTGCCACCTGCACAGGAAACCTAGACTGAGTTCCTGGATCTTAGCTCCAACCCCAGCTCACTCCTTACCACTGCAGCCATTGTAGCCATTGGGAGAGTGAATGGGAGTTTCTCTCTCTCTTTCTCCTCAAATAAATTTTTTTACTTAAGAAAAAAACAGTCTGTTATATTCATAGCTATCTTCAAGGGAAGTTCAGTCCCTACCCTGCATAGGTGGAAACTTACAGTTTTTTGTTATTACAAAAAGAAAGAAAAATAATATATTAAGAGAAAGGCAACAAACTCTGTCAATACCTCTTTATCTATTGGCAAGAAGTGTTTTAACCATGAATATGTATTGAATTTTACCAAATCTTTTTAATGTACCCACTGAAATGTATATGCGATGTTTCCTTTTAAATACATTAATATGAAAATGTATACTAACAGTGTTTCACGTATTTGAACCATAGAATTTCTAGGAAAAAAAACGGGCTTGTCTTTTTATTCAGTTTCATTAATTGTTAGGTTTAAGTTGTTAATTTTTTATATATTTATATCAATATTCACAAGTTATACTGACCTGTGATAAAGCCTTGTCTAGTTTTGGTGTCCAATTATATTAGCCACATTAAATAAGTTGACCGTTCTTGTTGCTCCTGCTTAATTCTCTAAAAGAATTTGTATAATATTGAAATTATCTGCTTCTTGAATGCAGAACCTGCCACCAAAATCTTCTAGACCTGATGCTTCCCTTACAGGAAGATCTTTTAAATAATCCAGTGTCTTTAAAGTTCATAAGTAATTATTCACTGATTTTTTTCATTACCTCACAATTTTTATTTTATGAATTTAACTATTATGAAATAAAGGTTTTTTTAGTATTTTTTAAAGTGACTTGTGTGCATCTCCTGATTCCCATTTACTGAAATAACGTATCTATCCAGCTTTGGGATTTGCAAAACATAGCATAAGAAATGGTAAATATATATATATATACACACACACACACACACACACACATATATATATATATATCGAAACCTAATGCCTAACAAAGATTAAAGCTGATGGAAAAGAAGGAAGGCGGGCAAATGACACTTGTTAAAAAATAAATAACTAAAAAAAATAAGTTTTTGTGAAAGGATATCATGTTGAAAAGAGAAAATGTTCTAGGAGGAATGAAAACACTCTAGAAAGAATGGAAAATGTGTAGGTAATAGTTTCAGAAGGAAGTTTCAGAATAGAAACTCTAAGACATGACTATGTACTGAGCGAAGTCTAGATTATAGCCATACGCAAGGGTCTTGTAAATAAAATAAATGGGGATAAACTGTTGAGGCAGATGAGGCTGAGACACTGAAACTGAGGGACCAGTTGTCATGTGAAGCCTTACTGTAGATATTGGAATCACCCAGGACACCATGGAAAAACATTATCATGTAACACAAGAAAAAATACAGGCAATTAAAACCCTTAGGAATGGGGCCACCGCTGTGGCGTAGCGAGTAAAGCTGCTGCCTGCAGTGTCAGCATCCCATATGGGCACTGGTTTGAGTCCCGGCTGCTTCTCTTCCGATCCAGCTCTCTGCTATGGCCTGGGAAAGCAGTTGGGCCCCTGCATCCATCTGGGAGACCTGGAGGAAGTTCCTGGCTCCTGGCTTCACATTGGCTCAGCTCCAGCTGTTGTGGTCAATTGGGAAGTGAACCAGCGGATGGACAACCTACTCTCCACCCCCTCTCTCTTTCTCTTTCCGCCTCTCCTCTCTCTGTCTAACTCTTTCAAATAAATAAATAAATCTTAAAAAAAAAAAAAACTCTTAGGAAACACAAATAAACAAATACCATACCAAAATGGCTGGTGCAGGCACTTGGAACAGCAGCTAAGGTGCCGTTTGGGACACCTGCATCTCATATCAGAGGACTGAGTTGGAGTCTCAGTTCCGTTCCCGATTCCAGCTTCCTTTTGATGCACAATCTGGGAGTCAATAGGTGATGGTTCAAGTACTCGTACCTCTGCCACTCACATGGGAGACCAGGACTGAGCTCCTGGCTCCTTGCTTCAGCCGGCCCAGCTCTAGCTATTGTGGGCATTTGGGGAGCCAACCATTAGATGAAGATCGATTCTCTCTCTCTCTTTCTCTCTCTCTCTCTGTGTGTGTGTCTGTGTCTGTGTCTGTAAGTGTATGTATGCACTTTCAAGTACGTGAAAAATAAATAATTTTTTAGAGAAGAACATCATAGGCCACATAAAACCTGACATGATTTTAGGAAAGAGAAGAGTTAGGAAGAAAGGCTCCACTTAAACTTGAAGCTCACAGCATTCTGTTCTTGACGGTCTTGGGGTTCTGCATTCAGACCCATACTTGGGCCCATCAATAATCACTCTATGCAGTTAAAATAACATAAGCTCTGTTTACTGATTTTCAAGTTTTACACTCAACCACAAAGTATAAAAAGTTTAGCTGTAGATGTAGCACTTTCTCGATATAAAAATAAAAAAAAGGAATCTGATATAAAGCATGATAAGGAACAGCAAAAGGTAAAGAAAATATATGGGTGCTAGTATTTTCATCTAGGCTGGCGTCACGGCTCACTAGGCTAATCCTCCACCTGCGGCGCCGGCACCCCGGGTTCTAGTCCCAGTCGGGGCACTGGATTCTGTCCCAGTTGCCCCTCTTCCAGGCCAGCTCTCTGCTGTGGCCAGGGAGTGCAGTGGAGGATGGCCCAGGTCCTTGGGCCCTGCACTCCATGGGAGACCAGGAGAAGCACCTGGCTCCTGGCTTTGGATCAGCGCAGTGCTCCAGCCACAGCGGCCACTGGAGGGTGAACCAACGGCAAAGGAAGACCTTTCTCTCTGTCTCTCTCTCTCACTGTCCACTCTGCCTGTCAAAAAAAAAAATTATTTTCATCTTATAATTAAAACTAAATGGACAAAAGCAAAGATTTATGTATATTATTTTCAATGTTATGAAAACAACAAACAGAAGAACTCAAAATAATATTTTAGAAAAAAATGAGAGAAAAGGAAAAAAGTATAGATTAAGATTTTTCAGTCAGAAATAAATGAGAGCCGAGCTATACAGATTACCAGCAGAAGACATTTAGAAATTGTCTCTGACCATTGTCTCTGAGAACAGATGCAGTAAGAGACTGCAACTTCGTCTCAAGGAGTATGCACTACTATTATTTGCATATTTTTTAAAGAAGGACTGCCTCAGTTGCAAAGGCTGGGAGCAAGGTGAGAGAAGATTAAAAAATCTCCCAAGTTGAACCCAACTGGAAGTCATAAGGTCCCCAAGATCAGCTTATTTTGGTCAACACAGCAGAGTCAGAGCTCCACAATCATTTTCCTAGAGCTTAATTTCTCTAATAACACAGACTCAGGTGCATACCTGGCTCAGCAAGTGACACACAAATGGACAGACCTGGAGGCCAGCTTAAGAAATAGAAAATAATTTTACACCTTCTTTTACTTAATTATAACAACACTGATTTTATTATTATACTACAAATTTTTGAACTCGTTTAATGGGCCACTTTTTGCTGAGTGGTTTGCTTAACTCCACAACAATGCTGTGAAGTAGGTGTTATTTCATTTTCTAAGTAGGGAAAATAAGGTCTGGGAGCTAAGCAGCTAGGAAGGGTCACAGGTAAGGTTTGGGTCCCAGCCTGTGTGATTCTCAGGCTGGTATCTCACCCACAACACACAAACAGCCCCAGAGCTCATCTGCAATTCTGAAACCCCAATGGCATTGAAATTCCAGTTCATAATTCAGGAGTTGGGGCATTCTCACCTGGTAGACAAATCTGAACTACACTGATGTGCAGCTGCTAAGAATTTTTGATCACTCCACTTAGCAAGAACATTTATATTTTTCATTGCAGAAATATTAACACATTTGACTAAATATTGTTCTCATAAATACTACTTGGGATACTATACGGTATAGATTATAAGCAATGTGGAACTGCCCTACAATCTGAAATATTCAGAATTCCAGAAAAGGCCAGGCTGCAAGGATTTCAGAGGAGAGATCACAGACTCGTACTCGATTTATTTTAATCTTCTAAGAATATTTCAGAAGTGATCAGGTCACATTTCGGAAGACAAATACCCATAGGTAAAGAAAATAAAACAACTGACAAAAATCTCATTATTTCTTGTGTCTTAAAGATAGAGACAGACAGAGGGAGAAAGCTCCCATTCAGTGGTTCACTCTCCAAATGCCTGTAACAACCAGAGCTGGGCAAGGCCCAAACTGGGATCTGGGAACTTAATCTAGGTCTCCCTACGTGACAGTGACTCAACTACTTGAATCACCACTTGCCACCTCCCAGGGTACTCATTAGTAGGAAGCTGGAATTGGGAAAGAACTGGGAATAAAATTCAGAAAGACCAATAGAGGACCAAGAGGAGTGTGAACCACTTGGCCAAATACTCATCTTTTGTCAAATGTTTGAATTTCATTTCTCTCTGCCCCCGCCCCCATAAAACTTGGTCTATGAATGTAAGACAAAAAACAGATTTTTTTTAATGTCCTGGTAGTTTCAACTGCAATTAAATGGGGAAATTTCTGCAAATATATTTGCCTTCTACTTGTAAACTTTTGAAAAGTAAAGCTTCGTCTTTTCATGAAGTTCAAATGAGACAGAACAAGTGATTATGATGTCCCTCTGGTGTGGAAGTAACATGCTGATTTTGCTCAAGCCAGGAAGTGTTTATGTTCTGAATTAACCAATAAAACAAAGAATGCTAAAAATAAATGTTGAGCTACAACACATTAAAGCAATTATACAAGCATTATCCCTAGTAAACAAACAGACTTAGATGATATTATTGCCTTTCTACATTTTTTTTTCCAAAAGCACTAACACATGAAAAGTAAACAGTGCAATTTTGTGGCTTCAAATGACACTTCCATGTAAATTGCTTGGTGCTATTACACTGTTCCTCTGTATTTACCACACTCATTTGTCACATATTGATGTTGGCATTACCATTGGGCTTCTGTGAACTTAAGTGAACTGTTTCTTTTTTAATTTTTCATTATGAAAAATGTAAATGTGCACCAATAGGGAGAACAGCACAATAACCCACCAGAGACTCACGCCGAAGATCCCAGGATTAGCATTTCGTGCATTTCCTTTATTTATTCTCTTTCTCTCTCTCCATTTCCTCCCATGTGGCTCTCATTCTTTCTCTTTCTCCTCATGACAAAGAAAATTCAAGACATGACATTTCATCTCACAATGGTTCACTGTGAATTTCTAAAAACCAAGGAAATTTTCTTATTTAACAATACTGTTAAAGCACTTAGAAGTAGCTAATAGGCCAGCACCGTGGCTCACTAGGCTAATCTTCCACCTACAGCGCAGGCACCCCGGGTTCTAGTCCTGGTTGGGGCGCTGGATTCTGTCCCGGTTGCCCCTCTTCCAGGCCAGCTCTCTGCTGTGGCCCGGGAGTGCAGTGGAGGATGGCCCAGGTCCTTGGGCCCTGCACCCGCATGGGAGACCAGGAGAAATACCTGGCTCCTGGCTTGGGATCAGCGCTGCGTGCTGGCCGCGGCAGCCAATTAGGGCGTGAACCAACAGAAGGAAGACCTTTCTCTCTGTCTCTCTCTCTCACTGTCTAACTCTGCCTGTCAAAAAATAAACTAGTTAAAAAAATAAAAATAAAAAAGAAGTAACTAATAATATCTAGTATTCTAATTTTATCCATTATCTCAATAATATCCTAACAGTTTTCCTCGTCTTTTTTTATACGATTGACTTGCTAATAAGCTGGTGCCTTATTTTAATTGGAATAATCTGTTTAGTTTGACTATATTACATGAAATCGTGTATTCCTTATCACGAGACCCACATAATCCTACATCTTGGTTAAGTGAGAGGCCACTAAAGCTGAAAAACATGGACTCAGCTCTCAGTTCCTCCACTTCCTCGCTGTGTGATCTTGAACGTGTTATGCTATTCTCAGAGGGTTCACTTTCCCCTTATGGATAATGGAAGGAAAAATAGTAGCACAACCGATTAGGGTGGTCGTGAGGAGTGAATGAATTACCACAAAGCATTTATGACGCATGGCGTACAGAATGCACTTATTTGCTGTCCCATGTTTCCTTCCGGGCACGCTATGCACTTGCTCTCTGGGTATCTGCAGTTTGCGCAGCATTTCTGACACAGCTGGAATCTCCGTGCTTATATACTTAAGAAGAAATGCTTGCAGAACAGGCACTAAAGCAGAGGCAGGGATTCCTTTGCCAAACACAAAATTGTATTTCACTTCCTGGGAAGAATGAGCCTGCAATCTACAGAGATCTTTATTGCAAAACCTGTCACATGCATGGAGTGCCAAATATGGCCTAAAATTGCAGCTGTTGCACTAGTGCAGTATATACAGAAGGAAATAAATTCAGGTGCCTTCAGGTGACATATGTTTCCCCCTTTCTACCCCAGCTTCCACTTAATTTATCCTCCACTGGATTTTCATTTTCCATTTTCTTTCTTTCTTTTTTTTTTTTTTTTTTTTTGACAGGCAGATTTAGACAGTGAGAGAGAGACAGAGAGAAAGGTCTTCCTTCCATTGATTCACCCTTCAAATGACCACTACAGCCGGTGCGCTGCGCCTATCCGAAGCCAGAAACCAGGTACTTCCTCCTGATCTCCCATGCAGGTGCAGGGCCCAAGCACTTGGGTCATCCTCCACTGCCCTCCCGGGCTACAGCAGAGAGCTGGACTGGAAGAGGAGCAACCAGGACAGAATCCGGCGCCCCAACCAGGACTAGAACCTGGGGTGCCTACGCCGTAGGTGGAGGATTAGCCAAGTGAGCCGCAGCGCTGGCCTATTTTCCATTTTCTGATCTTGGTTTCCAATGGTTATTAGTTGTATTATGATTTTTGAAGAATATTACATAACCACTGTGGTCATCAATTTCCTAATCTGATAAATGGGTCCAATAAAACTTACATTGGACAGTCATGAGGATTGAATGAAATAATGCATTTAAGTACCTTTTACAGTGTAGGTGCTCTCTGAAGGTCTCCCTTCTCCTTTGATTAAATCAAGAATGCCACTTGTTGTATAAGGGATATCCTACTACTTTTGTTGTTTTCTCATGTCTCCTACTCTGCCTCAGACATGTTATTTTCTTCCCACTCTTTTCCTTCCTCTCCACTGACATGAACTTTAGACATTCAGCCAGTCCACTGTGCAATACTCTCTCTGCTAAAGAGGGAAGGCGTTACATGGTCACACCACTGAAACATCCAGAACCACTGTTCCCCCTGTTCCACGGCTAGCCAAAACAACACCAGCACCAATAACTGCTCACACTTCCGGAGTATGTTATCATCTTACGTAGTCGTTCACACGTCACTGCATCTCATCCAGAACACAGGACACTATTATCTCTTTTTTTATAGTGCAGGTAGCCATGCAGAAAGTGTTAGAAGGCCCAGAGGAAATGTTCCTATCAGTATCCTGACCTGTATGAAGCACATCCCAATTCACAATGAAAGATGCTGAATTTTTATTTTATTCTTCTAACTTGAAACTGATATTGAGGATCACGGAGAAATCATGTGTGGTTCTGTGTCAGAGTTCTTTTCAATTGTTGGATAAAATAACTTTAGAATATCACACCCCTTAGGAAACTATTTCTGACTTAAATAGATTTTGACACTCTAAAGTCTGTTTCAAAGATTTTAAAAGAAGCTATGGCTGAAGGAATTGTGGTATTCTACTTCAATGTATGTGAGGCCTGTTATAGTAGTCTGTTTCATATTGTTATAATGAAATACCTGAAGCTGGGTAATTTGTAAGGGAAAGAGATTTGTTTAGCTCACAGGTTTGGAGACTTATAGCCAAGATCAACCCCATCTGTTGAGCCTCTGGCAAGGGTCCCCTTGGCTGCATCAAAACGTGGCAAAGGAACAAAAAGGGAATTGGCCACAAGCAGAGGGAGCCAAGCACATTGGGTGGCTGGCTTTGTAACAATTCACCCCCTGGAGAACACACTCACTCCACAAGACGAGCACTAGTCCCTTCCAACCTAGGGCCCATCTCTTCACGTTTCAACACCATCAGACTGAGGACCAAGCTTATAGCATGTGAACACTTCGGGGGCACATGTAAACCACAGCACCTGCTTTGGGCATGAAAGTCAGAGGTAGAAGCAAAAATAACCAGAGATACTATGGAATAACCTCTTTGTTCTGTGAAAGATGAGAGAGAACAAGGACTGTGGAACACAAAGGAGATTCCTACCACCAATGATGAGTGAGGAGTCATCCAAGAAGTCACCTCACTTGGGAAAGAATCTGTTGGAAAGTGCTGCCTAATGGGCTCAAGCATCGGAACTCTGAATCTGCTGTCGTTTATTAACAGAAGCAAGGATAACTGCTCAAAAATAATAATGGCAAAGTTACTCTTTTTAATCATTTCAAATATTCATCAGCCATTAATATGAATTATACTGTTATGGGAGGATGAGAAAGTTAATTAAGAGATTTGCTTTTTGTACTGTACTCCCTTTAATATACACTGTTATACCAAAGTTACCCTCAGAGGAATATGCTTAAATAACATAAATCCCTAAAACAATACTTTATTTAGTTCTGTTTTTATTTATTTGAAAGACAGAGCAGACAAACATAGAAAGTTCATCCACCCACTGGTTCACTCCACAAATGCCTACAATAACTGGGGTTGGGCAAGGTGGAAGCCAGAAGCCCAGAACTCCAACCAGGTCTCCTACATGGGTAGCAGGAACCCAAATGCCTCAATCAACATCTGCTCTCTCCCAGGGTATTCATTAGCTAGAGGTAGAATCAGAAGCAGCTGAGTCTCAAACGCAGGCAATCCTCTATGAGATGCAGTGTGCCAAGCAGTGTCCTCTGTTGCACCAAATGCACACCCCTAGTTCTACTTTTAGAAAAAATTCTCAGTGGGAAATTTTGAATATAAGCTATTGTTAAAACTGACCAAATATTTTTAGGATGAACACATACTGAGTGGTAGGCTTTTGGTGCACCTGGGAAGTCACCACTTAGGACTCCCACAGCTCAGAGGAATACCTGGGTTTGTGTCTAGCCTCCTACTAATGTGTGCCTTGAGGGGCAGCAGATGATGGATCATGTAGTGGTACCCCTGCCATCCATGCAGGAGATCCAGATTGAGTTCTAGGCCCTGGCCTCAACCTGGCCCAGGCATGGCTGTTGCAGGATACTGGGAGATGAATCAACAAATGGAAAATCTCTCTCTCTCTGCCTTTCTTTCTCTTTTTATTTTATTTTTTATTTATTTAACAGATAGAGTTAGACAGTGAGAGAGAGACAGAGAGAAAGGTCTTCCTTCCATTGGTTCACCCCCCAAACAGCCAATACGGCCGACGCTGCGCCTATCCGAAGCCAGGAGCCAGGTGCTTCTTCCGGGTCTCCCATGTGGGTGCAGGGGTCCAAGTACTTGCACCACCCTCCATTGCCCTCCTGGGCCACAGCAGAGAGCTGGACTGGAAGAGGAGCAGCCGGGACTAGAACCGACGCCCATATGGGATGCTGGCGCCTCAGGCAGAGAACCAACCAAGTGAGCCACGGCGTCGGCCCCTCTGCCTTTCAAATTAAGTGAAAGCAAATTATTAATTATTTTTGGAAAAATACATATTGAAAATCAAATTCACCTATCTTTCCAATTCTCTTCCTAAAAGTACTTCAAGTTATTGTAAAAGTAGAAAATAATGTTTGTCATGGCAAAAACTCTGATGGTGCTGTACTAAAAAAAAAAAAAAAAAAAAAAAGACTGAGGAAAATATACAAAGCAAAAGGATATGAGAAAGGAAATAATTAAAACTTGAGCCAAGAGACCAGCTGTGAGAGAAGGATGGAAATGGAAGTGACCATGAATGCCACTTTCATTATTGTTTAGCATTTGTTAGTGATACCCATGTGCTGTGTACCATAGAATCACACAAAACTCTTGCCTAGGAGAATAAGTCAAAGACCAGAGAGTGGTAATAAAGAGAAACTCATTAATGTGGCTATATCAGTTGGTGAAATAGGGACACCTCAAGCGCTGGTGTTTGTTTTTTGTGCTCTCTCTGCAGCGTAACTACTGTTATGATTCCTAGTACTTTGTATTTTAGCTTTCATCGTACTCTATTGAAGTAATTTGCTGACATCTGACTGCTTACACTAGATTATTACATCCTTCAAAGCGGGAGCAGTATGTTGCTCATTTCTGTAAGTCCAGCAGTGCCTCCACATCTGTGTCCCCACCACCACCTCCCAGGAGTGGACTCCGCCTGGACAGCTCTCAAATTCCACCATCAGCCTCCCTTCCACACTTGGTCCTTTTTTCTCTTTCCTCTCTCTAATGATGATGTCTAATTAATGATGTCACTCTCCCTTGTCTGTTGACATAGAAACATCATGGTCATCCTTGATTTTTTTTTCTATTCCTAGTCAACAAAAAAAATCAATTTTTCTCTAAAAATGTCTCTCAAATCTGACTACTTTCATTCTCCTTTCTCAGTGCCATACTCTGATTTTCACATCTCCTTTAAAGTGTTTTAACAACTTCCTAACTGGTTTCTAAGCTACACACTTTTCCTCACTCTGTGCATCTTTCAGGGGATAAATGAACTGAAAAAATTCAGATTATGTTGTTAAGCAAATTATGTCATTCATTCATTCAAAGGTTTTCCATCAACATAAGAAAGGTCAGCCTTCTCAGAGTGACACCTAGATGCCCATGATGAGTGCCCACCACCTTCCCCCCTCAAGCTCATATTCCACTCTTCTTCCCACCCCAACTTCTACACTCCCCAAAAGCTGAATTTCTTCCTCTCTGTCAAATATTTAGTGCCTCCGCTCCCTAACACATGCTATTTCTTCTTCCAAGAATGCATCCCACTTTTAGTCAAGAAAAGTTTTAGTCACCCATCAAAACTTTGTTATAATATTATTTCCCATGAGAAAACTTTACCTACCTTCCAATAGAGTTTAACATTAGAGAGAATGTTTAAATAACTTGAGAAAATAAATTTCTCAAGCAATTTGAAGCACTTATACACAAACACCAACTAAAAACTCTTTTGATCAACAATGCAAGGTAGACTTGTACACTCCAATAGTTTGAGAGTATTGAGGTTATAACATGACTTAAAAGTTATGTCAGTAATTCTTGCTAATTCATGTTTTTTCTTCCACTCAAAAACTTCCATGGGTTTTATTTATTTGTCTGAGACTTTAAGTTTCATCTCATTAAAGATCATAGCCAAATTTTTCAGTCCTGTACATTCATAGGATTACCTTGTATAGGAAATCCCTTAGACATTTTTAAATAATTCTTGATTTATAGAAATTCAAATATTTAAGGTGTTAGCAAGTAGAACTTTCTAAACTCCAATTTACTCATCTGTAACATAGAATAACAACTCACATATTTGATGTAAATACTGAATGCCTTAAAACATGTAAAGAACTTACTCAGTGACAGTAGAAAAAGTAGGTACTTTAAAAAAAATATTCAGAGGCAAGTATTTGGCACAACAGATAAGCTCCTGCTCAGGATGCCCATATCCCACACTGCAGTGACTGGATTTGAGTGTCAGTTCCGGTCTCCACTCCATCATAGGAGGCAGCAGGTGATGGCTCGAGTATTTGGGTCCTTGGGCCAGTGCTGTGGTGTAGGGAGTTCAACCACCACTTGCCACACCAGCATCACTTAAAGTGCGCTGGTTCAATTCCCGGCTGCTTGACTTCTGATCCAGCTCCCTGCTAATATGCCAGGGAAAGCAGCAAAAAATGACCCAGGTGCTTGGGCTCCTGTACCTGTTTAGGAGACCTAGAAGAAGCTCCTTGCTTCTGGCTTCTGTCTGGTCCAGTTCTGACCATTGCAGCCTTTTGGGGAGGGAACCAGCAGATGGAAGATCTCTCTCTGTCTCTCCCTCTCTCACTGTAACTCTACTTTCAAATAAAATAAATAAATCTTTAAAAAAAAAAAGTATTTGGGTTCCTGACATCCACATGGTAGACCAAGATTGGATGTCCAGATCCTGGATTCAGCCTGGTTGAGCCCTGACTTTTGTGAGCACTTGGGGGTTAAACACTCAAGGATGGGAACATGCACCCTCTCCAATAAATTCATTAAATTCACCCCTAGAAATGTACAATATTTTTTAAATAATGAAGAAAAATAGGGTCTACTCCACCTACGCATTAGTGTAAAATTCGAGGGCTGCCCTAGACCTTTGAGGAATCTTCACAGAGATCTCGCTCCCCCCCACCCCTCACCCCAGGATTTCTCATGAACTCCCCTAAGCCTATTGGTTTTGTTCTATTACCTAGGGCTAGATTCCATCTCTCTGGGTTGACCATTCACTTACAGGCCTTGGTTACCTTTGTCCTCGCTTTCTCCACCAAATGCTGACTTTCTGATTTCCCTTAGCATTACCCTCCATACACCATGGGACTTTCCAAAAGTCTACTCAGGACACATAGACTTCAACTTGCCCAGGATGGGCATCTTGATCCTTCCTACCTCCAGAGCTTGTGACCCTCCAGCAACCCACCACTCTAGCTCTGCTGGACTTGAAGTCAGAAGGAACCCAAATTGAATCTGTCTCTAAAATTACCAGATATACATCATGCAGCGAGTTAATTCCTCTTCCTGTCTCTTGATTTCTTTATTCAAAACATAGAGGTAATAATAGTAACTACCCTGATAAGATGTGAAGATAAACTGAGACATGGCAAGTAAACACTCAAAACAAATCTTACATACAGAAGTACTTTGGGGCCGGCACTGTGGCATAGTGGGTAAAGCCGCTGCCTACAGTGCCAGCATCCCATATGGGCACCGGTTTGAGACTCGGCTGCTCCACTTCCAATCAAGCTGTCTGCTGCGGCCTGGGAAAGCAGTGGAAGATGGCCCAAATCCTTGGGACCCTGCACCCATATGGGAGACCTGGGATAAGCTCCTGGCTCCCAGCTTTGGATCAGCACAGCTCAAGCCGTTGCAGCTATCTGGGGAGTGAACCAGAGGATGGACGACCTCTCTCTCTCTCTCTCTGCCTCTGCCTCTCTCTGTAACTCTGCCTTTCAAATAAGTTTCAAAAAAAAGTCCTTGCATGTTGCTATTATTATTGTTTGTTTACAATGCTGACATTGTCACTGGACATTATCTTTTAGAATGGGCTTAGCAAGCTTTGGTAAAGGGACAGATAATAAATATTATTAGTTCTGAGGGCCCAGAGGCAAAAATCAAGGCTATTACGTAAATATTTATATAAACATTAAATATAAACATTTAAATATGTATAAAATATTCTTAGTTGGCAGGCGCCAAAAAAAAAAATAAAAGTGGCCAGCCAAATTTGGCCCATGTGCTTTAGTTTGCCCTCTCCCGTTCTAAAGCAACATTGTTCATCAGAGGAATAAAGCAAGCTTCCATTGCGATCTAAATCAATGATTTCAATTTTCTTACTACTACACATTTACAGAGTAAAAACAAATAGGTGAAAATAATGTCATAATATATGTTATTTAATCTAATAAAACATTATCATTAACATAATACAGAAATTGCTGAGACACACATTTTTTGGTACTGAAATCTGGTGTGTATTTAAAATCTGCTGTGTATTTTACACTTAGAATGCATCTCAGTGCAGAAGAGCCATGTTTCAGGGGATCAATAGACTGGTGACTCTCAATTTGATCAGTGCAGTTCTAGAAGTGAAAAGAGTAAATAATATGTAAGTTTCCTTTTGTTCTAAAGAATACTCAACTATGGGGCCGGCGCTGTGGCGCAGCAGGTTAATGCTCTGGCCTGAAGCACCGGCATCTCATATGACGCCAGATCTAATCCTGGCTGCTCCACTTCCTATCCAGCTCTCTGCTATAGCCTGGGAAAGCAGTAGAAGATGGCCCAAGTCCTTGGGTCCCTGCACCCGCATGGGACAACCAGAAGAAGCTCCTGGCTCCTGGCTTCCAATCGGTGCAGCTCCGGCCGTTGCAGCCAATTGGAGAGTGACCCGTCGGATGGAAGACTTCTCTCTCTCACTCTCTCTCTGCCTCTCCTCTCTCTGTGTAACTCTGACTTTCAAATAATAAATAAATCTTCTTAAAAAAAATAAGAAGAAAGAATACTCAACTAAGAAGCTAATTCTCACCAGAACTCATTTATTCTCGGCTTCATTCACTGAAGACTCCAAAAATGAGTGTCCAGTAAGTATCAGGCACTGTATTTAACTTCAAGAAAAACACACACAGCTTAAGAATAATTCTTATCTCCAAGAGTTCAGTATCTGACATGGGAAGAACAAATTTCTAAGTCTGTGATAACATAACAGAGTAGGAAAGCAGCATGGAGACAGAGAAATGTGTGGTTGGGGCAGGGCGTGTGCACCAAGAAGGAAATGGCCAAATCGCCCTGAGTGCTAAGCAGAGGCTGAGGGCAGCATCCAGACCTGGCAATGCTTGAGCTGAGTGTGCAGGGAAGGGTCTCAATTCTAGCAGAGAGGGGAACCATCACGAAAGGTGGAGAGACCCATTCCAACCCAGCCCCACAGGAACTGTGGGTCATTTTAACTGACCACCCTTCGGTGTGCTAGGAAGAAAAGTCATAGCCACTGAGGAGCCACACCAAGGGCAGGACTATAGAGCAATGATCCTAAGAAGTTTTTATCCTGTAGGCAATAGCGAAGTGCTATGGTGTGAGGCAGGGGGTTGGCGTGACCGGTTTTGCAGTTGAAAAAGATCATTTGCCTGAAATGTGAGACCTAGACTGCAGAGGGAGATTCAGGGGACAAGAAGACATGTTGAGAGGTCATTGCAACAGCCTAGACAGGCAACGTTGAAGGGTCCATGGCAGAAACAGAGGAACACAGGAGGAGGGGGGTGCAGAAAACCGTGAGGACAACAAGCAACTGTGCGGTGAGAGAAAGGAGGAGAGGAGAAGCAGCAGAGGCCTTGATTCTGACCCAGATAACTGGAAAGAGAACTGGGCTCAGATTCACCAAGACAGGAAAAACAGAAGGTGCTTCAAAGGGGAACAAGCCCATAGCGGAGCTTCCAGAGAGACCATCTACACAGAGAGCTTCTCAAAAGTGGGTCTGCCCTGTTCAAGTTCAGCACAATGGGACTCGATCAGTTTGTCCTTTCATGAAAAGCTCACTAGAAGAAAGAGATATTTTAGGAGAGGTTTCGTGAGTTCCCAGCCCTCCATGGGAACAATCTTGCCAGTGTAGCGCTCAGTGCTTCTTTTCTGACAGAACATCTTGAGTTCACGATCTAACGTTCCTGAATCAACCACAAGCTTGCCACAGAAAACTAAATTTGCCTGAGCTGCAAACTCGGAGCTCTTTTCTGGTGCTTTGATGATGGAAATATATCAGGCCTCTCTTCACCTCAAGTAGTCATTAGCTGTTATCTGATCAGTCCTTCTGACCGCACTTTTCAGCCTCTCATTATCATAGATTTCACCATCATAATTAACGGTCTTCAGTGCAGCACCAAGCATGACATCCTCCCTTAACTTTGTCCAAGGCAGGCAGAAAAAGGCAAGATTTTTTACCTTGACAGCTCTTTTTGTTTGGAAGAAAAATACTGCCCAGAACGCCTCCCCCATCATGACTCACTGCGTGCAGCAGAGTCACATGTCCGTTCCTAAACCACTGGCAGAGTGCGATAGGTTACCATGCCCTGACCTAAAACAAACATGATTCCTTCCATAGGGGGAGAGGATAGCAGGAAGGCAGATCATCTTTCTTTCTTATATGCTCAAAAAAAAATAATGATCAATGTATTAGTTTCCTATTGCTGCTGTAGAATACTACCTCTAACTTAGCAGCCTAAACAAGCAAATTTATTGTCTCACAGTTTGGGGATCTGAAGTTCAAAAAGGGTGTCCTGGGACTGAGAAAGGTTTCAACAGGACTGCAGGCCCTCTGGAGGTTCTGCAGAAGAATTCATTTCCTTACCTTTTTCACTTCTGAGTGGACAACTGCATTTGTTGGCTGATGGCCTCATCTTCCCTCCTCCAAACTAGCAGTATAGTATCTTTCAATCTCTCCACCCCGACTCTCTCACTCTCTCTCTCTCTCCCCTCCCTCCTCTCCCCTCTCCCTTTCTCTCTCTTTCTCCATTCTCCTTTCTGAATCTAACCCCCCTTGAGTCCCTCTTATAAGAACTCTTGTGATTAAATTGGGTCCACCCATACAATCCAGGGTAAATGTCCATCTCAAGATCTTTAACTTAGTTACATCTGCAAGGTCACTTTTTCATATAACACATTTCTGGGTTCTGGGTATTAGGATGTGACTATTTGGAGGAGGGGAAGGGAGATCATCATTCAATCAACCACAGCGAGGCTTCTGCAACCCAAGGATAATAAATGATCTTAGTAGCAATCACTTAGTGTCTACCACAGGTTAAGCGCTGAACTAGGTATCATACCAATGTTACCCAAAGACTAAGCCTAACAACTTGAGCAAGAGGCTATGGTTTGAATATTTGGCCTCCTGAACTCAGGAGTTTAGCCCCAAAGTCTTACATTAATGGCACTGAGAGGGTAGAAATTTAATCCAATTATGGTGTTTGGAAGTGGGGTGTGGGGAAGGTGACCGGGTTGAATTGAGACACTGGAGTGAAACCCCCGATTAAGTGCTGTGGCTTTATAAGAGACCAGAGAGATACACACAGATGCACTCCACTCTGTCTCTCACCATGAGATATTTCCCACCACCTCAGGACTCTGCCAGAAAAAATACCATCACCAGGGATGGAACCTGTGGGGCCCTTCCAATCTTGGACTGTGAGCATCCTAAATCATGAGCCAAAATCAACTTCCTTCATAAGTATCTTGTCTCTGGGATCGCACCATGGTGACAAAACGCTGTCTACACAAGAGGTATGTCCCATTTTACAGATGAGCAGCATGATTCCTGGAATACGTGTTTTCAGGAGTCAGGAATCAGCCTCAGCACAAACCCAGCAGCTGCACCCCTCAGCAACGCTCTACCATGCTCCTTCCCGCTTGGAGAAGTCCACTGGCAACCACCAGTGAAGTGCTCTGAATTCCAAATTAAGTGATTTCTTCAGCTTCAACTTCAATGAGAAATACATACCCCAACTCCATTTCTCTGAATTCCAAAGGAAATACACAATGTTGCATTTTTTAAGAGAGCTAATAAGGATTTCCATTTACTTCTAAGCACATATCGCTATAGAAATAATAAACCCTTACCCAGCTATTTCATTTCCTGCCTATGCCCTTCAAGGTCATCAAAGCAAAGAGTTTAGAAAATGAAAACCTAAAATGATGTTAGCAATCTCTAATGGTTTATTATTTCCTTTTCCTTTTGGAGTTTCAAGAGAGCCTGTAGTGGCATTTAAATAATTTAATAGATTATCCCCTTGAGAAATATTTTATCAAAGCTAGATACACAAAAAATTAAAATTATTAATGTTTGTGTTGAACAAAGTATGAAAAATGAGTTTCTGTGTTATTTAAAGTTGGCAAGATTTATACATGGTTATTAACACATATGAGAATAAGTAGCTGTGTTACTATGTTAGACTGTGAACATGTCTTCATTCACTAACAGCACCCATTTGATGAAAGGCAGAAAGATGAAGGGGTAAAGAGACAATCTTTGATTTTTACACATAATGAATTCCTACAACACACTAAAATCAAACATAGAAAAGTTGAACAATAGCCTTACATATTACAAGGGGTGGTGCAGGTTAAGCCACCACCTGTGACACCAGCATCCCACACAAGCACAAGTTCAACTCCCAGCTGCTCCAATCCCAATCCAGCTCCCTGCTAATGTGCCTAGGAAAGCAGAAGATGACCCCAGTACTTGGACCTCTGTTACCCACATGGGAGACCTGGACAGAGTTCTTGGCTCCTGGCTTCAGCCTGGCCCAGCCCAGATGGTTGTGGCCATTTGGAGGCATGAACCAGTAGATGGAACATCTCGTTCTCTTTTTCTCTCTCTGTGTCTCCCTCTATCAATCTTTCAAATAAATCAAATAAATCTTTTTTTAAAAAAAGAGCTAAATTCTAAAACAGAAGAGAAGGAACACCTTCAGCTCTGTTCTCCAATATTAAGTCCCCGGCATCTCAACCTGTTCAAACAGTGGCTTCATGCATTCGTGATGGGGGAGCATACGTGGGTGGGGATGTGATCTGGCTGGCTGGCTGGCTGGCAAGCAAGCTTGTCATTGTGTCTGAAGCTCAGATAGTTAATTCTTCAATTAAAATGCTTCTAGCACTATGGAGTTCCAACCACGTAGCATCCTTCTTCAGTACTCTATAAGCTCATGTACCTCCCCTCTCCTTGCAGTGCAGTGTCAGACCTCAGGCCCCAGCCAACTTCAGGTGCACAGGACGTGTGGCATCCAGTGTAAGCCTTCCCTGCAGCCATCAGCTGCTGTTTTCCAGATGTTCACCATTCACTGCGTGCCAGTGATGCTGCTGCAAATTTGGAAGTTTACAAGTGCGTCACGAAGTAAAAATGACTACAGAGCTTCAGCACAAGCCATTACATAAAAGCTGGAAATTGGAGCAGCCACTGATCTCTCCTTTAAAAGTATTGATGAAGAGGACTCCCTTACAAGCAGAGCCACATTCAATAGTGGGCAGGAACTCCTGGGTAGTTCTTCTCAGGCCCTTGGGAAGTCAGAAGGTTCTTATTAAAATAGACACTGAGTAATAAACTTTAATAGTCTCCAGAGGTATGTAATGCCAGAGAATAATACATAAAAAATGCTGCTTTAATAAGTGTACTTATAAACTCCTCATAAATCATTTATTGCAAAGGATAATTTTGAATTACTTAAAAGATACTAAAACTATGATAAATTAGAACTCATGCTGAACTAAGCCATATGTTTCCAGTATCAAACAAATAGATAAATTAATATCCTTAATTAGCAGCTGATGAGGAGAACCCATGCGTAGCTTGAAAAGAATCCTGTTACGTCTGGGAGATTTCCAAGTCTGTTGACTAAAATAAGCTTCTCCCTTTCACAGTTTTTTTTTCCTTTTTTTTCTGAGTCTCCCTGCAAACTGTCAACCCAGTGTATCATGCGGGACTGCGCACTGCCCATCACAGGAAGTGTCTGTTTGACAGAGGTATTTCCAATCTGTAATGATTACTGTATCTGTCAAGCAAAAAGTTAAAGTCAGATAATAAAACCAAGAAAGCCTGATGCTTCCCCATGTGTCTGAGGAACCAGTCTTCTTTCTGTCACACATGCACCAAACAGATGCACTGGATTTGTTAGTGGGACACAAAATAAAACATCACTAAGGCCATTTTCTCCAATTTGTATAAGTATCATCAAGGTGGAAGGGAAAACTGGAATGCAAGACTCTGGGTTTCCCTCATTTGTGTCTTCCAGTTGTCAGAATCTGAAAAGCTAGAATCACCCTGACAAGAAAGAGTCAATGGTTTCCATGACAATGTTGAGAAAAGAATACCAAAGTTAGGCCAAGGAGGGCAGGAAAGGGGTCAAGATTGTTACAATTCCCTTTCTCGCTGAATCTTGTTATTTCTGACAATTGGACTGAAAAAAGAATCTCATCAGAGTGACTGTTCTGAATTTTCATGGATAAGCTTCAAACCGAAGAACATCTGAGAGAAAGGGAGTGGGAAGAAAAATTTTAGTGATGGAATCAGACTGCCGAGATCGAGGGTGACAGACAAGCTTGGAGCTTCGCTGACATCCCTAAAGTAAGGTAAACCTTGTGCTGAAAATCAAGGCCCCAGAGAGAAAATGAGTGGGAGGGGTGGTAGAACACTTTGATTATCTTTTGAGACATATTTCTCAAGCGTGGGCAGGACACAGTGGCAATCTGCCAAGTCCTTGCACATCACACTTCATCCCAGATATTTTAATTATCTGACATTTCATTTGCTATGGAGTTACAGTATTTGGAAATTACAAGTTTGGAAAAGTTCCTGACATATAGGCCTACCCAGGCCTCAGGTATCATCCTATAACAAATGGGGGTTCAAGATAAATACTGCATCTTTGGGCTTCAGTTTCCTTATATTCAACAAGCAGTACTAAGAATGTCTACTTCCTCCCTGATCATTGCCACATCTAATGAAGAACTGGGCGAGAATGAGTGGACCGGGGCATGCTGTTCCATGTTGCACCTGGCTATTCAGGTGATGCCAGAGTCTGGGTGTGTTGGGGTGGAGTGGGGAAGCCGCCCAGGAGCCAATCACAGGTCAGGTATAGTCAAACAGGGCAAAGGCAAAGTGTGAGTGTTAGGAGGGAACAGCACAGAAGAGTAACCACCCCCAAGTCTATTAGAGGAGAATCCCTGACTATTTATCAACACTCTTTTATTGAGCATCAGTTAGGTGCCAGGTTCAGCGCCAGTGTTAGGAACAGTGAACCCAACTGGAAAGTCTTTTCCCCTGAGAGTCCTCATCGTGAGTTCACCCTCTCTGCAGGTTGAGGGGCCCAGGAGATCTGGAAAAAACTTCAGAGCTGGAAGTGGGATGGCAGAAGGGAGATGAACCCTGTGGCCCACTCCATCCTTTGCCTTGGGTTATCAGCTTTGTGTTGGCTCTCCAGCTCCACACCTCCACCCCACCCAAGCTCCTTCAACAGATGCAAATGATGGCCTGTGACAGCTGTGAGTGGATTCCTGTCTTTTCCAAGACCACTAATTCTTTCTTTTAACCTGAAACCTTGGGCTGTTGAAAGTTAATCAGTTAAGTCTGAATAATATCTTTATCCATTTATCCATTGACAGACATGTAGGTTGTTTCCATACCACAGTTATTGCAATGAACATGGAAGTACACATAGATCTTGACTTCCACTCCTTTGGATATGTACCCAGAAGTGACACTGTTCAATCACATGGTAGTTCTATTTTTAGTTTTTTGTGGAACCTGCTACTATCCATAATGGCTATACAAATTTACAATCTCAACAAAAGTGTACAAAGAGTCTCTTTTCTCCATATCCTGGACAACATTTGTCATTTGGCTTAACAAGTGTCATTTAAATGTTCTTATTCCCCTATCCCAATACACACACACACACAATCGCAACTATACCACCATCAAAAACTTCCTAGGATTACAAATAAGATTAGGAAACCAACATCTCCTCATTCATTTGTTCAAAACACTGACTTTGAGTCTCTCAATGAATAACTTTGAAGTTCGCTTGAATGTTTAAGACTGTGTTAGACACAGTTCTGAGTAAGACAAGCTTCTGCCCTCTTGGTAGGTTTGTTCTTGTGGAAAGGACAAAAAAATAATAGATACCAATTCTAGTATGAGATAATGGATAGGTTAACTTGCTTGGCTATGATGATAAGTTCACAATGCATGCCTACATCACATCAAATTGTGCACTGCAAATGTCTACCATTGTATTTGTCAGTTATACCTCAGTAAAGCAGGAGGTTAATAAGTAAGCATTATTTCAGGCATGGAAAGCCAAGACATAGTAACAAAAATGGGTTCTGGATGAAGGATCTCTGTGAGTGAGACCCAAGAGGAAAGAAGGAGCCATCAAACAAGGATGTACTTTTCTCTGAAGGGAGGAGAGAACTTCCACTTTGCATATGGCCCTGTCTAAAAACTGACAGAGTTTGTGAACTCAAGAGGCTTCCATAGCCTTGGCAGCTCATGTCAAGAGCCTAGGGTGATCATTGATGTCATAAATAAGAATGTCAGTTGCTAAATCAACAACAGGAGTCACTGTGCACTTGCTCCCCATGTTGGATCTCTGTCCTTAATGAGTTGTACTATGAGAATTAACGTTAAAACATGTCTTCAAACTGTTCCTTATACTTTGTGTGTCTGTGTGGGTACAAATAGTTGAAATCTCTATTTATTATAGAGTTGGTCTTCTGTATATAAAGTCAATTAAAAATGAATCCTAACGGAAAATGTAATGGGAGCGGGTGTGGGAGGTAGGATAGGAGTGGGGGTGGGAGAGCAGGAATGGGGGGAAGAAACACTATATCCCTAAAAGATGTACATATGAAAACTCATATTCATTAAATAAAAGCCTTCTCAAAAAATAAGTAAGCATTGGGGAAAAACTTTTACTTTTTAGTGGAGAAACTCTCCACTAGTTGAAGCTGTTACCTTCAACTGATCGGAAACAATTCAGCGCTTGCAATTTTATGTTGAGTCCTGGAAATTACTCATTTCATGATATTTATTGAGTCATTCAACAAATATTTTTAAAGCCGCTTTGGTTATTTTAGGCTGTGTTAGACACAGCTGTGAAGAAGACAGGTGTTCTGCCCTCCGGGTAGGTGCATTCTTTCAGGGAAGACAGTAAATAAGCTGGTATCAATCGCAGTAAGTGCTCCAAAGAAAACAAATAGGGTGATGAGTAGGGACTACCTGAGGATGGCTCTTTAAGATGCAGAGGTCAGGGAAGACCAGACCATCTATCAGGGAATTCGATCAGCCATACAAAGAGCTGGTCCAAGCAGAAAGCACAGCAAGGACAAAGGCTGGAAGTAGGGAAGGGCTTGGCCTATTAAGGCACAGTTTGCTAGGGATGTTGTGAACAAGTACATAGATGCTTCAGATTGAAGGTAGAGATATGAAGGAAATCCTTTAAGTCAAGGCCTCATAAGCCATGATAAAGTCTTGGGTTTTTTGCACATCAAAGCCACAATGAGATATCACCTGTTAGAATGGCTATTCCCATAAGAACAAAAGATGAAAAGTGTTGGAGAGGATGTAGAGAAAAGGGAACTCTTACACACTATTGGTGGGAGTGTAAATTGGTGCAGCCACTATGGAAAACAGCCCAAAATTTTCTCAAATAATTAAAAATAGATTTGCCATTTAATCCAACAATTCCACTTCTGAGTATATATCGAAAGGAAATGACATCAGTGTGTCAGAGAGGTATCTGCAAGCCCATGTTGACTGCAGCATCATTCCCAATAGCTATGGCATGGAATCACCCTCAATGCCTGTCAACAGATGAACAGGGCTGCACCGTGCAAAATGGACGAGAGTGGAAGCAAGAGACTGCAGTGGAACGGCTGCTGCAGAAACGGGGAAGGGGTTGTGTCTCAGCGAAGATGAATGAGGAAAGTCGGTAGGGCAGGGAAAGTTGGGGACACAGGAGAATTTATACTCTACAAAACACACACTTCCTCTTTTCTGTAAACACTTCTTACTTCATCTCAAGTGATGGCATGTGGAAACTATTCCTGTATGGAATCACAACTTAGCAAATATCATTGGATTTCATTCTCCCTAAGTCTATTTTCAGGCCCTCTGTGTGTCAGGTGTATTTCAGGTCACAGAGGAAGGAATCTGAAGCAGCCATCAACACTGGTGGTAGGGTTTTCACAGCCCGGCCCCTCTTACCTTCTTTTTCCCTCAACCCCACCCTTCTGGAAAGCTTTGTACTTGCACAGCTGGAAAAGATGACGACTGGGGGCCGGAACGCCACTACTGCCCAACAGGCCAAGGAATCGCTTCAAAAATAGAATATTGAACCACTTAGCAGCCTAATAAAAACTCCAGATGCCACCGTTATGTAGGGCCTCTGGCTGGCTCAAGAATAATCAAGAGGGGCTTTGGGCCCTTCTGAATATTTATGTCTCCTGTCCCTCCTTAATCTCTACCTTGGCTTACACTAATAAAGACCACTAGGAGAGCACGGTCCGCTGGAGGCTGGCTTTGACTACCATGATGTCACAGCCACAGAGGGCACCCTCACAAAACTTACAGACCCATCTCAGCAAGTAACACAGCAGCCATTTAGCCTCTGACAGAGAAAGTCCTGGTAGGAAACGCACGTGGATTGACAGCCCATGTAGTAAAAAGCACTTTGATTGACACTTACAGCATTTCCCTCCCCAGGAGGCATTTTTTTTTTTTAATTTTTTTTTTTTTTTTTTTTTTTTTTTTTTTTTTTTGACAGGCAGAGTGGACAGTGAGAGAGAGAGACAGAGAGAAAGGTCTTCCTTTGCCGTTGGTTCACCCTCCAATGGCCGCCGCGGCCGGCGCGCTGCGGCCGGCGCACCGCGCTGATCCGATGGCAGGAGCCAGGAGCCAGGTGCTTTTCCTGGTCTCCCATGGGGTGCAGGGCCCAAGCACCTGGGCCATCCTCCACTGCACTCCCTGGCCACAGCAGAGGGCTGGCCTGGAAGAGGGGCAACCGGGACAGAATCCGGCGCCCCGACCGGGACTAGAACCCGGTGTGCCGGCGCCGCTAGGTGGAGGATTAGCCTAGTGAGCCGCGGCGCCGGCCAGGAGGCATTTTTTTTCCCTGTAAAATTTGCACCCCATGAAAACATAAAGTCTGTTGTGTATCGCTGACATTTTTGGTGTTCCCTGTTCTTTCAACCAGCCCTGGCCTCACTGATGTCCTGGAGAATGAGCCTGTGTAGCTCAGGGTAAGACAGAGAATTACAGGATGATTATCTGTGTCCTTTTCAGTGTGAAACTTTCTTAGCATGTCCCTGGAAAGAGAAATTATGGGAGGAATCGGTGTAAGGAAAGAGATTCACAGTGCAGGACATTTGGTGCTCAAAGCAGGCCGTGGCTTTATTTGGTTCAGATGCAGCAGCTCTCTGTCCCTCGGTAGGATTTCAGCATCTCAGTAGATCTGCTCCCCAGTGCTAAACAGCAGGGATCTTCAAAACGTTCATGGAAAATGCATCTCACAGAAAAACTATGCAAGGATTTCAATATTTTCGCACCAAAATAAACTCATTTTCGATTCCATTTTCTGCAAACTTTTTGACATACTTTGTATTCCTCCCAAATCATTTACATATCTAACAACAAAACTAACCTAGAAGGGTCAGTTCAGTGGCACAGGAGGTTAAAGCCCCAGCATCACATATGGGTGCCGGTTCGAGTCCCAGCTGCTCCATTCTGAACCAGCTTCCTGCTGAGATGCCTGGGAAGGCAGCAGAGGATGGCCTAAGTCCTTGGGCTCCTGCACCTTTGTGGGAGACCCAGAAGAAGCTCCTGGCTCCCAACTTAAGATCAGCTACAGCCCCAGCCATTGCAGCCATTTGGGGAGTGAACCAGTGGATGGAAAACCTCTCTCTCTGTCTCTACCTCTCTCTGTAACGCTTTCAAATAAATAAAATAAAAAAAAAAAAAACTAACCTAGGATTTCAAAGCTATTACTACATAAAAACTAAAAAATGTTTCTTTAAAGACATTTCTAGAATCAAACAAAACAGTTCTGATATTTTATCCCTGTGCTATCCCCATAACAACTGTTACAGGGAAATTCATGTGGCATATTACCATTTACATACTAGAAAAAGAAGGAGCTGAACACATGGCTTATCTTGGTCAGTGCTAAGCCTCTCCAGATGTCTTCAGCAGCAGATACTAAGACAGGGAAAAGTACACCTAAACATTTCTCAGACAATCCTGTTCCCTGAATTGTTTTCCTCACGCAAGCACTTTAAAAGTGGGAACTGGCCGGCGCCACGGCTCAATAGGTTAATCCTCCACCTGCGGCGCCAGCACACTGGGTTCTAGTCCTGGTCGGGGAGCCGATTCTGTCCCAATTGCCCCTCTTCCAGTCCAGCTCTCTGCTGTGGCCCAGGAGTGCAGTGGAGGATAGCCCAAGTGCTTGGGCTCTGCACCCACATGGGAGACCAGGAGAAGCACCTGGCTCCTGGCTTCAGATCAGCGCGGTGCACCGGCTGCAGCGCACCAGCTGCAGCAGCCATTGAGGGATGAACCAATGGAAAAAAGGAAGACCTTTCTCTCTGTCTCTCTCTCTCACTGTCCACTCTGCCTGTCAAAAAAAAAAAAAGTGGGAACCAGGCTCTGGATCCATGAGGACGCATGAAGTTATCGGAATCACAGCCCTGAGCCTCAGGAATCAAGATGACCTTATTTTCCTATTATGGATTATTCTTCTGAAGCAAGGGGCCGATTTAGACAGATGTTCCCAGTCTTTGTTTCTTCATGATTTAAAATTTTAATTCTTGATTTAAAAACTGTAATATGTACTACTGTGATGGACAGCTCTATGTGTTTTGGCAAATGCATAAAGGGGTACATCCATCACAACCATGATCCAGAACAGTGACACTGCCCTCCAAAACACTCTCTGGCAGCCTCTTAGCACTCAACCCCTCCCTCACTGTTGCCTCTACTCCCCTCATTTCCATCTCTACTGTTTCACCTCTTCTCAAAGGTTGCGTAAATAAAATCTTCCAGCATATTGTCTTTTGTGTCTGGATCTTCACTAGCAAGATGCATTTGGGATTCACACTAGTTGTTGCATGATCAGTGGTTCTTTCTTCTTATTGCTGCATCATACTGCATTGCATGGACACACCACAGTTTATCCTTCACTCCCTGAAAGACTTTTGAGTTGTTCTCATTTTGGAGGGATTATATATAAAGCATCTAAAAGTGGTTGCTTACATTTAGAAAGCGAGATAGATAGATCATACAGTAAGAGTAGGTTCAAATTTATAAGAAAACTTTCAAAGTTTCTAGTAGAGTTGCAGTATTTTATATTTCCACCTGCAATGCAAGAGAATTCCAGTTGCTCCACCTCTTCATCAGCACTTAATATAATCGTTTTTCTCAAATTTCAGCCATTCTTACAGGTGTGAGGAGGTTTATCATTGTGCTTTTAAGTTGTATTTCCCTACTGATGCCTCTTTCAGCTCCAGCCTTTATATGCATGGGATCTAAGACAAGAAGAAGGGAAACAGTGGGCAAACGCCTGTGCCAGCAGAGATGGCAGCCTCTAAACGGCACTGCTGTAGCCTCTCACAACAACTTCTGGTTGCACATCATAGGCCAGGATTAGTCACAAGGCCTCCCACATGCAAGGAAGATGGAGAAGTAGAGGCATTTTTCTATCTAAGAAATGAGTAATCAAGTAATCTCTAAATAAGAAAGGAAAAAATAGACATTCAGTTAACACATCACAACCTTTCTTATCACACTGGTATTCCAGCTGCCCCCTATAGCCCCAGAGAGTCTATTTTTCCCCTGCACCAGAGTGAGCTTTATGCAGTTCATCGCATCATGCCATTCCTGTCCTCAAAATAATTCAGTGCTTCCCAGGACCTTTGGAGTAAAACAAAGACCTTATGCTTATTCAGGAGGTCTCTCCTGATCTGCACCCACACTCACCTTGTGAAACTCATCTCTCCTAATCTTCCCTTGGGTCATGATGCTGCAGCCATGCCACTGTTTTTCTTCTTCCACAAACAAACCAAGCATACTTTGACTTCTAAGCCCTTGTACTTACTATCTCTCTGCTTGGGAAGTTCCAGCATCAATGCTTCAATTTCAGTTTCCATAGGCTTGCACACCAATGTTCCTATTGTCAGAGAGACCTTCCCTCCTAGGAAAGCCATCTTACATAACATATAACTGTAAACCCTCCCATACTGTTTTATTGTTCTTGGAGGCTAACATCATCTAATATATCATATATTTTCACTTTTTCTTATTATTTTATGTACTTCCTATAGCATAGAGAGAGCAGGAACTTTGGTTTGTCCTCCATTGTATCTAGAATAAGGTATGGCAGTCAACTGAACAAAAGAGGAGGTCCTTTGCAGAGAACTCATAGGCAAAATGTGCCATGGTGCTTCCTCTTCTCTTTCTCTCCATTCTTTTGCCTGCACTTCCCAGCTAGGGGAGGAGAATTCCAAGATAATCAATCACACAACTGGGAGTTTTGAAAAAGGAGAGCTTCTCTGCTTGTTTCTGGCCAAACTAGAGAACGCTGAAGGAAGATATTAGGTCCTGAGATTTCCACGACTTTAGCAATTCACTAAACAACTGCCTATCGAGTGAGATTGACATCAGTGACAAAAATGCTCTTCCAATCCCAATCAAATGAAGATCTCATAATACCAAATAATAAAATTGAGAGATTTGTCTCAGAAAACTAAAAGGCTCTGTTGAATTTTCAAAAATCAGTGAAACCGGGGCTGGTGCTGTAGCATGGTAAACTAAGCCTCCACATGTGATGCCAAGTTCCATGTGGGCACCGGTTCAAGTCCTGACTGCTCCACTTCTGATCCAGCTCTCTGTTATGGCCTGAGAAAGCAGTAGAAGATGGCCCAAGTCCTTGGGGCCTTCACCCAATGTGGGAGACCCAGAAAACATCCCGGCTCTTGGCTTTGATTCAGCCCAGCTCCAATTGTTGCTTCAATTTAGGGAGTGAACCAGTGGATGGAACACCTTTCTCTCTGTCTCTCCCTCTCTCTATCTGTAACTCTCTACCTCTCAAATAAATAAATAAAATCTTCTTTAAAAAACAATCAGTGAAACCAACCTTTGCTAGTAAAATGATGTATTTTCCATTAGCTGAGAAGAAAACACATGTTTTGGAGTTGCATCGTTTTAATGGGATTGGGAGGCTCATGCTGAGACATGAGGAGTGTATTTTATCTGCTAACTTAGTGGCTGTTGACTCATCTGCACCAAAGAGTTACACACTGGTATTAAATGTGAGTAGAGCTTTGCTTTGACGTCAAAAGTATGTCAGGGACTTTTATTTGCTTTGTTTTTAAATATTTTTCTTGGACTGCCTGATTTTCTAGTATCCAGGGAATCAGAAAAGGCAGAAGCACACAGAAGTTTCTTTAGTGCCCTCTATCATCAAGTGACATTAGAATGGTCTTAAAAGAGTGGTCCTCCGCAGATGTGGTGCATTTATTCATAGGGATCAGACTCTTCTACAACAGAGATAATTTTCTATTTTAGAGAGTCTCAGAGGTGCTTAGAGGCTAGTCCAAAGGCTGTGAGTAGATCTGAGTGGGGCTGAAGGGTGGAATCATAGAATAAACAGTAGACTTCCCAGACAAACGGACACCTTTATAATACAATGGGCACTTCCTGCAGCAATATTATCTAAAAATCTAACATCAAAATGAAATCTAGCCTGACCACTGTCTTAGTCAGTTTTCTATTGCTCAGAACTAAATGGCATAGATTAGGTAACTTTATAAATAGGCTTATTTGGCTCACAGTTCTGGAGGTCCAAGATGAAGATGCTGTATCTGGTCTTCTTGTGACGGAGTCCCAGGGAATCACAGAGCATTGCATGGGAAGGCAAGGAGCACAGGCACACATACATACGTGCGTGTGCATGTTCTGGTCTCTCTTCCCCTTATAATAAAGCCATGTGGGTTCACTCATGGAGTCTCCATCTTGTTGATTTTATCTAATCCTAATTGTGCCAAAAGGTTCTGTCATTAAACACATGGTTGGATTGCTCCCACCTTAATAACGTACAGAAGGGATTAAATCTCAACACATGATGCTTTGTGGAGACACTCAAACCATAGCCAAGTCATAGCACCAACCAAAAGGCTTATTTATTTAACAATTATTACTAAGTCTTACTATGGGTCTCGGACTAGTGTATGCATGGGGGATGTAGTATGAATTAAGTTCCCATGAATTTACCATCTGGATAAGGAAAGAGACAATAGATCAGATTAATGGATTAGTATGCTGGGTTGGATATTCCCCCCAGCACCTCACATCTATCTACAACCTGTGAGTGTAATGTTGCTTGGAAATAGCATCTTCTGCAGATGTAGTCAAGTTAAGATGGAGTCATGCTGGGTAAGAATGTGTCTTCAATCCAACACAACTACTGCCCTTATAAAGAGAGGGGAATTTGGACACAAAGACACAGAAAAATAGCAAGATCATCATATGAAAGTACGGGCAGAAATCGGACTGATGCAGCTCTAAGCCAAAGAATGCCAAGGATTGCCAGTCACCAGAAGCCAGGAGAGAATTATAGAACCTCCAGAAGAAGCCAATCTTATTGACTCTTTGATTTTAAACTTCTGACCCCCTGAGGTGTGAAAGAATAAATTCCAGTGATTGGAAGCCATTGAGTTTATGGCACATTCTTAAGGTATCCTGAGGAAATGAACATAATTTGTGAGTGATGACTAAGTGCTCTGGAGAAAAATTTAAGTAGGGCAATGGGATACAGTCTTGGTGAACATTGCAAAGTTAGGTTGACCAGAAAATTCCTCCATGGGTAAAAGACTAAAAAAAAATAAGGGAGTGCCACATGACAATACTTGGAGAAAGTGTTTCAGGTGGGAGGAAGAACATGTGCAAAAGCCCTGAGTTGTGAACTTCATGTTCAGAGAATGGCAAGAACCAGTGTGGCTACAATGGAGCAATAGATTGACAAAGTCGGTGGGCAGCTAGATCATGGAAACTCAATGGACTACTGTAAAGTCTCATTGTTACTCTTGGTCAGACAAAGAAGCAGCTCTTGGAGAGCTTGGAACAGAGGACTGGAGCCAAGGAGTGACAAGATCTGACCTTATATCTTAATAGGTTGCTTAATCTGTTAAGAATTTTCTGAAAAAAAACAAGACACAATTAAGTAAACCAGTTAGAAAATAATAATCCAAGTAGGAAATGGCAGTGCCTCTTACCAGGGTGGTGGTGGTGAAGCTCATAGAGCAGGGACAGTTTCAGGATAAGGTTTGCATCTGCGTCTGAAGAGACTTACTATGGATCATATGTGGAAGATGAGTAAAAGAGAAGAATCAAATAAGGCTCCAGGGGCCTTCCCAGGGTAATCAGAAGAATGGATGTACTACTTTTCTGAGAGGGATAGACTGTGAGGGGATGAGGGGTAGAAGAGACCAGAGATTGTGTATAAACGAGAACATTGCCCAGGCACTTTGGTAAACGAGATAGAGTTCGTGAGAAGTCTTGGCAGGAGATTCTATTTCAGACATGGTGGGAACAGAGATGGCAACCATTATGCCTTTCCATGATGCTTTTTGTTTCCCTACATGTATTTCCACAATGCAGGAAGGCTCACCCTGCCTGTGACTCAGGACAATCTGGCACCCTTATTATAGAAAGAATTGTAGAAATGGCTTACCCTAACCTGTGCAGTGTTTCAGATTATTATGTATTTATTATTTAAAATCCTTCTATTTTTAAAAAATGTGTTAGGCAGTTCACAATGTTCAAACACAAAGTAGGAAACTTACAATTTCAAAAAGTAAAATGACAATTAAGAAGAGACGTTATGTAAGAAAACCAAGTGCTGTAAGAGAGTTCTTTAAATTCTTTTTATGATCATCATACAAAGACAGCAGCTATCCATCTCCACAGGAAATCATTAAATAATGTTTTTATTATTATCTCACTTTTGGAAATATCTGGAATATATTACTTAGAATTAATGAATGAGAAGCTTGTGCTGACCATTGGATTCAAACAAAAAATTGTTTTGATTCCTAATATTAAGTAACCATTGTCTCCTAAGAGGTTTTTGGGTTTTTTTGTTTTTGCTTTTTGTTTTTGTTTTGACAGGCAGAGTGGGCAGTGAGAGAGAGAGACAGAGAGAAAGGTCTTCCTTTGCCGTTGGTTCATTCCCCAATGGCCACTGCGGCTGCTGCACTGCGCTGATCTGGAGCCAGGAGTCAGGTGCTTCTCCTGGTCTCCCATGAGGGTGCAGGGCCCAAGCACTTGGCCTCCACTGCACTTCCGGGCCACAGCAGAGAGCTGGACTGGAAGAGGAGTAACTGGGACAGAATCCGCCACCCTGACCGGGACTAGAACCCGGTGTGCCGGTGCCGCAGGTGGAGGATTAGCCTATTGAGCCGCGGCCCCGGCCTCCTAAGAAGTTTTAATAACTAAGCTGTGACTCCTTTACATGCATCCTTAGCCAGTGACCCAAATGGAAATACCCCAATTACAAGAAAGCCTCCCTTCTGATGTAGGATCACTGAGGGGGGTGGCCGGTGATACACTCAGGGGCGTCCGCAATGGTGACAGGACTCATCTTTTTTTTTTTTTTTTTTTTTTTGACAGGTAGAGTGAACAGTGAGAGAGAGAGACAGAGAGAGACAGAGAGAAAGGTCTTCCTTTTGCTGTTGGTTCACCCTCCAATGGCCGCCGCGGCCGGCGCCCTGCACTGATCCAAAGCCAGGAGCCAGGTGCTTCTCCTGGTCTCCCATGAGGATAAAGGGCCCAAGCACTTTGGTCATCCTCCACTGCACTCCTGGGCCATAGCAGAGAGTTGGCCTGGAAGAGGGGCAACTGGGACAGAATCCAGCACCCCAACCGGGACTGGAACCCGGTGCGCCGCAAGGTGGAGGATTAGCCTATTGAACCACAGCGCCGGCTGACAGGACTCATCTTGGAGCAAGAGAAAGGGTCAGGGAGTTAATGCAATGAAGATTGAACCCCCCAAGAAATCGTGACTAACTGTGGCTTCCTCATTCTTTATCAGAGAATACTCTGAGGTCTGACATGTCATCTATGGCTCCTGCTTACAACAAGAATTTGAGTCAAGTCATGACCCTAGCACCACCCATAGAGGCAAGCCAAGCCCTAGGAAAAAGGCAGAGGCTTAGATAGTCTATTTGCCCCTACTTTTTAGGAAGTACTAAGATCTGAATGAGGGACTTGGAAGTCAAGCAAAAAAAGAGGATGAGTGTCGCTCCCCCTCTTCGTGGAGGAACGACACTAAGCCCTGCCTAGGCTTCCTATCCGAGTCACGGCACCATTATGTCGCTCCCCCTCTTCGTGGAGGAACGACACTAAGCCCTGCGCTGTTCTTTCGTCTGCTCGGCCCTCCCCGGGTTTGCTGCTGGTTCTTCCCGGGTTGGCTACTGTCCCTTCCACCTCCGTGGAAGGGCGGTTCCCCCTGCTACATTCCCCACTTTCGCAGGGGAGCGGCACACCGCCGGCCGGCTCTCTCGGGGGCTGCACAGGTGTTCCCCTTAGATGTTCCCCTTAGATGTTCCTGGTGCATGCCGTCTCTCTCTCCTCCTTTATAGTCCTCCTCCACCAATCCTAACTCGGCTGCCCACACGCCGAGTATGCTGCTCTCCTCTAATCAGGAGCAAGTCCTACAGTTTATTGGCTGAACTGGAGGCAGCTGTGTAGAAGCTGTTTTCTTCTCTCCCAGCGCCATATTGTGGGAGAGCAGATGCATAGAATAAGTCTTAATTCCAGTAACTTAGTCTAGTCTGAGTTGCTCCCCACAGATCCCCCTTTCTTTTTATTTTTTGGCGTTGATACGCGCCTGTCTTCGGTGCCCCGCGGCACACACTCTGCTCTACTTGCTAGAGTTGCCCACAGGTTCTTACAAGTCCTATCAATCAGGCAAACCGAATCCGGGTCCTCTCTTCGCCATGTTGTGAGGAGGTTTTTAGGCGCTGATGTGTGCCTGTGTTCGGTGCCCTGCAGCGCATGCTCTGGTCGAGCCGCCTGCTGGTGCTTACCGCCTTACTAATCAGGCAGACCGAATCCAAGCCTTCTCATTGCCATATTGTGGGGAGGCCTATTGGTGTTGATTCGTGCCTATCTTCGGTGACCTGCAGCTCATACTCTGGTCGAGCTGCCTACTGGTGCTTACCGCCTTACTAATCAGGCAGACCGAATCCAAGCCCTCTCATTGCCGTATTGTGGGGAGACTATTGATGTTAATAACGTGCCTGTCTTCGGTGACCTGCGGTGCATAAGCTGCTAGCCGCCCGCAGGTGCTCATCGCCTCACTAATCAGGCAGACCGAATCCAAGCTCTCTCATTGCCATGTTGAGGGGAGGCTTTATTTTTCTCTATATCTCCGGGCATTCCTATCTCTCCCATTTTACGTCTGTCTACCAACATTCCTATTTCTCTCATTTTACTTCTAAACTTCTGTTTCTCTTATCCCTGCAGCTTCCCGGTGCCCGCCCCGAGGCTGCTTCTCGGCGGCTTCCCGGCTGAGCCGCTTCAGCCCGCTTCTCTTATCTGCGCGGCTTCGCGGCTCTGCGCGGCTCGGCTTCGCGCGCACACTCCGCGGTCTCGCACTAGCCCAGCGTTCCCTATCTACTTGTGCCCCGCACGCTCTCTCTGCGCACGGCAGCCTCCGCGAGTCACACAGCCCCAGCTCACGTCTCCGCCACTAGTATTCAATCTAAGTTCCCCGGGCTAACCTGGCGAATTCAACCCAGCTCACGTTTCCGCTCCCGGGCTAACTTGAGAATCCCAAAGTGGCTTTCGTCTCCGCCTCGGCCTGCCCCCCCGCGACTTCAATTTCCCTAAAATTTTTCTCTACCCGGTATATTTCCCCAAGCTTTCCTCCAACAATACTCCTCCCTCATTTCTCCTGGCTTCTCCCCACAGTCCGTATCCAAGTCTGTTTGTTCTAGCTTTCACTTTCGCTTTCGCCCTTAGAGATTTCTCCCAGCTTCCCCCCGTAGTCCGTATCTGAGTCTATGCCTAGGCTTTCAATAGCTTCTTCCGGCACCTTTTTCGTCCGGCTTTTCCTAGGCTGTTTGCTAGTCTCTCTCTCCGGTATTTTCCCATTTCTTCCCGTTTCTTCCCTCCTAAATTTCCTATCCGTCCTAGGCTTCCTATCCGAGTCACGGCACCATTATGTCGCTCCCCCTCTTTGTGGAGGAACGACACTAAGCCCTGCGCTGTTCTTTCGTCTGCTCGGCCCTCCCCGGGTTTGCTGCTGGTTCTTCCCGGGTTGGCTACTGTCCCTTCCACCTCCGTGGAAGGGCGGTTCCCCCTAGCCACTTTCCCCACTTCCGCAGGGGAGCGGCACACCGCCAGCCGGCTCTCTCGGGGGCTGCACAGGTGTTCCCCTTAGATGTTCCCCTTAGATGTTCCTGGTGCATGCCGTCTCTCTCCTCCTTTATAGTCCTCCTCTGCCAATCCCAACTCTGCTACCCACACGCCGAGTATGCTGCTCTCCTCCAATCAGGAGCAAGTCCTACAGTTTATTGACTGAACTGGAGGCAGCTGTGTAGAAGCTGTTTTCTTCTCTCCCAGCGCCATATTGTGGGAGAGCAGATGCATAGAATAAGTCTTAATTCCAGTAACTTAGTCTAGTCCAAGTTGCTCCCCACAGATGAGTGGCCACACTCTCAAGCCAGCCACAGCAAGACATGACTGGTTTCCACATGTTTCCAAACTGATCTCTGGGAAGTCAGATAAAATGGATCTCAGACCTTCTGCTGGGGTGAGTGTGAGGAAGAGGATAGAAAAAAAAAATAAAAACACACCATTCATTAGTTCTTACATCATATTATCAAAGGTTCACCCCAGCGGCACTAATGTTCTATTGCTTCCAAGTTGGAAATATAGAGAGTCAAGCAGAATTTCACAGTGCTCCACGCTTCATGTCAACAAGGAACAAGTCCAGGGCAGGCATGGGGCATAGGTGGAGCTCCTTTGGGGATTTAGTCAGTGCCCTGCAAAGCTCATCATCAGAGCAGAGGCTGGAGCAAAAGACAGGTGAGTTGTCAGAAGCTGATGCAATGTAAGAGAGAGTTCAGCGATGGTGCCAGTACCTGTGGGTTGAAATAGAAACAGCCCTTATCTGCTATCTGGGACAGCAAAGTTCTCAGGCAGCCTTCCTGGTTCTCCCTCAGCAACAGCCCATCATGAGAGAAGTAATTTGGAGAAGTATCTGGAACAGACCACAGGAAGTAGCTGAGAGAAAGCGATATCCAGCAAAGACATGAGAGGGTCCTGTAGTCATGACTGGTGGACAACTCAGTGGAAGGGGTGGGCCGTGGAACTAGAGACCAGTGATGACATGCCACCTCAGCAGGAGCCTAGCTCCAAGCCACCCTAGTTATGCTGCTGCCACCCATAGAACTTCTTCCCTGGGCAAAAGGAGGAGAAAAAGCCCTCCAATGAACTTAATCTGAAAAAATTAATCAAAACTACAATCAACAAGTTTCCTGACACAAAGCAGTCATGAGGCCCAAGATAGAGATTAAGCTGAGTTATAGACTAATAAAGCCCCATTGCTAAAATCCCGGAGGACACTGCTTGAAGCTATTGGTCATGTATATTGGCTGATTTGGTGACAGCAATATTGAGACTCAGAGTACGTTTAATCAGTCTAAAATATCTGTCTCAGGAGAGCAGTTTGCAAAGAAGCACTGATCATTAATTAATCAATAGAGCTGTTTTCTTAATGAAAGTAAATATTCTCTGGACAATTACATTACTTCACTAAGACTGTGCTAACAAAGTACCAATAGGAATTTATTTTCTCATAGTTCTGGAGATGGAAAGTCAAGGTATCCATGGGATTGGACCCTTCTGAAGGCCAGGAGGGAAGGATTTGTTCCAGGGCTTTCTCCTTGGCTTCCAGATGGTCACTATCCCTCCTGTGTCATTAAGTTATCTTCCTCTTGTATCAGCTTCTAAATTTTTTTGCTTATAAGGAAATCAGTCACGTTACAATGGGGCCCACTCTAACAACCTCACTGTAGCTTAATCTCCTCTGTAAAGACCCTACAAATACAATCACAGTCAAAGATTAGGGGTGAGGATTTCAACATATAGGAGTTTCTTTAGGGGATGGGGTTCCATTCAGCCTGTAACAACCAGCTACCTCCTCTTCCAACCCCCAAAGTGTGTGAGGTGCTGTGAGGCCAGCCAGAGAGAAGGAAGAGCCAGCAAGGGCATTGCTCAGGACACAGGACATGTGTGGGGAGGGGACGAGGAAAGTAAATAACCAAGAGTTGGCTCAGATCATCACAGACATACCAGACCTCCTGCCGGGAACAAAAGAAGACTTTAACAAATGGAACAACATGCCCTGTTCTTAGATAGGTGACTCAACATTAAAAATGTCCTTTTCCATAAATTAATCAAGTCAACACAATACCAATAAAGCTATTTAATATCAAGTTGATAACTAGAAAAATAAACATGCAAGAATAGCTGGGGCCAGTGTTGTGGCATGGTGGGTAAAGCCCACAGCCTGCGATACCAGCATCCCATGTGGGCTCAAGTGCGAATCTAGTCTGTTCTGATCCAGCTCCCTGCTAATGTGCCTGGGAAAACAGTGGAAGATAGCCCCAGCCCTTGGGCCTCAGTGACCACATGGGAGACCTGGAAAAAACTCCTGGCTTCAGACGGGTCCAACTCCGACCATCGTGGCCAAATAGAGAATGAACCAGCAGATAGAAGATGATCGCTCGCACTCTCTCTCTTTCACTAAACTCTACCTTTCAAACAAATAAATAAATCAGAGAGAGAGAGAGAGAGAGAGAGAGAGACGATTACAAGATGGCAGCATACAGAAGGAGCTTACTGCTCTAGTCTAGGGGAAGATGACTTTGAACAGCCCTTGTCTCAACTGTTGAGGAACGTTATTTTTTTTCATACTAATTGTTGAACTCTTTACTTACTATAGAGTCAATATTATGTATATAAAGTTAATTGAAAATAGACCTTAGTAAAAAATAAGAATGGGAATAAGCAAGGAAGGAGAAAGAAGGGTGGGAGTGTGGGTGGGATGGCGGGCACAGTAGGAAGAATCACTATGTTCCTAAAGTTGTGTTCATGAAATGCATGAAGTTTGTATATCTTAAATAAAAGGTTTCTGAGGGAAAAATTTAAAAAATAGCAAGGAAAACACTGAAAAATAAAACTACAGAAAAGAACTCACCCTCCCAGACATTAAAACCTCAGAAATTATAACAGTGTGGTACTGGCACATGAATAGAAAAAAACAGTGTAGAATAGGCTAAAAGTTCAAGAGTAGATACAAATATATGTGGTCATTTAGCAATGATAAAGGTAGCATCTTAAATCTCTGGGGGGAAAAGAGTAAGCAAATGCATTATGCATAGTGAGAACCAAGTTTCTCATTATAGGGGAAAGAAGTTACAAATAAGGAAGTTAGAAGGAACTTTGTGGAGTTTGGGATCCAAAATATTAGAACAAACTTGTAGTTTTTAATACTGATGTGGATAGAAAATATAGGAGTAAATAAAGTAGATGTGTGAGTTAGTATTTATACAATAACCACCAAGAGGGCCTGGAATCCAAGGTACCCAAGTAACAATGAGTGTACTCATTGTCAAGATCTTTGTCTTTTAAATACCATCCTCTAAAAATATAAAGGAAAAGAAAGGCACAGCAAGGCAAGGCAAGGAAAGGCAAAAGTTTCCTTAAAAGAGAGGCTGATACAGGGCTAGAACAGAGAAAATAAAGCATAAATCTGGAACATCTTGTGATGCTAGAAAATAAAGAAGTGGAAGTCAGCACTGTGGGGTAGCAGGTTATGCCACCGCATGCAATGTTAGCCTTCCATATGGGTTCTGGTTCAGGTTCCAGCTGTTCCACTTCTGATCCAGCTCTCTGCTAATGCACCTGGGAAAACAGTGGAAAATCGCCCAAGTGCTTGGGCCGCTGCACCCACGTGAGAGACCCAGATTAAGTTTCTGGCTCCTGGCTTTGGTCTGACCCAACCCTGGCTGCTTTGGACATTTGGACATTTGCAGAGTAAGCCAGAGGATAGAAGATCTCCTTCTCTCTCTCTCTCTCTCTCTCTCTCTGCCTCTCCTTCTCTCTCTGTAACTCTGGCTTTCAAATAAATAAAAGGAAATGTGATCCATTTGACTCTTAATCCTATCATTATGATCAATTATGAACTGGAACTAATCACTTTGACAAGTGAGATGGCATTGGTACATGCCACCTTGATGGGATTGAATTGTGCACTTACTCCCCATGTAGGATCTCTGACCTTAATGTGTGGTACTATGTGAATTAACGGTATAACTAGTACTCAAACAGTACTTTATACTTCGTGTTTCTGTGTGGGTGCAAACTGTTGAAATCTTTAATTAGTGTATACTAAATTGATCTTCTATATATAAAGATAATTGAAAATGAATCTTGATGTGAATGGGATGGGAGAGGGAGCGGAAGATGTGATGGTTGCGGGTGGGAGGGACGTTATGGGGGGAAGCCATTGTAATCCATAAGCTGTACTTTGGAAATTTATACTCATTAAATAAAAGTTAAAAAAAATAAAAAATAAAAGTTTAAAAAATAAAAATAAGAATAAATAAATAAATGGAAAATAAGGAAGTGTGTGAAAAAGAATGTGGCATGATCACTGATGTCATAAATAAGAGTGTCAATTGTTTAATTAACAACAGAAATCACTGTACACTTACTCCCTATGTAGGACCTCTGTCCTTAATGAGTTGTACTATGAGAATTAACTGCAAAACTTGTTCTCAAACAGTACTTTATACATTGTGTTGGGGGGGTGCAAACTGTTGAAATATTTACTTAGTATAAAGTTGGTCTTCTGTATATAAACTAAAGTGAATCTTAATGAAGACTGGGATGGGAGAGGAAGTAGGTGGTGGGACGGGAGTGGGGGTTGGAAGGCGTGTATGGGGGAATATTCCTATATTCCTGAAGTTGTACCTATGAAATTTACATTCATTAAACAAAAGATTTAAAAAGAAAAAGAAAAAGAATGTGGCAAGTCAAAGGGATAGAGAAGCCAACCAGAAGAAAATGTCTATTGTCAAGTCTGGAACAATTTGAATCAAAAAAAAATGATAGTATTTCCACAGATAAATTGTAGGATAAACAAACATCCAAGAGTACCTAAAAATGATAGCATTTCCATAGATAAATTGTAGGATAAATAAACATCCATGAGTACCTATGGAAACAAATTCTTGAATAAGTAAATAAATTGGATATGAGGTATCTCTCTTTTATAGAATTCCAATTAATGATTGTGAAAGAAGAGCGGGGAATAAAATTCACCATGCAAACATCACAATAATATCTGTCACAGACAAGAATGATCAATGGAATTGAAAAGTAGTGGGCAAAACTTTGAGGGAGAATGGGATTTTAGCTTCCCTTCAAAGTATTTCCCTTACTCTACCAAATTCAAATATAAAAATAACTTTACAGCAGACACCCAACAGGCAACACCTAAACAAATGATCAGATTAACATCATCAGTGGTAACAGATCTACTCCCTGATAGGATGTGTTGAAAAGGACACATCATTTGTGCGAGAAGTACAAAACCTGAATCTTATCTTGAGAAACATCAGACAAACCTAGACTGGGAGAGAGTTGACAAAATAATCACCTTCACATATCCACAAGAGAGTGGGGGGGCGGGGCTTTAGTTCCACTTCCCAGGAAGTACAGTGGGAATGGGAATGAAACACCCAGCCTCTCTCCTCGCCCCATTTACCCCTTCTTCCTTAGGAAGAGGACTCTCCTCTCTGAGAGCAGAAGTCACAGTGTGACTGTGGGTCGCATGACCAATAAGCTGCCCAAATCAGGAGGCTCCTGCCTCCATGTCTGTCAGGGATCCTGGCTTCCTTCTCCATGCAAAAAGCCCAGAAAGACCTGTTTCAGCACCTGCCCTCCTGCAGCTTTCTGTGTGCAAGAGAAGGGCTAAGCCAGCACATGATGGGTCCATTGCTCAATGGGCAACTTCAGCTTGGTCCTTGCTTGAAAGCACTGTTTGTAGCAGCAGATCCCTGGACCGTTGTTGGGTCCTTTGAGAACACAGATAAGTTTATCTCGTCTTGTCTTTATGGACATATGCTTTGGACTTTGGAAGAAAAGAAGAGCGACAGATTCTCACCACCAAACCTGACTCTGAACTTGCTGCTCTCTCATCTCGGAGACTAGAATCTAATGAAATCATATCATATGATCTTTATCCAAGAGGTTTCCTGAATTCTAACCATTCCTGCGTGGTCAGTTGGAGAATTCTTTCACAGAAAGAATAAAATCTAAAAGGAGAGATCCTACTGCCTCTGAAAGAGCTTATTGGAGTGATTTAAATTCTAACCAGTTCTGGCTGCCACAGTAAGAAAGGGGAATTGGGAATACTATTAAGAGTACTTTGGCAGCTGTGTTGGGGGTAAAAACATCAATGACATGATTGTCATCTCTGGTATCAAATCTCCATTAGGCTCCCTTCCCCCAAAATCTGCTTATATAATATTTTAAATATTTATTGAACAGCTCACATGTGCCCAGAAGTCAGGGCATGCTGTGAAGAATTCAAAAGATGCATGAATTTCCTCCAAAAACAATCTCACTGAGGAAATGATGGAATATATACACCGAATGGCAAAAATTATCAAGTTCTTTTTAAAAGTACAAGTATTACATGTTCTTCAAAAATAGAAACAGAACATTTTTTTTAAAGTGTGTGATAAGGTCATATGACAAAATGTGCTAGTACCAATAAGTGCTGTAGGAAGTCAAATGAAGAAAAGATCAGGATTTTTAAGAATATTAGAGGAAGAATTTTTGAGAACTGGAAAACGGATTTTGAAGAATTTTTATTTGTTATGGTCAAGATAAGCACAAGTCAAAAAATCGTTTGATAGGCAGAATCATGTTGCCCCACCAAAGATGCCTACTTTCTTTTTTTAAGATTTATTTATGTATTTGAGAGGCAGAGTTACAGATAGAGAGAGGGAGCGACAGAGAGAGAGAGAGAGAGAGAGAGAGAGAGAGAGAGGCTTTCCATCTGCTGGTTCACTCCCCAAACAGCCGCAATGGCCAGAGCTGGGCTGATCCGAAGCCAGGAGCCAGGTACAGAGGCCCAGGCACTTGGGCCATCCTCTGCTGCTGTCAACAGGGAGCTGGATCAGAAGAGGAGCAGCCGAGATTCAAACCAGTGCCCATATGGGACACCAGGGCTGCAGGCAGAGGCTTAGCCTACTACGCCACAGCACCAGCCCCCTAACGTCTACTCTCCAATCCCCAGAACCTGTGAATATGTTGGCTTATATGGCCAAAGGGACTTCTCAAGTGTGATTAAGATCCTTACTTTGAGAAGGAGGAATTGTCCTAGACCATCCTGGTGGGCCCATTCTAAGCCCACAAATCTTTAAAATTAAAAAGAATAGAAGGATCGTTCAGGAAAATGAGATGAAAGAGGCAGCAGAAGAGATTTGGCCTGTGAAGTGAACTTGACTATTACTAACTTTGAAGATGGAGAAAGAGGCCACATGCCAGGAAATGCGGGCAGCCTCTAGTAGCCGGAATGCCCTCAGCCAATAGTCAGCAAGGAAACAGGTTCTCATGCCTGCCATTGCAAGCAACTGAATTCTACCTAAAACCTAGAAAATCCTGGAAGCAGAATGCCCTCTGGAGGCTCTGGAAAAGAACATGACTCTCCTGGCACCTTTTCAATCAGTGCTACCCACATAAGACTTCCAACCTACAGAACTGTAGAACAGTCCATTTCTCTTGTTTCAGGCCACTAGGTTTGTGTCAGTTTGTTACAGCAGAAATAGACAACCATACACGTGAGCACAATTCTCACAGCTTGCATAGTGAAGCTAGGTCAAAACGTGAATGTATTATTTCTTGTATGGAACTTATCTACGCAGCCCATAGGGAAAACCACGAAACATGGTTGCAATTAGACTGCCACTTGCTGAGAATCCTCAGAACAGGTGCCATGACCACAGCACACTTCTGCAGGTTTCCCGTCATACTCACATTTTGGTTCAAAGAACTTTCAAATTTCATGCATGGTTTTTCCATGGACTTTTTGAAGACCCCTTGTCTGGGTCTCCATGTGCTGAAACATGTAGGTCTAATATTTTACACAAAATCAATAACCCACGGAAGACAATTGACCTAACACAACCTTAACACTTCCAAGAAAGCTACCTAGTGACTGGGAACATGCTGTTCTCCATGGCAACGGCTAACACAACCCAATCCTCTGTTCACCACTAAAAGCATAGTCATATAGATAGATAGTTGTCAGGCAGAAGAGAGACACAAAGCAAAAGAAAAACAAAGCCATCCAGAAGCTAACAGAAGGTGTGAGTTCAATCCTAAAGTTAGCAGAAACCTTGATATTAAAAGAAGAAAGGGGAAAAGAGGAACACAAGCAGTTATTGGGTGACAGCAGGTGTAGTTGAAGCAGTGCCTGCAATGTGCAGCAGTAGGAAGCAAACAATTCCTGCAGCTGAGGGGGTATAAAAAAAATCAGATCCTATGAACCACGTGGTTCCTTAACAAACTTCTAGGACCCATGCAGCCTTCTGAGAAGTTTTGCATTATTTCCTATTCTGCAAGTCCCTATCCTAAGCCTTTGTCAGCTGACATCTCTCCCATTTTGCAACCTCAAAAAGCTGAAATATTACACAGGTTCAGAGGACTCTACTTGCTAAGGGTGACGTGACCTGCTGAAGGAAAAGATCACTCTTGCAAGGGGTCCTCTTGACTTCTGACCTCTATCTCTCTTTCATTTCTTGTTGTCTGTTAGGTTACTTAATGAGAATTTGGCTATGATTTCCCAGAAATTACTTTACTAATGAAGCATTCCAAATATCACAAAATGAGCAGAATCAGACTTTAGGATCAGGAAATAAAAAAAATACACTTAATCTGCACAAACATATTGCTTAGAATTTAGCTATGCAAAAATCATATTCTAGGATTGTTTTCAACTGTTCTGTGATTATTAGTCCTTTTCCTGTTTTCAGGAGGGAGGACCTCCATCTCGTATTTCAATGAAGTAGAACGCTCACTTAGATATCTGTTAATTATGCTTTGATCCATTGCTTTTTGGAACATTTGACAAAATCACAGTAGTTCTGAAAATATGATCAAAGTCCTCATAGCATAACCAAATACCATGGCAATCCACAAATGAATGGAAATTTACAGAAGGTATGTTCATGGCTTTCTTATGTCCTTTTTAGATACGGATAAACACACCAACCATTTGATGAACAGCCATGTGTGCCTGACGTGGTACCATTATTCCTAATCTTCACAAGTACCACCATGAAAGACAGGCACTGGTCACTCTAGTAGTGAGGAGCTAACATCCAGTTAGACTAGATGGCTGGACCAAAAGCGTTCAGCTCCCAGTGGCTGTTTTGAAGTCAGTGTGTTCCAAGGTCCTCACATATACCACTTCCACATGCCTGTCTTCTATGAGGGAACTTCAAACATTTGTGGAAGCATGAGAGTAAAAGTTTTTTTTAGTGCAAAAAACTGAAATTCATGAAGTTTTTTCATAATATCCATTTTTCATGAACTTTTTGGAGGCCCCCTGCATGCATGGATTACCAACTATTTTGCAACAAGAAAACTTTACTTTTAAATCCTTGTTCCATGAGCTTCTCGAAGTTCCCTCATAATCTTTGGTTATTGAAGTTTGCAATTAAGCAGGCCATGGACATCTCAGGAGACAGGATTGTGATTCCTAGTCTCATCTGCCTAACTTAGCCTAACTTAGCAAGTGCTCAGAGAGATCAGTAGCCCACAGGACAGCTTCAAAGGGAAAAGTTTGCATTAGGACCTGGTGCCACCTGTTGGCTAACCCATGACACTGGCCTAACAGTTACTTTTACCCCCTACTTTTCACCCGGAATGTCAATCAATAAAGATGTTATGCAAGAGTTTTGTTTTAATAAAAGCCCTGTCTAGAGCCTTTCTTTCAACACCACTCTTCCCACTTACAGCCTCCAAATTCTGTGTCCAATCAGCAGGTGTTATGTAAAAATTACTGAATTTAGAAATCACTCCCAGTTCTCCCTTTTACTACTATAAACTCTGGGGAGATGAGTTAGTTTCCCTGAAGATTTGCCTCTCAACCATAAAATAAAACAATCCCCTCCTATATGCCAAGCTTGTTGTGATGATCATAGGAGAAAATATACAGCAAAGTGCAGATTTTCTTACCTATTTGAAGGGCAAAGTGACAGAAGGAAAAGGGGAGACAGAATGAGAGAGATCTTCCATTCCTGGTTCACTCAGCCAAGAGCCAGGAAGTCCATCTGGGTTTCCCATGTAAATGGTAGGGACCCAAGCACTTTGGTCATACCATGCTGTCTTGCCAGGTACATCAGCAGAGAGCTCGAGGTGAAGTTGAGCAGCCAGGACTTGAACTGACACTCTGATGTGGGATGCTGGTGTCACAAGTGATAACGTAATAAGCTGCACCACAACACCAGCACAAGAATAAGACTATTGACTGAGCATAATTGCTACACTTTATTGGTAGCCTATCATTGCTTTTTGTTTAAAGTTTGACTTATATATGGCAGGTATTTAGCACAATAGTTAAGATACCACTTGGAACACCTGCATTCCATATCAGAGTTCCTGGTTCGAGATCCATTACAGCTTCCTGCTAATGTGAATGCTGAGAGACAGCAGGTGACAGCTCATATGCTTGGCTCTCTACCACCCACATGGGAGACTGAGTTTGAGTTTCAGGCTCCTGGCTTAGAGCTGGCCCAGCCCCAGCTATTGCAGGCATCTGGGGAGAGAACCAGCATCTCCCTCTCCCTCTCCCTCTCCCCCCTCTCCTATCTCAATAAAGTGAAATAAAATTTTTAATTAAAAATAAAGTTTGGGGGCTGGCGCTGTGGCACAGTGGGTTAACACCCTGGCCTGAAACGCCAGCATCCCATAAGGGAAGGTTCGAGACCTGGCTGCTCCACTTCTGACCCAGCTCTGCTATGGGCTGAGAAAGCAGTTGGAGGATGGCCCAAGTCCTTGGGCCCCTGCACCATGTGGGAGACAGGAAAGAAGCACCTGGCTCCTGGCTTCGGATCTTCACATCTGGGGAGCGAACCAACAGAAGGAAGACCTTTCTCTCTGTCTCACCCTCTCTCTCACTGTCTGTAACTCACTCACTCTCTCTCTCTCTCTCTCTCAATAAATAAATAAATAAATAATAAAAATAAATTATTTTTAAAAATAAAGTTTGAGGGGACAGCATTGTGGCAGAGCAGATAACACCACTATCTGTGATGCCAACATCTCATATAGAAGCTGGTTCATGTCCCAGCTGCTCCACCTCCAATCCAGCTTCCTGCTAATGGCCTGGGAAAAGCAGTGGAAGATGGTTTAAGTGTTTGGGCCCCTGCCACCCATGTGGGAGACTTGAATGAAGCTCCTGGCTGCTTGGACATCCAGAGGGCAAGGGAGGAAATGTGAAGTTCAGACAGTCATAAACTCTTGTGTGAGAAATAACAGGTAAATGTGCTGCATCCTGGGAGCAAATAATCCCCTTACAGGGGCTAGTGTGGTGGCACAGAGGGTTAAGCCAGGGCTGGAGACACAGGCATCCCATATGGGAGTACTAGTTGGAGACACAGCGTCTCTGCTTCTGATCCAGCTCCCTCCTAATGTGCCAAGGAAGGTAGCAGAAGATGTAATGAGTGCTTGAGCCCCTGCCACCCATGAAACCCTGAGTTCCTGGCTTCAGCTTGGCCTAGCTGCAGCCATTGGGGAACAAACCAGCAGATGGAAGGTCAATCTCAATCTCTCCCCCACCCACCCCGCTTTTCAAATACATCATTTGTTGCAATGGTTTTTTTGTTTTTGACAGACAGAGTGGACAGTGAGAGAGAGAGACAGAGAGAAAGGTCTTCCTTTTTGCCGTTGGTTCACCCTCCAATGGCCGCCGCGGCCGGTGCACCCCGCTGATCCGAAGCCAGGAGCCAGGTGCTTCCTCCTGGTCTCCCATGGGGTGCAGGGCTCAAGCACTTGGGCCATCCTCCCCTGCACTCCCGGGCCACAGCAGAGAGCTGGCCTGGAAGAGGGGCAACCGGGACAGAACCCGGTGCCCCGACCGGGACTAGAACCCGGTGTGCCGGCGCCGCTAGGCGGAGGGTTAGCCTAGTGAGCCGCAGCGCCAGCCAGGTGCAATTGTTTTCAAGAGCAGCTTCTTAGTCCATTTTCTGCTCCTACAAAAATTGCTTAAGACAGTGTGGGTGATTTATTTAAAAAAAAAAAAAAAAAGAGGTGTGTTTTTAACTCACATTTCTGGAGCCTGGGAACTCCAGGTATCTGCTCAGCTTCTAATGAGGACTTCGTGCTGCGTCAGCAGAAGGGCAAGCACGCGCTTGCAGCAGAGAGGCCACGAGGGGCAACCTTGCGTCATAAGAGCACGCTCCCCAAGGAACTCTCCAGTCCCTGGATGGGGAGGGCTCGCCCATGTGAGAGAGCTCTGAAGCCACTTAAGGCCCTATCATCTCTGAAAGGTCCCACCCCAGTCCCACCACAGCACAATCCGATTTCAACGTGGGTTTCACATGGGATGTGCCATGCTCGAACCACAGCGACCCTGCAATGTAGAGGTGCCAAATGACTGACGCAGAAGTTAGCAGCGTGAAAGTTAGCATGTGAGCACAGGTTTCCTGCTCCGGTGCAAATGTCCATGATAGCACAGTATCATCTGCCCCGTGGTCCGAGCTCACACTACTGCGAAACACGTGCTCACACAGACCCGTATTCACCCTTAGAAACCAACTCAAGTGTCAGCTCTGGGGGAGCCTTTCATGGTGACCTCAGCTAAGAGCTGATGGCATCATCCTCCGCAATCACACGAAATGCAGCAACCCCATTTTTCTGTTTTCAAAGCTTTCTTTGTCCCACTAAATCATCAGTACACTCCCACGCTACTCAGCATGTCTCAGATGATCTACACTCATAAATGCACACTCGCCCAGTGCTGTCCTGAGCAGCGGCTGCCTTCCAGGCACTCGCTGTTGATGTCTTAAGACAGAATGCCAGGCCAGCACCACAGCTCACTAGGCTAATCCTTCGCCTGCAGCGCCGGCACCCCGGGTTCTAGTCCCGGTTGGGGCGCTGGATTCTGTCCCGGTTGCCCCTCTTCCAGTCCCACTCTCTGCTGTGGCCCAGGAGTGCAGTGGAGGATGGCCCAAGTGCTTGGGCCCTGCACCCGCATGGGAGACCAGCAGGAAGCACCTGGCTCCTGGCTTCAGATCAGTGCAGCGCTGCCCATAGCGGCCATTTGGGGGGTGAACCAATGAAGGAAGACCTTTCTCTGTCTCTCTTCTCTCTCTCACTGTCTAACTCTGCCTAAATAAATAAATAAATAAAAGAAAGAAAGACAGAATGCCCTCTTCTACCTAGTTATAGCTAGGAAAGTACACGGAAACAAATCTCAGGAGTTTGATAATTGGCCGAGGTTTTGCACAGCATTGAGAAATCGCCCGTTTTGAATGTGAAATGTCAGTCACAGAAGCTCTGGGGCATTTACTGTCATACAGCTGAGGAGCGCGGAACAGAAGGGCTCAGGCTGTGGATTCAGTCTTGGATTCAAATCTGCATTTATTTTCTCTGAACTCACAGAAGCGACTTTATCACTAAAAAGCAAAAGCTCATCATCTTGCCTCCTCACTTTCTTTTTTGCATCTCATTAGCAAACTGTATCCAGTCTGCCTCCACCTTTTGCTCTATACAATGTAACCTCAAAATAGTACCCGGAGATCTGTTTAAAATGTAAATGAGCCGGCGCCGTGGCTCAATAGGCTAATCCTCCACCTTGCGGCGCCGGCACACCGGGTTCTAGTCCCGGTTGGGGTGCCGGATTCTGTCCCGGTTGCCCCTCTTCCAGGCCAGCTCTCTGCTATGGCCAGGGAGTGCAGTGGAGGATGGCCCAGGTGCTTGGGCCCTGCACCCCATGGGAGACCAGGAAAAGCACCTGGCTCCTGGCTCCTGCCAGGATCAGCGCGGTGCGCCGGCTGCAGCGGCGGCCATTGGAGGGTGAACCAACGGCAAAAAAGGAAGACCTTTCTCTCTCTGTCTCTCTCTCTCACTGTCCACTCTGCCTGTCAAAAAAAAAAAAAAAATGTAAATGAGAACTTCCACTCAGAGCTCCAATTGTACCATTAATGGGAACAGAGGTAAAGGCATGCGAAGGCTAAGTAGGGACTCCTGGAGACACAAGACCAAGTGAAGGCAGAGCTTTAGCATTATTCTGAAATATCACATGTGAAATGGATTCAAAATCCATCTATTTTTGCATGAAACTGCACCATTGGCTATTTCAACACACACACACACAAAGGACTCCTTAGATTTCTTAACTAAAATTCAGCTGTTACAAATGATTATTAAATTGAACTCAAATTTTTTTCAACTACTGATTTGTAAAAAGTTTCTACCTGATGAAACGATCATGAATGTGAAGCCATTCTCATTTTAAGATGCAGTCAGAAATTGTGGTTAGCTTTTTCAAGCCTAAAATCTGATACCAAAAATACAAATCACAATCATAAAAGTGAGTTCATGTTTCTTATTCAAAATGTGACAAGAGGAGCAGGCATTTGGTACAATGGTTCACTTGCTGCTTGGGATGCCTACAACCCACTTCAGAGTGCCTAGTTCAAGTCCCTGTTTTGTTCTCCATTCTAGCTTCCTGCTAATGCACACTCTGGGAGGCAGCAGGTGATGGCCTAAGTACCTGGGTCTCTTCCACCCATGTGGGAGATCAGGATTGAGTTCCTGGCTCCTGGCCTCTGCCTGAACCAGGCCTGGCTATTGTGAGCATTTGACAAGTAAACCAGCAGGTGAGAGACTTCCTTCTATTTGCCCCTTCCTCTTTACCTTTTCATTAAATTTTTAAAAATTAAAAATGAATTTTAACAATAAAAAGTGACATTTTATTTACATTTAAGAAAAAGTAAAACTAATATTTTCCCAGATCACTTTTTCTTGTTCTCCTAATAATCATCTAACTTAGAGAAAACATAATAATTTGTTTTTCACTAAGTACCAGTATTGACATTCCCAAATCCCCTCCAGTTTCCCTAACCTGGACACAGAAATCATCACTCTGTATTTTACTACATGAAAAACTATTCAAAAATATTGCTGCATGGTTAAGAGAGAGAGACAGCAAACCAATTCCGATCCACAGTCTGCTACTGACTAGCCAGGTGACCTCAACTGAAATATTTGAAATTACACACGAGAGCCACATGAAGGGATCCGTAAGAGCAGGTGGTACAGTGCCCAGCATGTAGTGAGCACTCAGTGAATACCAGTGGTGTCAGGAGGGTGGCAGTAATGGAGACGTTGATGCTGATGAAACCCCTTCCACAGATCAGTTCTCCATACCTCTTCAGAAAGCCAAAACTGTACGCCTTCTCCATAGCTGGGGCTTCAGGGAAGATAGGAAGAAGGGCTCACACATTACACAATTGAGAGTTGAGAAGCTCACTTCCTACACACTGTGAGGAGAATTCTCTGAAGTCTATTGAATTGAGCTTGGTACTTAAAAGGTCCCAGCACGCCACACAAATTAAAAGGCACTAAATAAGGATTTCTTTGATTCGCTCTCAGAAACCATGAAATGTGGCCTAAAGAAAATATTTCACTGTGTCCTGTCATTTTGCTCACTTTTCTCAGTTTTAAATATAGATAAGATATAAAAATGGCATCATCTCTTCAGGAAAGAATCTCATGCATTTTTCATACATGTGTGGCATTAATATACTTTTTACTGGCCTTTTGAGTTATATTTACGACATTCTGCCATCTGCAAGTGAGGTTCCAACTAGAAGGAAATATTTATATACACCAGGGAGTCATACATAATTTAAAGCTGGAGCAGGAAAGAAGAAAGAAAATGTATCTAGTGTGTAGTACAACATCCCTTACATGGGTAGATAGCTAAGGAGGAGCTGAAGATCAAAGGATTTCCTTCTTAAGCAACACCAGATACTGAAAATAAGAAAAACACTTAATTTGGAGTTTTCCATTTTCCCCTAGGAAGCCAGGACTTGCTTTATTAATCTCTAAATGAAGGCATAAAACTGAAATGTCTTTGGAATATTCTATTCGGATATAAATTTTTAATAATGGGATATGCATTTTGCTGTTTGGGAAAGTCTAGCAACAGAACAGATTGGCATGTGTTTTCTGTATAAAATAAAAATCATATTCTGGCAATATCTCTGACTGTCTAAGAGTTGGCATTAGGCATAGTTAGTGCAACATCATGTATGTTTTCATATTCATGCCTTATTGAAATTCATGTTATCTGAGAAGTATAAGATTTAGATTCTACAGCTCATAAAACATTGACAGCATGGAAATTTTAAGTTAAAAATTTTAGAGTGTATGATAATGTAATATTGCAATTTATTGATATAAATGTGGCAATAAAGAAAAAAAAGACATATTAGTTAAATTATGTCAAAGTGACAAAAATACACCATTTTTCTATAAACATATTAAAACTAGTAAAAATTATATATAATGTTATACAAATAAAGAGATTGTTTTTGCCATTAATGTTCAAAATATTCCAACTCTCCTCATTCCCAATGCTGAGCAGATATATTAACTTCTTGGACCTGTCATAACAAAGTGCAACAAACTGGAAGGCTTGAAGCAACAGACATGAATCATCTCACATTTCTGGAGGCAACAAGTGTAACATCCAGGTGTTGGCAGGGCTCCCCAGAACTGTGAGTCAGGCTGTGTTCCAGGCTTTCCTCCTGCCTTCTAGCAGCATCAGGTATTCCCTGACTCGGGAATAGGATCGCCCCCATGTCCTCACAAAGCTGTCCTGTGTGCACGTCTGTCTCTGGGCCTTAACTGCCTCCTTTCAGAAGGATTCTAGCAGATGAGGGCCCACCCTTACGAGCTCATTTGAAGTTGATTGCTTCTGTAAAGACCCTGTTTCTAAGCAAGGTGCCATTCACAGGTACTGCGGGTTAGGACTTCAGCATCAGAGTACACAATTCATCCCACAACAGGATAGCACTTTCCTGCCCCTTTGAAATTAGAATCGACCATGTGCCTTGCCATGCCCAATGAAACATGAGCAGAATGAAAGGGTATTGCTGCAGGTGCCCCATCCTGCATATCTCCTAGGTCCTGTGGGGACAGCCACAGAGGCACGTGCTCGGATGGAGCCTTCATCAGCCAGAGTCCCTGAGTCATTATGCTGAGCTGACCCTCTCGGCTCTCGGCACATCATAAACAAGCACTAAAATGTTCTGGCATTGGTAGGGTTGTTACTTGCAGCACCTTACTGAGCCTGTTACACAAACACAAAAATCAGCACCTCAAAGTGGAACGTTACTACAGTAAAAACCCAAACTATGTGGCATTGGTTTATCAGCCAACTGGCACAAGAAAACTGTTGACAGAGGTCAAAAGGTGACAATCATGCTGTACAGTGGTAAAACACTTGAAACAAACTCACACCTATTGGGGCCAGTGTTGTGGTGTAGAAGGTTAAGCTGCAACCTGCACTGCAGGCATCCCACTTGGGTGCTAGCTGGAGTCCCAGCTGTTCCACTCTCAATCCAGCTCACTGCTAATGTGCCTGGGAAAAGCAGAGGAAGATAGCCCAAGTGCTTGGGCCCCTGCACCCATGTGGGAGACCTGGGAGAAGCTCTTGGTTCCTGGCTTCAGCCTGGCCAGCCCTGGCTGTTGTGGCCATCTGGGGAGTAAGCCAGCAGATGTAAGATATCATTCTCTTTCTATCTCTCCCTTTCTCCCTCTCTCCTTCTCTACCCTCTCTCCCTAATTTTGACTTTCAAAAAATGAATAAATCTAAAAAAAAAAGAAGTTACCTACAATAACTTAGAAGGCGAATTGTAAACATAATAAACTTGTACCTCTCAGGCTAGCTATGGGGAAACAAATTTCAATACTGCAGAATGGCTGCTGTTATTATGTTTGGCAAACTTTATAAGGAGATAGGCTCAGAATAGGGCCAGTTTGAAAGCAAGAGGGAAAGCTAGCAGAGTTGATCATATTTGCATTATTAATAATGTTGTAGGATGGAAAGCGGTCACTGCTCTCAACCCCAAAAAGTAAAATACACAATTTGGAAGTGTTTTGAGTAAGAAATCTGATTGAAATGCAGCTGAAACCACGATCAAGTCAAAGAATCACATCCTTTGTTAAAGTCTCTGAACACATTACAGTACCTGGGAGTAGTGGTCTGCCAAGATGGCTCTACTCCCCATGGGCTTTCAGTTTTTTGGGCAAAGGAACCCCAAGAGAGAAAGAGAGGGAGGACAGGTTAGGCAGAGCCCTCTGGGGACTCCCTTTGGACATGTAGCATAAAAGGAAATTGATTTTTGCAAATTGGCAATTTAGTCGAGAGAGAGAGAGGCAAGCAGAGCAGACAGTGAGGAATACATAAAGTACGATAGTATAGGAGTCTGGAAGGAATAATGGGTATTATTTTTGATACAGGAAGCTGACTGGAATCAGACAGACAGAAAGCAGGTGAAGTGCCTGAGAAATGTAAGCTTCCCCCCAAGCCCCAAACCCATCCTGACTCAGAGATGAAGACAACACAAGAGAAAGTAAAACTAGCTGCCCCGGCAAGGAGTCAAACGTGGGGGTGAAATTAGGTCCCTATTTTGTTTCACGACGTTTTATAATTATTTTAATAATGTCTTCACAGAAACAAACAAAAAAAAGGTATAAAAATTCAAACTCTGGTGGCCAATGTTGTTCTTTCTTGAGTAAATAACATTCTCCTGAGCAGAATCAGCTCAAGGTCAAAGAAGCAAGAAGTGACGTGGATTTTGAGAATCTCAGCAGGAATCAAAAGAAGCTGGCCCTGCTTCAAATTTCCATGGAGCTCTAGGCAGTGGGCACAAACACTTGCTGGATGAAAGAAGGTTTCTTTGGTGAAATTTTGATAGGGTGCATTCATGTTTGAATTTTTAAATTATTATATTTTTTACTGAAGGAAAATTTCAGATTGATTATATTCTTTTATAGTTCAGAATGATTTTGTATAAAAATATGCACAGTAGGAAATGATGTACAAGAACTTCTGTTTCTACTTTTAAACAAGCTCGTTAAGTTACTTATTGACTCAGATTCGCATTATATGGTTGTAAGCCCAAGACAATTTTGAAAATCAAGTTCTTGTTTAAGTCTGATAAGTTATCTTCCCAGGGAAGATCAGATGCTTAAATGGGAGAGAGGAGAGAGGAAGAAGGAGGGAGAGGGGGAGGGAGAGGGGGAAGCAGGAACAGAGAGAGGGAGAGGGAGGGGAAGAGGAAAATTTGAGCTTGTAGAAAGCAGAAGAGAATCCTTGAACCTCAAGGACTATCAGATTCAAGACAAGGTCTTAGTTATTTGGGACTTAATTTTTATTTAGAAATTCTAAAAGATCAATTCCAATCCAGTCAAAAACCCGTTTGATCCAGTGAAATCTTCCCTAGCCTAGAAAAGAGGTAATCCCTTGGGAAATCAATAATCAATAAGTTCTCAATGACTTGGCCATGTTTTCTAAACATTCATTATTTTGTGTCTCTCTACATTCATCATTTTACAAATATTCATTATATTAATCTGCAATCCTGATTTGGATATTTATATGAGGGGTACATTCCAGAAATATCTTCCTTACTCCAGAAAGTTACTGGTAAAGATTAAGTAAATTCCCCTCACGTTCCTCCACCAACACACATGTGGGTACAGGCAAGTGCATACTTATGTAAATGCATGTATATGTGCGCCTGCACACACACACACGCCATCACTGTCACCAGTTTTATGACTAGAGCCTGATTCAAAATGCCCAAGGGCCCAACAAAAAAGTCAACCCTAAGAATAAAGGCTTATACAACAAAACGCTGTAGGAATTTTGCTTGCTTCTGTTGGCACAACTGTAAAGAATGTGTGAGAATGTGTTTTAAGATATTCAGCCAAGGAAGAAAAGAATGTAGCTTTAGATTGAACCTAAATTTATCATCACAGGCACTCTGAGCAGAAATTCTGGATTTGATGTCCTTCTCAAATTACTGGGAGTGGTTCTAGTAGTGTGTTCAGCTGGCCCTCAGAAATCTTGACTCAGTGTTGGACCACACTAAGCAAAGATGAAATGCCAGAAATTCCTCAGTGCAATGCAGTGAACGGATTCGGAAGACTCTGGGAGATAGGAATGCCAAAGTGTTTTTATCACATGACCATGCCACTCACTCCCAGACCACGTACCCTCAAGTGATCCAGAAGACACTGCCTGCACTAAGCCCTCTGAGGGTGGTGCCCACATCTATGAGAAGCTCCTTAGTTGTTGATCTGCATAAGCTTGGGATTTCATTGCCAGGTGTTATTTGCAGTAGACTTTCTGTTTTCCATTGGATTCAGAGGATCCTGGGCAAGGCCTTCATCTCCAGCTGCAAAGCAGGGTGTTTTTTATAATAATAATTATCCAGATAAGCAGTCAAAATGGCCCAGTTCTCTAGCAGTGACTGGGGGTCTTTAGAGTAGAATATATGGGCAGCTCACTGAGATCCAGTTTGATTTTTAAGAGGAAATACACCAAACCTAGTAAACAAGAGGTATGATGTGACAAGCCAGGAATGATGTTCAGACATGGTGATCCCAGTAAATTCCCTCAACACATTCTGGAGTGATTTCTCCAGATTCTGTGCCAACAGAAGAAATGAATATCCTAAGGGACTGGTCACTCCCAACCGACTCACTGGCCTATGGCAGTAAGGGATAAGATGGAAGACAGGGACAAGTAGAAGCCTGTTCTTCCTCATTAGCATACAGTACATCCAAAACTTAAAATTCAAAAGCTAAACACTTGGGGGAGGACAGAAATACAGAGATTAGTGCCAGCATCAAACATCCAAAGATGCAAGGGTGGTAACCCTAACATGCCCATTTAAGTGTTTTGCTTTGGCCAGTGCAAAATATAGACAGGACTGGGAAACAGAAAGTGGATTTTGAGAAACTGGATCACATCTCAACAAACAAGAGCAACTGTTTTTAACTTGTCTCCTCACAGGACCAAAGCAAATTATGTCTGGTACCTGGAAACTCAACCAGGCCAGTGCTTCTATTTATTGTATCCAAATAGACAGATGGTGCCAGAAGTTAGTTTCTGTCTCTTGGCAAGGCAGCAATGCTCTCTGACATCCCTGCTCTGTGTCATGATGGAGTGTTCAGGACATGGACCCTTGATCATCCATCATTCTGGTTCACTACTCCCATGATATCATCTCATGGGGGCAGGACCTGGAGAGCAAGAAGCAGCAGATGCCTTAGAAAGAGATAGACATGCTAAAGAGCTAGGAATAAATCCTATACTACTAAAGAGGCCTGATAACTCAAAGGAGGAAAGTCAGAGTTCAGTGGCTTCAGCTGCATAGTATATCCCTTCTAAATTGAAGAACATGTTCCTTGTTCCACCAATGAGAACAAAACATAATACACTCTGGGTCTCTTTGAATGTAAGAGGCAAAGTAAGTCAGATTTGGGGTGATGCTCGGACATATTTGCTAAGTGACTTAACAATCACTGATCTTGAGTGAAACCAATAGCAAGGTAATGTTCTCTGGGTGGGTAGACAAGGGAAGCAGAAATTCTGCCATCAATCTTATGATCCTGAGATCTTGGCAAGTAAAAGGGTCTCAAGTAAACCAGAATGTGGTATGGAGACTCTAACCCCTCTAGGAGAATCATAGAGGAAGCCCAAGCTGGATCAGGCCAAAGCCAGGACTCCAGATCTTTATTTGGGCCTCCTATATGGGTGGCAGTGACACAAGTACTTTAGCCATCATCTGCTGCTTCCCAGGGTGTGCATTAGTAGGAAGCCAGAGAGGAAGCAGAGGAGATAGGACTCAAAACATTGTGATATGGGATACAGACATCCCAAACTGCATCTTAACCACTGCACCAAACACCTACCCCTGAAAGTGCAGGTTATACTTGAGCCCAGGTTAAAAGGGAATGATGGGGGAGAGGGGCCGGCACCGTGGCTCACTTGGTTAATCCTCCGCCTGTGGCACCGGCATCCCATATGGGTGCTGGGTTCTAATCCCGGTTGCCCCTTTTCCAGTCCAGCTCTCTGCTGTGGCTCAGGAATGCACTGGAGGATGGCCCAAGTGCTTGGGCCCTTGCGCCCACATGGGAGACCAGGAAGAAGCACCTGGCTCCTGGCTTCGGATCAGCGCAGTGCCGGCCAGGGTGGCTATTTGGGGAGTGAACCAACGGAAGGAAGAGCTTTCTCTTTGTCTCTCTCTCTCTCACTGTCTATAACTCTACCTGTCAAATAAAATGAAAGAGAAAAAAAATACATCTAAAAGGGAATGATGGATAGATGTCAGGCTTATCAGTTAGGATGCCACTCGGGATGCCAGCATCCCATATCAGAATGCCTGGTTTGAGACCTGGTTCTCCACCCAATTTCAGCTTCCTGCTAATGTACACCCTGAAGGCAACAGGTGATGTCTCAAGTATTTGAGTCATTGACACCCATGTGAGACTCAGATTGAGTTCCCAGCTCCTAGCTTTGGCCTGGTCCAGACCCAACCATCAAGGGCATTTGGAAATTGAACCTGCAGATGGAAGATCTGTCTCTGTTTGGATCTAAAATAAATTTTAATTTTTTTTAAATAAATAAGATTAGGATCATTCTGACTGCAAACACCTGATGCAAGAGATTATCTAGACGGTTGTAGAGGAGGTCATAATTCTAAATTCAGCTTCTCAACCACCGCATAAACTTTCCTCTCTTGCTCTCCTCTTCTCCTGTGTAACTTTCATTGGTGACGATCAGCTGTAAATATCTGTTCAATGATGGCAGAATATCAGAGGGATAAAGACAGAATTTAAATCAAAATGGCCATGTCTGAGGGACACTGAACTGGATGCAAAACCTGACTTGGCTTTAGATTACTTTCCACTGCAGAAGGACTATGCACCTTCTTGGCTGTTTGAACTATATTTCTTTTTTCTTTTTTTCTCCCTTCTTGAAGGGTAAGTATAGGGAACGGATGCGTCTCTTAAACAGCCAGAGTTAGGGTCCAGTGAATATTGACCTTTTTTTTTCTTTTCAAACTCCCAGCAGCCAAAGCCCCTCTCCATTGTGTGTTGCAAGGGAGAACTGGTGCCCCTGCTTCCATCCTGGAGCAAGAGTAGTGGAGCTTCTCTCCTCCAGCCTCTGGAACCTGGAGACAAAAACTCAGCCAGTCCTGTTCTCCCACCCAGACCTTTGAAATTCAAGGAAGTGACACAGAGCAAAATCAATAGGCCAATGGTGTGTCCAGCATCAAGACCCAGAAGCAGGATTCTCACCAGACCATTCACATGAGTTCATCTTGGCTGCAATTCCACCTGCACTCCCTCTCTTGCTCTCTATTTGATAGCCATCCTATTGATAGACATCCTATCAATCCTTCCAATATACCCCCTTTCAGCCAAGGTCAGCCAGAGGTGTTTCTACTACTCACAGCCCGATCTTGAATGGATACACACTGACAACCCCTTTGCCCTTGTCCTTATGATCAGTGGACTGGATAGTGGCTATAGCCTCTCTTTCTGTCTCCCTTCTTCAGTCTCTCTCTAGTCTAAAGAATCCTACACATTCAAACAAGAGTATCCTAACAAGTCTAAACTCATCACTCCTCACCTCTACTGCCACCCATTTGCTACTGAGTGATATCCTCTCATCACAAATGAATTTAGTGCTATTCTCTCTCTCTCTCTCTGCATTTATATAGAATGTTATGAATTCCTGTTATCCAAACACATGCCATGTTCTGATGATACCATGCGTACCTTTACTAATCCTGTTGTCTCCACCTATAAGGACACATCTTCACCTGTCAAAATCTATTTGTAAAGGCACATCTCAAGTGCTACCTCCTCCATGATGTCTTGTGGATCTGAAATAAATATAATCTCGTCTTTCTTTGAACATTTCAAGGAATTTCACACATTTTTTTAACAGGCAGAGTGGACAGTGAGAGAGGGAGACAGAGAGAAAGGTCTTCCTTCTCCGTTGGTTTACCCCGCAATGGCCGTTGTGGCTGGCGCACTGCGCTGATCCGAAGCCACGAGCCAGGTGCTTCTCCTGGTCTCCCATGGGGTGCAGGGCCCAAGCACTTGGGCCATCCTCCACTGCACTCCCTGGCCACAGCAGAGAGCTGGACAGGAAGAGGAGCGACTGGGACAGAATCCGGTGCCCTGACCAGGACTAGAACCCGGTGTGCCGGCGCCGCAGGTGGAGGATTAGCCTATTGAGCCAAGGCGCCGGCCACATCTTCTCTTATATTAGTCATAGTATCTTTCATTATAGTTATTTATGGATTTACTTTCTCATTTTAGAATAGAAGTAGTTGGAATATTTTTCTTTGTACATCTGAACAAGCTCATTGGTACCCCCAGGATATTATTGAATCGGCCTGTGAGATGAATTTAGCACACATGAATCAACCTCTAACTCATGAGATGATATATGTTCTGTATAAGAAAAACAAGTTTAATCACAACGTCCAATCAGACAAAGGTGCTTCCAGTTAGAGAGGTTAGAAAACTCCAACTGGGATAAAAACTCAGCCCAAGTTTCTGTACTTCCCAGATTCCATTTCAGCCAGCACTTCTTCCTTGACCTGGGCACCAACAAAGCATGCACAGCCACACGACACTTGGAAGTAGACAGCAGTGGAGACGGTGGCCTCACCAGGGAAAGCAGAAAAAGACACGTTGGCCTGGTGTAACAACGCACTGTCTATATTCATCCATGATGGAAAACTGTCTGAGAGCCCTCAGAAAACTAAAAGTAGACATGCCCTGTAACCCAGCTTTCCTATCCTGTGAATACATCCAAAAGAAATAGCCTGTGAAGGGGACACCTGCACTCGCATGTTTGTAGCAGCTCAATTCACAATAGCAAACATATGGAACCAACCTAGATATCCATCAACTGATGATCAGATAAAGAAAATGTGGTATTTATACACGATGGAAAACTACTCAGCCATGAAAAAGAATGAAATCCCGACATTTGCCATAAAGTGCAACAAAACTGTAAATCCTTATGCTACAGTGAAATAAACCAGACCCAGAAAGACAAGACATATCACGCTTTCTCTTATTTGTGGAAGCTAATAGGGAGAGAGCACAAAAACTGTCTCAATGCAATATCATTTGGTTTTTAGTTATAATTACTGCTTCACTGAATCTTATCATGTAAATAACAATTTCCCTTCTTTCCACACATTATGATCATCATCATGAACCCCCACTCTAATATTAATAGCTCTGTTTTCAAGAAAAAATAGTATGCATGTGTACATAATAATGTCTACATTTAAAGTGAATGTGTAAAAATGCTATATTACAAAACAATAAATATATGTATATATAAAATACAGCTCATGTTCTGTGCTGTCTGATGGTTCTTTTCTCTCTTACAGTTCAATTTTGTGACATCTGCCTCAGGCTACAGGGTACATTGCATTTGTAGTTTTTCACTTTACATTTCCTAGAAAAGATACAAGCCAGTTATTATCAGAAATCATTACTTGTTTTCATGGAATCGGAAATGAAAATTTTGATTAAATTTCTTTGGCTTATTTATAACATGTCCTGTGGTACTATCTTCCCTAGACAGTAAGATTTTAATGAATTTTAAATGGTGGTCTTCATAAAATATTTTCAATATTCAAAACAATTAAATGTTGATAAATCCTTTAAGTGCAACATATAGCCAGTCCATTGTAACCAAAGATTGAGTCATTCATATCTTGGCAATATGTGCCAGCATTTTAGTTGTTTATCTTTCTTGTACTTTCATTAATGGAATTCTATAGCTTTTATTATTATTATGCTTTGTAATATATCTTAAAGTGTGTGCTCCTGTACCTGGCAGGGAGTATGCCTGCCTAGCCCATGCAGAAGGTTAGCCTGACTGCTGGCAGGTAGCTGGGGACCCAGGCATATTTCCCCACCACTACTTTCTGCCAATCAGGTAAAATGCTCCCCAGTGTGGCTCAGGCCCATCAGGAAAGCTACCATAGCCTATATGACCTTCAAGCTGATTGGAGAATAGCGATGCCAATATCGGCTTTATCCTATAGAATTAGTGTTGCCCTGAATTAGCTACACCCCTTCTGATGCCCTTTGCCCCTGTGCCTGCCCTTTAAAAGGTGTTCTTGGTCATTAATAAAGCAGACACATTCACTGAAACTTGTTTCTGATGCTTCTTGTCAAACAGCGCCATCACCCCACCCATGCCAACAGCGTGCTGGCCTCATGGGATAAGCCCACAACTGGCACCCAACATGGGGCACGAACCCACGACCCTGAGATTAAGAGTCTCATGCTCTACTCATGGGGTGAGCCTGCATTAAAGCATACAACAGAACGAAAAATAATCATGCCATCAAATAAACTGGCAAGAAAAATAACACATTCACGCCTGACTCAAAAACACAAGCAGCTACCATCTTTCAGAACAAAAGAGCAGTAATATTGCTTTGCAGACACTGAATTTGAAACCAACTTGAACTCCTACTGCACTGCATTCTATCAGCATCCCAAAAGGCTCCAGAACCTTCAGGATGATGGGTTTTTAGAACAAGCCATACATCACATTTGCCCAAGTAGCAAAATCAAATGACACATCAGAGGCTTTTGATGTCAGTAAAAAGCTTGCGGAAAGTTGTTGACCATGACCTTATTCTGGCAAATGTGTCAGACGGACACCCTCATGTAAGTCTCTCTTAAGACAATCTGCAGTTCCTTAATGGCTCTCTCTGAGGTACTGAGTAAGACTCTTAATTTATAATGCTTTCAGTTCAAGAAATGCAAAATCATTTACTCTCCTGCACTGCCATTGGGAGGATAGAGTTATATTTCTGTAGGATAGTGTCATCATGTATCAAGCATTGATGTATAAATCAAACCTTGAAAAAAAACTGCATAGGTTTTCACCAAACACTGCCACCTCTAAAAGTTATAAGGAAAAAATTACCCTGAAAGACGTCATCAAACCCAGGCATGAGATTATTAGATGCAGCATTGTTCACAATGCTTACAATTTTTTAAAACTCAAATGTCCAGGGCCGGCGCCGCGGCTCACTAGGCTAATCCTCCGCCTTGCGGCGCCGGCACACCGGATTCTGTCCCGGTTGCCCCTCCTCCAGGCCAGCTCTCTGCTGTGGCCAGGGAGTGCAATGGAGGATGGCCCAAGTGCTTGGGCCCTGCATCCCATGGGAGACCAGGAGAAGCACCTGGCTCCTGCCATCGGATCAGCGTGGTGCGCCGGCCGTGGCGGCCATTGGAGGGTGAACCAACGGCAAAAGGAAGACCTTTCTCTCTGTCTCTCTCTCACTGTCCACTCTGCCTGTCCAAAAAAAAAAAAAAAAAAAAAAAAAAAAAAAAAAAAAGAAAAAGAAAAAGAAAAGAAAAGGAAAGGAAAAAAAAACTCAAATGTCCATCAAGAAAAGGCTAACAAAATTATGGTGTATTTTTAAATCATGGGCACTGAGCATCTATTAAACATTATACTATAGAAAAATATTAGCAAGGTAAAAAAAAAAAAGTCAATATATTGCTAAATGGGAAAAAAATCTGACCACTTCCTACTTTGTTGAAATGTATATTAAGAACAAGGATGGACTAGCTACAACCCTGCCTCAGTTCAGCTCCAGGTGCCTCTCTCGCACTAGCCCTGCCTAGATGGGCCATGCCCTTCAAGCAGGAAGGAGCAACATCAGCTTCTAAGCACTCCAGACTGAGGTAACTCTTTCTGACTTGGTATTCTCTGGGTATTCAGGGGGCCTGAAGACTGTCAGACCAACCTCCACACCCAACAGGCCCTTTCAAATATGTAGGAGAGTCTTCTGTAAAATAAAACAAAAAACTTTTTTTTAAAAAAATTACCACTGGGGCTGGCGCTATGGCATTGCAGGTAAAGCCCCAGTCTGCAGTGACAGCATCCCATATGGGCACCGGTTCGAGTTCTGGCTGCTCCACTTCCAATCCAGCTCTCTGTTATGGCCTGGGAAAGCAGTAGAGGATGGTCCAAGTGCTTGGTTCCCTGCACCAGCATGGGAGACCCTTAAGAAGCTCCTGGCTCCTGGCTTCAGATCAGTGCAGCTCCAGCCATTGCAGACAATTGGGGAGTGAACCAGCAGATAGAAGACCTCTCTCTCTCTCTCTCTGCTTCTCCTTCTGTGTGTAACTCTGACCTTCAAATAAATAAATCTTTTAATATATTGTCTATTAATATATTCTCTCTCAGTAAGAATGCCTTACTTATAGTAAGCACTCAGTGACTGAGTAAAAAGAAATCTAAAAGAAAACTGCTTTTTTTTAATATTTATGTATTCATTTGAAAGGCAGAGTGAAAGAGAAGGAGGGAGGCAGGGAGGGAGGGATTCCATCCACTGGTTCACTCCCCAGATGGCACAACAGTCAGGACTGGGAAAGGCCAAAGCCAGGAGCCAGGAATTCCATCCAGGTCTCCCACATGGGGGCAGGGGCCCAAATCCCTGAGCTGTCATTCACTGCCTTCCCAGGCACATTAGCAGGGAGCTGGATCTGAAGTGGAGGAGCTGGGAGTTAAGAAGCCAGGGCTCAAATCAGCACTCCCAGAAGGGATGCAGTTGTTCCAAGAAGCAGCTTAACTCACTGTGCCACACCAGCCTCTGAAATCAATCTCTTTTAAAATATGGCCTTTTATATTTAACTGAGAGATGTCTTGCTCATGACATGTTTAAGCTTTTTTTTTTTTTTTACTACATTAGCCAATGAATTAACCTGCCAAAGAAATAATAAAAAGCTACTCAAAGAAACATTGCCTTGCAACTGATGCCAGGAAATTATTATCCACCTCTCACAGGTCTTAGTCCTCCTCTAGGTACAAAGGAATATTCAATAATTAATTGGAGATACTGATTATGTTCTCTAGAGGACTGTAACATAATGGAAAAAAAGAAGATATACATGGTGAAATGTCAGGAATAAATTAATAGCCATTACAAATTGTGTAAAAGCACACAACAGAGCCATTTAGAAAATAAGACAGTAGAGACAAACTTAGAACCTCTTTAAGAAGGCAATTCTCAAAGGGCACAGGTGTCCTGAAGAGAGCCTCGACGGATGTGGGCACAGTAGGATGGGAAGGCCTCCTAGGTTATGTAAATATGCTTTTGGGAGCCTAAAGATGCACTGAGCAGTCTGGCTAAGAAACGGGGAGGAGAGCAAATGGTACTTCTTGGGGAAGAAGATTCATGTTGCCTTTTTTTTGTAGTGATGACTACACAGTGATGTTTGAAAATGCCTCTGTCCCACTTGGGAGTACAGGAGTTCAATACTCAGCCCACACTGCTGATTCTCAATTGCTGCTAATTCAGACCCCGGGAGGCAGCAGTGATGAGTTCCACCACCCACCTGGAGAGCTGGATCCAAGCGTGGGCTCTGCACAGCCTCAGCCATTGCAGACATTTGGGGAGTAAACCAGTGTATGGGATCTCTTGCTCTCTCTGTCTCTGTCCCTCTCCTCCTCTCTTTCCCCCTCCCTCTCCCCCTCTCTCTCCTCCTCCCTCTCCTTCTCCCTCCCCCCTCTTTCTCTTTCTCTTTCTCTGCCCACCCACAAATAAATATTTTTAAAAAAGAAAACCAAAAATTCATCTTTACAATAGAACTCAAAATTGAGAAATTCAGTGACACAAGTTTTAATTGGGGCATATACTTAACTAGAAAATGCTGTACAAATTTTTCATACTTATTTGCTCAAGTCCAGTTTAGGCAACCAACAGTGATTTGTATAGCTGTGGTTCTTTCTTTCTAACTCAAATATAAAAACACAGACATATGTTTCTCTTTTTATTTTTTAGCAAACCAATAACTGAACCAGAATAATTTGTGTTCTTGGTGTAGACAAAAATAGATTAAGAAATCAAATTTATAACGATCCATATAACAGTTACATGGCATGCTCTAACCAGGTTGAGTTTTCCTCAACAGTGAAAGGAAATTATTTTTCATTGCCCATCACAGTCTATAGTAAATAGGTTTCTAGAAATTATGACATTTCCTGGCAAAGAGGGAACATTTGTTCTTCTGGTTGAGAATTTCAGGAAAGAATGTAATAATTCTAGAGCTGTTCACAAAGAAGGGGTATCTAGTTCAGAAACCATAAGGGTTTTTTTATTGTTTCGAGTCATTATTCAGGTTCACATATGCAGATGTAGATATTAATTCATGCAACCATTTTTTAACATCAAATAAGTGGATATTTGATAGGGTTTTTCAATCACACCAGAAGAAGTATATCGTATGAAAAAATGAACCTGAGACACACGTTGACAAATAGAAGAGTACAAAAATTAACAGCATCCCCTTCGATTCTTTTGTGCCTGCCTAAGTCGACCAGCTCATTAAGCACAGCATTGCCACACTGAGACTTCAGAATCTCCTCTCTTAAACTGATCACAAACAGGTGTATAATCATCACATTATGTGACCCAAATTTCCCCCAGACATCTTGGCCTAGAGGGTACAAGAAGTCCCAAGAATAAGACTCACTTGCAGGTTCACTGGAAACCTAACACCTGACCTACCTCCTTCTTGGCGCAACTCTAACAGGCATTCAAATGGCCATTACCCACCACCCGCCCCCTTGTGGCTCACATTCTCAAAAGATTGCCAGCATGCCATTATAATGACCCTGACACAATCCTTCCCATTCTCCCCATCAGCTGGGCTAAGTAGAGGGTTTGCCTGTGTTGTGTGCTTTTACCAACTTTACAGATTTACTCAGTTTCTTAAAGAAACACTCAAGGGGCACAGCTTGCTTTATTTCTTTTCTTTTTAACTTCTGCTAAAAGAAAAACTGTAGACAACATACATTTCACAGAGTTTATTTGAGCCAAGACCAATAAATCAGGTAGCACTCAAAAACCAGAAGAGGCTCAGAGAGCTCTTCTCTAGCAGAGTGAGCAGTAGGCTTTTACAAGTTGGATGGAGAAGGAAAGCACAGAATCACACTCAGACCTGGACATCCTTGGATCCCATGTACATGGATTCATTCAATCATAAGTCAAAAATATTCGCAACAAGGGGCTGGCATAGCAGGTAAAGCTGCCACCTGCAATGCCAGAATCCCATATGGGTGCCATTTCAAGTCCTGGCCTGCTCCACTTCCAATCTCACTCCCTGTGTACGGCCTGAGAAAGCAGGGGAAGGTGGCCCTAATGTTTGGGTCCCTGCCACCCATGTGAGAGACCTGGGAGAAGTTCCTGGCTCCTGGCTCTGGCTTGGCCCAGCCGTGACTGTAGCAGCCACCAGGGAATGAACGGAATCTCTCTCTCTCTCTCTTTCCCCACTCCCTGTCCCTCTCTCTGTGTAATAGATAGATAGATAGACAGACAGACAGACATTTGAGAGGAAAAACTGCATCTGTCCTGCATGTACACAGATTTTCCTGATTATAATTCCCTAAATAATACAGTATAAAAGATATCTACATAGCATTTACAATGCATTAGGTATTATAAGTAATCTAGAGAGCACTTAAGGCATACAAGAGGATATGTGTAGGTCACATGCAAATACTACACCACTTCACAGAAGGTACTTGAGCATCTATCAATCTGGATGGAGGAAGACAGAGTAGGGGGCTTGGAAGAAATCACTGTGGATACTACTGACAAACTGTGCTTGATTATCACTGGGCATTTCCCTTCTTTGCATATGGTTTAATGGGAGATCCCTAGGTATATACCCAGTCTATTAATTGGCTGTTATTGGTTGAAGCACCATTCAAGTTAATTAGTTACAAGACAATTTTAAGTTGTGGTTTGTTGTGTAGGAGTTTTGGGATAGAAACAACCCCAGGCCAATGGGAGGCAGGGCTATATATTATTCCATGTTCCACCTTTAACCAGGCATTCTGAGCTGGCTGAACCAGGGTCCAAACATGCCATATACAGCCAGACATTACTTCTGCAACCACTCTCAATTCTGAAACCTACCCTATCCCAGTACGTATTTGCAACTGTTAATTGGAGTATTTTCACTTTGGAGGGTGTGGTTGGGGGGGGGGGGGTAAGAAAAGGTGAGAATATAGTAAATGGTATAGCATCTGTTCCCAATAGTTCTTCCATGCTCCGTTAGAGCACCTGGCACAGGCATTTAGAGGAGAAAATTAGGAGCCCAGGCTTTCAGGAGCTGGTGCCACCATGACATCCTGGCTTTTCTGCTTTGTTACCTGTGAAAGGGAATTGCTATGATGATTAGATCATTATTTTAAGTTCTGACCTTAGCAAGCCCACAATAAATGTTTTTAATGACAGAAAAACTAGATTTTGAGGGGAGAAAAAGTCCCTTTGTCTTGTCTATAAGTAAATGTGAAAATTGAAAAACTGGGGCTGGTGCTGTGGCACAGCAGGTTAAAGCCCTGGCCTGAAGCGCCGGCATCCCAAATGGGCAAAGGTTCTAGTTCCGGCTGCTCCTCTTCTGAACCAGCTCTCTGCTGTGGCCTGGGATAGCAGTGGAAGATGGCCCAAGTCCCTGGGCCCCTGCATCCGCGTGGGAGACCTGGAAGAAGCTCCTGGCTCCTGGCTTCGGATCGGTGCAGCTCTGGCCATTGCAGCCATCTGAGGAGTGAACCCGTGGATGGAAGACCTCTCTCTTTGTCTCTACCTCTCTCTGTAACTCTTTCAAATAAATAAAATAAATCTTTAAAAAAGAAAAACTGTCTTGTAAAACCTTCTATGATAGAGAATATTCCCTTTCTAATGAGAAAATGTATGTGGATAGTGTCACAGAAATCCTCAGTTCCTGCTTCCCAAGGCCTGTTTCATAAAAGAGAACATTGTTTGTTCTGCCACAGAGACAAAAATCCAATCAGAAATCAATGAATGGATTTTTTTTTTTGCTTGAAATAAGATGAAAGAAAAAATAGAAAGGGAAAGAGGATAATGCTACAGGGATCATGATCCCAACTATCTCATATTATCAGAGGGATGACCCATCCAAGACTTCTCAAGGATAGCTCAATTTTTCAGTTCTTGGAAATTATTATAAAGTGAAATGCAGCAATAAAATAACTTAGGACAATATCAATCAATTCTTACCTAACACTTCCAATAGATAGTCACAGCTACAACACAATATAAAAATAGAAACTGTCAGATCCATAAAAGAATTCCAAAACTTTGAAATTGTTAACCAGCCTACAACTTGCACCATAATATGACCTTTAATGAATAGGAATTTTGGCATTTCCCAACCTCCAGAGCATCAAAAATTAAATTTCTTGCTATGAAATGAAAATTAATATGTGATTTTTTATATACCTAGTTCCTCTTGAATATCCTTCTCCTGCTACACCTAAATTCTAGAATTTCTCCTGTAACAGGCATGCATTCAGAATGAAACTAAGCTTTCAGTTTCTCTCCAGTGTACCAATTAAAACTTCCACATTTAGTGGGAAGCAGTTTGATTCTTGAGGGTTGTAGCTTTACTTGCTTTATTATCTAGACACTCATTATTTCAGTAACTATCACTTTCACAAAGTACTGATTTTAGGACTTTCTATCCTGCTTACTCATATATCTATTCCAATCCCCTCTTCAGTATTCTAAAGAACATTTTGTTCACTGTGATAGTTTACTTTTACAGCACTTTGGCACAAGACTAGAAAATGATCATCCGAGATTTTCCCGGGGATATTCTAAGAAACTTGCAAATCACAGGAGGGGGGAAAAGGGAGGGGGTTGATTTTTCAAATGAGAATGCAAAATGCTACAATATATACCACACTCAAAGCATATTAAAAGATATGAGAAGTACTGCTTAAACAACACTTAATTGATTGTCACTGAGCTCTTGTACATGTTTTCTTTACCACAAAATCCTTTTCACATGGAACATCTATAAACATCCTCAACATCAAGTGCTTTTGGCCTGATCCGTGGAAATACTGGCTTAGGGTGTGTTAAAGCTGTATGGTTATTTCAGGGTCCTCCTGGGATGTGGACATTTGAGTGATGGTGTTCTAGGACATGTCAAAAAGGAGCACACTTTTATGTTTTTCTGTAATGAACTTTCGAGATTGTGAAATAATCCTTAGTTAACAGTAAATTCATATTCTGCATACATTTCAACCAAAATATTTATCAAGGTCATCTTAAGCATTAAGGCTTTACAAAAATTTCTGTGAGTGATATTATTTCATTTGACAAATGAGTTCAAAGAAGTTAATTAACTTGGACAAGGTCTTGTCATAATTGAGGAGCAGAAAAAGGTCTGTCTCAAAAGCCAATGCACTTTCTAACACCTCAGAATGCAAAGTTAATACTAATACTTGAGCACCTATCATGAGGCTTACTCCATGTGTCCAGCTGTAAGGACTTAATATTCAGAAAAAAATAGGCAATATTCTTACCATCATGTAGCATGGAAGCCAAAGAATAAAACCAAAATTAGTTACATAATCATCATTATAACAAGGCATTGTATTAGTGATTTGGGGAATTAGAGACCACATGTTTCCTCAAAGATCAACCATGTAGGTGGATGAGTTCTTTAAATGATACATCAAATAATGGCACACAGGAGCAAGTTAAAATATAAATTTAAAATATAATTAATATCAAGAGGAGGTATATGATTCTCAGGAAAAAAATTGACTATATGTATAAAAGCAATTAGATATTTGTAGAAACCATAAGGACATAAAGACATTCATTTATTCATCAACAAATACTTATTGAGCAACCACTTCATATCAGGTACTATACTGCATTTGGAGTAGACTGTAGAGAACTTTTTTAAACCAAGCCAAAGAGTTTGGGTAATGAGACACATCCTCATACCTGGTTCCACCATTTAGAAGCTGGATAAAAGTGGTCAAAGGATCCTCTAAGTTTCACTTTCCTCATCTATGAATTGAAGCAGTAGTAGTGTCTACCTCATTGGAAGTGCTATGAATTTAGACCTGAGATTGTATGGAAATAGCTGACATGGTGATTGGAGTGTAGCACATAGGCAGTAAACAGTGATTTGAAGTCAACAGAAATGAAAAGTTATGGACTTTTCCAAGAACAGAGTGCAGGATCAGTGACCGACCTGAGATTAACATGCAGTAAGTGAGGATGAATTGGAGTGCTGCATTGGGGAGTCAGGTGTTCAGTCCCATCAGATTGAAGATCATCTGAGTGTGAGGTGAAAAGGAAGTAAGTGAGGGCGGGGGTCATGACCTTCAAAACTGAAGGTTAGAGGCTTCATTGTGATACAGTGGGTTTTGCCACCATTCGGGATGCCTGCGTAACACAGCAGAGCACCTGGGATCAAGGCCTGCCTCTGTTAACAATTCAGATTCCGTTAATGTGCCTGGAAGGCAACAGATGATTGCCCGATACTTAGATTCCTGCCACCAACATGAGAGATACAATTGGAGTTCCTGGTTCTTGGCTTCAACCTGACCTGTCAATGGCTGTTGCAGGCGTTTGAGGGACGACCCAACATTTGGAAGCACTCTCTCTCTCTCACTCTTACTCTCGCTCTCTCTTTCAAATGAATATATAAGCTTAAATAAAAACTAGAGGTTAAACATGTATCAGGTGAAAAACAAGATCAATATGTGGGTCAAGGGCAATATTATTCTTCTCCAATGGACTGGTCATGATTGATGCTGAGTGATCAGATATCAGTGTTGATTGAATTCCAAATTGTTAAATACTTTAACATCACCTCTAAGCCACAGAAAAATCATCAAATAACTAACCACTCTGAATCTCACTTTTACTATTTATAACTGGGAGTGGTATATTTAATTGTTCCTGTTCTAGAAACTATCTATGGCTTAGCACTATATGTAAAATAGTGGACACACAATAAATATTAATATCTTTTTTAAAAAATTATTTATTTGCTTGAAAGAGTTACACAGAGAGAGAAGGAGAGGCAGAGAGAGAGAGAGAGAGAGAGAGAGAGAGAGGTCTTCCATCCACTGGGTCACTCCTCCACAACAGCCGGAGCTATGCTGATCCAAAGCCTGGAGCCAGGAGCTTCTTCCAGGTCTCCATATGACTGCACAGCCCCAAGGACTTGGGCCATCTTCCACTGCTTTCCCAGGCCATAGCAGAGAGCTGGATTGGAAGTGGAGCAGCTGGAACACGAACCAGCGCCCATATGGGATGCCAGCACTGCAGGCAGTGGCTTTACCCACTATACCACAACGCCGGCCCCAACTATTAGTATATTAAAATTCCACATGAAGGTTATGGGCCATCTTTGTGGCACAGTGTATTAAGACAAGTTCCAGCTGCTCCATTTCAGATCCAGCACCCTGCTAATGGCCTGGGAAAAGAAGCAGAAAATGGCCCTAGTGTTAGGACACCTGCCAGCCACATGGGAGACCTGGAAGAAACCCCTAGCTCCCAGCTTAGTCCTGGCTACTGCAGCCATCTGGGGACTGAACCACCAGATGGAAGCTCGATCTCTCTCTCTCCATCCCTCTTTCCCTCCCTCCCTCCCTCTCTCTCTGTAACTCTTTCAAATAAGTAAAAAAAAAAATCTTTTTAAAAAAATAGAATGAAGCTTACAAATACCTCATACCTCTGTGCCATGTTACCCCAACCTAGATGACACAGACTGTCTTCAGAGAGGTTCTCAGCTTCTTTTCTCTCCCATCCCATCCACATGGGCCATGTACCCTCATCAATCACTTCACAAGCTATGATTTCTCAATGTCTACTCCACCTTGAACACTGGCCCAACCCATCCCTTGGTTCAGAATGACTCGAGAATCACCTTTGACCTATGAAACAATGAAAGGGTAACTTTTGAAATCATTCAGGCACTAGTATACACCAACTGTGTCTGAAGGTTTCCATATTTAATGAATAAAACAACAAAGGACATAAAAATTGATCTAAGCATTTATAGGCTTACCAGAGAAACACATTAGCTTTACTCTGCATCCCCACTTAACTCCAGAAATGTTTCCCAGGAGTCCCACAAGATGAGTAACAGTATGCAGACGGATTTTATGGATAATTAGTCCTACTTCAATTCAGACCCAATGCAAGGCAGGCATACTCAGTAAAAAAGAGTTATTTATTAAAACACCATCCAAAGGCCATTTAGGAAGAGACCCAGAGCTGAGGGTGGGAGGTGGGGGGTGGGGTGAAGCACTGGTCTGTGTCAGAGCCAGATGAGACTCCCCAGCCATTGCCCCATGCTACTTGCTGCAGAAGTTAGTGTGAAGGTCCACCCGGTACTTATGAGAATTCTCATTGTTTGATAGATTTTCATTCCAATTAGCTGAAATTATTTGTCACTGAAAAATTCATTTGGTCATCCTTTTATCTGAAGATACTTACTGTATATTTCCCCTAAATGTCTCTTTTTCTGGTTGATCACTTCTATTTTTTAGTTTATTCTTTGTACCATATTTATCCAAGCTCTGTACAATTCTAATCACCTGCAAATTTAAAAATTTGAACTTATTTCAGTTTATCAGTAATAATTCTCCCAGTCATAATGATGAGAGAGTAGGAGACACCTGTCTTACTCCCACTACAAAAAAAAAAAAAAAAAAAAAGATATCCATGCAGGAAAAATGGCCCTGCAAGGGCTCAGAAACCAATGAGGGACCCGCAGCAACAGCTCCACTCAGAATTGTGATAGGAACGTTCGTGTTCACCAGCTCCTAGGTTGGCCAGGAAGTGATACAACATAAACCTGGGCAGGAGACAAATGATGAACACCATGAAAGGTCTGAGATTTCACCCTGCTTCTGAGCTAACGTGTTAGCCTGCCACAGTTGCATGCAGAAGACACAAAGTTTCTGGGTCCAAGAGCCAGGACTTCATTACTCACAGCAACACCAATTCCCACAGGACAAGACAAAGAGGGACAGGTGAGTCTGCGAGGGAAGTGGGTTGACTTGCAGGAGACAAACTCTGACTTTAGAACACTCAGATTGTTTTGTCCTGGACATATAGGCCACCAGCCCTTTGCTCCAGAGGAAAACACTCCCTGTATCATCCAAGTTGGTTCTTGATGCAAGCATCCTTGAAAAGCTAGTCTGGAACAGTGTCTTCTTGCAAGAATGTAGAGAAATGTGAGACTCCTGTAAAACTGCCTTCCAATAACAGACTACTCAGCAGGTAACTCAGTGGACTGAAGATTTAGAACATAACGAAGTTTGAACACTGCCTACAAATACAAAATACAAGGGTACTTCAAAAAGTCCATGGAAAGTGGAATTAAAAGATAAGTTTATTGTGGTGCAAAAAAATTTCAAAATCCATGTATAGTTTTTCCATAACACGCATTTTTCATGAACTTTTTGAAGACTCCTCTATGTGGATTTTGAAAATTCTTTTGTGCCAGAATTAGCTTTTTTTCTTTTTTGAGAAGCAGAAAGACATAAAAATGAACAGAGGTGGAAAGCTCCCATCAGCTATATCACTCCCCACATGCCCACAACATCAAGGACTGGGCTGGGTCCAAAGCTGGCAGCTGGGAACACAATACTGGTATGGCAGGAATCCACTGAGTCATCACCACTGCCTCCTGGGATCTGCACTGGTAGGAAGCTGCAGTCAGGAGACAGAGCCGGGCATAGAACCCAGGTACTAAAATGTGGGACATGAGTGTCTTAGAGTCTTAACCACCAGGCTAAATACCCACCCTTAACCTTATCTTTTAATATGATTTCCCACAAACTCCTCCAAGTCCCCTAGTAAGTTAGAGGACAACTAAATGCAGCACAGGATCCTTGACTGGGTCCTACACTAAGGAAAACCTATGCTGCTATTTAAGACAACTGGTTGACTTTAAAAAAAAAAAAAAAGATTTATTTATTTATTTGAAAGACAGATTTGCAGAGAAGCAGAGGAAGAGAGAGAGGTCAGTCTTCCATCCGCTAGTTTACTCCCAGATGGCCGCAAAGGCCGGAGCTGTGCCAATCCAAAGCCAGGAGCCAGAGGCAGCTTCCAGGTCTCCCACTCAGATTCAGGGGCCCAAGGACGTAGGCCATCCTCTACTGCTTTCCCAGACCGTAGCAGAGAGCTGGATCAGAAGTGGAGCAGCCAGGATTTGGAAATGGTGCCCATATAGGATGCCAGCATTGCAGGCGGTAGCTTTAAGTGCTGTGCCATAGCGCTAGCCCCATACTAGTTGACTTTTAATACATCCATGTATTAATAATATTACTCTATGAAGATTAGTATGCTAATTTTTATAATTATACTATTGTTATATCTATAATTATATGTATATTTCCAGATCAGATATTCAAGACAAACACTGACCCTCTGAATCATGTTCAGTTGTGGGTGATCAATGACAATCAGCCTAGACAACATTGGCTTCTTTTAGGAAATACTTTCAATGTACTTTCCACTAGTCTGGAAATGTACAAATTTATATACATGTGTGTTTGGGCAAATGGTATGTATGTATATATGTATGTGTTTATTAGAGAGTGATAATAGGAAAAAAAACAAATGTGTGAAATATTAACATTTAGGGATTTGATAAATGTATAGAGAATTCCTTGTACTACTCTTGCTACCTTTCAGTAAGACTGATTTTTTTCCGTGTTGTGCTATAGCGGTAAAGCCGCCACCTACAATGCCAGCATTAAATTTAGTCACCAGTTTGAGTCCTGAATGTTCCACTTCCAATCCAGATCCTTACCAATGTGTCTGGGAAAGCAGAAGACGATGACCCAAGTACTTGAGCACCTGCACCCAGTGGGAAGTGGTCTGACCTCTCTCCACTGTCACAGCCATTTGGGCAGTAAACCAGTGAATGGAAAATCACTCTCTCTGTCTCTATCTCTCTGTAATTCTGCTTTTTAAATACATAAATAAATATTTTTAAAAGACTATTACAAAATTTTTTAATTTAATAACTAGAAAAATGTTGAGACATTTGGATAATCTCAGAAGAGGAAACAATTTCTGATTAAGTAAAAGAAATCAGAAATTTCTCAAAAAAAACATGAAAATATACAAATTCTATGCATCCAAAGGCCCATAAAAATGTAAAGAATAAAGAAAAAGAGTACAAAATGATTTGTGGTGAGTATTGTAGGCAAAGCATTAATTTATATACAGACTAAAAATTGTATAGCTTAATGGGAAAAACATAAATTCTTCCATGAAAAATGACTGAGCAGTGACTAAGAAGAACTTCATGAAAGAGGAAAGACAATATTTAGGGAAACAATACCTATTCAACTTTGTTAATTATATAAAATTGCAAATTAAAATAATACCTATTAGGGTAGGCATTTAGCCTAGCATTAAGATGCCTGTGTCCCACATCAGGGTGCCTAAATTCAATTCTCAGCTCTAACTCCTGGCTCCAGCTTCCACCAAGCAGGCTCCAGGGCACAATGGTTATGGCACAAGTGAGTGGGTTTCTACCACCCACATGGAGACCTGGATTAAGTTTCTGGCTCCCAAGTTCAGTCTCACCCAGGACCTATTGCAGCACTTGGGGAGCTAAGCAGCAAAGAGGAGCTCTGTGCATGTGTGTGTGTGTATGTGTGTGTGTGTTTCTCTCTCCCTCTCCCCCTCTCTCCCTCTCTCCCTCTCTCCCTCTCCCCTCTCTCCCTCTCTCCCTTTCAAAAACCCATTATGCTTGATGATATAAGCCAGGCCTGATCTATGGTAACCAGCAGAGTACCAAAAATATAATGTATATGAGCAAAATTGACATTTTGAGATTTGCTTATTGTTTAGTGCTCTTGTCTATTCTATTGAGAAGCAGTGGGTTTTTTTCATCTTAAGTATTAGTTGACTTCTTTACTGAGTGGGGGCAGGGTTAAGCTTATGGTTATAAAATAAACTGAAAGTATGTCTTTGTAAAAATTAAAAGAAACAAAAAGGAGGGAGGAGGGGAGCACAGGCAAGAGGGAGGCAGGGTGGGAAGAATCACTGTGCTCCAAATCTGTCTATAGAAAATACACAAAATTTGTTCACCTTATATAAATTTAAAAAACAATACTTACCAAATCAGTAAAGATTTCAAAAGACTATGCTCAGCACTAGCAAAGATGAAGTGCACTATTATCTCAAACACTCTTAGGTTTTCTGAGAAACAACTTAACAATATGCGTCAAATGCTCTTAAAATATTCATATTTTGACCTAAAAATTCCACTTTTAGAAGTCTAAAGAAATAAATGAGGACTTGGATCTTTGAACTCTGGCAGGAAATTGCCCTCCACCCCAGCTTGGGCAGTAGTCAGCCCCTCACTACAGTGACCCCATAATAGGTGTGTCCACCAGCATCCTAAACCACCTGCCATGGAAACGTCAGCCCTCCTTCCCCTCCTGAGCCTGCACCATGCTCAGCACAGCGGGGAAGAGAGATCCCCTCAAGCTCTCTGCGGCTTCTCTCAGAACTTCTTTCTCCTTCTCAGATCTCAGTGGATCACGACACTTGGACTGAAGACTGGGATTGAGAGGAAACAGGGAAGAGGAGACAGAGAAAACTCAGAAGTCCAGCAGAGCCACCCTCTCCCCATCCTTTTTCCCCTGCCTCCTGGCTCCTCCCTCCAGCTTTCCTCGAGATCCCCATCTGAGCAGGAGCTTTCCATATTTTACATTCTGATTTCTCTCCCTCTGTATGACTTATAGCAAAATGCTGTGATGGGATGCTGACTTTACTTTTGACATGGAAAAGGAAAGTGGTTCAGTTTTGACAGTTCTTCTCTCCCTCCACAAAAGCTGGCTTTTTTTTTTTTTTTTTTTTTTTGATAGGCAGAGTGGACAGTGAGAGAGACAGAGAGACAGAGAGAAAGGTCTTCCTTTGCCGTTGGTTCACCTCCAATGGCCGCTGCGGCCGGCGCATCGCGCTGATCCGAAGCCAGGAGCCAGGTGCTTCTCCTGGTCTCCCATGCAGGTGCAGGGCCCAAGTACTTGGGCCATCCTCCACTGCACTCCCTGGCCACAGCAGAGAGCTGGCCTGGAAGAGGGGCAACTGGGACAGAATCCAGTGCTCCGACCGGGACTAGAACCCGGTGTGCCAGCGCCGCAAGGTGGAGGATTAGCCTAGTGAGCCATGGCGCCGGCAATAGCTGGCTTTCAACACTGTCTCTTCACAGACTTCCTCGAGATCCTAGACTGGAAGTCCAATGTGTCTTTGCCTTTCTGCTGAGACAACCTAAATTCTCCTCTTGGCAAAGGATGTCAGCATTTGAATCTTGAAACAATCACACTTTTGTATATGTGAAAAAGAGCAGTGCATTAATATATATGAAAAATAGATTATTCCTAAAACACTAAACATTTTTGAAGAAAATTATACATGAAAATGAATGAGTGGGGTGGGATTTTTAAATATTTAATTTTATTTATTTGAAAGGCACAGTGACACAGAGGGTGTGAGAGACAATGAGAACAAAGATAAGAGTGAAAGCAAGAGGGAGAGAGAAATCTTGTAGTCTACTCTCCAAATGCCTGCAATAGCCAAGGCTGGACCAAACCAAAGCCAGGAGCCAGGAATTTCATCCAACTCTCCCATATGGGTGGCAGGAACCCAAGAACTGAAGCCATCATCTGCTCCCTCCCAAGGTGTGCACAGGCAGGAAGCTAGACCCCAGGAACTCTGATATGAGATACAGGCATCCCAAGCCCTGGCTTAACTTACTGAGCCACAAGGCCCACCCCGAGGGAGGCATTATTGCTAAGTGTGTTTTACTCTTCATACATTTCTGCAATTTCAGAATATAATACAATGAGTGTGCACAACTTCTAAAATCAGAGGCAATAAGGAAAAAAAGAAAAGGCAGCAATCATCCAGCCATATTCCTACTTCTTTGTGATGGGCTAAGGGATTAGTATCAGTAGAAATGGATCAGCTTGAACACACTACGGTAAGAGCTAAGCTCTCTCAGTTTACTGCACCAAGGTTTTATCTGGAATTGTGGCTAATCGCAAACTCCTAAATCACTTTTCCAGCTAAATATTTTCTCAAAATACACCTGGTGCAAAGATAATGTTCTGAGAGCCAAAGACCCTAGCTCCTTTCTCTTCCTTCATTCAGCAGGCTCCCAGTTCCTAGAGGAATTGTCCATCTCAAAGCCTTGACTGTAATTTAGGTCAGCTCATTAGCCACACAAGGCTGCTGTGAGCTGTGTTGCTGTTAGATTTGTCATCCTATGAAAAAGAAATTTTTAGGGGCCAGCACTGGGTGTAGTGGGTGAAGCCTCCGCCTGCGGTGCCAGCATCCCATATGGGCGCTGGTTCATGTCCTGGCTGCTCCACTTCCTATCCAGCTCTCTGCTGGGGCCTGGGAAAGCAGTGGAGGATGGCCTGAGTCCTTGGGCCCCTGTACCCGTGTGGGTGACCCAGAAGAGGCTCCTGACTCCTACCTTCAGATCGGCACAGCTCCAGCCATTGCGGCCAGTAGGGCGGTGGGCCAGCGGATGGAGGATTCTCTCTCTCTCTCTCTCTCTCTCTCTCTCTCTCTGCCTCTCCTTCTATCTGTGTGTGACTCTTTCAGGTAAAATAAATAAATCTTTAAAAAAAAAAAGAGAAAGAAATTTTAAAAAAAAGAAATCGAAGCAAAGATTTGCCCATAAGAAATAAACTGGTCATTTGAAAAGTGTGAAACAGAGAGTGAGTCACTGAAAGACCCAGTTAAGACCCTGGCTACTGTGCTGCTCGTTTGTTCCAGACAAGGCTCTGATCAGCCTACCAGGACAACTGGTGGAAGCTTTTAGCTGAATTGAACGTATGCCATTCTGTCAAGTTGGAACAATTAAGGCAAAAAGAACATTCTGCCTTTCGCTTTATGATTTAATTTCTGTACCACACTCAAAGAAACTATACAGCACTGCAGAATGATTCACTGATTTCCTTTTCTTCCTGCTCTTCTTAATTTTATATGGGCCTTTCTTCTGGCTCTTCTTAATTTTCCTTAATTTTTCCTTAATAACTAAGCTTCTAAAATGAAAACTGAAAAGAGTACTATGGCCATTAGTAGCAAGAAATGATCTGCTTTGATTCCATTCTGAATACCAGTCCCCAAGCACTGTAACTCATGGATTCCAGGGGCTGTGTAATTTAATCAATATGGAGACTTGGGTTGGGCAGAGACCCATGGTAAAAGGTTATTGGAAACTATAAATCTTAAAACCTGAAATCTTAAAATAGAGCATAAGGGGCTGGCGCCAAGGCTCGCTAGGCTAATCCTCCACCTGCAGCGCCGGTACCCCGGGTTCTAGTCCCGGTCAGGGTGCCGGATTCTGTCCTGGTTGCTCTTCTTCCAGCCCAGCTCTCTGCTGTGGCCCAGAAAGGCAGTGGAGGATGGCCCAAGTGCTTGAGCCCTGCAACCACATGGGAGACCAGGAGGAAGCACCTGGCTCCTGGCTTCAGATCAGCACAGAGTGCTGGTCATAGCGGCCATTTGGGGAGTGAACCAACGGAAGGAAGACCTTTCTTTCTCTCTCTCTGTCTCTGCCTGTCAAAAATAAAGAAAGAAAGAAAGAAAGAAAGAAAGAAAGAAAGAAAGAAAGAAAGAAAGAAAGAAAGAAAGAAAGAAAGAAAGAAAGAAAGAAAGCATAAGGAAAAACATTCATAACCTGGGCTTTTGCTAGAGATCGTTAGCTATGACATCAAAGCATCAGCAATGAAAGAAAAAAAAAAAACAACAGATAATTGGACTTCATCAAAATTAGAAATATTTGACTATCAAAGCACAATATGTAGAAAATAAGAAGACTACCTACAGAATGAAAGAATATATTTGCAAATAATATATTTGATAAGGACCCAGTACCCAAAATATTTAAAGGACTCTTATAACTCAACAAGACAAACAACCCCACTTCAAAACAGACAAAAGACTTGAGCTACGGCTGGCGCGCTGCAGCCGGCATGCTACGCCAATCCGAAGCCAAATGCCAGGTGCTTCCTCCTGGTAAGAAGACACACAAATGGCCAAAAACCACATGAAAAACTCGTGTCCTTAGCCATTATGAAAATGTACATCATTCCCGGTTGCCCCTCTTCCAGGCCAGCTCTCTGCTGTGGCCAGGGAGTGCAGTGGAGGATGGCCCAGGTGCTTGGGCCCTGCACCCCATGGGAGACCAGGAGAAGCACCTGACTCCTGCCTTCGGATCCGCGCGGTGTGCCGGCTGCAATGCGCCAGCAGTGGTGACCATTGGAGGGTGAACCAATGGCAAAAGGAAGACCTTTCTCTCTGTCTCTCTCTCTCACTATCCACTCTGCCTGTCAAAAAAAAAAAATGTACATCATGAGCACAGTGATATAGGACTGATACCTGCAAGGATGGCTATATCAGAAAATAAGAAATGTTGTCAAGAATGCAGAGAAATTGCACCTTATTCATTTCTGGTAGGAAAGTAAAACAGTCTAGCCACTGAGGACAAAAGTGTGATGGTTCCCCCCAAAAAATAAACAGAGCTAAAAAAAATCCAGCAAAGGTAAATACCCCAAAGTTTTGAAAATAGTTATTCAAACATTTGTACCAAAATGTCCATAGCAGCATTATTAAAACGGCTAAAAAATATGAACACCACAACTGTCCATCAATGGATGAATGGATAAATAAACTGCAGTATACACACAATGGAATAATACTCAGCCATAAAAAGAATAAAGTCCTGATACATGCTTTAGCATAGTGAACCTCATAAACATTATTCTCCCTGTAAGACACAAAAGGTTACATACTGTGTGATTTTGTTTATATGAAATATCCAGAATAGGTAAATCCATATGAGGAGACAAAAAGCAGATCAATCCCCCAGGAGCTAGGGGAAGGTGAGAGAATAGGAATTGAAGACTTAATGGGCACAGAATTTTCATCTGGGATGATGTTTTGAAACTAGTTAAAGGTAATAGCTGTTCAACAATGTGAATGGAGGAAGGCAGGGGGGTTAGGGTCATTTGCTCTCAGATTATCTCTGAAGAAGAGTCCTGGAAAATATTTAGCTGTAAAATTGATTTAGGAGTTTGTGATTAGTCACAATTCCAGATAAAACTTTGGAGCAGTGCACTGAGGGAGCTTAGCCCCCTACAGTAGTGCGTTCAAGAGGATCCATTTCCACTGATACCACCCCTTAGCCTATCAAAAAGAAGTAGGTGTGTGGCCAAGTAATCACTTTCCTAATGTTATGGCAAGCAAATTCCACCTCAATAAAAAAAAGTGAAAAAATAAATATATGTATTTATTTATAGAACTTTAAGCATAGACTGTCTCAGGAGGGACACATGAGAAACTGATCACAACTGATGAGACAGAGAATCGGGTTTGCTAGTAGACGATTTTCTGCCAGCTGGAGGACATTGGTTTCTCCTTGTATCTCTTCACATATCCTTTCTATTGTGTATAGTTATTCAAGAACAAAAATTAGGGGCCAGCGCTGTGGCTCACTTGATTAATCCTCTGCCTGTGGCGCCAGCATCCCATATGGGCACCAGGTTCTAGTCATGGTTGCTCCTTTTCCAGTCCAGCTTTCTGCTGTGGCCCGGGAAGGCAGTGGAGGATGGCCCAAGTGCTTGGGCTCCTGCACCTGCATGGGAGACCAGGAGGAAGCACCTGGCTACTGGCTTCAGATCGGCACAGTTCCCGCCATAGCGGCCATTTGGGGGGTGAACCAATGGAAAAGGAAGACCTTTCTCTCTTTCTCTCTGTCTGTCTCTCTCTCTCTCTCACTGTCTAACTCTATCTGTCAAATAAATTTTTTTAAAAAAATAGTTTTTAAAATGTTACACACAATGACCACCTTCTCAAAACTAATTAAAAAATACATTTATGACTGGTTTACTGGCAATGTTACAAACTGATAATGTGAACAATTTCAAGAACCACATGAAAAGTTTGTGGGATTATTTCTTTCCAAAAGAGAAAGATTATATCCTTTTAAAATCAAAAAAGAAATTCTCTTTGCCATCTGGAGATTTTGAAATAGCATACGAATATAAACAGGATTTAAAGAGTGAAATGCTACAGGAGGGAAAATATATTCATTTACTCTATTGTTAAAGTCACATTAGTAATTTGATTTGACTATAATTTTGCACGACTCATTCTAATAAGTTTCTTAAGAAGAATTTATTCAACAAATTACATAAAATAGAAAAGTTATTTTAACAGCTTTTTATAACTTTTAAATCACTCAAAAATACACACAGAAATGTATGTTATTTCACCTAACTTCCAATCAAAATGCTCCACATTTGCTGGAGTGTGGTGCAACTATAATACTAAATTAAAATTATTGAGTGAATTACTTACCTCAATTCTAAGTTTACCTGGGACAATAACAAGGACCCACTGCCTGTTCCTGTCACTTTCGCCTTCAACTCCTAACCTGTAGCCACCAGGTATGAGTGCGTCTCCACCCACATCAGCCAGGCTGGTGTCCAAATCAGCAATGCCTGTTGGGAGTTCTACTGCTTGGAACATGGAATCCAGCCCAATGGCCAGATATCAAGTGACAAGACCACTGAGGAAGGAGATGCCTCCCTCAACACTTTCTCCAGTGATACATGTGCTGCCAAGCAGGTGCCCATGGCAACGTTTGCAGACCTGGAGCCCACAGTCATTGATGAAGTTCACACTGGCACTTACTGCCAGCTCTTCCACACCAAGCAAGATGCTGCCAATACTCTGCCCACAAGCATGCACCATTGGCAAGCTCACTGACCTCATATTGGACTGAACCCAGAAGCTGACTGACCAGCACACAGGCCTGCAGCGCTTCTTGGTTTTCCACAGCTTGGTTCTGGCTTCACCTCCCTATTGATAGAACATCTCTGTCAATTATGTCAAGAAGCCCAAGCTGGAGATCGTCATCTACCCAGCCTCTCAGGTTTCCACAAGTATGGTGGAGCCTTACAACTCCATCCTCACTACCCACACCTCCTTTACCACCCTGGAGCACTATGGCTGTGTCTTCAGTGTAAACAGTGAGGCCATCTATGACATCTGTTGTAGAAATCTCAATATCGAGCACCCAATCTACACTAAGCTGAACCACCCTTTTAGCCTAACTACGTCCTCCATCACAGCTTCCCTCCACTTTGACAGAGCTCTGAATGTTGATCTGACAGAATTCCAGACCAGCTTGGTAGCCTATCCCCACATCCACTACCCTCTGGCCACATACACTCCCTTCATCTCTACTGAGAAAACCTACCATGAACAGCTTTCTGTAGCAGAGATCATCAAGGCTTGCTTTGAGTTGGCCAACCGGCTAGTGAAATGTGACCCTCACCATGGTAAATACATGGCTTGCTGCCTGCTATACTGTGGCGTTGTGGTTCACAAAGATGTCAATGTTGCCATCACCACCAGCAAGACCAAGCACAGCATCCAGTTCATGGACTGGTACCCTACTGGCTTCAAGGTGGACATTAATTACCAGCCTCCTTCTGTGGTACCTGGTGGAGACTTGGCCAAGGTACAGTGAGCTATGCACATGCTGAGCAACATCACAGCCATTGCTGAGACCTGGGCTTGCCTGGATCACAAATCTGACCTAATGTATGCCAAGTGTGCCTTTGTTCACTGGTGTGTGGGTGAGGGGATGAGGAGGGAGAGTCTTCTGAAGCTCATAGGACATAGCTGCCCTAGGGAGGGATTATGAGAAGGCCGGTGTGGATTCTGTTGAGAATAGTGAGGAGGACGGAGAAGAATACAAATTTTCCATTCCTATAACCCTGCAGCATGTCATACTCACTGAACTTCAGCTTCAACGTCAGCTGACAGCCTTTAGACTTTTCTGGTTACATGGTCTTCATTCAACTGTGATCATGTCTGCCTTTTCCACGTGTACCTGTAAGAGATTTCCATCATGTCTGAAAGTAAAGGCTTTAAGAAAAAAATTTTTTTCCAAACCTGATTTTGCAACTCATATATGAATGATTTTCTGAGTTTATTATAATTATCTATATAATAAAGATCATTTTATTGGTAATATTTTATTTTTTAATATAAAATGCCTATGAAAAATAATCTATAGGGATAATGTAATTTTAGAATTTGTGTTATTTTCAGTGTGATAATACTCAAAGATCATTATATGGAGAATAATTAAGACAATGTTCAGGGGATCTACTAATGAAAATATAAAATTTCTTAAGGACAAAAATCACAGCTATGTGGCTATTTATGAAACAGTTATATTGTTTCATAATTATGAAATAATCATATTGGAAGGTTTAATAGGAAACATTCTATAAATCAGCTTTAGTATTATATGCTTTCCAAACTTACTTCCAAGATTTCATTCTATGATTTTCTCCTTCAGTATTTAAATGAAAAAGCTCCCAAAAAATGGAAACAAGAAGTCCGACAGATGTAATAATTTCATTTCACTTCCTTACTGCTAAAAACAAACCTTAGGTATGTCAAACTAAGTAACCAAAAAAAAAAAATCAACTATGTTAACCTTTTGAGTTAATAATGAAGGAATTAAAGATATGCGATCTCAAAACATGGTGAATTGGCATATTGACTATTTCAAGTTGAAATCATTTGAGGAGTTATCACTACGGAAAGGATCATTTGGCCTGCCATTTCCTACATGCAGTAAGCCTAAAAGATTCTTCTCAGAGGGACGTCTTCCCATACTAAGGCTGAAAAACAGACTTGCTTGCCCAAGATTCGTAATTGGGACTTCAATGAACCCAAATAAACAAATTCTTTACAGTAATCCCTGTTTTCCATTAGTATACATATTACATGCATATTCATACATATATATCTATATCATATATACACACACATATATACACTTGGCTAAAGCTATGAAGGTAGAAGTTCATGGAGCAAGTTAGATGTCAACTTGATGGGTGTGAAAAGGTGAATGTTGGAAAATAACAGGAAGTAAACAAGATATCAGAAACAAGCTAAGGCAGGGAGTAGGCTTAGAAGGTTCAGCAAAGTAAGAAATCTTTCCAAAATCACATACCCAATGAAGGCCCAAGCCAAGAAATGGCCCAAACAGGACTGTTGACTGGGTCAGGCATTGTGGCACCACAGACTAAGCCACCACGTGAGACACGTGCAACTCAGGTCAGAGTGCCAATCTGAGTCCAGCTACTCCAATTGTATAGTATAGCTGCTGGAACCTACAGTACAGCTGCAGATTCAGCTTATTGATAATGCACCTGGGAAGCAGCAGATGATGGCTCCAGTACTTGAGTTTCTTCCACGCACATGGAAGATCTGGGTAGAGTTGCTGGATATTGGTTTAGGCCTGAACCAACCCCAGATTGTACAGGCATTTGGGAAGTGAGCCAGTGAATGGAATATTCATTCATTCTCTCTCTCTCTCTTTCTCTCTCTCTCTCCCCCCTCCAAATAAATAAATGTTTAAAAAAAAATAAGGACTGTTACATGATTTGCTCACATACCCAAACCTCAGATATATTTTCAATATTTTTTAAAGGATTTATTTATTTTATTTGAAAGTCAGAGTTACACAGAGAGAGGAGAGGCAGAGAGAGAGAGAGGTCTTCCGTCCAATGGTTCACTCCCCAGATGGCCGCAATGGCCAGAGCTATGCCGATCTAAAGCCAGGAGCCAGGAGCTTCCTCCAGGTCTCCCATGTGGGTGCAGGGGCCCAAGGACTTGAGCCATCTTCCACTGCTTTCCCAGGCCATAGCAGAGAGCTGGATTGGAAGAGGAGCAGCCGGGACTAGAACCTGCGCCCAAATGGGATGCTAGTGCTTCAGGCCAGGGCGTTAACCCACTGTGCCATAGCGCCGGCCCCCTATTTTCAATATTTGCATGATAGGAAAAAAATTGTTTCCAGAAAAAATAAATGATAGGTGGATTAAGATTCTATCATCACGAAAAACATCTCTTAAACTTTACTTTTTTTTTTTTAATCTTTATTTATTTGAAAGACTGAGTTACATAGAGAGATCTTCCATTCATTGGTTCACTCCCCAAATGGCCACAACAGTCATGTCTGAACCAGACCAGGCAGGAGTCTGAAAATCTATTCAAGTATCGCATACCAGTAGCATGGGCCCAAGTACTTTCCCAGGCACATTAGCAGGAAGCTGGATCAGAAGTGGAGAACCCTGGAGGTGGGACCAAGATGGCAGTACAACAGCGACACATTCTGAGTTGTGTGGGAAAAAACGGGTACTATGAGAACAGAGGGGATACAAGCCTACAGCAGAATTGTGAGAAGTCCACAGAGAGTGGCCCAGGAGTCCACCAGAGACTGCTCAGGTCCACAGTGGGGGAGCATAGAGGAGGGAGAGGTGACAGATGTGCAGAGAAGGAGCAGCACAGGGACCAAGTGAGGAGATTGGCACCGCTGCCCCCAACAAACCAGGTGAGAGGTCATGAGTCCACAGAGCTACAGACAGTGGTGGGCAAACTGCATCTGAAGCTCCAAGCAGGAAGAAGGAGAAACTGTAGGGGAATGCACGGTGAGGTTGGGCACACCATGGTCCTTCTGTGTCTCTCCCCACCCCCAACCAGACCTACAGCCAACAGAGAGAAGCCATATTGATTGTTGACATTTGAGTGTAAACAGGGGGCCGCCACATCTGCCTCCCGCGCACATACCCATCACTTGCAGGGGCCACCTCACAACAAGTCCAGCCTGGGAACAAGGATCACAACATTTCAGAGTGATTTCTTCCCCACCACGCAAGCTATACAACAAGGAGTAGTCCTAAACAGCAAAAACCTGAGTTCATTTCATGTGCCAATGAGAAGCGCACCCAGCCCCAGCAGGCAGGCCCTAGTGCACCAAAACCCTGGTACCCACCTCCATCACAATCTAGAATTAAAAATGGCTCCAGAAGGCAGGGCTGTGTGCTTCCTCTTTCAATGCACAACCACATAGCAGCTCATAGCAGAGGGAACTCAATTTAAAAATGAAATCAACCAGAAACCAACCAGAAATGCTGAAGAACAAAGGAAAAATTCTGAATAAGAATAAGGATGAATTTATAAACTTGCCAATGGAGCAATCCAAATTCTTCAATAATGGAAGCTAAAAAAGAAATCAAGGATATGCCAGAAAAGGAATTCAGAAAATTAATAATTAGATTACTTAGAAGCAATCAAAAACAAATTCAAGATCTAAACGAAAAATGCTCCCAAGAAATTGAGATTTTAAAAAGAAGCCAGAATGAAATACTAGAAATGAAGAATTCAATAGAACAAATGCAATAGAATCTCTCAGAAATAGAATAGATGAGATGAAAGAATATCAGAATGAGAAGACAAACTTCTGGTAATAATATAGTCAGACCAAATACAAGAAGAAATTAGAAAATTAAAAATCATGGTAAGAGAGTTACAAGATTCTTTCAAATGATCCAACTTATGGATCCTAGGAATTCTGGAGGGATTAGAAGAAGGGATTAGAAGACCTTTTTAATGAAATTAAAAGAGAACTTCCACAATCTGGAGATAGAAAGAGACATCCAAGAACAAGAAATACACAACAGACACAACCAGAAAAGAACTTCACCACAACACATTGTGGGCAAAACTCAGCTCTGTGAAACACAAAGAACAGATCTTCAAATGTGCATGAGAGGAACGACAAATCACATTCAGAGGAGACCCAGTTAGACTCACCCCAGACTTCTCATTGCAAACCCTACAGGCAAAGAGATAATGGCAAGACATGTTCCAAGTACTAAGAAAAAAAAGCTGTCGTCGCAGAATACTGTACCCTGCAAAACTCTCCCATCCAAGTACTAACCAGGCCCAACCCTGCTTAGCTTCCGAGATCAGACGAGATAGGGTACGTTCAGGGTGGTATGGCTGTAGACATACCCTGCAAAACTCTCATTTATGAATGACAGAGAAATAAGGATCTTCCACAACAAACAGAAATTGAAAGAATTTGTAACTTCTTACCCAGCCCTACAACAGATGTTCAAGGATGTGCTACATACAGAAACAGAAACAGGAAAATCACTACAAAAAAAAAATGAACGTAGAAAATGACCCAGCAAAAGTACAAATGAAATCCAAAATACATAAACAGGACTATTTAAGGAAACATGGCAGCGAAAAGATAGTATTTTTTTTTTTTTGACAGGCAGAGTGGACAGTAAGAGAGAGAAACAGAGAGAAAGGTCTTCCTTTTCCATTGGTTCACCCCCCCAATGGCTGCTGTGGCCAGCACGCTGCGCCGATCCGAAAGCAGGAGCCAGGTGCTTCTCCTGGTCTCCCATGCGGGTGCAGGGCCCAAGGACCTGGGCCATCCTCCACTGCACTCCCGGGCCACAGCAGAGAGCTGGACTGGAAGAGGGGCAACTGGGACAAAATCCAGCACCCCGACCAGGGTTAGAACCCATGGTGCCGGCGCCACAGGCATAGGATTAGCCTATTGAGCTGCGGCCCCAGCCGACAGCATTTAACAATGGTCATACTAAATGTAAATGATCTCAACTGCCCAGTTAAAAGACACAGACTGGCTGAATGGATTAAAAAAAAATCCCTCTGCTGCCTACAAGAAACACACTTTACCAACAAAGACAAAAAAATATCCTACATGAAGGATCTCTGTGAGTGAGACCCCAGTGGAAAGAAGAAGCCTTCAAAGAAGGGTGTACTATTCCCTGAAGTGAGGAGAGAACTTACAATTTGCTTATGGCCTTGTCTAAATATTGATGGAGTTTGTAGTCACAAAAGGCTTCCATAACCTTGGCAACTCATGACAAGAGCCTCAGGTCATCACTGATGTCATATATAAGAGTGTTAATTGTTAAATGAACAACAGAAATCACTGTGCACTTACTCACCATGTAGGACCTCCATCCTTAATGAGTTGTACTATGAGAATTAACTGCAAAACTTATTCTAAAACAGTATTTTTTTTAAGATTTTATTTATTTTACTTGAAAGTCAGAGCTGGGGCTAGCATCATGGTACAGTAGGTTAATCTTCCACCTGTGGTGCCAGCGTCCCATCAGTTCTAGTGCCAGCTGCTCCTTTTCTGGTCAGGCTCTCTGCTGTAGCCTGGGAAGGCAGTACAAGATGGCTCACGTCCTTGGACCCCTGCACCCACATGGGAGATCGGGAGGGAGGTGCCTGGCTCCTGGCTTCGGATCCGTGCAGCTCTGGCCATTGTGGCCACCTGGGGCGTGAACCAACAGACGGAAGACCTTTCTCTCTGTCTCTCCCTCTCCCTGTCTGTAACTCTACCTCTCAAATAAATAAATAAAATCTTTAAAAAAAAAAAAAAGAGCCACACAGAGAGAGAAGGTGAGGCAGAGAGAGAGAAAGAGAGGTCTTCCATCCTCTGGTTCGCTCCCCAGATGGCCGCAATGGCTAGAGCTGTGTCGATCTGAAACCAGGAGCCAGGAGCCTCTTCCAGGTCTCCCACATGGGTACAGGGGCCCAAGGACTCAGACCATCTTCTACTGCCTTCCCAGGCCATAGCAGAAAGGTGGATCAGAACTGGAGCAACTGGGTCTCGAACCTGCACCCACATGGGATGCCAGCACCCCAGGCCAGGGAGTTAACCCATTGCGCCACAGCGCTGGCCCCTCTCAGACAGTACTTTTTACATTGTATGTGTGTGTAGGTGCAAACTGTTGAAATCTTTAGTATAGAGTTGGTCTTCTGCATATTAAGTTAATTAAAAATGAATCTTAATGAAGAATGGGATGGGAGAGGGAGTAGGAGGTGGAACAGGAGTGAGGGTGGGAGGGTAAGTATGGGGGGAAAAGCCACTATATTCCTAAAGTTGTACCTATGAAATTTGCATTCATTAAATAAAAGCTTTAAAAAAAAAGAAGTCGAGCAGCCAGGATTAGAACCAACAATCAAATGGGATGCCAGCATAGAGGCTGGGCTTAACCAGTTGTGCCATAACCTCAGCCCCTTAACTTTACATTTGTATCATGGATCCTCTTCAGTCAGTGCTAGTTACAGCAGCTTCCTATGGGGCATTCACTCTCCCTTGTCACCTCCTCTCTGCTGGCAGCCACCCTATCCAGAGATTGTGCACACTTTTCCCTGGCTGCTGAAGGCAACCCATTCACCCTTCATGGAATCGCCTGATTCAGTTCTTCTAAACCCACACCAAGATCCCTTTTGTCTGAACTTTTTAGCACTTAAAATTTATACCACATGATTGAGCTGTTAAATTTTTTTGTATCATTCTCTAATTTTTATGTTACTCTGACTTAAAGTATTTTACTACAAACACCTTATGTATAGGGATTACATCATATTTTTCTGTATCCCACATAGCTCTAAACGTATTTTATTTTTTATTATTCTTTTCCTTTAGCACCACTTTACTCAAATGGTCCCTTGGGTCAGAAATATTCTTGGCTGACATGGGCAGCATCCTCAAGATGCTCTCCTGGGAAAAGAAATGAATAGGACATGAAAGCAGGAACATCTTGTAAATTTCCAAGTCACTTAACCTTTTCCAAATGATCTCACTGAACAAGGCAGATAGTACAGAGAGCTAAAGTAATCAAGAGGGGTTTCTTCCTCTGCTCTTTTCTCTGTTTGAAAAAGAGAGACATGAATTATGGGTTCTGAAATTGGAAATGTTCTATTTACCCACTTCAAGAAAATAAGCATATTAACATGCAATGTTTATTTTAAAGTTTTCTCCCAGTGGCATTCAAAATTTACAATCCAAATGAGTCACGAGTCTATCTTTATGTTTAATTCAGGGACCAGAAGTAGTCAAAGTCAGTGAAGAGCTCAGTGGTGACAGACGGGTGTGTACCACGGTGGCCCATGTAGTTTATGGTGCTCCTTCAAGGAGTCTCAGGGTCACTCGACTAGCATGGATTAATTTGATAGTTAGGCAGTTAGAATTTAAAATAGTTCATTAGGGAAAGTATTGGATGAAGTGCTGATTATTGCCCATCCTGTAAAATGAAATGTGAAGTACTTTTCTATCTTTTCCCATAAAAACTTTTACATGTACACATGCATGATTGAAGAACAGAAGGCTGTAATAACATGTGCTTCCTTAAAAGTCTTTCACAGCTGGTGCTGTGGCTCAGTAGGCTAATCCTCTGCCTGCGGCGCTGGCACCCCGGGTTCTAGTCCCAGTCAGGGTGCTGGATTCTGTCCTGGTTGCTCCTCTTCCAGTCCAGCTCTCTGCTGTGGCCTGGGAGTGCAGTGGAGGATGGCCCAAGTCCTTGGGCCCTGCACCCGCATGGGAGACCAGGAGAAGTACCTGGCTCCTGGCTTGGGATCAGCGCAGTGCGCCAGCTGCAGCAGCCATTGAGGGGGGCGGGGTGAACCAATGGAAAAGGAAGACCTTTCTCTCTCTCTCTCTCTTACTGTCCACTCTGCCTGTCAAAAAAAAAAAAAAAAAAAGTCTTTCACTAAAGCAGGCATTTGAGTCACTGATTAAAACATCACTTGGGATGTCCACATCTCATATCAGAGTCCCTGAGTCTGGCTCCTAGCTCCTCTTCTCATCCAGCTGCCTGCTAACGCATACCTGGGAGGCAGCAGATGATGGCTCAAGTATTTGGGTTTCTATCACTCATGTGGGAGACCCAGAAGTGTTCCAGACTCCTGCCTTTGGTCTGATCTAGTCCTGGCCACTGTGCAGTATGGGCATTTGGGGAGTGAATCAGTGGGGTAAAATGTGTGTGTCTGCTTTTCAAAATAAATTATTATTTTTAATTAAAAATACTCTTCTACTTAAGATCGACATCAACTATACTCTATTCCCAAGAAGGCTTAAATCCCTCTTTATTTCTAGAAAGGTTTAGACAAATGAGAGCCTTTCGCCTTACCACCTCTGTCTCTAGTAACAACTCAGCAGGTCACTTAGGGTTTGTCAGCCACTGTCAAGGGAACATACTCTGAAGGTCGTTATAGCATGAATTATAAATGAAAGAGGTTATACCCAGAAGCAATCGTCCATCAAAAAACAAAAGTTCAGCAAATTTAGACTGAAGACCTAATTGACTTCTATTAGCAAGTCATTAGCTGAGTAGCATCCATCTAAAGATTTAGAGAAGTGCTCTAGTGAGTTGAGAAGGAGTGGATTTCATGGGCTAGAAGAGACTGAAGAAAGCAGAAACAGGAACAAAAAGTGGATTGATCTTTTGTACAGGGTTACTTTCTTTATGAAATTAAAATGGAAGGGACTTCCCATCCTGTCAGCTCAGGAACTCTGGGCCCCTACTGATTGGTTGCTGTGACTATCCTGTTTTGTTTTTTAAACTGGCCAACTTTCAAGTTCAGTTTGACCACATGGCACCTAGCCTGAGTGACTCCATTCTGATTTGGTTTGGGCTGCTGGGCCTAGTGCAGGACCTAAGTCCAAATCAATGGCTTCCCATAGATTTTAGCTAACACTGCTCACTGCGCCTAACTGAACATGTCAGAACCTAAGGCTGCAGTTCCCTGCAGTGCTCAGCGTGGGAGAGTGGATCAGAGCAGTCTTGAAGGAGAGAAAAAATGCAATGCAGCAAAGAGAAAATGAGGCTATGACTTGGATCTTCAAAGGAACTCACACTCTAGACAAGAATGATACTTGATCATCTTTTAAAGTAAAGTAAGAATTTATAGAAAACAAAGTACTCTTGTGCTGACACAGAGCAAGACCTGGTCATCCCACTACTTAACATGGATGTCTTCCCATTATCTTCCCTTAAAAATTCCACTGGCCATTTCTTCCATCACTACAAGTTTGGAGATGTAAGCACACCTCTTAATTCTAAATAAATTGTGCAATCAATTAACTATAGGCTGATTTTAGTCGTTACTTTAAGAGCTCCAAAATCTGACCATCCTTGAATGATCACCATGAAGTGACAAAATCAACTCATAAACATGGAGCTTCCAACCAGGTTTAGCATCATGATCTTTAATATGACAGCCTACAAATACCAACATTTGAGGAAAGCTTTGTTGAAGACAAAAGCCAAATTAAATAAGGGCAAAAAAAATTGAGAAATATAGTCTGGCCTGGAAGAAAGAAACTGAAGAAGAAAACTATCACGAAAAAGCCTCAGAGGAACCTTTGGATGCCACCAGGATGGAGTAACAGCAGTGGACTTACTGATCATCCTGCATTAACCACCTAGTAACTGAATATGAAATATCGGTTTTTGGATAGTGGACAATAGGCAGGACGGGATTATGGTCTCTGAGAGCAGAGCAACCAATGAAGTGAGCATTATAGTTGCCTACATTATAGTTGCCTACTTTGAGGACTGCAAGGCACAGAAGGAAACCTAAAGAGAACCCAGAGGGGCAGGCATTTAGTATTGGTAAAAATGCTGACTGGGACACCAACACCCCAAACCACAGTGCCTGGGTTCAAGTCTGGCTCCACTTCTGATTCCAGCTTCTTGCTAATGTGCACCCTGGGAGGCAGTAGGTGGTGACTCAAGTACTTGGGTCCCTGTTATCCCTGTAGGAGATCTGGATTGAGTTCTTGCTCCTGGCTTCATCCTGGCACAGTCCCTCCTACTGTGGGCATTTGGGGAGTGAATCAAGGATAGTTCATTTAGACAATTCTTTAGATAGAAGATAGATAGATAGATAGATAGATAGATAGATTTTACTTTCAAATAAATAAAAATATTTTACATGAAAGTCCATAACTCAGGAGACAGAGATGGGTTTGAGGGAAGCCTGGATATTTGAAATTTGCAGGACTGAATATAAGATGGAGTACTGCAAGGAGAGAGAGCACCTGAATCTTGGAGACCAGAGGTTGAGGTTGACCGGCACATGAGTACAAGGTGGGAGTAAACTACAGAAAGGTGAGGAACAGCCCCCAAAGGCAAAAAATGGTTCAAATTTCCACGAGCCTTTAGGAAGCAGGGAAACTGAGCCGCAAAGTGTACAAGAGTTGTTCAGGAAACTAGCTTTTCCTAAGAGGCCTTGTGGAACCATTTAACCTCGAAACTATGTGTCTACACATTTTTTTAAGATTTATTTATTTATTTGAGAGGTAGAATTACAGACAGAGAGAGGGAGAGACAGATAAAAAAAAAAAAAAAAAAAAACAAACTCTTCCATCCTTTGGTTCACTCCCCAAATGGCCACAACAGTTGAAGCTGCACCAATCCAAAGCCAGGAGCCAGGAACTTCCTCCAGCTCTCCCATGCCAGTGCAGGGGCCCAAGGTTGGTGGGCCATCTTCCAGTGCTCTCCCAGGCCATAGCAGAGAGCTGGATTGGAAGTGGAACATCAAGGACCCAAACTGGCACCCATATGGGATATTGCCACTCACTGCAGACAGCCGCTTCGCATGCCACAGCGCCAGCCCCTATGCATCTTTAATAAAAAAAAAAATCTTTTAAAAACATTCACTACAGCAGCACTATTGACAATGACCCAAAAGTGAAAACGGCCCAAATACCTATCAACAGAGGAGTGGATAAACAAACTGGTAAACAGTCACACTGTGGAATATTATTCAGCCATAAAAAGGAATAGAGTCCAGATACATGCCACAGAATGGACAAATCTCCAACACATTACGCTAAGTAGAAGAAGTCAGACACAAAAGAGCACATAGTGTATGATTCCAGTTACGTAAAATAGCCAGAATAAATAATTTGATCGAGACAAAATGCATAATATTGGCTGCCAGGAGCAGAGGAGAGAGGAATGAGGAGAAACTGCTTCATGGGAAAGGGACTTTAGTTGGAGTGATGGGAATGTTTTAAATAGACAGAGGTGGCAGTTGGACAATACTGTGGTTGCACTAAATGCCACTGCACTGTTCATCGTAAAACATTTCACTTTGTGTCATGTGAATTTTACCTCAATAAATTATTTCTAAGAACACTTAATAAACAGAAACAATAGCTGCCATATGTCATCAAGTTTCAGATGAAAATGGGTAATTAGCTGAGCTCTAATTGGGTTTTGTAGTAACCAACACAATTTATTTTCTCCAGAAAGCTTGACAGAAAGATTTCCAAAAAATGAGATCCACAATAAATGACAGTCATCATTGCTAGAATATTAATATAACAAGCACAGCTGCAAATTCACTTGCAATTTACTGAAGAAGCAAACATTGCCAAGAGACTGGGGGTGGTGCTGATGCTAAATCTCTGTCATATTTGGACAGAAATGCCTGAATGCACCTTTATCTATTAATGAAATAGATTGCCTTTTTTTTTTTAATTTTCCTGATTTGGGAGGAAGAGAGAGGGAGAGAGAAAGGTAGACAGATAGAGAATTTTCCTGTCTTCTGGTTCATTCCCCAAATGCCCTCCATCACCCTGGCTGGGCCAGGGTTAAAGCAAGGAACTTAATCCTGGTCCCCCACGTGGGCGGCAAGGATCCAGTCGCTTGTGCCATGTTTGATGCCTCCCACAGTCTGCACTCACAGGAAGCTGAGGTCAGGAAGCAAACCCAGGTGCTCCAGTATGGACCAGGGATCTTAACTGCTGGGGCAAAGGCCCACTGCACAAATGGCTTTTTGATTCCACACTGCTACCACAAGTGGGAAATTTCTCCTAATTTAAACTCAGTTGAAGATGAGAACTATAACCAAGTGTGTAATGAATGATAGCTATTTAGAAAGAGGAATTTAATGTAGATTGTGGTCATTTGTTCCTTTTCAAGAATAGAGGTGTTTGGCTTCCCCAGCTTGTGTTTGTCTTCTGACTGTGAGGATGACATCTAGATCTGTGTTTCATGTATGATAGCGTCATTTGACACTGGAAAGTCTGGGAAATGTGATGACTTTGGGATTAGTTTTGTTTTGTTTGACAGAAAATCAGAGGACATGGAAGCATCACAAGCTCTTTTTTTTTTTTGTAATATACCTTTTCCTTTTTTATTGTAAAAATAATTTTAGGTTTATAGAATATTTTCAAAGATTGAACCCAACATTCTTATACATTCTGCACCCGCTTCTCCTAATGTTAACAACTTTTTAAAAAAAGATCTACTTATTTGAAAGGTAGGGTTATGAGAGAGAGAGAGAGAGAGAGAATATCACCTCCTAAAATGGTCACAAAGGCTGGGACTAGCCCAGGCTGAAGCCAAGAGCCAAGAGCTTCATCTGGGTCTCCCACATTGAGTTCAGGAGCCCAAGTACTTGAGCCATCTTCTGCTGCTTTCCCAGTCATGGTAGTAGGGAGCTAGATCAGAAGTGGAAAATCTGGGACTTGAACCAGGACCCACATGCAATGCTGGCTTTTCAGGTAACCCACTGTGCCGCAACACCAGCCTCTAATGTTAACATCTTACATAACCATGGTATATCACTCAAAACTTAAAAAATAACAGCAATACTATCAACTAAGCTACAAAATTTACTCAGTTTTCCCACTAATGTTCTTTGGTTTTCCTTTGGATTTTAACATGGAGGCTATGTGAATATTGGGAAAAGCAATTGGGGTTGGGAGTTGGAAGCACTAAAGTTTGAATCCAGATTCATCCCCTTTCTAAGAATACTTATACTGCAGTGCACATAGTAGGCACTCAGCACTTGGAGCTATCTTTTCATGATCCAAAAGAAAAAGTCTGAAAGCAAAGAGAATGGAAGAATAGGAGAAAGGAAAGTGAAAAGGAAAAACAGAGAAAGCAGAGGGACCAGGAAGGACAGAGTCGAATGGGATACATAAGAGGGTTTCAAAAAGTCTGTGGGAAGCTTCAGCCTCCCACCCATGAAATGATCTGTCCTCTCCGGGTGATGCCGGTACACAGCTGAGGTCACATTTGCTCACCTATATTGTAAACAGTGGATTTTAAAGATAATACATATTTTTCATGAATTCATATATATGAAACGTAATGCAAGGATCCTGAACCTGTGCCCCGATCTTCCTTCCATTTAACTACTGTGCCCTCCCATTTTCTTTGTTTCTTTTCCTCTTTGGGGACATTACCTGAATGGGCTCATCAGTGTTCAGTTCCCCTTGTGTAGTACCAAATAAGTACGCAGCATTCATGAATGAGACAAAGGGACAACAAAACACTGACGCACACTGGCTTGGGGACCAAAGTTTGACTAGATTTGAACATAGCAGGAATCTAGTCACTGGAGGCAAAAGACTACAGAAGAACTTCATTTTTCTGGCTCTTTTCTCTACTACAGTAATTACCATAAGCACCACAGGAGGATACCAGGGGAAAAATGAAATCGTGGTAAACACATCTCCCAGGGGATAACATAGTATTTTATGTTTTTCTCCCCAGTCTTTATTTTCTAGTCTTGTGGTCTCAGACTATGTAATATGATATTGTCTCCTGATGTTTTAGTGCTCAGTATATCATGATCATTTTCCGTGTTATTACTTTCCCAAAACATCATTTCTATTCGCATATATGTATCTTAGTTCATTCCACAGTGTTAAAATATCAATGATAAGCTTTCTATCCCAGCCCCTTGGCACCACCCAAAGCACTTCTCAGAATAGTACCACGGCTCCAAAAGAAATGGTTCATGCAGAAGGTGGTATATGCCCTTGGTGTCTCCCTTTTACAAATAAAGATTGAAGGTATATCTGGAAAAGCAAAGAAAGTTGGAAAAGACTGGGAGATAATGCTGCTCCTCCCTGAGTGCGTTTTACTCCCTTGTTACTTCTGTGTGCAGTCCCACATGGCCACAAGCATAAAGCGCTTCCCTCTCTGTCCTGTTCCGCCTTGCAAGGCCATGTCCTCCAGGACAAAGAGAGATCACTTTGGCTGCAGACTCGCTCAGGCCTTGACTTTTTCATTAGTCAAGGAGGCAATTTGCCAACAAAATCAATGAGGTCATGTTGCAGCTGAATGCAAAGTACACCATTTTCCCTAAAATGCTATCCAATCTACCCTAGACCCAAACTAAAAATTAAAAATAAGGATAAAAAATCATTCAGATGCCACCTTGAGCTTTCCCTTATTATTTATTTCAAACAAGAAAAGAGGAGGGCCGGCGCCTTGGCTCACTTGGTTAATCCTCCGCCTGCGGCACTGGCATCCCATCTGACCACCAGGTTCTAGTCCTGGTTGCTCCTCTTCCAGTCCAGCTCTCTGCTGTGGCCCAGAAAGGCAGTGGAGGATGGCCCAAGTGCTTGGGCCCTGCACCCACATGGGAGACCAGGAGAATGCACCTGGCTCCTGGCTCCGGATCAGCACAGTGCTGCTGGCCATAGTGGCCATTTGGGGAGTGAACCAATGGAAGGAAGACCTTTCTCTCTGTCTCTCTCTCTCACTGTCTAACTCTACCTGTCAAATAAAAAATGAAAAAAGAAAGAAAAGAGGAAATGTGCGGTTTTTTGACTCTTAGGAGACAAGAATTAAAGAGAGGCATCTTAAATATTTCCACTCCTTTCAATATTTTAGCCACCAAAAACACTACCACCACATGCTAAATATATGTGGATAAATGAGCAAATGTACTGTAGCAGTTAATGGCATGGAGGAATCAAAAACCAGAGAGGAAGAGTAGAATCGCATGAGATTCTGTGTTGGGGACAGAAGGGGCATAGCGAAGCCTTACTGGTTTGGTTTTGTACAAGTCACTCTGCACTTATTTTTCTACACACACATCTCTAAGCCCCAGTGTGCCCACCTATGAAATGGCAGCGTAACCGTCCTCCCTGGGCGATGCTGGCTATCAGCTGAGCTCGGGGTTGCCAACCTCGGTCAACAGCAAGACAAGCGGACATGGAGACCGACAGATACCAGCAGATCCTCACCGAGTCAAACTGCTCAAACTGCAAAACCTGTTTCTTCCCCAGTGAAATGGGGATAATACTAATTTAGAGAACAGCAAGTTTCAAATGTCGCAATATAGAACATGCTAAGCAGGGCCTAAATTTAACAGTAAAGGGAAAAGCTTCTTTACCAATTAGCTTCACGGCAGAAACTGGTTTGGGGGCTGCCCTCGTGGTTCAGGGAGCTGCACTCGGGCAGACTGAGTCCCCGTCCCGCACGAGCCGACCCAGCTGCTTCAGAGTTTTTGGTTGTCTGCAGGCTCCACTTCTTCCCCCAAAACTGACTTTCCCAGCCATAAACTACTCAGTTTTCAGCACTTATAATTATTTAGATATAGAAGAAGTTGCAATTAACTCTTGATGCCACAATAAGAGAAAAAAAAATTATTTTTATTTAATTATTTCCTCTCTGCTAATTTCTCGATCACAGAACAACTTTTAATATGCATGAAATAGATATCAGGTAGAATTTTCAGAGACCCCTCGTAGTTAGCTTCAAAGACATTTCATGGGGCTAGGGCTGTGGCATAGCAGGTAAAGCCACTGCCTGCAGTGTCAGCATCCCACATGGGCACCAGTTAAAGCCCCAGCTGCTCCACTTCTGACCCAGCTCTCTGCCATGGCCTGGGAAAGCAGTAGAAGATGGCCCAAGTCCTTGGACCCCTGAACCGCATGGGAGACTTGGCGGAAGTTTCAAGCTCCTGGCTTAAGATTGACCCAGCTCTGACCATTGCAGCCATTTGGGGAGTGATCCAGCAGATAAAAGTCACTCGCTTGCTCGCTCTCTCTCTCTCTGCCTCTGCCTTTCTGTAACTCTACCTTTTTAACTTTTTTTTTTTTGACAGGCGGAATGGACAGTGAGAGAGAGAGACAGAGAGAAAGGTCTTCCTTTGCCGTTGGTTCACCCTCCAATGGCCGCCACGGCCGGCGCGCTGCGGCCGGCGCACCGCGCTGATCCTATGGCAGGAGCCAGGTATTTATCCTGGTCTCCCCTGGGGTGCAGGGCCCAAGCACTTGGGCCATCCTCCACTGCACTCCCTGGCCACAGCAGAGAGCTGGCCTGGAAGGGGGGCAACCAGGGCAGAATCCGACGCCCCGACCGGGACTAGAACCCGGTGTGCCGGCGCCGCAAGGCGGAGGATTAGCCTAGTGAGCCACGGCACCGGCCTCTACCTTTCAAATAAAACAAATAAATCTTTTTTAAAAATACATTTAGCCAGCGCCGCGGCTCACTAGGCTAATCCTCCGCCTTGCGGCGCCAGCACCCTGGGTTCTAGTCCTGGTCGGGGCGCCAGATTCTGTCCTGGTTGCCCCTCTTCCAGGCCAGCTCTCTGCTGTGGCCAGGGAGTGCAGTGGAGGATGGCCCAAGTGCTTGGGCCCTGCACCCCAGGGGAGACCAGGAGAAGTACCTGGCTCCTGCCATCCGATCAGCGCGGTGCGCTGGCCACAGCGCGCCAGCCGTGGCGGCCATTGGAGGGTGAACCAATGGCAAAGGAAGACCTTTCTCTCTGTCTCTCTCTCTCACTGTCCACTCTGCCTGTCAAAAAAAAATACATTTAGTAAGCATTAGTGATGAAACTTTGAGCACAGTTTCATAGAAGCTTAAGGAGTCATTAATTATTACCAGCAGGGGCTGGCACTGTGGCGCATCAGGTTAAACAGCCACCTACAAGGCTGCCAACCCATATCAGAGCACTGGTTCAAGTCCCAGCAGCTCTACTTCCCATCCAGCTCCCTGCTAATGCACCTAAGAAAGCAGTGGAAAATGGCCCAATTACTTGGGTCCCTGCCACCCATGGGAGACCAGGATGGAGTTGCTGGCTCCTAACTTCTGCTTTGCCCAGCCCCAAACACTGCAGTGGATCAGTGCATCAGTGGATGGAAGATAAATCTCTCTCTCTCTCTCTCTCTCTCTCTCTCTAACTGCCTTTCTTACCAGCAGAAAACACCATTTCAAGGACATATTTTATTTAGAAAACTATAATAAACCACAACCATAATAATGGTGAAGCTAGTAGGATTCAAAATTATTCTAATAAAATAGAATTTTTAAACTAGAGAGAAGCGGATCCAGACAAATAGCATGAAAATTTTGTTCCAAGTAATGCCAAAAGAAAATAACATATGTATCTGTCATAAATGGATCCTTTATCTTAATAGCTTAGCATTATAATAGGCATGCTTTTATATTTCCTTTTTATCATACTCTTTTACTCTAGTTGAAGACTATAAATTAGAAATCAAAAGACATGTAGTTTTTAAAGTTTCTGCAGCCTGACATGTAAATATTTATTGCTTAGAAGGCTCTAAAAAAATCTCTTTACTTAGAAACCTAGAGAATCTATAGCATAGTTATGATGTGTATCTATTACATCACAATCAGTTAGCCCTCAGTATTTTTGGTTTTGTAAAAGAATTAGATATTATATCTTTAATCTTCTGATAATCTTTTTATTCTTTTATTCTATTTCAAAGGTCATTTGACTGCATTGCAAATACATATCAAGAACAGATAAGCCTGATCTTGATGAGATGAGTTAGCTAAAATTTGCATTGTTTCAGTCAACTCATAATTATTTTCAGGTTTACCAAACTAAGCTTGCAGATGAAATAGTTGTTTTAATCCATTGTGCTCACAGACAGTACAGGGAGCCCCCAGCCTTCCTTTTGTAACACATTTTTACTGCTGCCTCCAAAGTCTTCAATTAAAACACTTGACTACTGTGTGTCTTACTCCAGATTCTTCAGGCGTTGATAGAGGTGACGTAGGTCACTACACATTTCTTGGCCTGCTGTGTGTGAAGCACAAGAGAGAATGGGCATATAATTCTCTTGTTTTGCAAATCAGTGTCAGGGTAGATTTACTTCAAAAGCCTATGGTCTAGCTTTGAAGTTCACTCCACTTGAAAAGCTTTGCCTTGAAGTGGGTTAGGGAGAGAATACACATACACACACATACACACACACACACACACACACACACAGATACCCTGAGTTTAAGGTTTATGGAGAATTACTTCCTGTGGTGAAAAATAAAACCAAAAAATAAATGGAGGCTACACAGTCTGAAAGCAAACTCAAAAAGGTATAGAAATCAAATTTTCCCTTAACAACAAAAAACCTAAATGTTTATTTTGCAGAGTTCAGCATGCTTTTTCTTCAAGGTTTATTACTTTACTAGCTTCCAACCAAAAGTTACAAGTTGTTCATCCTAAACAAGATAATATTTTGGCCAGCACCGTGGCTCAATAGTTTAATCCTCCGCCTGCGACGCCAGCACACTGGGTTCTAGTCCCGGTTGGGGCGCCGGATTCTGTCCTGGTTGCCCCTCTTCCAGGCCAGCTCTCTGCTATGGCCAGGGAGTGCAGTGGAGGATGGCCCAAGTACTTGGGCCCTGTACCCCATGGGAGACCAGAAGAAGCACCTGGCTCCTGCCATAGGATCAGCGCGGTGCGCTGGCCGCAGCGCGCCAGCCGCGGCGGCCATTGGATGGTGAGCCAACGGCAAAGGAAGACCTTTCTCTCTGTCTCTCTCTCTCACTGTCCACTCTGCCTGTCAAAAAATAAATAAAAAATAAAAATAAAAAAATATTGTGAAACATTTTAGTATTTTTAAATTATTTATTTATTTGAAAGAGAGAGAGACTCACCAAATGACCATGACAGCTAAGTCAAAGCTGGGAGCCAGGAACTTAAACCAGAGTTCCCACGTGAATGACATGGATCCAGCCATTTGAACCATCACCTGCTGTCTCCTAAAATGCTGGTTAGCAGCAAGCTGGAATCAGGAACAGAGCTGGGACTCAAATCCAAGCACTCTATTGATGTCTATGCACACTGGGTCAAATGCTCACCCACATGTTTGTATTTTTTAATACCAATAAAATTTAAGATAGCAATGAAAAACTCTCATATAAAGCCAACAATAAAACCAAAAAGTGAGAGTACTATTTGTCTCAGTCACTTAAAAATAAAAGTGTTACTTCATGCCCTTTTATGATTTCAATATTGTTTTAGTTCTGTCTTCTGGCTTCTCTAGCTGCTTGGAACTTCACCTTGCTTCCACAGTTGGTCTCCTCCTTTACAGATTCTACTCTGAGCATTCCAACCACCATCATTACACCTTTTCTGAACACTTGCATACATCAGTAAGTTGACACTCAACAAAACTTCAAATGTTCAGTATAATTTTATGTATGTTCATTCTATGCCCCTCAACTGCATGAAGGCTGAAGACTGACATGTTTTGTATCTCCTGAGATTGGATTTTAGGTTGCCAAACCCTAACCCTCCCTCTCATCCCAGCCCTACCTTACCAACCAGAAAATAGAGATCATAAAGTAGATTAGATGATGTAGTTGGAATCTGAGGCCAAACTGAAAACTGTTGCACATGTAAGACATTTGCAATCAGAGAAAATACAAAACGGCTAATCTTCTTTTTTCATCATTAGTCCCTTAAAAAAAAGTACTCACTTCCACCCCAGGAGCCTAAGATGTGGAGGATGGTTAGCTAGGCCTATTTGGCATGACCACAGACCGCAAACATCTCCCAAGAGGGAAATTTCTCACTGTCTTTCTATGCAGTGAGCTTGCTCCCAACTATGAGACCAATGTAGGTCAGTAAAATCAGCTAGTCCATCTAATTAGGTGAGAGAACAAGAAACTTCACTGTTGGACCCAATAGTCCACTCAGCAGGAAGAAGAGTAGTAGCATTTTTCTCTCGTAAAAATACAGGAAGAAGACACCTAACCAGAACAACACTATCCTATGATGAATGAACTGAAAATGTTTAGGGGACAAAACCCAAATTGTTTGTGATGAGATATGCTGCTGTACAAAGAGAAACTGACACAGACATTCATGTTCAAATGATGTCTGACATACAACATTGGTTCCTTGCACAACAGCTACAAGTCAAGATACCGTAAGCTGAGCTGCTATCTCCCATAAGTACACTATTATAAACTAAGTCTTCATAATGGTAACACATTTAACACCTAAAAGGTGAAAACAAAGGAGAAGCATATGCTTAGGTTTCTATAGATAGATCCTAGGTAAGAAAACAAAACACAAAACTGCACTGGAAATGATCCTTTTGAAGGGTGATGGTTCCCTCACTGACTTGGGTGAGGCGAGGTTCTTTCAAAGAATGTCCAAAAATGATTTTGTTCCCTGATTGATCTCCCTACAGCAAAAAATACTCTTCTTTCCTCCAAGGAACTGATCTGCATTCAAAACTGAGATCACTTCAAGGAGGGCAATGTGGCGCAGTGGGTTAAGCTGCCACCTGAGATGCCCGCACCCCTATCAGATTGCCAGTTCAAGTCTTGACTTCTCCACTTCTGATCCAGCTCTCTGCTAGTGCAGCTGGGAAGGCAGTGGATGACGTTCAAGTACCTGAGTCTCTGCCATGCACGTGGGAGACCTGGAGGAAGTTCCTGGCTCCTGACCTCGGCTTGGCCCAGCCCTGGTTGTTGCAGCCATTTTGGGGAGTGAAAAAGCAGATGGAAATCTCTCTCTCTCTCCTTCCATGTCACTCTACCTTCCAAATAAATTGTAAAAACCTTTAAAAATTTTAGATAATCTTTTCTACAATTTCTGCTGCCCATATAACATGCACGAATGTCTCCAGAAGCTTTTGAGCAGTAAATGGTAAGAGGGTGGGGAGGAGAATGGAAGGGAGACGAGATTGCAGTTTCCATAGTGACTTCTTCAGTGTAACCAATAGACCAGCAGAACATTGGTTCAGCCCTGGTTACTTTCTTTAGACCGCTACCCATAAAGGAGAATTAAGGTCAGAATAATAAACGGCATAAATGCAGCAACAGGAGGATGGTTTGATCAAATTACTGAAATTTTAAATGTCCTATGCCAGTAAGTGACGGGAGTTCTGCCTGTTTATTCATTCCCTAGTCTCTGGCTTCACCAATTAAGTAAGAGATGAAAAAAAACAGAAATCTGTACATGCTTAGGTCATGTAAGGGCCCAAGTACACGACTCTATCCTCCTTCTATCTAGCAAAGTGACAAACCCCAAAATCTATTTGAGATGCAGAGACAAAAGTTTCTGATGAAGGGAAGTACCGTACACCACACGTGTGGAGCTTTGAATACAAAAACAAGGAGTAGCGGCATCTACTGTCCCTTCTAAGCTGTTTACCATAACTGGGTTAGCGGAGCTGGACTCAGTGCTGGCTCCTGAGTTTCCCACCCCTCTCTCCACCGTAACAAAAGGAGCATCAAGGGTGCTCAGTGGCGAGGCTGGCGTGTGAGCTGCGTGAGAAGTGAAGATGAGTCGGCTGCTGGGAGTCCTGAGGCTTCTGTTCTATGAGCCTCTGCAGCTGAGAGTTCACAGGCTGGGACCTTCCTGAAAGGAAAATTCTTCACAGCCCAACACCAAGAGAATCAGTCACCATAACCAGTAAAGAGCAACAGGCTTTGTAAGCATCAAATTAGTAGATGCTTTACCACAGAGTAACAGCTTCATCCTAAGGGTGCACTGAGCACGTACAGAGGTGTTAAGTATCTGTGCTGGATGTTGTAAGAAAATACAGTGACGAAACACAAACTGTGTCTCCCCTAGGGAGCTCACAGTCTGGTCTAGAGGTGACCACGCACAGGTATAATGCCTCTGGACACAAACAGATGTTCCAAGAAATCACTCTTGGGTTGAAGAAGAAACTACACTGGAAACTGCTAAATGCTAACTCCTGAATAACTATGACAACATTGCATGGCAACTCTTGTGAGATACACTAAAGCCCTGCTCAAAAAAGGTTTTACAGTTTGAATCAGAGAAGTTGAAAGGAACTGAGTTGCATGTTCATCTCGAGATGATAGAAAAAAAAAAAAAACAGAATGAACCCAAAAGAACAAAAAAAGAGGTAACCTATAGCAGTAAAGGCACACACCAAGTAAGTTTAAAAAAAAAATTAGGGCTGGCACTGTGGCGTAGCAGGTAAAGCCACTGCCTGCATTGCCAGCATTCCATATGGGTGCTGGTTCGCATCCCGGCTGCTCCACTTCTGATCCAGCTCTCTGCTATGGCCTGGGAGAGCAGTAGAAGATGGCTCAAGTCCTTGGGCCCCTGCACCTGTGTGGAAGACCTGGAAGAAGCTCCTGGCTCCTGGCTTCAGATAGGTGCAGCTCCAACTGTTATAGCTAATGGGGAGTGAACCCGCGGATGGAAGATCGATCGATCTCTCTCTCTCTGCCTCTTCTCCTCTCTATGTGTGACTCTGACTTTCAAATAATAAATAAATTTTTACAAAAATTAAAATGTGATAAACTAAAACAAAACTAGATCCTTTGAAAAGCTACAAGTTCTGGAAGAATGTTAGAGGGAAAAGGAAGAGCTGAAAAAAAAACAAACACAGAATAAAAAGTGGAAAACAAAAATATATTTAGAACCTTGAAAAAGCAAAAAAGATAACATGAGCAATCATAAACTGAGATATCTGGCAATCTAGAAGAAATGGACATAATTTTGTAAAAATATAGAACATGAAATCAAAAGAAATAGGAAACTTGAACAGACCCAGACGATGGTACACATGAATTCCATCCAATATTACATTCACTGATTACTTCTCTATTATAAAAGTTATTCAAATAAAAAAGTTGTTCTAGAAAACAGAGTAAGAATCTACTTTATGAGGTTAAAATAATCTTGATTATAAAGTTTAAAAAATGGGACTAAATTTTAAATATAGGTCCATTTCATTTAAGATTATAGATACAAAAATATCTCTTAAATAAAATACGAACCCAACAGCTGATTTAAAATATCATGAGCAAATAGAGCTTATCACAGGAACATAAGATAGCAAAATCTCAGAAAAATCAATGTAATTCACAATATAAACGAACTAATGAAAGAAAAATATCACATTATCAGGGGCAGACATTTGCCGTGGTGGTTAAGACACCACTTGGAGTGCCTGCACACTACACCAGAGTGCCTGGGTGTGAGTCATAGGATCACTTCTGATTCAGCTTCCTGCTAATGTACACCCTGGAAGGCAGCAGGTCGTGGACTAAGTATCTGGGTCCCTGATACCCACATGAAGACCTGGACCGATTTCCTGGCTCCTAGCTTCAGTCTAACCCAACCCTAGCTGTTGTGGGAATCTGGGGAGTGAACTAGAGGACAGAAGTTCTCTCTTTTTCTTTCTCTTCATTTTCAAATTAAATACACACACACGCACATGCACACGCACATTTTAGAAAAATCACTTGATCAGCATGATCAATCCAGAAAAGCTTCTGAAATAATTTGATAAGTCAATTTCAAATGATCAGAAAATAATAATAGATTTCTCTTGACATTGTAAAGGCTACTTACCAAAAACCTCAGTAAATACGGCTCCAAAAAAACCTTAAAGGGATTCTTTTTAGATAAGAAACAATACAAGAATGTATTTATCATAGTGGAGAAGGTTTTGTTTGCCACAGTGACTAGAATGGTGTCAAGCATAAAACAGATGCTCAGTAACTATTTCTAAAATAAAAGACTGTTGGTAGTGCTTCAATACACCAGGACAGGGAGAGGGAAAAAAAAGTCTTTTTATTTTTAAGAATTGTTTGTTTATTTGAAAGGCAGAATTACAGAAAGAGGGAAAAACAAAAAGAAAGAGAGATCTTCCATCAGCATTCAAACTGCCACTCATATGGGATGCCAAGGTCACAGGTGGTGGCTTAACCTGCTGTGCCATAACACAGGCCCCACAAAGAGTTCTCAAAAGCCTCAGACAGTTATGCAAACGGTTTCATTATTTGTACAGAAAACTCAAGCAAATCAATCCAACAGGCAAACGGCAGTGTTCAACAGAACTACAATCACATACTACATGACATTTCAGTCAACAGTGTTCCTGTAAGATCACATCTCCTGTGACATCATAGCTCTCTGAGTCTGTGTCAGTGTACTCGACAATGTACATACAACCACTAAATCGCCTAACAACCCATTTCTCAGAATACAAGCAAGTTGTCTACGGCCACACCACCCTGAACGCACCTAATCTCGTCTGATCTCAGAAGCTAAGCAGGGTCAAGCTTGGTTAGAACTTGGCGTGGAAGTGTTCAGTGACACAGGATACTAAAAAGAAAATTCAAGAATTATTATTCACAAGATCAATCCGCATAAATCATTCACGTTCTCCTATTCCAGTGGTATCTGAGTAGAATATATAATGAAAAATAAGACACACATCAGTTGAAGCTTTTGTTCACCCACTTGTACCAGAAAAGAACTTCAAGGTAAACAAACAGGTGTTGACTTTTCTTACATATCTGAAAGTGGATGGATGTTTGCATTCATTCATGGGTTCAATAATATCAGAGGCATTGTTCTGTTTTTTCTTGTGGTTGCAAGATTGCTGCTGTGGCTTCTGGCATCACATCCATATTCAAGGCAGAGTGAAAGGGGGAAAGATCAGACTAGGCACATCTGTCTCGTTTTGTTTTCAGGAAAGTAAAATATTTCACAGGAATCCTCTACACAGCAGGTTCTAGCTTGTATTTATTGGCAAAACTGTATCACAGAACCACCACTAGCTGGGAAATAAAAGTATCCCCTGAGAGCATATTTGGTAGCTAGAGAAGACAATACAAATCATCTCTGTCATCCAAAGCCAAAAAAAAAAAAAAAAAAAAAAAAAAAAAAACAGAGATAATGGTCAAAATCATCAAAAACTTGACTGAGAGGCCGGCGCCGCGGCTCACTAGGCTAATCCTCCGCCTAGCGGCGCCGGCACACCGGGTTCTAGTCCCGGTTGGGGCGCCGGATTCTGTCCCGGTTGCCCCTCTTCCAGGCCAGCCCTCTGCTGTGGCCAGGGAGTGCAGTGGAGGATGGCCCAGGTGCTTGGGCCCTGCACCCCATGGGAGACCAGGAAAAGCACCTGGCTCCTGGCTCCTGCCATCGGATCAGCGCGGTGTGCCGGCCGCAGCGCGCTGGCCGCTGCGGCCATTGGAGGGTGAACCAACGGCAAGGGAAGACCTTTCTCTCTCTGTCTCTCTCTCTCACTGTCCACTCTGCCTGTCAAAAAAAAAATTAAAATTAAAATTAAAAAAAATAAAAAAAAAAAAAACTTGACTGAGAAGCTTTTGAAAAATTCTCTTAATGTTTTACTTTTGTTGCTGAGCTATCAGGACCTTACCAAGAAGTCATCACCTATGCCAGTGTCTTGAAGTGTCCCTTATATTTTCTTTTAGCAACTTCATAGTCTCAGGTCTTAAATTTGGTTCTTTACTTTGGGTTGATTTTTCTGTATGGTGAAAGGTGGGGATATAATTTCATTCTAATATGAATAGATATATCCAACTTTGCCGGTGTCATTTACTGAAGAGATTATGTTTTTCATCAATGTATGGTCTGGGCACTTTTGTCAAAAAGTGGATCCAGGCCTAGCCCAACCCCAGACATTGTGGGCATTTGGAGAGTGAACCAGGGGATGGGATCTCGATCTCTCTTTTTCTGTCTGTCTGTCTCTCTCTCTCTCTCTTCCTCTGTCTCTTTATCTCTAACATAAGTAGAAAATAATAATTTTTAAAAAATTTAAAGCCAAGGTCATTTGTCAAGAACGAGATAACAGAGATGTTAGAAACATAAAAAATACAGAAAAGTTTTGAAATCCTATTGTCTACAATATTTCATCAGCCCTCTCAGATTTTTGAAGCTCAGTATTGTATATAGAAAATATCAAATGAGAGGCTGAAATCCCACCATGTGATTGATAAACTGCAATTTGTGACTCTGATCTTGCAAACAACCTCTTCATTCACTCTTCAAGCATATGTTCTACAACTGATATCTGCTCTCTGGCCAGTAGGGCTCTATGCCAATCTCAGACAGCATGGAAGAAGCTGTTTTATGTAATTTGCTGAGTTTGCATTGTTTATGGAGGGGAATAATTAGCAAAATACATCCATTACTATGATGAATATTCACACTTATTTTGACCACAAGATGAGATCACTAAGAAATAAAAGCAGAAATCTGTGTTTGTAAACAATTTAATTTTAGCTAAAATAATTACAAAAATGTATTCAGGTCTTAGTAGGGATAGATTCCTCAATTTTTTTTAATAATATTCATGTGATCCCAGTTTAACCGTTTTCCAGTATATGAATCAAGAGCAGAGGACATCTTTGATGAATGCTACTTTTTTTTAAAGTGATTTAAATTATGAAGGAATCAGGTCGAATTCTATTTTTTGTTTTTGTTTGTTTGTTTTTTAAAGACTTATTTATTTATTTGAAAGTCAGAGTTACACAGAAAGAGGAGAGGCAGAGAGAGAGAGAGGTCTTCCATCCGCTGATTCACTCCCCAGTTGGCCACAGTGGCCGGAGCTGTGCCGATCCGAAGCCAGGAGCCAGGAGCTTCTTCCGGGTCTCCCACATGGGTTCAGGGGCCCAAGGACTTGGGCGATCTTCTACTGCTTTCCCAGGCCACAGCAGAGAGCTGGATCGGAAGTGGAGCAGTCAGGTTTTGAACCAGCGCCCATATGGGATGCCTGTGCTTCAGGCCAGGGCGTTAACCCACTGCACCACAGCAGCGGCCCCGAACTCTATTTTTTTTGAAGACTAACCATAACATTTTTTTTTTTGTGGCATCAGTTTCTTATACACAGAGGATGTCAGCATCCTGATGTTTGGTTTTGAATTTTTTTTGCATGATAGATATGTAAGAGTAAAACATGCATAAAACTTGATTTGTAATCTACACATTAAAAGCACATTAAGGACAGGGCCAGCACCATGGCTCACTTGGCTAATCCTCCGCCTGCAGTGCTGGCATCCCATATGGGTGCCAGGTTCTAGACCTGGTTGCTCCTCTTCCCATCTAGCTCTCTACTGTTGCCCTGGAAGGCAGGGAGGATGGCCCAAGTACCTGGGCGCCTGTACCCGCATGGGAGACCAGGAGGAAGCACCTGGCTTCTGGCTTCGGATTGGCACAGCGCCGGCTATAGCGGCCATTTGGGGGGTGAACCCATGGAAGGAAGACCTTTCTCTCTTTCTCTCACTGCCAAATTTGCCTGTCAAAAAAAAAAAGTACATTAAGGGCAAAATATAATCTTAGATTCTTCATGAGCTCTCAATTAGTATGCAATTGATGTTTACAGTGGCTGTTTAAAGTTTAATTTGAATTGAGTGGGCAGTGAATCGTCCCTCCAGGAAAATTCAGTAGAAATCTTTTAAAATCAGTGCATCTTTTTGACAGAAAGGAACTTTGTAGGGAGAAATCTGTTCCTACAATGACTGTATTTCCCTGCTCCAAAACCGTCTACAGAATCGTTCTCCTTTTGAACAGCCTCTCTTCTACATGAGGATGTCCATTTGTGTAATTTTCAACCAATTTCTGCTGGCTCTTAAAACTCAGCTCCAGATATTACCTGACAGTCACTCAGGATTAATGGAAGGTATACACTCAATGCCTTTCCACCAGATATTATGACACACTTCTTGGGGACTTGTAACTGTAAGTTAAATTTTTATTTCATTTGCTAGGAGCAGCAGTTGCCCTCTCTGTATTTTCCCTAGTAAACAAGGAAAGTCCCTTGAAAATAACTCCAAAGCTTTGTGTGGCTTTGTGTCTTTTATGTTTTCCCTCTTCAGCTGGAGTGAACACAAGAGACAGTTACAGCACACAGTGAAAGAAGTAAACAGCAGTCTGTGCTTTTCCTTTTCTCTCCCTATTTCATGTGGTCAGTGCTCCATATTTGAAAGAATTACACAGTTTGTGATATGCTACTTCTTAATACATCAATGATATCATATTTGGTCAAAGAACAGCTAATAGAAATTCATATCCCAAGGACTGTATGATTTTTCAAAATTTACATGCACTACTGGGACCAACATCTAAAACAACTAGTTCTAGAAAAACAGCTACATTTTAAATAGAAAACTTGGGCTTTGTTCTATTCTGAAGCAGGTTAGTTCACAAATTCAAATCAATTATCAAGCGATACAGTAGGTACAGTACACAGATCTATCTGTAAGAGAAAATTCAGATCTCTCCTAGAAGAATTCTATAGAGCACCACATAAATATGACAGGCGTCACACCTGGATAGAAACAGACCTGAGGCACTTCTCCTTTTATTGTGTTTCTGTGTCTTTCCATGATTACTTCCCCTAAATATCAAGCTGTTTCAACACCAACGAGGCCTGCATTTATACTTGCTCTTCAGAAATCCCTCTCTGATTGCAACTCCTGAAATTCAAGTTTGAATTTCACCATCTGCCATGATTTACATAGTCAGTCTAGTACTGTTTGCTTTGCACAACAATTACAAGAGGTTACTGCTTGTCCTCAGAGTTCAGCACTAGCTGCAGCTGCCTGTCATGCTGAGAGCGGCTGGTTCCTCTTACTCTGGAATGATGCAGATTCTGGCTCCTCAATGAACCTGTGAACACATCCATGTGGTGCTGGTGAGGGTAGGGAAAGGCATGAAAGTTTGATAGTTGGACTGTTCTCACATTGTGTGGATAAATTGACTCCTTTGTTTCCTGGGCCAGGTGATCCAACATGCTATGCCTTCTCTTCCCAACCTCATCCCTACTCACTCACCACAATGAGAGCAGTCCAGGAATGTGCTATTTAAAAATATGTTGGCCGGCGCCGCGGCTCACTAGGCTAATCCTCCGCCTTGCAGGGCCGGCACACCGGGTTCTAGTCCTGGTCGGGGCGCTGGATTCTGTCCCGGTTGCCCCTCTTCCAGTCCAGCTCTCTGCTGTGACCCAGGAGTGCAGTGGAGGATGGCCCAAGTGCTTGGGCCCTGCACCCCATGGGAGACCAGGAGAAGTACCTGGCTCCTGCCATCGGATCAGCGCAGTGCACCAGCTGCAGCGTGCCGGCCGCACAGCAGCCATTGGAGGGTGAACCAACGGCAAAGGAAGACCTTTCTCTCTGTCTCTCTCTCTCTCTCACTGTCCACTCTGCCTGTCAAAAAAAAAAAAAAAATCTTCTGGGGCTGGCGCTGTGGTGTGGTGGGTAAACCTGCCTTGTGCAGTGCCAGCATCTCACATGGGTGCCAGTTGGAGTCCTGGCTGCTCCACTTCCACTCCTGCTTCCTGCTAATGCTCCTGGGAAAGCAGCAGAGGATGGCCTGGGTACTTGGGCCCCTGCAACCATGTGGGAGATCTGGGGGAAGCTCCTGGCTCCTGGCTTCAGATCAGTGCAGCTCCAGCCGTTGTGGTCAATTGGGGAGTGAACCAGTGGATGGAAGACCTCTCTCTCTTTCTCTCTCTGCCTCTTCTCCTCTCTGTTTAACTCTGACTTTCATATAGATAAATAAATCTTTAAAAAAATAAAATAAAAGGGGTCGGCACTGTGGCGCAGCGGGTTAACACCCTGGTCTGAAGCGCCAGCATCCCATATGGACACCAATTCGAGATCCAGCTGCTCCACTTCCAATCCAGCTCTCTGCTGTGGCCTGGGAAAGCAGGGCCACATGGGCCCCTGCATCCAGAAAAAGCTCCTGGCTCCTGGCTTCGGATCATTGCAGCTCCAGCCGTTACGGCCAATTGGGGAGTGAATCATCGAATGGAAAACCTCTCTCTCTCTCTCTGCCTCTCCTCTCTGTGTAACTCTGACTTTCAAATAAATAAATAAATCTTTTTAAAAAATAAAATATCTTGCCCTGGGACCAGCATCATAGGATAGCAGGTAGAGCCACCACCTGTGACACCAATATGGGCACCAGTTCATGTCTTGGATGCTCCACTTCCTATCCAGCTCTCTGCTAATGGCCTGGGAAAAGTAGCAGAAGATAGGCTAAGTGCTTGGGTCCCTGCTACCCACACGAAAGACCCAGAAGAAGCTCCTCACTCCTGGCTTCAGCCTGGCCCACCCCCGGCCATTGCAACCATCTAGGGCATGAATCAGCAGATGGAAGCTCTCTCCCTCTCCCTCTCTCTCCATAGCTCTTTCAAATAAATAAATCTTTAAAAAATAAAAATATAAAAATATCTTGTCCATTATGTGTGGTCTATGTGAATAATTTTTATAGATTGAATAGTAAGAAATTGTGTGACCTACAAAAATGTCAGTTCCACATGGTTCCAAACCAAAAGTTCTACTCTAATATTGACTTCCAATATACTAAAATATGCAGTTCTTTTAAATAATGTTCACTTTCAGGATGTCAGATGTTATATTACTATCACTTTTCTTACAATTCAATAATAAGTCACAGGGGCTGTCCTTGCGGTGTCGCAGGTAAAACCACCGCCCGCAATGCCAGCATCTTAAACGGGTTCCGGCTTGTGCTCCCAGCTGCTGCGTTTCTGATCTAGCTCCCAAAGCAGTGGAAGGTGGCTCAAGCGGTTGGGCCCCTGCCACCTACATAAGACTCTGGGGAACAAACCAGCAGCTGGAAGGTCTCTCTGTCTCTTTCTCTCTGTCTCTCTCCGTTTCTCCCTCTCTCTCTCCCATCTCTCCTTCTCTCTCTATAATTCTAACAAATAAATAAATCTTTTAAAAAATAATGATCCATCACATAACATTGTTTTCATTTGCACCTACATCATGTCGTGAAGACATCTGATTAGTATCCCAGATTCTATAATTTAGGAAGACAATTTCCCAGGCAGCTGTGGCTAATCCACGCATCTGCTTGTCTCTGTTATTACCCCTACCTGTCTTTCATGTTGCATTAGCAACTGTCTCAGAAAATAGGCAGGAAGAAGCAAGTAAAAATCAAACTAATTTTCCCAATAGTTTACAGTCTTGGCAACTTTTTATTATGAACAAGGCTGAAACGAGATTTAGAGATTAATCCACTGCTGATGTCCTCTTTCCCTGGAGAAGGCTGACTGCCAATTGCAGATCTAATGATGAAATAGAGACCTGCATCATCACCCACGAAATTCCCTGTAACTTCCAATGTAATTTTCATCCCATCAAATACAGTATACGTGATTATGTGAAGCCAGTAAATGTAAAACCAAGCAACAGAATCTTCTAAAACACTTTTCAGAGGAAACTAGATATGATGTGAATTCTCAAGAGCCTTGTGTTGCAAAATTAATATTACACACAAAAATTATATAAAAGGCCAAAGGCATCATGGGAAACAGAAAAAGCAAGCCATCACTCTAAAGGGACTCATATTTAGATAATAATTCTTTCTGTGGGGCCTAGTAATTTGATTCACTTAGTGAATTACAGTATATTTCTATTATATCCTAAAAAGATCATCTAATTCTCACAGAGAATATGTATCTCACCTGTATTACTGGGAATTCTACACATCATCTTAGTGCTTGCAGTCAATTTTATGTCTCTTTTGTGGATTGCTCAAAAATAACAAAAAATACAACAAATTATCTATATGTCTAGGTTTTTTAAAGATTTATTGTATTCATTGGAAAAGCAGAGTGACAGAGACAGAGACAAAGAGAGCAAAAGAGATCTTCCATCACTAGTTCATTTCCCAAATCGCACAATAGCTAGGATTGTGCCAGGTCAAAGTCAGGAGCTAGGAGCTCCACCCGGGTCTCCCACTTGGGTGGAGGGCCCAAGCACTTGCCCAAATGCATTAGCAGGGAGCTGAATCAGAAGCACAGAAGCCACGACGCAAACTGGCCCACCAATGTGAGACACCAGTATCACAAGAGGTGACTTAACCCAATGCTCCACAGTGCTGGCCCCTACGTTTCTAGTTTTAAAATATGTGGCCAGCGCTGTGGCGTAGTAGGTCACGCCGTCTCCTGCAGTGCCAGCATCCCATATGGCGCCAGTTCAAGTCCCGGCTGCTCCACTTCCAATCCAGCTCTCTGCTATGGCCTGGGAAAGCAGTAGAAGGTGGCCCAAGTGTTTGGGCTCCTGTACCTGTGTGGGAGACCCGGAAGAAGCTCCTGGCTTCAGATCAGCATAGCTCCAGCTGTTATGACCAATTGGGGAGTTGAACCAGTGGATGGAAGACCCCCCTCTCTCTCTCTCTCTCTCTCTGCCTCTCCTCTCTTTGTATAATTCTGACTTTCAAATAAATAAATCTTTAAAAATAAATAAATATACCCTAGCATCACAACATTTTACATAAAATGAGCACCTCCATTTCACTTACAAATAGTTTTCATTCTTTTTACAAGGACACTAGGGTAAAATGAAAAATTTTCTGGAATTGCATATATGTTTTTAATGTTCCCTACTAATACAAGAATCTTTTTGGATATTTCACTACATTTTTTTCAGTAGACTCTACATTTTGAATTTTTAAATGTGAAGCAACTCCATAATTTCATTGATTTGCTTCCAGCTGAACTCACTGATAACAGATTTCATATACTAGCTTTTGGTGAGTGACATTACTTTCATTTTAATTGTATTTCATTTGCCAATTTTTTACAATATTTGTCTTCTTAAAAGCTCCTGTATGATAAAAGACTTCAAAATCAAAATGAAGGGGCACTGCTGTGGTGTAGCAGGTAAAGACACTGGCTGCAGTGCTAACATCCCATATGGGTGCCGGTTCAAGTCCCGGCTGCTCCACTTTTTTTTTTTTTTTTTTTTTTGACAGGCAGAGTGGACAGTGAGAGAGAGAGAGACAGAGAGAAAGGTCTTCCTTTGCCGTTGGTTCACCCTCCAATGGCCGCCGCGGTCGGCATGCTGCGGCCGGCGCACTGCGCTGATCCGATGGCAGGAGCCAGGTACTTATCCTGGTCTCCCATGGGGTGCAGGGCCCAAGCACTTGGGCCATCCTCCACTGCACTCCCTGGCCACAGCAGAGAGCTGGCCTGGAAGAGGGGCAACCGGGACAGAATCCGGCGCCCCGACCGGGACTAGAACCCGGTATGCCGTATGCCGGCGCCGCAAGGCGGAGGATTAGCCTAGTGAGCCGCGGCGCCAGCTGCTCCACTTCTGATATAGCTCTCTGCTATGGCTTGGGAAAGCAGCAGCAGATGGCCCAAGTGCTTGGGCCCCTGCACCTGCGTGGGAGACCCAGAAAAAGCTCCTGGCTCGGGATCTGCCCAGCTCTGGCCATTGTGGCCACCTGGGGAGTGAACCAGCAGAGGGATGATCTCTCTCTCTCTCTCTCTCTCTCTCCCCCTACCTCTGCCCTTCAAATAAATAAATAAATCTTTAAAAAATCAAAATTAAAAAACAAGTTACATCTGAGAGAAAATAGTTGCAATACGTGTGTTGTGGGCAATGAATGTATTGATTTCCAGTCCAGGTTCTTGTTTCCCACAGAGGTAAAAACCCTAAGCAAAGGATAGTGATGTGCAAATAGGAACAGAACTTATTTAGCAGTAGGGGAATAAACACACAGTCACATGTGAGTGTGGGCCACCCCACAAGGGAGACACGGCCAACATGAGTGGGCCAAAGAGTCACCTATGAAAGGAATCAGAACTGGCACCTCTCAGAGAGAACAGGAGCGGTCCCTCGTGGGCCAGTCCACGGCAGAGACAGAAAACGAGAGGTGCTAGCGCGTTCCACAGAGGAAAAGAGCTCTCTTCCACCTTCCGCCTCTTTTTATAAGGAAGGGGCGGTACCCCAATCAGATACACGACCAAGGTAGGGTCTCAGCATTGCCCTGCTCCCAGCTGCATCCTGGGAAGGTGGGTGTATCAAGCCAATGGTTAAAGAGACAGCGTTATTTTGCAGGGTTACAAGTTGCAGCTAGTCTAAACTTTTACTGCCTAGTCCCACCATATCATGTGCATCAGGAAAAAAAAAAATGTTAACTCTCACAGATTAGAAGAGCCAATAAAATCCGTGACAAGAACACTTCCACATCTGGAAAAATGGAATAGATGTACTTTTCACATTCCTCTTACCAAAAATAAAAACCAGACACCGTCCATAGGACAAACATAACAGAACTCTTTTCCTAAATGTTTGTTTATTCATTTTATTTATTTGAAAGGCAGAACAAGAGAGAGAGAGAGATCTTTTATCCAGTGACTGGCCAAATGCCTGCAGCAGCCAGAGCCAAGCCAGGCTGAAGCCAAGAACCAGAAACCTCATTCTGTTCTGCCACAGTGGCGGGGCAGGGACTCTCCAGTTCTGAGTCATCAGCTGCTGCCTCCCAAGCGCCTTACGAGGAAGCTGGATCAGAAGCAGGGGCCGGACTTCATCCAAGGACCCCAAGGGGCAGCCTAACTCTCTGTACCACACCACCACCCCAACAAAACTCTGAAGACGGTGTGAAGAATGCAGACTGGCTGGAGACCTTGGGACCCAAGGAAAAACACAGTGCTGAGTTCCCCAGATTTTTTTTTTACCTCATTTAGCATGGACTTTGAAGCTGAAGAAACTGGCAATCAAGAAATGCCAGTGGACATGGACCAAAGAAGCTCCAACAAAAGTCTGCTGTTTCTACTCAAAGGGCAAGGAGAGGGGCAGCTTAGCACAATGGAAAAAGTTAAGATGGTAACCTCTCTGAAAACACATGGCCTCACTGCCAGCCATGCCAGCGTGGGAGAGGGGAGATCAGGGGTCTGTCCTCGCAAGGCTATTCTCTCTACCTACTGCAATGGTATCAGAAGAGGCCTAGTGCAGACTTGACTTCCACCGTCACCCATTTGGAAACAGTGCAGATATCCGGAGAACAGAAACTTTTGCCCTTGCCCAAATGTGCATAGGTTCTATGCAAATACTATGCCATTTTCTCAAAAGGAACTCAAGCATTTGTGATATCTTGTTGAGAGATTCCTGGAGGACACAAAGGGATGATTGTATACACCTGTAGTATTTGATCAAGAGATCAACTGAGGCGGCCAGTACAGAGGCTTAGGAAGTTAAGTCTCCGCCTGCAGCACTGGCATCCCATACAGGTGCCAGTTCGAGTACCGGCTGCTCCACTTCCAAACCACGTGCCTGGGAAAGCAGCAGAGGTTGGCACAAGTACTTGGGCTCCTGCAACCACATGGAAGACCTGAAAGAAGCTTCTGGCTCCTGGCTTCGGCCAGAGCTGGCCATTGTGGCCATTTGGGGAATGAACCAATGGATGGAAGGTATCTCTCTGTCTTTTTTTCCCTCTCTCCTTTTGTCTCTGTATCTCTGCCTATCAAATAAATAAATAAATGTTTCACGAGAGAAAGAGATCTGTTGGGGGGCTGGCATTGTGGCAGTGGGTAAAGCCACTGCCTGTAACACTGGCATCCCATATGGGCACTAGTTCGTGTCCTGGCTGCTCCACTTCTGATCCAGCTCCCTGCTAAAGGCCTGGTAGAAACAGCAGAAGGTGGCCCAAGTGTTTGTGCCCCTGCACCCACATGGGAGACCTGGAAGAAGTTCCTGGCTTCTGGCCGGCGCCGCGGCTCACTAGGCTAATCCTCTGCCTGCAGCACCGGCACACCGGGTTCTGGTCCCAGTCGGGGTACCGGATTCTGTCCCGGTTGCCCCTCTTCCAGCCCAGCTCTCTGCTGTGGCCCAGAAAGGCAGTGGAGGATGGCCCAAGTGCTTGGGCCCTGCACCCACATTGGAGACCAGGAGCACCCGGCTCCTGGCTTTGGATCGGTGCAGCGCGCCGGCCATAGCAGCCACTTGGAGGGTGAACCAACAAAAGGAAGACCTTTCTCTCTGTCTCTCTCTCTCTCACTGTCCACTCTGCCTGTCCAAAAAAAAAGTTCCTGGCTCCTGGCTTCAGCCTGGGGACCAGCACTGGCCTTTGCAGCCAGGTGGGGAGTGAATCAGCAGATAGAAGATCTCTGTCCCTCAGTCTCTCCCTTTCTCTCTATAACACTTCCACAATAAATCTTTAACAAATAGAGAGAGCCTGCTGAGTGCTCCAAAATGAGGTATTGCTCATTGATTTTTAAACATGCAAACAGAAAAGGTTTTGTATGCCAGCACTGTGGCATAGGGGGTTAAGCTGTTGGCTCCAGTGCTGAAAATCCATATGGGTGCCAGTTTGTGTCCCAGCTGTTCCACTTCCAATCCAATTCCCTGCCAATGTGCCTGGGAAAGCAGAAGATGGCCCAAGTGTTTGGGTCCCTGCCACCCACATGGGAAACCTGGAAGAAGCTCCTGGCTTCGTCCTGGCCCAACCCTACTTGCTGCAACCATTTGGGGAATGAACCAGTGGATGGAAGAGCTCTCTCTCTCTCTCTCTCTCTCTCTAACTTTACCTTTCAAATAAATTTTTGAAAATAAAACTATAGGGGGCCGGCGCTGTGGCGCAGCGGGTTAACGCCCTGGCCTGAAGCGCCGGCATCCCATATGGGTGCCAGTTCGAGACCTGGCTGCTCCACTTCCAATCCAGCTCTCTGCTATGGCCTGGGAAAGGAGTAGAAGATGGCTCAAGTCCTTGGGCCCCTGCACCCACGTGGGAGACCTGGAAGAAGCTCCTAGCTCCTGGCTTCAGATCGGCACAGCTCTGGCCATTGCGACCATCTGGGGAGTGAACCATCAGATGGAAGACCTCTCTCTCTCTCTCTCTCTCTCTTCTCCTCCTCTGTGTAACTCTGACTTTCAAATAAATAAATAAATATTTAAAAAAATAAAACTATAAAATGATAGATAGGTGAGAGTATTTTTGTAGTCAAAGAGGGGAGAGGCCTTCTCAAACAGGTACAATACCAGAAATTAGAAACAAACAACTGCCAGAGCTGACTGTACAGAATCAATGTCTCATTTTTTTCTTTTTAACTGTATAGTCTGAAATAATTGTAGATTCACTTACAATTTTAACAAGGCATACAAGGAGATCAAGTGGGTCCTTTACCCAGTTTGCCCAGTACTAATACCTTACACAGTCAGGTATAACAGACATTGCAATGGGAATATTGACATTCAAATAGTCAAGAAGGCACAGAGTGTTTCCACCATCACAGGGGAACTTCAGATAACCTTTTGAGAACCACACCCATTTTCCTCTTGTCCCCACCCCACCCCCTTCAACCTCTTGAAACCACTAATTTGCTCTCCATTCGTACAATTTTGTCATTTCAGTGATGTTGTAGAAATGCAATCATACAGAATGTAATCCTTTGGGATACTTTTAACTCAACATAATTCTTTAGAGATTCCTCTAGATTGTTGTGTATACAATTATCCCTTGGTATCCATGGGGGATTGGTTCCAGGTTGTCAATTCCCTTATACAAAATGGTACAAAATTTGCAAATAACGTACACACATCTTCCCATGTACTTGAATCATCTCTAGTTATTTACAATACCTAACAGAACACAAATACTGTGTAAACACTTGCTACACTGTATTGTTCAGTAAATAATGATGGGGGAGGGGGAGTGTGTACATTCTCAGTACACATACATTTTTTTCCAAATTCTTTTCAAACTGGCTTAATCCACATGTGTAACCTGCAGGTATAAAATGCCAACTCTATGCACTTGTCTCACAAACACACACACACACACACACACACACACACCTGACTTGAATTGTCTAAGGGACTAGTGGTGATGCTAACATACTTGCATTCTCTTAAATACCATCTGTACAAGCAAAGCACTTCATATCTCTGATGTAATAGAAATGTATTCAAATGTAAAAACTAATGGCTTATCTAGGAAGTTTGTTGCCAACCATAAAAGCAGGCCAGGGGCAGGTTTCTGGTATAGCAGTTAAGACACCAGTTGGAACCTCCGTATCCCATATCTGAATGCCTGGGTTCAAGTCTCAGCTCTGATCCTGATTCTAGCTTCCTGCTACTGTATTCTCTGAGTGGCAGCAGATAATGGCTCAAGTAGTTGGGCCCCTGACACCCACACGGGAGACCTGGATTGAGTTCCAGGATCCTGGCTTCAGCCTGACCCAGCGCTAGTTGTTACAGACATTTGGGGAGCTCCCTCTTCTCTCTCTCTCTGGCCCCTCATCCATTTTCTCTCTTTGCCTCCTAGACTTTAAAATAAGAAAAAAAAATTTAAGAAATAAAAGTAGGCCAGCAAGTCTAAGTTTCAAGTTAAATTTCCGTTGCACCATTGTCCTGAATTAAAGTTACCTAAGGCAGTGGTGCAGGCACACATAATTACAAATAACACCATTAATGTGCAAGCTTAGATGTAGCACTTTTAATTCAGCCAGGACTCATCAGGCATCCGTTCCCCATGTGCATTCTATAATGTCCAGATGCTGCAGACTATGGCTCTGCAGCAGAAGAAGCAAAGCTTATGGGTGGAGGGAGGAAGGGTTACAGGCTTAGGTGTTGAGAAGGGCTTGTCAGGAGAGTTGAATGAGGCGCTGAGCCTTCTTCCCAAATACTCTACACTGGCATCTGACTGTATGAGTGCTGCAAAGAACAGTCTCTTTTCTCTACCTTGCTCCTCATCTACCAACCTCTAGCTCCCTGAATTCTAGAATTCAAGTGTGGAGATGAACAGACAGCAGCCTGAACACCCAGTGACAGAACAGAAAGACAGAAAGAGACAGCCAGGAAACAGATGCAGGGAGAAGAGGCAGCCCAAAGGCTTGACCTGCCGAAGGCCACAGGACTCCCTGACATTTGGAACACGGTTTCTCTAACAATCTGCAGCTGACAGCTCAGAAGTGCAGCCTGGAGAGATCAAAGAAAGCCCGATAACCCCAGGCTCCTTCTCAGCAGAAGAGACGCAATTGTCCTGAGCCAACGGGCAATTGCAGATCCAGAGTCCTGTTGAAAGGAGCTACTTCAACATCCATAAACGCTGGCAAAAAAAAAAAAAAAAAAAAAAAAAACCTACCTTAATTGTTCATTTTTCTTGAGAAAAAATAATAGAATGGCATCACATCTAGTATACAAAGAGAATTCAAAATGCATGTGGAGAAATGGAATTAAAAGATAAGCTTACTTCAATGCAAAAATCATTTTTGGAAATGCATGCATGGTTTGTTCACAATGCGCATTCCCATCAACTTGTTGCAGACCCCCAAGGATACAGTCAAAGAGGAGATCTGTTCATGACAAGAGAATGTTCTCAAAATGCCTCATCAGGGGCCCAAGAGCTGGCATTGTGGCGCAGCAGGCTAAGCTCCCACCTGTGATGCCAGCATCCCATATGAGCACCAGTTCCAGCCCTGGCTGCTCCACTCCTGGTCCAGCTCTCTGCTAATGTGACTTCTAAAGCAGAAGACGGCCGAAGTCCTTTGGTCCCTGCCACCCATGTGAGAGACCCAGCAAAAGCTCCTGGCTCCTGGCTTCTGCCTGGCCCAGCCCGGGCTATAGTGGCCATTTGGAGAGTGAACCAGCAGAGAGAAAAATCTATTTTTCTCTATCTTTACCTCTCTTCAAATAAACAAATAAACTTTTTAAATGCTTAATCATTAAGAATGATTATAATAGTTGTTGAGTACAACACCTAGGGTATGGAGTGCTGAGCCCATTTTGAATAGAGGTGTAATGTTGTAGGGAAAATATTAGCTTTATTTGCCTCCCGTGCTTAAAGTAAATGGGCATACAACTTAAAGAAATAAATGTAAATGAAAGAATTTCAAAATGGAAATCTAGCTTTCTCATTGTTATCCTAGAACCAATATGAAATTGTCATTTATAAAGCAATTCAAACATATTCCCAGCAAAGAAAACAGTAATATTTTATTAGTGTTTTGAAGATTTAAAACCTAAAGATTTGGGGTTGGTGATCAATTAAGACACCAGTTGGGATGTCCACATCCCATGGAGTGCCTGGGTTAAAGTCCTACTTCCAATTCCAGTTTCCTGTTAATGTGCACCCTGAGTTCCTGGCCCCCAGCTTCAGCCTGGTCTATCCCAAGTTTCTGTGGATATTTAAGAAGTGAGGCAGCAGATGTGAGCTGTGTGTGTGTGTGTGTGTGTGTGTCCCAAATAAAATGAAATTTTTTTGAAATTTAGAAAGACTTGTTATTAGAGTCAAAGACCCCCAGCCAGAGCAGCATGGAGGGGGCCTTCCAAGAGAGGAAAAAACCCAAGAAATTCTTACATAGCACTGGGGTTTTTAACTACAATTTTGAAGGGAAAAAAAAAAAAAAAACTTGACAATCAGATTGGCATTCAGTTACCAGATGGAGACAAAAGCTACCAAAGACCTGATTTACAATTTCCCATCCTGTCTGGCCTGCTAAGGGTGGAGATAGATAACTTGTTTTCACAATAAGCTGTGAGCTCAGGAAGAGCCCCCTTGCTATTATGGTTAATTAGAAGATTCCGAAGGAAGAGGGGCAGCCTGTTTGTTCTTGCTAGAGATGATATTTTGGGGGAGAAAGCAAATATTTTATACCCCAAATTCTATTGGGACCACCCTGACTACCTATTAACCCATCCGACTCCTCACATCCACCCCTTAACAAGACTGTACCCTAACATCTATTAGGAGGGACTGGACAATGATCACTCTGGCTGCTTCATGCTGAAAAGGGCCATCTTTGGGAAGTGAAGTCAGGACAGGGTTGCAGCAGGACGTGGCTTCTCAGCAGGAGGAGGCTTCTCCAGGGGGATGCAGTGCCAGCGTGCAGAAACTGCTTCCATCCAAGGTTTCATGTGCATGGCCACCTAGATTTTTATGTTTTCAAGTCTGGAGAAAATGAATCTAACAATCAGTTTAAACTCACAGGATCTAAAACTGAAGGCAGAGTCATTATTAGAGGCCCTAAGAAAGGTGTCTGGACCAGGAGCAAGTTTCCTCATTGAGAGGCAAATAGAAACTGTCAGGAAGGGCTTGAAAATAATCAGGTGGGTTTTAAGGCCTTGCCAGTTTTGAGACTCAGACCTATTTATCTGTTTACATGGAGTACATGATAAGGGAAGTACCATGTTGACTTCCATTACCTAGCTGGCCTGGGAGCAGAGCTGGCTCAAAGAGAAGGTAGGTGGCCTTTCTAAAAGGAAAACATTCTTAGTTAATATACAGCTCTGCTTGCAATGGGGCTGACCCCACCTGGCCATCCGCTTGACAGCAGTGGTTACTTTGGAAGCTGGGCTGGGTGAAGGGCTTTTCAGCTTAGAGTGAACAAGGCCTGCGGCTCCTACCTGGAGCCCTTCAACTCCAGGGCAGGTCCATTTCCAGTGACCCAACTCTTCGCTGGCAGAGCTGCAGGGCTCTTCATAAACTGAGTTCTGCTGAAGCCCTGGCTTTCCACATCAAAAACCAATGCAGGTCTGGCGGGTCCTTTTTTTTTTTTTTTTTTTTTTGGACAGTGAGAGAGAGACAGAGAGAAAGGTCTTCCTTTGCCCTTGGTTCACCCTCCAATGGCCGCCGTGACTGGCGCGCTGCGGCCGGCGCACCGCGCTGATCCAATGGCAGGAGCCAGGTGCTTCTCCCGGTCTCCCATGGGGTACAGGGCCCAAGCACTTGGGCAACCAGGACAGAATCCGGCGCCCCGACCAGGACTAGAACCCGGTGTGTCGGCACCGCTAGGTGGAGGATTAGCCTAGTGAGCCGTGGCGCCGGCTCCGCCTGTTGGGTCTTACTGATGGCAGATCACTGTGCAAAGCAGCCATTAATCGGCCTGCCACCTATCTTTACATTGCTTCTACAGCCTAGCTTCCTCTTCCTCCTGGTTTTTTGTTAAAACAGACCAGAGGAAGCCTTTAAGAGAGTGTAAGCCAAGGGGATGCTCTGCCCCTAATCTTTGGTGTCCTAAACTAGAAATCTGTGGTCACAGGCATGTTCTAATAGTGGTTTTTCTTTGAGGTAGAACATGTCCATGAGGAAAGCTATGTCAAAATGATGACCACCTTAGCTAAAAATTTTAAGTCATTAGTAAAATCTCTCCATTTGTTTGATTGAAAAAGGGAGGTTTTGTCTGTTTACTGTACCCATGGCAAAGTAATCTAGCTGTGGAATCATAATTTAAGCTCTCATTTTGGCTATGCTATTATTATAGAAAAATGTTAGCCAGCCCTACAGATGTCTAAAGATCAAATTGTACATCCTAGAGAGTCCTTCAGAATAGAAATAGTTTCCCGTCTTGAAGAGAATAGAGAAATGAGGGAACAAGTCAGGCTTCCTAGATCGCTTACTGACAATAAGAATATCAAATGAAGACTTAGCAAATAATTTTAACTGCTAAATAACAACTTATGAAAACATTTACCAGAAGGTCCAATGCCTTCTATAAATTTCAAGGCAAGAAGTTCAGGTATTTGGAAACACTGCTTAAATATCTAACACAAATGTAATTTGTGTGACCAGCAACCCCAAGTACAAACATGTCAACAAATTTAAAACATCTGGTACAAAGATTTAGGGCACATGAACCAAAAAGGTACCTTTGATTAACTTAGCAGTTTGAATTTACGGGTGATATTTTATCTATAAGCCAATTAAAACAGAGCTCTTAATGAATTTTCCCATGTAGACAAACAATATGTATACACATGTAATGTAACATACAAGATAAAACAATAAAGCAGCTTCAGTAATAGTTCCCTAAAATCTTTAGTTTTTTTTTAATTACCATCAACCAATTAGAATTATTTTCACTCTTAACAATCTGAATTAACCATCCTTTTTCTAAGTAAGAATCTGTAGTACATTATTGGCTTTACCTGCTTACAGAACTGTCCCGAGTATAGAACACAATAGAGGTCAGGAAAAAAGAAGTCCTTTGGAACCGAAAAGGACACATTTAAACACAGAACCAACAATGATTTAACTTCATGAGTAATAAATCTGATTTTTAGGGTTTCGAGAATATAAAACTGTGGATGCCAAAGGCTTCAAATAGCCATATTTAAAATTATAAACTCATATGTATAATTTGGGACATGCTCAAGCTGACTTGCCCCAAATGGTAGAGTTAAAAACATACCAGGGGATTCCAATTCAATCCCATCAAGGTGGCATGTACCAATGCCATCTCACTAGTCCAAGTGATCAATTTCAGTTCACAATTGATCATAATGAAAGGACTAAGAGTCAAAGGGAGCACATAAACAAGTCTAGTACCTGCTAACACTAACCGATAGAATAAATAAAGGGGAGAGTGATCCAACATGGGAAGTGAGATACTCAGCAGACTCATAGAATGGCAGATGTCCTAAATAGCACTCTGGCCTCAGAATCAGCCCTAAAGGCATTCGGATCTGGCTGAAAAGCCCATGGGAGTATTTCAGGCATGGAAAGCCAAGACACTCTGGCAGAAGATCTCTGCGAGTGAGATCCCAGTGGAGGGAGCAGGTCTTCAGAGAAGGAGGTACCTTTCTCTGAAGGGAGGAGAGAACCTCCACTTTGACTATGACCTTGTCTAAACAAGATAAGAATCGGAGAACTCAGAGGGCTTCCATAGCCTTGGAAACTCATGACCAGAGCATAGGGAGACTACTGATGCCATAGACAGGAGTGTCAACTGGTAAAGTCAACAACAGGAGTCACTGTGCACTTACTCCTCATGTGGGATCTCTGTCCTTAATGTGCTGTGTATTGAGATTTAATGCTATAACGAGTACTCAAACAATATATTTCACTTTGTGTTTTTATGGGGGTGCAAACTGTCGAAATCTTTACTTAATGTATACTAAACTGATCCTCTGTAAAAAAAAAAAAAAAAAAAAAATCAACTCCCAACTTGACTCTCACTGGGATTAAACATAACAATAGGTCTGATCTGATTTCATCATCATTTAAAAAAAATCATCTATTATTTTTCACTTTATGTTTCTGTGTGAGAGCAAACTGTTGAAATCCTTACTTAATGTATACTAAGCTGATCTTCTGTATATTAAGATAATCGAAAATGAATCTTGATGTGAATGGAAGGGGAGAGGGAGTGGGAAAGGGGAGGGTGGTGGGTGGGAGGGACGGTATGTGGGGGAACCCATTGTAATCCATAAATCGTACTTTGGAAATTTATATTCATTAAATAAAAGTTAAAAAAAAATTATAAACTCATTAACCAATAAGAATAGCAACTAGCTTATTCTACACGTATTTTTAAAAGCACCTGTAGGATTTTATAAAACATTTAACCCTTTTAGACCTCTGGGCCTTTTTCATTAAGATAATCATCATGGTAACACAAGAATTTTGTAACCTTTGGACATTTGTATCAGTAGCATTTTACATTATCGGAACTTAAAATTTAGTACTGCTAAATGTATCTCTACAGTACCTTTAATACCTTTAATATAATCCACATAACCTTATTAGTTGGTATCTCTACAAGATGAGAGATATATCCTTTGATATTCCCAGGGACCCAACTGGAAATATCAAAGTCTGAGAATTTGGAACTTTGCTTTTTTTTTTTTTTTTTTTTGAATGCCTGTCAAAGAAGTCAAGAAGGCTTAAAATATCTGGTTGAAGTATGATCCCCTAACATCATGACAAAATATAGACCAGATTTGATCATGGATACAAAGTAATTACTCAAATGCTTTAGAATGAGTATAGATTTAAACAACCTATAACTGTTAATAAAAAAAAAAAACTCAGCTGTTTTTAAACGATTAGAACTTAATAGAGACATTAGAAGAACACATTAGGGGGCCTGCACCCTGGCTCATTCAGTTAATCCTCCACCTGCGGTGTCAGCATCCCATATAGGCACCAGGTTCTAGTCCCAGTTGCTCCTCTTCTAGTCCAGCTGTGGCCCGGGAGGGCAGTGGAGGATGGCCCAAGTGCTTCGGCCTTTGCACCTGCGTGGGAGACAGGGAGGAAGCACCTGGCTCCTGGCTTCAGATCAGCTCAGCACCAGCTGTGGAGGCCATTTGGGGAGTGAACCAATGGAAGGAAGACCTTTCTCTCTGTCTCTCTCTCTCACTGTCTATACCTCTACCTGTCAAATAAAAAAAAATTAAAAAAAGAACACAATAGATTATTTCAACAGAACACAAATTCTGTCTCTTTGGTCATCCCAAGAATCACAAATAAAAGTTTAAATTAGTTAGCATATGGAATTATCCCAAAATTGGAACAATTTTAACCGAGACAGAACTAAGGAAGAGAAAATAACTTACTGGAGCTGGCTAGAAAACTGAGAGTCACCAATTAAAGAATACTATTAAAATAAGATGCTGCAGGTTTTAAACAGATTAAGAATATTTTAAAATATTTACTTACATATATGCATTGCAAAAACCTCATTGCCTTAACAGAGGATCAGATTCTAGTTCTGTATCAAATAGACGAATAGCTTCTGCTTTTCATCTGCTGGTTTCCTTGATTTTTTTTTTTTTTTTTTTGACAGGCAGAGTGGACAGTGAGAGAGAGAGACAGAGAGAAAGGTCTTCCTTTTGCCATTGGTTCACCCTCCAATGGCCGCCGCGGCCGGCGCGCTGCGGCCAGCGCACCGCGCTGATCCGATGGCAGGAGCCAGGAGCCAGGTGCTTTTCCTGGTCTCCCATGGGGTGCAGGGCCCAAGCACCTGGGCCATCCTCCACTGCACTCCCTGGCCACAGCAGAGAGCTGGCCTGGAAGAGGGGCAACTGGGACAGAATCCGGCGCCCCGACCGGGACTAGAACTCGGTGTGCCGGCGCCACTAGGCGGAGGATTAGCCTAGTGAGCTGCGGCGCCGGCTGATTTTCATTTTTAAATAACTCTTTAGAAATCTCCAAATTGACAACATTTTATAAATAAGATAACACTTCAAATTTCGAGCTTACTTTCAAGTGGTGAACTACTTTTATATGGACAACTTAAGAAAACATGTTGGTAAACCCAAATAGTTTTTCCCTAGAATATAAGGTGCTAAGAGTACCAAAGTTTACATTTAGACACATTTATCTCATTTGCTTTACCCAATTTACATTTAGCAATTACACCTAGATGGTTTCAGATGTGTATATTATATCATACCTCTATCTAAATTAAGGTCAATGTTACATTTATGTCAAATTCTACTCCTTTTTATAAAAACTCTAGGTATAAATCAGTAACATTAAACCAGAGATTGCAAAATCCACTTTAGGGGGGCTATAACAGGCACTGATTACCCATTGCTATCAGAAGCCTGTTAAACCAAGCTGTAAAACAACTGTGGCAAGTTACAAAGCAATTTTTTAAAGCAGTGATCTTCCTAGATTCAAACGTGAGAAATTTCTTTAAAAACAATGTCCAGTCACAGCTCAGCCAGTTTCTCATGCATGAGATTGTTATTTGCCAAAGACATCGTCTTAGATTCTAATTGAATTTGAGCCTACTTTTCTTTTTTTACTCAAAGAAAAAATTTCTTGGGCCATCGATGCCTAGTCAGCAGTTAGCTGCTTGGGACTGCTTCTGAAAAAAATGGTTCAGCAGCCGTGAGATGGGTCTCAAGGGTGACAGTAGGCTAGGGGCTGAAGTGCCAGGAACAAGAAGTCTACTGGGGATTGTTCACCATTGTTCGATTTTTTTTTTTTTTTTTTTTTTTTTTGGACAGGCAGAGTGGACAGTGAGAGAGAGAGAGAGAAAGGTCTTCCTTTTGCCGTTGGTTCACCCTCCAATGGCTGCCGCGGCCAGCGCGCTGCGGCCGGTGCACCGCACTGATCCGATGGCAGGAGCCAGGTACTTATCCTGGTCTCCCATGGGGTGCAGGACCCAAGCACTTGGGCCATCCTCCACTGCACTCCCTGGCCACAGCAGGGATCTGGCCTGGAAGAGGGGCAACCGGGACAGAATCTGGCACCCCGACCGGGACTAGAACCCGGTGTGCCGGCGCCGCAAGGCGGAGGATTAGCCTAGTGAGCCGCAGCGCCGGCCACCATTGTTCGATTTAATGGGAGAAAGCACCCACCAGAGTAGGTGAGCACCCCTCCAGAGATTCCTAAGGAGAATCATAGAGGGCAGTTACTACAAGGAGGCTCCTGTCCCCTCAAAGGGGCAGGCTGGAGGGAAAAAAACTGAAGGCCCTGCAAAGAGACAATGACCTTATACTTCAAAACCAAAAGCTTGGAGCCGGCGCTGCGGCACAGCAGGTTATAGCCCTTGGGCCCCTGCACCCATGTGGGAGACCCGGAGGAAGCTCCTGGCTCCTGGCTTCAGATCGGCGCAACCGGCCATTGCGGCCATCTAGGGAGTGAATCAGGGGATGGAAGACTCTCTCTGCCTCCCCTTCTCTCTGTGTGTAACTCTGACTTTCAAATAAATTAAAAAAAAAAAAAAAAGCCAACACAGGAAGTGAGGCCGTCAGTCAAACCAGTCTCAGGGATGAGAGCCAGGTCGGGAGGTGTCTGAAGAAGTCATCCTGTGGATTAATCCACAGGTATTCAATAGCATCTGAAGGTATTGGGCCCAGATTCTTGCCTAGAAACCCCGAGGCAAAATTAAAACAATTGAGGCAATGGTCTTCTGATAAAAAAAAAAAAAAAAAAAAAAAAAAACAACTCCTCCACTAGGATTAAAATCTCAACAGTAACAAGCAATAACAGAAGAACCCTGGTGGCTCACTGAACAGACCCAAGGACTCTGACACAGGGAAATAGAGGCAAGAGGACAGTTAGGAGACAGAGTTTTGAGATGGGGAGTCAAAGTAGAGGGGCTGGCACTTTCTACAACTCACTTAGGCTACGTTCTTCTCCACCCTCTAGCTTGTAAGCAGGCCAGATGGTGGTGCAGAAGAGAAGAGGAATTTCTCTGTAAGCTCAGGGGTCAAAGAAATAAAGTAGGTGGTTTGCCTCCTGGCTGGAATGGGAGCATTAAAAATGGAAGTGTACTTCAGGTCTTAGGTCCCCAGTTTGAGAGGTCCCTCAAAACTCACTGCCTGTGGCTTCTGGACATGCACTGAAGCCCACAGGGAAGGGAGGTGAGGGTGGGATTGGCATGTGTCACCCACTCTCACTCAGCCTTCCATGCCTGTAGCCTAGGGTACATATCTGTCAGAACAGCACATGGAGTGAGTGATCAGTTCCTTTACTGGTGGTGTGCTATACCAGGCCTCTGCCTGGTCAAATCTATACTGTCCCTTTGTTCTTAAACATAAGGAAAAATGGTTGTTCTAAGCCTCTTAACCTTGAGTCTTGTCCAATAGGCCTGATTTCGACAATGAGCCTTCATGGCGAGACCCTTAATAGAGGTGTTTTTAAGCTAGTTTGGTGAAAGAATGCCAGTCCTGGTTACTACCTAGACTGGTGACTAGGCAGGTGGAGGAATAAAGGGGCCTAGTAAACCTCCCTGAGGTGGGTACTGCATAGGAAAAGTCTGGCACGGGGACCCAAAAGAACGGACTCAAAGGAAGGGAGGTGGGGAATACCAGAGACCTGCTGAGACTTGCCTACACAAGTTCAGGTCATGTGCAGAGTTGCAGCTAATGGGAGCCTAGGTCAAGAGACTGCCTGTCTGCAAATGAGATAGACTTTAACCCAGAACTAATGAACAAATTATCTAGGAAATACCCACAAATGAGACCAAGAAATCAAGTTTGTAGAAATTGTGGATGTTTGACGAGGTACAGAAAGCATTTAGAAAAGCAGAGAGAGACGGAGATCTTGTTGAGATCTGGGGTAAAGGAAAAACTCACTGAGGCATCGAGCCCGGAGCCCATGGCCTCACTCTAGCTGCACCCAGTCTCATCGACAAGTTAATCTATGGAAAGGAAGAATAGAATGCAGTTTTCAGCCGACACCTTTATGGGCCATTGTGATCTAGGTCCAGTCAGGGAGTCCTTGAAAAACGCCGTAGAATGGCCCTGGTCTGAATTTCAAGGTTACTCCAAACCTTTCTCCCAGTCCTGTGTGCCAGGCCAATCCCCGTAAAAGGAAGCTCAGTTGGACCAAGCCAACATTCCCAGAGCTGAGACAAGAAGCATGCAGAGTGGTGCCTCTGGCTTTGCCGTTCGTGAGAACTCCAAAAGAGCAGGGGACTGGCTCCCCGCTGGAAAGTGCATTTCTTGGCCTAATACCATTCTTGCAGTCAGAGTCTGGTGCCTGGCCAACAGACCCCCTGTTAACACTGGAGTGTAGCCCCAGCCAGAATCCATCAGTTGTCTTAAGGGCCAATCCATGCAAGAGGGAGAGGAGGTATTAGGATAGCATCTCAACTTCAAGGAATCAATCTGGCCTTAATCAGCAAGCCTCGCCCTGAGTCTTAAGACTGGCAGCCTCGCTAATCACTTGTAACTGGCAACAGGGACCCAGTGTTTTTGAGAAAATGTGAGTTACTATGAAGGTCTGCATGCTCATTGGTCCGGCAGGATGATCCAACGCTGGCTGGAGTCAAACTCAAGTGGGATCCATATCATGTCGGAGTTGCAATCTGAGTCATGGCACCAAATGTTACAGGAAAATGGCAGTGGAGAAATTATTATTACCTCAGTTCTTTGTCTCACATGGAAGAAGAGTTTCTAATCAGACAAGCAGGGAGATTTTAAAAGAGTTATTAGAGTCAAAGACCTCCAGCCAGAGTGGCATGGGGGGGGGGGGGGGGGCGGGGAGTTCCAAGAGAGGAAAAAAAAAAACCAAAATGAATTTTTTAATATAAAAGTAGGGTGGGTATTTGGCTCAGCAGTTTTTGGCTTAATTTTTATTAGCACAAAGAGAACGTATTTCATGTATTTCATAGGTAAAGTTCTAAGAAGATAACCATACTTCTCTCCCTCCCTTAATCCACCTCCTTCTTTCCTTTCTTCAATTTTTGCAAAGACATAATTTCAATCCACTCTATAATGACAGGCTTAATTCACCACTAACCATAATTTTCAACAAGTAAAAACTAGGAAGACCACTGTTCTCAGAAGTATAAACAAGGGCTAAAAATAGCAATCATTTCCATGACAACCATTTTATTCCTATAGATTTTTTAGTATTCTATATTAACTGCTACATATCAGAGAAAACATATATTTGTATTTTTTGAGATTGGCTTATTTTACCAAGCACAGTGGTTTGCAGTTGCATACATTTTGTTGCAGAAGACAGGATTTCATTCTTATTTATGGCTGAGTGGTATTCAATAGTGTATATGCATTTACCACATTTTCTTTATCCAATCATCAGCTGATGGGCATCTAGGTTGATTCTGTATCTTAGCTATTATGAATTGAGCTGCAATAAACAAGGGGGTACAGATAACTCTTTCATATGTTGATTTAATTTCCTTTGGGTCAATTCCCAGCAGTGGGATGGCTGGATCATATGATCAGTTCTATTTTCAGATTTCTGAGGAGTCTCCACACAATCTTCCATAATGATTGTGCTTGCTTGTAGTCCCACCAACAGTGTATGAGGATACCGTTTTTCCACATCCTCACCAGCATTTAGTTTTTTGGCTTTTGGATGATAGTCATTCTAACTGGGGTAAGGTGAAACCTCACAGTGTTTTTTATTTGCATTTCCCTGATGGTTAGTGATCCTAAGCATTTTATCATGTGTCTGTTGGCCATTTGAATTTCATTCTTTGAAAAATGTCTGTTCGTGTCCTTTACCCATTTCTTAACTGAATTGTTTGTTTTGTTGTTGATGAGTTTCTTGAGCTATTTATAGATTATGGATGTTAATCCTTTCTTGGTAATATAGTTTGCAAATATTTTCTCCCATTCTGTTGGTTGCCTCTTCACTTGTTTGAGTGTTCTCTTTGCAGTGGAGAAGCTTGTTAGCCTGAGGTAATCCCCTTTGTCTATGTTTGCTTTTATTGCCTGTGCTTCTAGGGTCTTTTCCAAGAAGTCTTTGCCTATACCAATGTCTTGCAGTTTTCCCAGTGTTATCCTCTAGTAATTTGATGGTATCAAGTCATAAATTTAGATCTTTGATCCATTTTGAGGTTTTTTTTTTTGTATAAGGTATAAAGTAGGGGTCTTATTTCATACTTCTGCACACATAGATCCAATTTTCCCACACCATTTGTTGAAGAGACCGTCCTTAATCCAGGGATTTATTTTAGCTCATTTGTCAAGGATGAGTTGGTAGTAGAAGCATGGATTGATTTCTGGGGTTTCTATTCTGTTCCATTGGTCTACATGTCTATTTTTGTGCCAGTACCAGGCTGGCTTGACTATAAATGACCTGTAAAATGTCTTAAAATCTGGTATTGTGATGCCTTTGGCTTTGTTATTTTTGTTTAAAATTTCTTTAGCTATTGAGGTTTCCTGTGATTCCATATGAATCTTTGCATCTTTTTCTACATCTGTGAAGAATGTCCTTGATATTTTGATTTGGATCACATTGAATCTGTAAATTGCTTTCAGTAGTATAGACATTTTGATAATATAAATTCTTTCAATCTTGTAGATTTTTCCTTTTTTTGAATCTTCTATTTCTGTTTTTAATGTTTTTTTAATTTTCATTGTAGAGATATTTCACATCCTTGGTTAAATTTATTCCAAGATATTTAAATTTTTTGAAGATATTGTGAATGGTACTGATCTTATAAGTTCTTTCTCGGCCATGGCATTGTCTGTATATACAAAGATTATTGATTTTCATGTGTTAATTTTATATCCTGCAACTTTACAAAACTCTTCTGAGTTCCAGTAGTCTCTTGTTGGAGTATTTTGTTTCTGCTATATTTAGGATCATGTCATCTGCAAACAAATATAATTTGACTATCTCCTTCCCAATTTGTATCCCTCTGATTTTTTTCTTGCCTAATAGCTCTAGCTGAAACTCTCAGAACTGTATTTAATAGCAATAGTGAAAGCTAGTATCCTTGTCTTGTTCCAGATCTTAGTGGAAAGGCTTCCAACTTTTTCCCATTCAATATGATGCTGGCTGTGGGTTTGTCATATATTTCTTTGACTGTGTTGAGGAATATTCCTTCTATACCCAATCTGCTAAAGGTTTTTATCATGACATAAACAGAGAAAGTCCTCATTATGAAAGCACGTGAAGGCAGAAAATCTCCTAGTAAAAGTACAAAAAAAAATCCAAAGCAATCAATAGGAATATTTATAGAAAAATGGTGGGACCAACTCATTACTTATCAATAATAACCTTGAATGTAAATGGCCTAAATTCTCCAAATAAAAGATACAGACTGGCTGAATGGTTTGAAAAACAAGACCCATCTATTTGCTGCCTATAAGAAACACATTTCACCAACAAAGATACATATAGATTAAAAGTGAAAGAATGAAAAATGATATTCCAAACTAATGGAAAGCAAAAACAAACAGAAGTAACCACATTAATACCAGACAAAATAGATTTTAACACAAAAAAAAGTGTTAAAAGAGACAAAGAAGGGCAATATGTGATGGTTAAGGGATCAATTCAACAGGAAGATGTGACTATAGTAAACATATATACACCCAGTGCCAGAGTGCCTAGATATTTAAAATAAATGTTAATGGATCGAAAGAGAGACTCCAACACAATAATAATGGGGGACTTCAACACCCCACTTTCATCAATGGATAGATCAACTAGACAAAAAACAACAACAACAAAAAAGAGCTAATCTATACTACAGACCAAATGGACCTAATTGATATCCACAGAACATTTTATCCCACAGCTACAGGATACACATTCTATTCATCAGTGCATGGAACTTTCTCTAGGACAGACCATATGTTAGGCCATAAAGCAAGTATCAACAAATTAAAACAAATGAAATCATACCACGTATCTTCTCTGACCACACTAGATTGAAACTGGAAAGTAACACCTTAAGAAACTATACAGGCCAGCGCCGTAGATCAATAGGCTAATCCTCCACCTTGCAGCGCCAGCACACCAGGTTCTAGTCCCAGTCGGGGTGCCGGATTCTGTCCGGTTGCCCCTCTTTTAGGCCAGCTCTCTGCTATGGCCCAGGAGTGCAGTGGAGGATGGCCCAAGTCCTTGGGCCCTGCACCCACATGGGAGACCAGGAGAAGCACCTGGCTCCTGGCTTTGGATCAGCGCAATGCGCCGGCCACAGCGCACCATCCGCGGCGGCCATTGGGGGGTGAACCAACGGAAAAAGGAAGACCTTTCTCTCTGTCTCTCTCTCTCTCTCTCTCTCACTATCCACTCTGCCTGTCAAAAAAAAAAAAAAAAAGAAAAGAAGAAACTATAGAAAATATGCATACACCTGGAGACAGAACAACATGTTCCTGAATGAATAGTGTGTCATAAAAGAAATCAAAAGGGAAATAAAAAAAATTTTCAGGAAATGAATGAAAATGGCAACAAAACATATCATTACTTATAGGATACAATAAAAGTGTGTTAACAGGGAAGATTATAGTAATTAGCACCTACATCAAGAAACTGGAGGGGCCGGCACAATGGCACAGCAGGTTAATCCTCCACCTGCGGTGCCAGCATCCCCTATGGGCACTGGTTCTAGTCCCGGCTGCTCCACTTCTGATCCAGCTCTCTGCTATGGCCTGGGAAAGCAGTAGAAGATGGCCCAAGTGATTAGGCCCCTGCACCCGTATGGGAGACCTAGAAGAAGCTCATGTCTCCTGGCTTCAGATGGGCTCAGCTCCGGCCATTGCAACCATCTGGGGAATAAACCCCCGTATGGAAGACTTTCTCTCTGTCTTTCCCTCTCACTATCTGTAAATTTACCTCTCAAATAAATAAATAAAATCTTAAAAAAAAGAAACTAGAAAGTTATTAAATAAGTGATCTAACAATGCATCTCAAGGACCTAGAAAAATAAGAACAAACCAAATCTAAAATTAGTAGGAGGAAAGAAATAATTAAAATTAGATAAGAAATAAACAAAATTGAAACCATAAAAAAGATACAGGAGATAGTGAAATGAAGAGCTGTTTTTCTGAAAAAAAAAAAAATCGATGTTATCAGCCCAACCAACCAAAGAAAGGTGGGGAGAGAAGATGCAAATTAATAAAATCAGAGATGAAAAAGGAGATGTTACAATAGATACCACAGTAATAAAAAGAATCATCAGGAATTACTACAAACAGCTATGTTCCAACAAATTGGAAAACCTAGAAGAAATGGATAGACTCCTGGACAAACTAAAATTGAGCCATGAAGACACAGCAAACCTAAATAGATCAACAACAAAGATGGAGATTGAATCAGTAACAAAGACCCTCCCAACAAAGAATAGCCCAGTACTGGATGGCTTCACTGATTAATTCTACCAAACCTTTAATGAACTAGTTCTAATTCTTCTCAAACTAATCAAATAATTGAAAGTGAGGGAATCCTCCCAAACTCCTTCTACGAGGGCAGCATTACCTTAATTCCAAAACCAGAAAAGATACAATAAAGGAAGAGAACTATAGACCAATATCCCTGAAGAACATAGATGCAAAAATCCTCAACAAAAAATACTAGCTAATCAAATCCAACAACACATCAGAAAGAGTATTCAGCCGGACCAAGTGGGATTTATCCCTGGTATGCAGGGATGTTTCAACATATGCACATCAGTAAATGTGATACATCACATTAACAATTTGAAGAATAAAAATCATATGATTATCTCAATAGATGCAGAAAAAGTACAGCAGCTGGGTCACTGCTTGGGATACTTGCAGCCCATATCTCAGTGACTGGTTCAAGTCCTAATTACTCCACCTTCAATCCAGCTTCCTGCTAATGTGCACCTTGATGGTTCAAGTACAAAACTAATAGAAATATTTCCATCCCTTGCTTATTTCAAGTAACACCAACTACAGGTGATTTCCAATATATCACATGAGTCAGGCTGCAAAGTGAGTGGGTTTACAGGCACATGAAACACCTCTCTGTGAAGGCACTGAGCTCTCAGTCCCAAAGGCACCGTGTAAATTGGAGGGACTGCTGTGCTATTTCGGCCAAGCCTAGCTGCTGGACTAGCCCTTTGCTCACACAAATAAATCTGTTTCACTTTTTAATTTTATTTATTTGCTTTCATTTTTTATATATGAAAGGCAAGGAGACAGATGGGGACAGATTCCATGTGGAAGATCCAGATAGGGTTCTGGGCTCTTGGCTTTGGCCTGGTCCACACTTGGCTGTTGGCTGTTGCAAGTGTTTGGGGAATGAACCAGTGATGGGAAAATGAATCCATCTCCGTCTCTTTGCCTTTCAAGTGGATTTAAAACTCTTCTGTCTCTTTCCTCTGTTTGTAACTCTGCCTCTCAGAAAAACAAATAAACTTTAAAACTAAAAAAAATTAATCTCATAAACTTTGGTCAACAACAAAACACACTGAATTGTGATACCTTGAGTTTATAATGCAACTGAAAAATTCCTACCACCTTGTGACATCCTAACTACAAGATCATATCGCAAACTCATGGCTCACATGTTTGTGGTGAGGCTGATATAAATAGTCCTGCTGTGCTGCCAATAAAGAAAAGTGTAACACACAGTACATAACACTTGATAATGATCATAAGCAACCATGTTACTGATTTGTGTAGTTGCTTTACTATACCTTGTATAGAGTATATTCCTTCTTTTTTTTAAAGATATATTTATTTAAGAGAGTTACACAGAGAAAGAAGGAAAGGCAGAGAGAGAGAGAGAGAGAGAGAGATCTTCCTTCCACTGGTTCACTCTCCAATTAGCCACAACAGCCTGAGCTGCGCCAATCTGAAGCCAGGAGTTTCTTCCGGGTCTCCCAAGCAGGTGCAGGGCCCCAAGCACTTGGGTCATCTTCTACTGCATTCCCAGGCCATAGCAGAGAGCTGGATCAAAAGTGGAGCAGCTGGGACTCAAACCGGCACCCATATGGGATGCTGGCATGGCAGGCAGCAGCTTTACCCGCTACACCATAGTGCTGGCCCCTCCTTTTCTTTTTTAAAGTGTACTGTGAAAACAATCTGCCCTGTTTCAACAGCCACAACCTTATACATTTTGCACTTACTCCTCTCTGCATCATTTCCTCTTGTATTTTATTTGCTCTCACATTGTGTTGCTCATCATGGCCCTAGGAGCAATGGCCCTAGGTTACACCACATATATACATATATACACTATATAGCTAGGCGTGCAGACTACACCATGTAAGTACTCTCTAGGATATTCACACAACGAAATTGCCTGAGATGCATTTCTCAGAACACACCTCTGTTATTAAGTGATGCACGACTCTAGATGACTTCAAACTATAGCATATATATAAAGCCAATGAAGGGCCGGCACTGCGGCTCACTAGGCTAATCCTCTGCCTTGTGGCGCCAGCACACCAGGTTCTAGTCCCGGTCGGGGCACCAGATTCTGTCTCGGTTGCCCCTCTTCCAGGCCAGCTCTCTGCTGTGGCCAGGGAGTGCAGTGGAGGATGGCCCAGGTCCTTGGGCCCTGCACCCCACGGCAGACCAGGATAAGCTCCTGCCTTCGGATAGGCGCGGTGCACCGGCCTATCTCTGTCTCTCTCTCTCACTGTCCACTCTGCCTGTCAAAAAAAAAAAAAAAAAGCCAATGAAGAAGGAGCCCAGACAGTGTAACAGAGACTGACTTGGACCACATGGGAAAAACAGGCCTGTGTAAAAAGCTGAGACCTGAAAAGGATGCAGAATCAACACCATGAAGGCTCTGAGCATGGAAGGAGGCAGGGTGCAGAAGCAGAGGAGAATGTGAGAATATCATAACAACCTCAGCTCATTTCTTTGTTCTTTTAAAGTTATAAAGAGATGCTAAAATGTGGCTCATTCTGTTTGATCTCCCTGTAGGCTGACAACAAAAAGAACAGAACTCAAGTGCTCCCACAAGACTTGCAAAGAGAATATCCAAAAACTCATTTGTCAACCCCTAGCCCACCACCAATCTCAAGGGATAACAAGGGCTAGACTTGAAAAGATGAAGAGTAAAGATTTCTGTGAAGTTATAATTATGCCCTGTCTCCCCTCAAAAGGGGAATTACAGGGGTGTTTTACCCCTACACTTTGAGATTTAGTAAAGGGGTTCAGGAGTCTATACAATGGACCATGTCTGACTCAGCTGACAAATGAAAGATGAGAGGCCATGGTTCACCCATGCTAAGGCACAGCATTCAGAGAAAGTGGACAGCACTGGAAGTAAACTGCACTTTGGCACAGGCAAAGATGTGAGAGAAATTCCCACCAACCACGGGTCTTGCGGTCTTGAGGGAGCCAGGCTGGAGTCGTCTTCAAAAGTCCTCGATCAAGAGATTTACCAGACAGAGTCTGTGGGTGCCCAGAGACCCAAAGCTTGCGTCTTTGAGTGGCCAGCCATGTTCCACATCACAGAACTAGACATTGGAGGCTCCTAACGGGCAGTCTTCTAGAAACCCACAAAACGTCTCCCAAGAGAAAGATCTAGGTTCACATTTGCCAAGCCTCATGAACACTGAGGGCATATCACAAAAATACTAATCTTTGAAGACTTAGGGAGATTGTTGATAGATATGAGATTAAAGTGCAGTTTTGGAAAGCATTAGGTCTGAGACTCCCACTGGTCCATACACTGGAGAAGCAGCATAAATGATTGTATGCATGGGTCAGAATCATCTAAAACTTGCAATAAGAACCCCAACATAAGAGAAAAGCAGCATGAGTATATGAAAAAATGAGGGGGGTATGTACAGAACCTTGATGGAAAAGAAAAACATAATCTGCATAGAACTAGAACAGAGATTTCTGCCACTCTCATGATCCAAAGAGATTCTGTATGTTTGTATATGTGTGGACATGTATGCATATATTTTTCCCTTGGTAATTTAGAAAGTTTTTTCATACTAGCTATGCTTCTAAAGACACTCTAGCCCTCTGGATTTTCAGTTTTTGAGTTTCTTAAATGAGACATGCCCCCGTATCTTCTGACTAGGGGGAAAGAGCAGAATGCTTTGGTGAGCAGTGGTTAAAGCTTGGAGTAGAATATTGAAACATGTTCCTATAGAATTTCTCTCTAGTTTCATCCATTCATTTTTTCTTGACATCACATCTGTCAAATGCATTATAAGGCAGCTAGTCTTGGAAGAATAAGCATCCCACTAACCTGTCTTCCTAAGGAGTACTCAGCGCCCAAGTAGAGAACCAGCCTACTTTTCCAGGAAAGTCTCCTTTGTGGTACCATCCCAATAAGGTTCATTGAAGCCAGATCAGTTCTATATCTCTTGGCATTGTAATCAAAACATTTTTTGGGTGAGGTGAAAGAAATAAACATCCAAATCAGTGTCCTTAATAAAACTGAAAATAGTCTTTTCCTATTTATAACTTGGAGTAAGGTCTTTCTCCAGTCATTTATTTAAAATTTAGAGTACCACATTTCTCTTAAATGCAGACCAACAAAATTTTTTTTATAGAAGAGAATGCAAATTACTTTAAGCCAACCAGTATGTAATGAATATTTTTGGAGTCCTCTTCATAAAGTATAACTTAATTGTCCATGATTTGAGAATAAGGGCTGCATTCTTTGGTGAAACCTCTAACCACAACAAAAAGGGAAATTTAGTCTTTATGCGCCCAAAGAAAATTGCAACTAGAGGTCAGAGGGGAAAACTAAATGTCACTCTGACCCAAAAGTTTGGAAGGATTGTAAGAATTCTATTATGGAAAATGATAGGACAAGAAAAATGGTGGTAGTATTGTCAAACTTCTAGGTACACTCCAGGGTTGATTATGTTCCCATAAGGGATAGAAACCAGTACTCAGCAATATAAACAGTCTGTTCCATTGAAGTTCAGATTGGAGGGAAAGAAATAAAGTGAGCTACTCAGATCTCCATCTTCATATGGCTCTGAGACACTGAGTTATTAGGGGACAGACAACAATGAAGCAAACACCAACAACATAGAAGTGAGAATAAACATAGCCAAGCAAAGAAAACAATTTGTATTTAGTTAAACTCAGAAGATTCAACTTTGATTTGTAAGCCAGGGGAAGAACAGCTACAGGCTGGGAGGGTCGTTTATTTTGCCTTGCTCTAGTCAGATCTAATGATCCTAATGATGTTAAATGTTCCTAAATTATTCCCCAGATTTGATTAGATTTTATATCAGGGCCATAGTTCAGATAGCAAATGCTGAGTTATTCAAAATTCAATTAACCCAACTCTGTTTGCCAGCATTCTGGGCCTGTCGGTACAGTGAGTGTTGAAATTTATACTCCCACCCCTAAATTACTTCAAGATTATAACATCTCTTTGGAATTACTAAAGTACAGTTTCAGGATTAACTGTACTGGCTTCTCTCCTGTCTTCTGTTTCATGATTGTTATTTCCTATGAAGAATATGTGGTATTTTTCTGTTTCAACCAGAACATTCATCTGATTAAAAACCCCATTTCTAAAGAGCGGTGCTACACAACAGAACTTCAAAATACTCAGCGGTGTTGAACCTGTTCTATATCTTTGTAGTCCAATGTAGCAACTACTAGCCACAAGACATTAAGTGCCTAATGTGTGGCTAATGTATCCAAGAGAACAGCATTTTTAATTCATTAACTTAAATCTAAATTTTATTTTAAAGAGTCAAATGCAGTAAATCGGTAGTGCTACAGTGGGTGGTACTGCTCTGGAACAACAGAGGAACATTGCCTAATGTCTGACTCCTGTCTTGTGATGGAGAAGGTATTATTATAGACAAATAACTTCTTTTGTGTACAAACATGTCTAAAAACACACAAGTTTGGCCGGCGCTGCAGCTCCACCTGCGGCGCCAGCACACCAGGTTCTAGTCCCAGTCGGGGCGACAGATTCTGTCCCGGTTGCCCCTCTTCCAGGCCAGCTCTCTGCTGTGGCCCAGGAGTGCAGTGGAGGATGGCCCAAGTGTTTGGGCCCTGCAGCCCATGGGAGACCAGGAGAAGCACCTGGCTCCTGCCTTAGGATCAGCGCGGTGCGCCGGCCGCAGCACGCCAGCCACAGCAGCCATTGGGGGGTGAACCAACGGAAAAAGGAAGACCTTTCTCTCTGTCTCTTCTCTCTCACTATCCACTCGCCTGTCAAAAAAAAAAAAAAAAACCACGAGTTCAAGCCACACTGTAAGCCAAAGCAGTTTGTCTTTCATTATATGACCTGCAGAGACAGGCCTGGCCTAAGACTGCTGACAAAGTAAGGGGGAATTTTAATTTCCTAGGACTGCCTGAACAAAGTACCAAAAACTGGGTACCCGGAAAGAGATAACCTTATTGTTCCACCATTCTGAAGGCCAGAAGCTTGAAATGGAAGTGTCAACAGGACATCTTAGCCTGATGGCTCCAGAGGAGGTATCTTTCTTGCTTCTCATAGCTTCTAATGTTTACTGGCAACCTTTGGTATTCCTGGCCTTGTAACTGCCACTGTGTGTCTCTATCAAAATGTCACCATTTTGGCCAGTGCTGCAGCTCACTAGGCTAATCCTCCGCCTGCAGTGCCAGCACCCTAGGTTCTAATCCCAGCTGCTCCTCTTCCAGTCCAGCTCTCTGCTGTGGCCCAGGAGGACGGTGGAGGATGGCCCAGGTGCTTGGGCCCTGTACCCACATGGGAGACCGGGAGGAGGCACCCGGCTCCTGGCTTCGGATCGGCACAGCGCGCCGGCCATGGCGGCCATTTGGGGGATGATCCAAGGGAAGAAAGACCTTTCTCTTTCTCTCTCTCTCTCTCTCTCTCACTGTCTAGCTCTGCCTGTCACACACACACACACACACACACACACACACAAAGTCACCATTTTATAAGGATGAAAACATATTTGATTAGGATCCATCTCATGGTTGTACATTAGCTTCACATTCTGAGGTACATGAGGTTTGACTTCAACACATCTTTTTTTTTTTTTTGTGGGAGAAAAATTTGAACACATAACATTTGGTGTAGCAGTAATTTTCTGGTTGGCAGTAGGAGCATCTCTGAAAGCTTACATGGCCCCTTTCCCCTTCCAGTCCTTTAAAAGCACAAGGACCAGGGCAGACTCCCACTTCCCTGAAACAGCAAGTGGCATCGAGGAGCTGACTCCACTCTGGTCTCATCTTCCCTGGTGTTTTCTCTGCTCAGGGTGCTGCAGGTTCAGCAGGAAACCGAGGAGAGAGTAACTTGAATGGAGTCTAAGTCATCTTCTTCCCAGACGTTAAAACAGACCAGCGTCTGTGGCCTGGGCTAGGTGGTGGTGCTGGCTTCAGGACTCACCACCATTCACTGCTTCTCAGAAGTTCAGATGAGGAAAGTCTTCTCTTTGAAAGATTAAAGTTGAAAGTACTCTTTCCCTTCTCTCCTCTTATCTTCCCCCACAGTGCCCTTTGCTAAGGCACTCTGATGTTCTTTTTTATTGGGTAACATTACATGCCCACCAAGGAAAAAGGCACATGCCTTCCAAGATGAAGGCTGACCTCAGAGAAGCCACAAATCTTAATGAGTTGGGCTCATTAAAGTTCTGCTGGTGAAGTGGGAGACCCAAAGCTGCAGGTGGGTTGAGCAGAGGCAGAGGGTATGGATTGAGCAAGAAGCCTGAAAGCCACAAAGGGGTGAGGTGTGAAAAGACCAAGGAAATAAGGTGGTCCAAGATGGCTTGGAAAGGCCTTAGAAACTCAGCAGAACTAGGCCCTTGTGATGGTTAATTTCATCTGCCTACTTGACTGGACCAAGGGATTCTCAGATAGATGAGTATGTCTGGGAAGAAATCTTTAACCCTGAAATCATTAGAGTGAGTCAAGAAGATCTCCCTCACCAATATGGTCAGGCATCATCCAACCCATTGAGAGCTGAAAAGAACAAAAAGGTAGAGGACGGGCAAATATATCCTCTCTATTTTTTCTGTAAAGGGGAGTAAATTTGTATTTATTCACTTGAAAGGCAGAGAGACACAAAGAGAGAGAGAGATGGAGAGAGACACAGATAGACTTACCATCTGCTGGTTTACTCCCCAAATGCCTGCAATGCCCAGGGCTGAACAGAAGCCAGGGATTACATCTGGGTCTCCAATTAATTAAGCTAAAACCTGATGCCTCCCAGAGTACATATTATCAGGAAGTTGGATCAGAAGTCAAGTGGAGAAGACCAGCACCATGGCGTAGTGGGTTAAGAGGCCGCCTGCAGAGCCAGCATCCCATGTGGGCACTGTTTCCACTTCTGAACCAGCTCTCTAATGGCCTGGAAAAGCAGTAAAAGATGCCCCAATTACTTATGCCCCTGTACCCAAGTGAGAGACTGAGAAGAAGCTCCTTGGCTCCCAGATTTGGATCAGCTCAGCCCCAGCTGTTGTGGCCATATGGGGAGTGAATAAGCAAATGGAAGCTCTCTCTCTGACTCTCCCTCTCTCTGTGTGTAACTCTGCCTTTCAAACAAAAAATAAATTTAAATAAAATGGAGTGGGGATGTGAACCAGAATTAAGATATGGAATCCTGTGTCCTAAGTGGTGTCTTAACAATTGTGGCAGGGGCCAGCGTTGTGGCACAGTGGATTAAGCCACTGCCTGTGATGCCAGCATCCCTGTGAACATCGGATGTTTGTCACCTCTGCTCACACTCCCATCCTTAACCTAGAGTATTTGTCTGAAGTCCCTGTCCTACTTAGGCTGTTCCATAGATCGCCAAGTATTTGTCTTGCTGACATTGCCATTATGTGACCTTTACAACATTGATTTGTTATATTCCATTCCAATGGAGGGCCGTAAACAACTTCCATGCTCAATCCCTAAGCTGACTCACTCTTCTAGTCCTCTGCATTGTCTGAGGTCTTTCCAGAAAACTCTACTCTGATTATTTTTTCTGGACCTTCTTCTACCCTATATTGGCTGCTTATTACTGGATTTGAGTATTGGATTCTTGGGTACTCGTTGATGACCTAAATGGTAAGCAAAAGACGGCAGCAAGAGGAAGCTTTCTTTCAGGAACAGTTCCATCAACTAAAATGTTACTGTCAGTGTCCTAATGAAACACAGTCAGAAATCAGAAAAGAAAATCACAAACATCACTTTTCTGTTCAGTTTTCCAAATGTGTTTCTACCTAAGGCAAGAAAATATCTAAAGTAGCAGAAGTCCCATCTTAACGGTGGACTCCTGTGGTAGCCAGCATCTGGCTGCATTTCAAAATAATAAGCATTTGATTCAGGAGGCTGTTTAAAGGAAATAAAAAAGGCATAAAATCTCCATCATCCAATATGGTTTGTATTAGAATAAATTGATTACCCAAAGCCTAACGTGATCAGAGCTCTGCCAAGAGTCTGGCAAGCAATAATTGTTGACATGGCCCAAATCCTAATCAGCTGTTTCTAACAAGTGAGTATTTAATAAGCACTCACATTCATCTTTGCTCTTTGGCCAAATGAGAAAAGGAGAGGGAAGAATCCTCAGAGGAAGTAAAAAGATCTCCAGGTCTATTTTTTCACTCTGAGTACAAGGAAATATATTCTTGGGCAATAAAAATTATATGTTGTCAGTCAGACCTGGCACAGTGAAAAGTAAGTCAACTTTTTTGTGCCTGAACTTCCCGAAGAGTTGACTTATTAAATCATTCCTCAAAGTGAAAATACTAAATGATGCTTCTTCTAAGGTACAAATTCTTTTTCCTATTGTGACATGTATACAGTATAGAATATCCTTGAGTCATACTGACACAAATAAATTACTGGATAAGTTAATAAATGAGGGATAAAAGATAAATCTCCCAGAATTTCAAACAATCTCCTTAGATGCTCTACCCTCAAGGAGCAAGAACAAAACTCCTAAGTTTTTAAGTGTGGGCTACATGGAGCACATTCTTGTCAAAGAAAAGAGCTATGCAAAGGACTGGGGCAGTGATTCCACAATAGACAAACCTGACAGACAGGAATCTAGAAAAGTGACCAAGCTTAACATCAACAGCCAAAAATCACGGTGTCAGTATCCACCCTTTGTACAATGCAATGAAAAGATCACTACAGTGATCTTCTTCCCCCAAAAAATATAAACTCAGTCTAACATGAGAAAAACATGTTTAGGATCTGGCATTGTGTGGGTTAAGCCACCACCTGCAATGATGACATCCCATGAGTGCTGGTTGGAATCTCAGTTGCTCCATCTTTTTTTTTAAGATTGATTTATTTATTTGAAAGGCAGAGTTACAGGGAGGCAGAGGCAGAGAGAGGTCTTCCATCACTCCCATCACTCCCCAAATGGCTGGAACAGACAGAGCTGAGCCGATCTGAAGCCAGCAGCTTCTTCCAGGTCTCCCATGCAAGTACAGGGACCCAAGAACTTGGGCCACCTTCTACTGCTTTCCTAGCCCATAGCAGAGAGCTGAATCAGAAGAGGAGCAGACGGGACTCAAACTAGCATCCATATGGGATGCCGGCACTGCTAGTGGCAGCTTTCAGCCACTGTGCCACAGCACTGGCCCCAGCTGCTCCATTTCTGATCTAGCTGCCTGCTAATAGGCTTGGGGAAAGCAGCAGAGGATGGCCCAAGCACTCGGGCCTCTGCAACCATGTGGGGGACCCAGATGGAGATCCAGGTTACCGGCTTCAGGCTGGCCCAGCCCCAGCCATTGTGGTCATTTGGAGTACAGACCAGCAGATTCAGGTTCCCCAACCAACCCCCTTTCATTCTCTTCTTTTTACTTTTCAAATAAAACAACTTAAAAAAAAAAGACAAATTCCAATACAGAGGCATCCTACAAAATACCTGACTGGCATTCCTCAAAACTATCATACTGTCAATCATCAAAAACATGGAAAGACTGAGAAACTGATGGACAAGAGGAGCCTGAGGAACCATGACAACAAATTGTAATATGATACCTCAGATGGGAGACTGAGGATATTAGACAAAATCTAAGAAAATCTGAATAAACCACGGATTGTAGTTAGTAAAATGAACAGTCTTGTTCATTAATTTTAACAAATATTAGATTCAAATATCTGATGTCACTAATGAGAGGAAAATACCTGTGAGGAATAGCTTTGTATTAGCTTCTCAATTTACTTGCAAACCTAAAATTGTCCTAAAAAATAAAGTCTATTTAGAAAACTGAATGAATCATTAAACTGTGGATCTCCAGGACAAGGCCTGTGGTTTTCTTCTCTTTAGTATTCCAAAGAAGTGTCTAGCTAGGAAAACCTTCACACATTATTAGGTCCAATTCTTTTCCCCCATCAGCATGCACAGATGAAACAGTGGACAAAAGGCCTATCTTCAAGGAACATATCAGTCAATAATGAGATGGGTTACTTTGAGTTAATTACATTAAAGAGTTTCATTTCCATCATTTGCAAAATATGTAGAGATAAAAAGTTGCTTCATAGAATTATCATCATGAAAGATTTAAGGACAAATATCCCATAATGAAAAAAAAAAACTGATAGAAAAACAGAAGTTCTTAGCAAATGAGTCAGAACAAGGAGTACCACATCTGAGCTCAGAAATTCTCAAAGGAGTTTTCCTCTGACCTCAGAATAGCCGGCTTCAAAGACAGAGTGTCTATCCCCAACCTCCACTGGCACTCATGCTGAGCAATGTGAAAAGGAATATTTGGATCGATTTTGCTACTCCCTTGGAGGCTACATGTCCCCCTGGTAGGACTAAGAAAGGCCATGATCAGCAGCCTCCTGGGGGTGATGATGCTCGTGGTCTTGTGTCACTTCTTCCTGCGATTTGGAAGTGTCACAAGAGTGTGGCTGACTTGGACACTCCTGTTAGGAGCCAGCCCCTCTTTCTGGGGATACAAGCGTGTCAGGCAACAGAAAACAATGTCAATTCTTACTGCAAATGGAAAATTTTGCATTCTCTTAAGTCCTTTTTTAAAAAAATTATTTTTGAGAGGCAGAGTTACAGACAGACAGGACAGAGAGGTCTTCCATCAGCTGGTTCATTCCCCAAATGGTTGCAATGGCCAGAGCTGGGCCTATCCTAAACCAGAAGCTTCTTCTGGGTCTCCCATGTGGGTACAGGATCCCAGGGACTTGGGCCATCTTCCAGTGCTTTCCTAGGCCATAAGCAGAGAGTTGGATCAGAAGTGGAGCAGTTGGCTGGCACTGCGGCTCACTAGGCTAATCCTCCGCCTTGCAGCGCCGGCACACCAGGTTCTAGTCCCGGTCGGGGCGCCAGATTCTGTCCCCGTTGCCCCTCTTCCAGGCCAGTTCTCTGCTGTGACCAGGGAGTGCAGTGGAGGATGGCCCAAGTACTTGGGCCCTGCACCCCATGGGCGACCAGGAGAAGCACCTGGCTCCTGCCATCGGATCAGCGCAGTGCGCCGGCTGCAGCGTGCCAGCCGTGGCAGCCATTGGAGGGTGAACCAACGGCAAAAAGGAAGACCTTTCTCTCTGTCTCTCTCTCTCTCACTGTCCACTCTGCCTGTCAAAAAAAAAAAAAAAAAAAAAGTGGAGCAGTCAAGACTCGAACCAGTGCCCATATGGGATGCTAGTGCTGCAGGTTTCAGAAGCTTAACTTACTACACCACAGTGCTGGCCCCTTCTTTTAAGTCTTGAAGTATCAGTATCCAGCCTAGTAAGTTGGTTTTACTGTAGCGGGGGGAAATCATTTCTAGAATATGTCATTGACTCTGACACATTTGGCAGAAATTTGAAAAGGTGAAATATATGAATTGAAGGATTTATTTAAAATTTTTTTAATGATTTATTTTATTTATTTGAAAGACAGAGTTACAGATGAGGTAGAGACAGAGAGAGAGGTCTTCCATCCGCTGGTTCACTCCCAACATGGCCTCAACAGCCAGAGCTGTGACGATCCGAAGTCAGGAGCTAGGAGCTTCTTCTAGGTCTCCCACACAGGTTAAGGGGACCAAGGACTTGGGCCATCTTCTACTGCTATCCCAGGCCTTAGCAGAGAGCTGGATCGGAAGAGTAGCAGCAGGGACTAGAACCAGTGCCCATAAGGGATGCCAGTGCTTCAGGCCAGGGCATTAACCTACTGCGCCACAGTGCCAGCTATTTAAAGTATTTTTGTTACCTCCAAATACATAAGATATCCTAAATGATCTATATCAGGCAAGGTCCAGGCAAGAGACAGAAATTATATATTAAAATAGAGGTGATTAAATATAAATAATTGTTAACTAGGTAATGAAGACCTAAAAACAAACAAACAAAACCCAAAGTACTCACAGATGTTGCAACTGCAAGCAGCTACTGTTCTTAAGGCCAGGGGGCAAAGAAATTGGTTGAAATTATTAAAACTAAAAACACGGAGGAAGGACTTTGCTGTTGCTAGCCCTCAAAGGTAGTAAGATGAGGCTGATCACTGTTGGGAAAACTGTAACCTGAATCAAGATGCTGCTACAGAAGTCAACTGCCCATGATGGAGTGAAGAAATAAGGCTAAAGGCGATGCTCACAGGAAGCAAACGGGAAAGAGCTACTCCTGACTTTCCAGTCCCTCAGTCACCTCGTTACTGAGAAAGCCAGGAGCCAAATCACAAAGCAGAAATATGGTTTGATTCACAACGCAAGTACAGAAAGATATGTTCAAAGTAGAAAGAAAATAGCTTTTATAAATGGTATTTTTATAAAGTACCATCAATGAAAGAAGCCTTTCAAAGCATATTTTTTAAAAAATCAACTTTAAAAGTAGGCTCAACTTTCCTTCTAAGACCTTATTTATCATTTTAAATTCATTTTAAAAATCTATTCCTCCTAGATAGTTACAAAAACAGATGGTAATCCATCTACAGTATCAAAAACATTTTCTTTTCACAAATTCCAAATTTATGAAGAATGGATACATTATGCCATACTGTATTTGCTGAGTCAGTTAAGGTAATTTATGAAAAAGCCAAGAGATTAAAGCACTTCCTAACTTCCTGGGGTTTAATTTCTTGACCTTTCCATGATAAAAATCCTTGGACTATATCCCATCTCAAAGAAAGACTGAGAGCAGGTTGTACTGAATGGCAAGCAAATAGTTAGCAAACAAGTAGGAGGAGCAAGTTCTTGTCAATGTGCCATTCTCTTGGATAATGAGAAAAGCTCTGTAGATTCTGAGAAAGACCTTAATCACATGAGAATTTTCCACAAGACGTTCACCCAACACATTCACTGAAGCAGCCATGCTAAAAAATCTGGTTGTTTGTTATTAGCTATTTGGTCTAGACTTTAATAAAAGCAAACTCTAGAAGGCAGCTCATACTACCAGCCAGTGTTAAGTCTGAAAAGTCAATATATATCCTTCTTGCGTCCTGGTAAAAGAGAGAAGGCAACTGCCATCCAGCTAATAGTCATCAATAAATATTTATAGGTTGGGCTCTGTACTTGAACTGAGATAATAAAGTGGTAAGGACACTTTACAATCCCCAAATGTCTTCTAATTCAGATGCAGAAGTCAGAATATACTTACAAATATCATATGTTACATTGCTATGATTGAAAAGACAACCAATGGGAGGTCATCAAGTTATCCCAGAAGGAGGTCATAACCAAGGGGGGTGGATCAGAGAAGACTGTACAAAGGTACAGATTATACTGGGAATAAAAGGATTAGGTTGGATCAGGAAGTTGCCCAAGGTCTGCTGAAAATAGTAGTTAATAATAATTAGAATGGGGCCGGCAATGTGGCTCACTAGGCTAATCCTTTGCCTGCGGCGCCAGCACTCCGGATTCTAGTCCCGGTTGCTCCTCTTCCAGTCCAGCTCTCTGCCGTGGCCCAGGAAGGCAGTGGAGGATGGCCCAAGTGCCTGGGCCCTGCACCCGCATGGGAGACCAGGAGGAAGCTCCTGGCTCCTGGCTTTAGATCAGCGCAGTGTCGGCCGTAGCGGCCATTTGTGGGGGTGAACCAATGGAAGGAAGACCTTTCTCTCTGTCTCTCTCAGTCTACCTCTGTCAAATAATAATAATAATAATAATAATAATTAGAATGGGTGGACTAGGGAACCACAAACCATGTATCTAGAATGAATGTTTGTTCTAAGGTTTGATGAAATGTATTATTTCAAGAGGAGATCATGACTACTACAGCTTTAAAAATGAAATACATGAAACCTTGGAGCTTTCTTCTTTCTGGCAAATGTACAAAATTGTGGTCTAAAACCCCACCATGACATTCTTGATTTTCTACTTGTAAAAATCTATATTTAGATATTGAACAATTTTAGTTTTTTTTTTAATTAATAATTCAGCTACTGGTTGATCAGTAACTATTTATTGAAACTTTTTCCATGCAGGGTACTGAGCTGGGATTCCCAGTTCTACAACAAATTTCAGAGTATGTTCTATTTGAAGACAATGGGCATGTTAAGATAAGCAACAACAATTTAAGGCGATACATGACAAATAGAAAATGAGTAACAAAAGTAGTGATGCCAGCTGTATGTCTACAACTCAAGTAAGGGCCACTCCATTGGACTTTGGCTAACTTTAAGCCAGTATTGTGCTAGACAGTAAAAGGAAAAAGAAGAAGAGAATAGCATATGGGGCTGGTTGTTGGGGAAGCAGCCTGCAAGCCAAGGGATGCAAGAAAATTCCATTACAATGCTGGTGCAGTAGGTAATCCAAGTGACTCTTGTAAGAGGGTGGTATTGATGGGTATGGAAAAATGGATGGAAGGAAGACACTTTTAGGGGTAGAATAAATTGCCCTTGGTGACTGATCTTATCTGGGGTATGGGTCAGAGAGAGACTTCAAGGATGTCTCCCAGGTTCCTGGCTTAAGACCCAAGTGAATTTAATCAACTGAAGAAAAAGGGAGCCAAGGGAGGAGGGTAAAGATAATGCCATCTCTTAATGATGGATGATAGATTATTTCTTTTGGTTTGTGTTCTATATTTCCCAGATTTTCTCCGGTGAACTTGAATTACTTGCACAATAAGGAAAAAAAGGACTGCAATTAAGATGGCGGAGTAGGGAAGGAGATTGCTGCTCAACTATAGAAGATACTTTTAAAAAAATGGAAAGAGTGCAGTCTCAGGGAAGAGTTATGGAGAAAACAGCAGAGGAAACTCTACACAAATTGCAGGAACACAGTGGACCTACATGGAGAGTGAAGACGCACACAACCTAGGACTCAAGCAGCTGAGAGCCTCCGCACCAGTGGTGAAGAGTAAGGTGAGACTAGACTGCAGCACCCCAAGCCACAGGCAAAGAAGCTGCAGGAAGAGCCTAGAGGGAACCTGTTTTGGAGCCCAGTGAGGGGATACTGTACCTGTCAAAAATGATGCTGAAATTCATATGGAAACACAGGAGACACCAAATAGCTAAAGCAACTTACACAATAAAAACAAAGCCAGAGGCATCACAATACCAGATCTCAAGACATACTACAAGGCAGTTATAATCAAAAAAGCCTGGTACTGGTACAAAAACAGGTGGATAGACCAATGGAACAGATTAGAAATGCCAGAAATCAATCCAAGCATCTACAGCCAACTTATATTTGACAAGGAGCTAAAATCGATCCCTGGAGCAAAGACAGTCTCTTCAACAAATGGTGTTGGTAAAACTGGGTTTCCACATGCAGAAGTATGAAGCAGGACCTCTACCTTACACTACACAAAAATCCATTCAAAATGGATTAAAGACCTAAATCTATGACCTGTCACCATCAAATTATTAGACAACACTGGGGAAACCCTGCAAGACATTGGCATAAGCAGAGTTCTTGGAAAAGACCCCAGAGGCACAGGTAATAAAAGCCAAAATTAAATAATGGGATTACATCAAATTGAGAAGCTTCTGTACCACAAAAGAAACACTCAGGAAAATGAAGAAGCAACCAACAGATTGGGAGAAATTATTTGCAAAGAATGCAACTGATAAAGGATTAATAACCAGAATATATAAAGAGATAAACTCCACAACAAAACAACAAACAATCCAATCAAGAAATGGGCAAAGGACTTAAACAGATATTTTTCAAAACAGGAAATCCAAATGGCCAGTAGACACATGAAAAATGTTCAGGATCATTAGCTGTCAGGGAAATGCAAATCAAAACACAACGAGGTTCTACCTTACCCCAGTTAGAATGGCTTTCAAACAGAAATAAACAACGAAGATGTAGGGGAAAAGGTATACTAATCCACCGTTGGTGGGAATGTAAACTAGTAAAATCACTATGCAAGTCAATTTGGAGATACCTCAGAAATCTAATATAGACCTCCCATATGATCCAGCCATCCCACCCCTGAGAATTTACCCAAGAGAAATGAAATCAGCAAACAAAAGAGTTATCTGCACTCCCATGTTTATTGCAGCTCAATTCACAATAGCTAAGACATGGAATCAACCTAAATGCCCATCAACTGAAGAATGGATAAAGAAAGTATGGGATATGTACACTATGGAATACTACACAGCAGTTTAAAAAAATTGAAATCTGGTCATTTGCAACAAAATGGATGAATCTGTAAAACTTCATACTTAGTGAAATAACCCAGTCCCAAAGGGACAAATATCACATGTTCTCCCTTATCTGTGATAATAGAGCTCCTAAAAGGAAATCTGTAGAAGTGAAATTGACACTTTGATAAGCAATGACTTGAACAGCTCTTTTCTTGACTGTCAGGAACAGGTTTTTCTTGTTTGTTTTGTTTTGTTTTCTTAATATAGAATGGGACTAGAAATGGGAGAGGGAGGAGGAGGAGTGGAAGTGGGGGTAGGAAGGCGGGTATGGTGGTTAGAATCACTATATTCCTAAAGTTGTACTTCTGAAATTTGTACTCATTAAATAAAAGGATTCTTTGGGGAAAAAAAGAAAATTCATTCTATTTCAAATATCAATACGTAGAACGAAGGGATTAGACAGGCTTTTTGAGTCCTAACTAAATGTTGGAGTAATAGGTAGACTTTTCATTCCTTAAAAACATTTTTCAGTTGACACATAATATTTGTAGATTTTTGGGTTTAGTGTGATAATTTCATACATGTATGCAATGTATAATCAATCCAGGCTAATTTTAGCATTTCTATCTCTAAAATTTATCATTCCATGTATTGGGATTCTTCTAGCTATTTTGAAATTATCATAAAATATTGTAGACAAGTTATTCTACTATGCTGTAGAAGACCAGAACCAGTTCCTCCTCTATAACCGCTCTCTGTCCTCAACTCCCTTTCCTTGCCCGTCTCTAGGGAGCACAAATCCATTTTCTTCTATGAGATGGAATTTTTTTTTAGCTTCCACCGAGTGAGGTGAATTTTTTAATTCCATATTTTTAAAAATATTTCCTAATATGCCAACAATGGAGGTGTATATGGGTATACTTTACCATTAGGAAAGAAGTTCTCTATTTTGTTACCTGTGTTTTTTGGTAGAATGTCAAAGTCATACTTAATGATTAACAGAACTAGTCAGCCTGGTCAGGAACAGAAGAGTCATGGGTCCAGGCCAAGGCAAGGGGAAAATGAAAGGGAGAACCAAGACCAAGTGAGAAAGGCAGATCAAAATCCACACTCTAGAGGCCGGCACTGTGGCATAGTGGGCTAAGCCTCCACCTGCAGTGCTAGTATTCCATATGGTTGCTGGTTCATATCCCGGCTTCTTCTCTTCCAATCCAGTTCTCTCAAATAGCCTGGAAAAGCAGTGGAAGATGGCATAAGTGCTTGGGCCCCTGCACCTGCGTAAGAGACCCGAAAGAAGCTCTTGGCTTATGACTGAGGTGGCTTCGGCCACTGCAGCCATCTGGGGAGTGAGCCAGCGGATGGAAGACCTCTCTCTCTGCCGCTGCCTCTCTGTAACTCTGCTTTTCAAATAAATAAATCTTAAAAAAAAAAAAAAAATCACATTCTGCGGCCGGCACTGTGAGTAGTAGGTTAGGCATCTGCCTGAGGTGCCAGCATCCCATATGGGCACCAGTTCGAGTCCTGGCTGCTCCACCTGTGATCCAGCTCTCTGCTGATGGCCTGGGAAAGCAGAAGATGGCCCCTGCACCTACATGGGAGACCCAGAAGCAGCTCCTGGCTCCTGGCTTCAAATCACCTCAGCTCCAACCATTGCGGCCATTTGGGGAGTGAACCAGTGGATTGAAGATCTCTCTCTCTCTCTCTCCCTCTCCGTCTCCCTCCCTCCCTCTGTCTATAACTCTGCCATTCAAGTGAATAAATAAATCTTTTAAATAAATAAATAAAAACTTTTTAAAAAATCACATTGTAACAGCCTTGAAGGCTGAGCCTCCTCCCTGTGGACACAAGAGCCAATTCCTGAGTGATTCAACCCTTCAGGCTACAGGGACTCATCTAAGGGAAGTTTCCCAGAGATAGGAAAATGGAATACACAAAAAATCACCATGGTCCAAAGTCTAACCTTTCCATTAAATTTCTCTCCCTACTACTGGCTTTACTTTCAGATGAGCGTTTGACCTCCATGGAGTAGACTTCATAGGTGGTCACTGACATCGTACAAATATGTTCATCTTCAGCATCATCTGAATGAATTGTGAATTTTTATATTATTGAGGCTTGTTTTCTATTTTTTTTTTTTTGAGATTTATTTATTTTACTTGAAAGTCAGAGTTACACAGAGAGCAGGAGAGGAAGGGAGAAGAGGGGGAAAGGGAGAGAGGGGAAGGGGGGTGGATAGAGAGAGAGGTCTTCCATCCACTGGTTCGCTACCCAATTGGCCGCAATGACTGGAGATGCACCGATCCACAGCCAGGAGCTTCTTCCGGGTCTCCCACACAGGTGCAGGAGCCCAAGGACTTGGGCCATCTTCTACTGTTTTCCCAGGCCATAGCAAAGAGCTGGATCAGAAGTGGAGCAGCTGGGACTCAAACAGGTGCCCATATGGGATGCTGGAACTGCAAGCAGTGGCTTTACCTGCTACGCCACAGCACCGGCCCCTGTTTGTTTCTTTACTGATCATCTATCTGCTTTTCCTGACTAAATCCCACTCATAATATATTATCAATTACTTGTGGAGTATCTAAGCCAATCAGTCTTTAAAAGCTCCCTGGCTTACTTACTTTAATTATTTTCATTTTACTTTAGAGACTGGAAACCAGTTAAAGTGGGCATTTAATACATGAGACCAAAAAAACCAAGAACTCTGAAATGTTTACCTTTTTCAAACTTAAAAAAAAAAAAAGGTAATAAACAAATCATCAAAACCAGGAGAAACAATCATAAAAGCTAACACAACAGCCTGTGTGGTTAATACCTTTGCTCTCGGGACATGTCATAAAATCACATGGGAAGAAATAAATTCTCAAAATCTGTTTGGATTACAAATAATAATTTTTGAATTAGACCGGTTTTATAAACAGTTCTTCCCCAAACTCTCTGTTGTTACTAAGATACTGACTTAAAGATGATTTGGTTTTCCAATGACCATTGCAGAAATTCTTCCTTGTATTTCTACCTGATCTTTAGTGGGGTGTGAGCCTCTACACCCTGCCTCTCAGACAGGTGGTTGTCTCTAAAATAAAAAGGCAGGGTCCCAACTCCTGTTATTCAAAAAGAATACTAAGAAAGTATTTGGTGAGTTCAAAACTCAATCTCTGATTTTGCTCTGGCCTTCATAAACTGGTTCTAATTCAAGTAGATTGTACCTGAAAAAGGACGAATTCTGGGAGGAGAAAAGGTCTTTAAAATTCTGACATGTTATGCTCAAAGATATTTCAAGTTTTTAAAAGTCCAAATTGTGTGAAAGATACACACTGCCATCAAGACAGCTTGTAAAAGAAGGGCACAGGATTTGGCTCAGGGGGAAACCTGAAACTGAAAGGTCCTGTGATTCTGCCTCAGTAGCAGTGACTGTCCATACTCCAAGTGTCAGTCTCCATAACTATTCCATTGACATGCACCCATCCAACTCTCTGCAGCTGGCAATGTCACAGTTTCTCTGCCAGCTCTATCTCATACTATACTCTGAGCTTGAAGGCAGGGAACATCAGATAGAATTCAAAATTCAGTGGTTCCAACTTGCTACAATGCCATGAATGATCATTTCTAGAAAAAAGTATGTGGGGCCAGTATTGTGGCACAGCTGATAAAGCTGCCACCTGTGATGCCAGCATCTCATATGGGGGTGCCAGTTCATGTCCCAGCTGCTCCACTTCTGATCTAACTCCCTGCAAATGGCCTAGGAAAAGCAGCAGAAAGATGGCCCAAGTGCTTGGGACCCTGAACCCATGTGGGCGACCTAGATGAAGCTCCTGATTTCAGCCTGGCTTAGCTCTGGCCCTTATGGCCACTTGGGGAGTGAACAAGCGGATGGACGATCTCTCGAGATCTCTGCCTTCCCTTTCTCTCTGTAACTCTTTCAAATAAATTAATAGACCCTTTTCTTTAAAAGTCATTTGATTTTGGATTTTTCAGAATTTAAATTATGTGCTACATTTAGGTGCATCACAAAAGGCAGCATAATGATCAATTTAAAGATTTGAACCAAGAGCTACCAGAAAATTACGTTTTTCCTGTTTTCACCTGTGTAACTCAGTCCATTTCAGAGACTAAAATTACGTTTAGACAGTTGCCCTCTATTGCTTTTCAAGAAAGATCTGGAGGAAGAGAGACTCCTAAGCAACTGAGTTTCAATGTGCTTTCTTACTCAGTAGCAGGCCAAACTCAAAGAAATTACCCAGGGAGTGGATGCTGCCTAACAAAAAACTTTAAAAACAGGCTCTGCAATTGTATCAGGAAGCTCCCGTGTGAAGTAACACAATTTACTACTAGAAAATTGCTTTGAAAAATAATTTTTAGGGGTGGACATTTGGTGCTGCAATTAAGATGCTGCTTAGGACACCTGTATCCTATATGGGTCTGCCTAGGCTAATGTGTACCCTCATAGACAGCAAGTGATGGCTCAAGTAGTTGGTTCCCTACTACCTACATGAGAGACCTTGATTGAGTTCTAGGCTCCTAGCTGCAGTCTGACCCAACCCGGACTGTTGTGAGCATTTGGGGAGTGATCCAGCAGATGGAAGACATAGCTCGCTCACTCTCTCGCACTCTCTCCCTTACACGAACATGCATGCAAACTTCCTCCTCCCCCCACCCAATAAAATCTTAACAATTATTTTACTTTAAAAAAAATACTTTTTAATTTTCTAACACAACAACGAGCCAAGACTGATCCAGAAGCTTAACAATTTTATCAAGGACCTAGTGCCCTCCCATCTTTCTGATCTGACAATCTGTCTTTTGGAAATGCCTCAAAATTGATTGCTGCAGGGAGGTCATCAGAATCAATCATTGGCAAGAGAATAGGTTGACCATAATTGGCCTATGCTAATTATCCTTCCTTCCCTGGGGATGGGTCCATACTTCCTGAACAATTTGCTGCCCAATATCTGAACAAAAACAGTGCTCTCTTGACAAGAAAGTGGAAGTGGTGTTTGGATGGACAATCACCATCTCTGTCATATCAAAAAATGTTCTGTCTGGAAGTAGAAAAAAAAAAGCTTAAATAGGTTTTAAAACCATCTCTTCAGAGATTACAATCTATTCCATATTTGGAAAATCAGTGGGGGAACTAATCTAATTTTGTTATACATGGTGGAACTTAGAACTAGATTTAGCTAATTTGGGCTTTTTAGTTTTCATACGGACAGATTGGCAGGTAAGATTTGCAGTAATTTTTTTTTCACTAGCAATCCTCCATTTATTAGTCCTGTGATCAAAATAGGCTATAGACAAGTCCATGAACAACTGGTATTTCCACATGGAGAAAGCTTCTGATTGTCTCAGGTTGATTGTCCAACTAATTCAGCAAAGCCAAGAGGTAGCTCACCTATCTGGTCTGAGTCCTGGCCATTTCAGAAGGCCACCCTCACCACACCTCTTTACACCAAGAGCAACAGTACTTCTTTCCTTCCTTGTAAGTCAACTGTCCCAAGAAAAGTGCCTATCAGGTCCATAACAAGTATACAATTAGGCTGCACACAAATAGCACAAAGGGAACAGAGCACTGTGACCAACACAGGGCACCCTCATTACTTTCTAAGGGCCAAAGTCCAAGAAGATGACCATTAGGACAACAAACAGATGGTATCCAGGACAAATAACACCCTCACGTGGACTGCCCAAGGAGTCAAAGTCCAGCAGGAGGGGATGGGCACTCAGCCAGCAAAATGCTCTGTTAGATAACACAGCTGTGATTTCAATACCAAGTAGCTCCATTCACACTTAAAATGCAGGAATATCCCAACATTAATATGGGCTGTAACTGGAAAGCTGCCCATTTTTCCACCCTTCGCAAACACAGCACTGGAGAAAATGAAAGTGGAAGAAATCAATATAACTTCTTATTATTACTAACAATGCAATTTTTACTAGAAATCTGGATGTCAAATTCCTAACTACATCAAAAGACTAAATTAAATTAAGGAAACTTCCCTTAGGCATGGAGTTGTCCTACCAGAGGTGGGGATGGGAAATGTCCAGTTTATGGGCTATATGAGACCTGGCAAATCCCTTAGTCTGACCCTGCCCAGGTAACCAGAGGCAGGACTCAAAATTCAATAAATCTACAGCAGGCTAACTTTTAGGTTGGTTTTCTATGTGGCTCACAAATGATGTTATAAACATCTGAATGGCTGGAGGCAGAAAGATTCCTCACCCCTGCAAGTAAACTTCTTCCACAGAGTACAGATTCAGATTTGAAAAGAAACCTGCCAGGCTGGTAGTTGGCTTGTTAGCTAACTAAATCCCTTTATTGTCTACAGGGGAGCTATCTGGTAATAGATGCAGACCTTTGGGCTGTAGGTCATGACTAGAGCCCTCTGTCTTAATACAAACCAGTCTCTTTGTTTCTCTTCTTAGATAATAAAGTAGGACCTACTTCTTAGGACTACTAACCTTCAAACAAGATAAAGCATTTGAAACTGCAAGGACTTCGAGTGGCAAATATACAGCAGTTTTTACCTTACTTCTGGTCACCCCCAAGATGTCCTAGAGCAGAGAGAAGTTAACAGTACAGTAACCTTATTCATCTGCCATTTTGTACTAAAGGAGGCTATGGGAAGCTTACAGACTCGATGTCAAGCTGCAAGTCAACAGAAATGTACCAATTTTAGAGATATGTTTCTGTGTGATTTCCTAAAACATCAATAGAAAAAAAAAACTTTATACCCATAAATATATCAATATTACACAAAACTGACCTTGTCTGCAATGCCCAAATGAAAACCACCACTTTCCATTTCAGACCAGGAACAGCTGCCATTCTGGAAAGAAAGATGGCACATAGCAGTCTAAATCCCATTTCTGTCCAGAGACCACTGGACAACACTTGTCTGCTCCTGCAAAATGGGAAGACTAGGACACATCAGAAAGAAGGTCAAGGGGTAGAAAAATGAGTTTTGGGCAACTCTTTTTAAATTATATTTTTCTAGAGAAGTAACATTATGAATGGAGGTCCCCTACAATTGAAACAAGCCTAATTGCCATTTTAACATGGTAAAGAGCTAATCTGGTTTTCTGGCCTTAAATTTAAGCACAATTGGCAATGCTGTTTCTATAAAGAAATGTACTCAGAGTTCCAAAAAACAAATTTATATTTGAACTTGAGAACACTACTTACCGATAAATAAATTATGCTGTTTCCTCTGTGTATTTTTTGAGCCAAACTAAAACCACAAACCAGTGAATGGTTCATTTGCAAAATCAGCAATTGAGTGATATGTATAAATCTATAGTACTTAAACATATATGCAAAATAAGCATTAGTGATATTGCCATTAATGAGAATTTTGTGGGGCAGAGTTTGACCCGAAATCAATGTATTATGTTAGGTGAACAAATTTCTCTAACAATTGTAACTGCAATATATTTTTAAATTACCTGATGATATACAGAATAACCAACATTAAATGAATGAAAAACAAATATAGCCAAGTATTAAGCAACCAATTTCATCATTCTGAGCACTTTGAGAGGTATTATTACTACACCTAATTTTATTGATGAGGAAACTAAGGCACAGAGAATTAAGTCATTTGTCAAAGGTCATATAGCAAACTCAGGCACTTTGATACCCCCATCACCTTTAATGTTTGTAACCTAGTAAGCTTTTATATTCAAGGCTTTACAAATCTTAAGTTTTCCAAAACAGGTTTTGAAAGCATTTACCTTACTGGTGTTGTAACACAGTTGGTTAAGCTGCTGCTTGCGATGCCTGCATCCAATGCTGGAGTGCTGATTAGAGTCCTGGTTGCTCTGCTTCCAATCCAGCTCCCTGATACTGATCCTGGGAAAGCAGAAGACTGCCCAGGTACTTGGGACCCTCAAATAGGAAATCCAGGATGGATTTCCTGGCTCCTGACTTCAGCATGGTCCAACCCTGAATGTCAAAGCCATTTGGGAAATGATCCAGCAGACAGAAGATCTCCATCTCTTTCCCTCTGTTTTTCTGCCTTTCAAATAAATAAATCTTTTATTTATTTTTATTTATTTATGTAAAGGATGCTTATCAGGGCCAGCATTTGGCACAGCGGTTTAAGTCACTGCTTGCAATGCTGGCATCCAATGTAAGTGCTGGTTTGAATCCTGGCTGTTCTACTTCCGATTCAACTCCCTAATGAGCCTGGGAAGGCAATGAAAAGATGGCCCAACTCCTTGGGTCCCTGCCACCTATGTGGGAGACCCAGATGGAGTTCCTGGCTCCTAGCTTTAGCCTGGCTGAGCCCCAACCATTGTAGTCATTTGGGGGAAAACCAGCTAATGGAATCTTTTTCCCCTTTTTGCTCTCTCTGTAAGGGAATCCACCCCCCCCCCCCCACTCCGCCACTCTCTGTAACTCTACCTTTTCCTTAAAAAAAAAAAAAAAAAAAATTTTTATTTGAAAGGCAGAGTTAGAGAGACAGAGGCAGAGAGGGAGAGGTCTTCCATCTGCTGGTTCATTTCCCAGATGGCCTCAATAGCCAACACTGGGCCGATCTGAAGCCAGGAGCCAGGATCCAGGAGCTTCCTCCAGATCTCTCATGGGTGCAGGGGCTCAAGGACCTGGGCCATCTTCCACTGCTTTCCCAGGTCATAGCAGAGAGCTGGATCAGAAGTGGAGCAGCCAGGACTTGAACCAGTGCCCATATGCCACAGCACTGACCCCCTGCCTTTCAAATAAAAAAATATTTTTAAATGCTTGTGAAGTCACAAATTTTATGAGTTGAAATTTATAACTTCACATTTGATATTTTTGAAAATTCTGTATTTTGATGCAACTCAGATTCAACCATCCTAGACTTAAGATGCTTCCATTACAGAGAAAAAGTAGAAAAGCCACTTATATCATCAGAATATCTATGAGAATTAGTCTGGAACAGCCTGCTAGCCTTTTAGAAAAGCAGCAGGACAGCTGGCGCCGCGGCTCACTAGGCTAATCCTCCGCCTAGCGGCGCCGGCACACCGGGTTCTAGTCCCGGTCGGGGCGCCGGATTCTGTCCCGGTTGCCCCTCTTCCAGGCCAGCCCTCTGCTGTGGCCAGGGAGTGCAGTGGAGGATGGCCCAGGTGCTTGGGCCCTGCACCCCATGGGAGACCAGGAAAAGCACCCGGCTCCTGGCTCCTGCCATCGGATCAGCGCGGTGCGCCGGCCGCGGCGGCCATTGGAGGGTGAACCAACGGCAAAGGAAGACCTTTCTCTCTGTCTCCCTCTCTCACTGTCCACTCTGCCTGTCAAAAAAAAAAAAAAAAAAAAAAAGCAGCAGGACAAATTAGAAAAGCTGAATTCCAAATTCAACTCTATTTTTGGACCAAATATTTCAACTTTGAGCTCACTTCATCCTTAATCCAATGAGGAAAATCTTCACTTTGCAAACTGTTTCATTATTAAATAAGAGCTCCCAAGACCTGAGTCAGAAGCTCTACTACTGGTGTCTACCTCACCCCATAAAGTGGAGATTCCAATGTCTACCTCATAAAGGTGTGAGATTTGAGCAAACACATGCAAATAACTTGTAAAATGTATAGAACTTTAGATACAAAATAGATAGTAGGGCATTAGATACACAGCTGTGCCTGTGGTTAATTATGTTAGCTTGAGGTCCTCAGACTTTTCAAAGTAGAATGGCTGGGTTTTCCTGAAGCACTCAAGGCTCTAGTCTCTCTTTAGTGAACCTAGCATAAAGCCGCGTTCTCCAAAGAGATGCAGCTTATAGAAAAAGAATGGGGAGAACACAACAGCTCAGCCATCAGCTACCAATTGGCAATGATCAGTTTCAGATACTTATGTCCTATTCAAGAGATAACAGTATCTCCTTTTCAACCACAGAGAATGATGAAAACCATGCTAATCATCAGTTCAACTTCTGCTGGGTACAATACACCTCTGACTTGCAAGAACTGATCAGTTTATCTTGTTTGAATTTCTTCAGTGACATACTGCCATATCCTGGTTTTGGGAGAACCTAGAAATTCTAATCAATTCTAATTTCTAAATCAATGTTCTGAGCCACCTTAGAGTATTTATAAGCCCTCTGCAGATACAAACTAGTTAGGAAGTCAAAGAGTCCCTTGCCCATGCCCCAAGAAATCAGGGGCCTCTGGAACAAAGCACTCTGACTTCTGCCTAGGTTCAAATATCTGTATGAAATTCTAGTATTTTCAATAAAACAAATAACTTGGAGACAAATTAGAAAAATCAGAAATCTCAAAGAGGGTGAGTATGTGGGGTTGGGAGAGTGGAGACATAACTGCAAACCAGGGTACAGTGAAATACTGGCTTAATTCCCTTCTTATTGAAGATGCAGTCCCTTTGGACTCCTGACAACTCTCATAACAGAAAGGGTCATTTCAGTTCCAGAGTCAAAAGAATCATTTCTAACAAGCCCCTCAGTGTGCAGATGGGGATACAATTCCAAGATCTCTGGACTAGGTCCATTCTCCTTATGATTTGTTAGATGGGATCTTATTATGATCATAAGTTACTCAAGAGTGGACATACCATATGTAACAAGGCTCAAAGTATAATGACTATCTTGAAGAAAGAATATTTAAGGTTTTGGCTGGCCATTTTTAAGATTTTGAACAATATTTCATTTACAAAAATGGAACATGTAACAAAAGCAGCAGTTATGGCATAACTAAAACAAGAGGAAGATGCTCTCAAGGACCCAAGAAATTATCCAGCAAGGCCTACTGAGTGGAATCTTCCAATCACTAGAGACAGCCAATAAAGCTGATGGCCCAATCCCAGCAAGGCCAAGCCCTTGAGCACATGGCTGCCTTGGAATTATTTATAACAAGGAAATCATCAAACCAGACCATAACCCCAAGCAACTGAAGAAACAAAAGGAAAAGTCAAGATATCTCTTTCAGTACAGGAATACTAAGTAGCTTAATATTATTAAACTATTACCCAACAATAGAGGCTGCCTTGCAAAGGACAATTTAAAAATATAAATAATGATATTTGTCAAGGTTTGTACATCACTCTGAACTGAAAGCCAAGAAATTATCTTTTACTAGCTCATGTCCCAGAAAACTTTTTTACCCTGATTCAAGGACACAAGGGCTTGTTCACATGCTTTTGTAAATGAAACGGCTCATAATTCTTGCATATTTTTAAAACTTTTCATCAATAAATGAGCTTTAAAATACCACAAACACTTGTACCATTGCTAGTAAGATTTAACAGATATAACCCATAATACTAGGCACTGAGCTGGATATTAGATTCCCATATAATCATTATGACTCACATTCCAAAGCATGTCTTTTATATAACTGAATATGTTCACCAAATATACTAGTACTGTTTCTTCAAAGATCTACATCATTTGTTCAGACATTTCTAGTTTTATGAGGCTATAGTAGTTATCCAAAAATAGTGCCAATATTCACACTTTTATAGTTAAGAATAATTTTTACACAAAGCAGATGATTATGAAAAGAGCCATATTTTAATACAAAATCACCAGATATGAAAATACAAAGAACTATAAGGATCTTAAAAAGAGAACACAATGACAGAAAACATGATATACTATACCTGTAAGGAAACTACAACCAGATTAATTGGAAATAAACACACACCTCCCACCACCTACACACACATATGTACAAGTTATGTAAGTAAAGAGTTATCAAACACATTGGGAGGGATGGATGAACACCTTCACATGTGTATTCTGTGTATATGTTTTCCTTAAAAACATACAAAATAGTTTTTCTACATTGTACACAGTTCAAAGACATTCTCAATCTGTTTCATGCTTATCTTTATACATAGGAAAGGTCAAAAAGAAAAAGCTTACATTTTCTTGTGAGCTGTCAGTTGGAAATGTTTTGCATTTTTTGGTGTAAATTCCACAGTTATATAACACTTGCTACTTAATTGTAACATACTGAAAAGTTTTATACAGTACTATTTACAGTATAGTAGAGGAATATTAACAATGAAGGTAATCAGTGCTTTCCAACTTTTCCAATATCTATACAGGGGAGATGTAATGAGTACAACATACAACACATTTAGATTACTAAGATATTGTTTTCTCCCCACTGTTAAAGTGCTCTCTGACTAAAGCAAAGTCCCTGTGGGCAGAGAACTGTTTATGCAACGCTGCCACCATCCAGGGGTGCTGACCCAGGGTCTCTCACTGGACCCGACAGTTCTCACTGCTCTTGGACTCAGGTCCAGCTTCTGGGCTGCAGATAAGTTGGTCTCGCTTGACTTTGGGGTCCTCTCTGGAGCTGTCTGGTGAATTTCTCTTGAGAAGATTGTTGACAGAGACAGATTTCATGGTGGGTTCTCGGAAGGTGGTGCATGAACCTACTGGGCTCTGTTGAGCAGCCTTGACCTGTGGCACAAACATCTTCATTAAATATTTAAATCACATGGACATTTCTACAATATGAAAAATAAAGCAGTATATCATGGAGTTTTAAGTTATACATAATTTAGTATTTCTTCTTCCTTGCAAACAGGCCCCACTTAACAGAGAAGTTAGAAGGATGCTGGACACAACCTCTACCAAGTCATCAAAATTTCTGTGCTACCCTCTAAGGGCCAGAGACTTGTTCCCCAGGCAAAGTTGACCTTTTCAGTCAACAAGGTAAGCTTTTTGAGGCCAACGCTTCTGTCTTACTTACTTATATATTCCTAATGTCCACAGTATGCCTTACTACATTATAAGCACTCAATAGATTCCTAAGTGAAAACCCAAATTTTCTTGCATTTGTCCTAACTGAGCCAATGCTGTCATTTAAAATGAGCATAATCCAAATGAGTGATATTAACTTCATAGGGTGAAAGCTTCATTTACAACATTTAAGAATTTTAGGACCTGTTCCCCAAATAAAGGTATTTTAATCAATCTTTATGATATTGAAGTTTGTTTCCATATTCGATATAAATTATGGCAGAAGGGCAAGAGCTATCTAAAGTCCAGAAAGAGTGAACATCCTCTCCATTATCCTGCTTTTAAGAGAAAGAGATAAGAAAATGTAAGACTTTATGAAACTGATGAGAGGCTAATGAGTCAAGTTTTTTTTTGTTTTTTTTTGTTTTTTTTTTTGAGATTTATATAGCAGTGGAAAGAGATACTGGATCAGAAAAAATAAAAAGCAAGACAAATTAAAGAGGAAATCTTCATTTACTAAAGATATGAAAAGGAGTAGAATATTCAAGAAAGATCTTTAAAAGAAATGGAGGGGAGCTCTTAACAAAAGCCAATCTGCATTCAGGACAAATGCTGAAAAGGAACCATGTGATAGAATCTGCCTGAGCAACCAACTTCCAGGAACTGCCTTCTGAATCAAGAAGAATAGAGAATGGAAATTATTTTCCCATTTATATTCTTTCCATAGGAAGTAAGTGGTTTTAAAAGGCAGTTAAATGCTCTTTACTACAGAAAACAGTAAATCTGGCTAACAGATCAAACCCTGGAAAACTTGATTCTACTCCAGATCACATGCAAGACAGTGAAAAGGAACAGCCTTGAAGAATCAGGACTTAATGGAAAATTACCATCCATGGAAAGTTGAAGGGAAAAATAAAAATAGAGTTTTACTGGAACTATCTTTTTTTTTAATTCAGTTAAACAGTGAAACCAAAAGGCAAATGCTTCCCTGGAACCCTCAAGATGCAGAAGAGTCAAATATCTAGGTTACTATAAGAAAGAGACAAAGACAGAGAGGGACAGAGATTGAGATCACAGGGAATACAGAATGTGAGCTAGTATGTTTTCTTAATTGCAATTAAGACTCCATTTCCATTATCTTGAGTTGTCAAAACTGTATTCTATGAGCAGCTTAAACTGTCAATTCAATCCTCATATTAGTAAGGTTCAAAATGATCTATAACTAGGTATGCTAAAATTCAAAAAGTATTTACATTTTTATTTACTTGAGAGGCAGAGACAGACAAAGATCAAGCTCCCATCTGCTGGTTCACTCTTTAAATGCCTAAAACAGCCAGATCTCAGCAGGGCTAAAGACAGAGGCTGGGAATTTAAACCAGGTCTCCCACATGGGTGGCAGGAACCCACTCACTTGAGTCATCACCACTGTCCCTCAGGGTCTATATTAGTAGGAAGTCTGAGTCAGGAGCCAGAGCCAGGTACTCTGATATGGGCTGTGGGTGTCCCAATCAGCATTTTAACCACTAGCTTTACCCTCACCAAGCATTTATTTATTGTTTTAAGATCTTTTTTTCTTTTTTTTTTAAGGAATACTTACAGAGACAGAGATTCTATCCTCTGGCATACTCTCAAAAAAAAAAAAAAAAAAAGGCTGCAATGGCCAGGGCTGGACCAGGCCAAAGCCAGGAGCCTGAAATTCCATCTGGGTCTCCTAGGTTATATGGCAGAGGCCCAAGTACTCATGTCATCATCAAATGCTTTCCAGGCTCCTTAACAAGGAGCTAGATTAGAAGTGGAGCATCCAAGGTTGAAATCAGTGCCCATATGGGAAGTCAGTATCCCAAGCATCAGCTTAAACTACATTACCACAATGCTGGCTCTAGGATTTCATTTATTGAGACACTGCAACCATAACTAATTGTTTCACAAATGATGTCTTCAGTCACAAAAGGGAAAGGGTGAAGATAGGATAGCTGAGTAGTGACAAACCTCACTAGAAGAAAATGAATGTCCCCCTCTAACCTGCTGATTGCCACCATGATGGCATCACCACCATTCATCTTGGGCTTTACAGTTTAGTGGCACTGACCCCCAAATCCACACTCAGGAGATCAAGTCTCCAACAATGAGTTTCTGGATTTATTCACCCTAGTGACATAGTAAACAGAGGATGAATCTCACCTAATCTACATTTTACCCATTTTTCCCTCTTTGAATTTGTCAGATGTCACTCAAGATCTCACTGGTAGACCTAGATTATTGCCTCTCTCAAAAGTAAGCTAGTCACCTGAAGGAAAATCTCCTAATCCTTAGAATCCAAGCAATTGCCTTAGGAAATCAGATCTTGTTCTGCGTTTTTAAACTAAATGATGAAATACACCTAACAGGGGGCCGGCGCCATGGCTCACTTGGTTAATCCTCCGCCTGCGGCACCGGCATCCCATATGGGCACTGGGTTCTAGTCCCAGTTGCTGCTCTTCTAGTCCAGCTCTCTGCTGCGGCCTGGGAAGGGAGTGGAGGATGGCCCAAGTGCTTGGCCCCTGCACCTGCATGGGAGACCAGGAAGAAGCACCTGGCTCCTGGCTTCAGATCAGTGCAGCGCCACGCATGGCGGCCATTTGGGGAGTGAACCAACGGAAGAAGACCTTTCTCTCTGTCTCTCTCACTGTCTACAACTCTACCTGTCAAATAAATTATTAAAAAAAAAAAAGAAAGAAAGAAAGAAAGAAAGAAAGAAAGAAAGAAAGAAAGAAAGAAAGAAAGAAATATACCTAACAGATGAGGTAAGCCTTTTTTTAAAACATCTCAGAAAACACTGAATTAAAAATGAAGACTAGGTTTTGAAGAGTTTCAATCTACTCATGAAGTCTCCTATAATCTCTCAAGAGGGCCCCCCAATCACCCATTTGCAAGCGCACAAAACTGCTTAGCAATTCATAACTTATGGAGCTAATGCACTGAACATAGATCTTCAGGAAACCATGGTTACTACTCTGCACTTAGCAGGTCCAGCAGCAGTGTGGAGAGCAGGCCCCCTAGTGTGCAAAGCTCTTTTTCCTACTAATAAGGCTGAACAAAAACATGCAACTGCTTTACCATTAATTCTTCATTAAATAAGGGGAAAAAAACCCAGATGGTGATCTATTACTGCAGTCACTTCAGGGCAACATTCACAACTCCATTCATTCAGCACAGATTTGTTGACTGTCAAACACTGCCTTAGACATGAGGATACAGGTAAACTATAGAAACAGCTGGTAACCTCACTGAAGAACTCACACTACAGGTCAGGCGAAAGACATTTAGGCAGGTAATTACAATAAAGGAGGCAGCTTTAAAATAATAGGACAGAGCTCTAGCAACACTTATGGCTTTCTAACAAACTCAGACAAAATCGTTATTTGATCTCCATTAGTGTAAGACAACCAGGAATGGATATTATTTTTCAGTGTGGAGTAAGGAGTGGTTCCTAGTACACCGTAAGGAAATGGCAAAGCCCATTATACCAGGAACCTATACTCAACTCCTCCTATATAGCAGTTCAGTATCTTGTGGTTAAGGAGCTTGGTCAGGCTTAGTAGCTTCACTTTTTTATGGGTACTTGTTGTATAAAGAAGCTGTTCTTACGGTCATTGCACAGTTAGAACCTACTCCAGTACTCTTGAGTGTTTTGTTGTTAGTAGGATCCCAAAAGTTAAATGCAAGTGGTTGGGAACAGGGTGGGAAACAAGAAGTGGAAAGGGAGGGCTTGTAGTGAAAGAAAGGAAAATCTGCATAAAAATAGAGTATTTCTAATACAAGTAACATTTTAATGACATTCTTCTTCACTAAGTTAATAAAACATTTATTATAAAGTAAATTATGACTAAACATTACTAGGTATATTCTTTAGTGTCTTAGTTCTCATATACTAACAAAACAAATCTGCAAATATGTTGCTGTTTTGATGCAACTCATCACCAGTGTTTCTTTATTTTGGTATCCAAATCCTAATGAACAAACTTGCTTACTTAAGGATTAGTGTATATACAGGGCCTTACTACATTTTCAAAGCTTTGCTTGCTTATTCCAGGTTATCAGAATCTATGCTTAATCAAACTCAAACAAGTGAGAATCAAAATTAAAAATTTTTTAAATACAAACTTTTAAACTTCTTGAAGTGTTAAAGTTAGATTCCAATAACTTCCAACAATATTCCAGAAACACTGGTATCATGACAAGAGCATGACTGTGGAGTTGAGAGGGAAGAGACTGTAACAGTGGGAGGTTAAACCTTTGAGTGTCATTTTCTTCATTATTTTACAATAGCACTGTGAGAGTTAAATAAAACGCATGTACTTTCCACACATAACTGATAATTGTTGATATGAATTATAATATTAGAAATACAGAAGTTCTACTTAATACCACTGGTGGAACTCTAATCAATACACAATCATTCTTAGGTGTTTAAAATTAACAGAAAAGTGATCTCTGTTAAATATAGGAATGGGAATAAGAGAGGGAGGAGATATATAAGTCAGTACATGTTCACTCGGACTTACCTCCAATGGTAGAGCTAGAAATGTGCCAGGGGATTTCAACTCAGTCTTATCAAGGAGGCATGTACCAATGTCAGCGCACTTGGTAAAGTGATAAGTATAAGTACATAACCGATCAAAGAGATAGGGTAAGTATCATAGAGATTTCACAAATAAGACCAGTGTAGGCAAATAATGAAGGATAGAATTAAAAGGGAGAGAATGATCCTGCAGGGGAGGCAGGACACACAGCAGACTCATAGAATGGCAAATGCCCCAAACAGCACTCCAGCCTCAGAATCAACCCTTGGGACATTCGGATCTGGCTAAAAGGCCCATGAGAGTCTCACAGGCATGGAAAGCCATGACATGGTGGCAAAAACAACCTAAATGAAAGATCCTGGTGAACAAGACCCCAGCGGAAGGAACAGGCCATCAAGGAGGGAGGCGCCTTTCTCTGAAGGGAGGAAGGAACCTCCACTGTGATATGGCCTTGACTAAACAAGTTCAGAGTTGGTGAACTCAAGGGCTTCCATAGCCTAGACAGCTCATGGCAAGAGCCTCGGATGATTACTGACGTCATAAATAAGAGTGCCAATTGTTAAATCAACAACGGGAGTCACTGGGTACATGCTCCCCATGTAGGATCTCTGTCCTTAATGTGTTTTACTATGAAACTTAAAGACAGCACTACTAGTCGAACAATACCCTATACCTTGTGCAGTTGTGTGAGTGCAAGCCTGTTGAAATCCTTGCTTAGTGTATACTAAGTTGATCTTCTGTACATGAAGGTAATTGAAAATGAAACTCGATGAAGGGCGGGATGGGAGAGGGAGTGGGAGAAAGGAGGGCCGCAGGAGGGAGGGAGGTTGGGGGTAGGGGAGAAGCCACAACAATACAAAAGCTGCACTTTGCAAATTCACACTTATTAAATAAAAAAAAAAAAAAGAAAGAAGAGTTAAACAAACATTCTCTAGGCTATAAATAGCATTTTCTAGGCTATAAGATACATAAAGGTCATGAAGATCCTACTCTGTGGGACAGCCTAGTGGTTAAGATGCTCACATCTCACATCAGAGTACAGGGGTTTGATCCCCAGCTTCCTTATATAAATCCTATGAGATAGCAGTGATGGTTCTAGTAACTGAGTCTCTGTCACCCAAATGGGAGACCTGAATTGAATTCTGGGTTTCCATGGTCAGCCTGGCCCAGCCCTCATTGTTGCAGGCATTTGGAGAGTGAACCAGCACAGTAGAGCTCTTTCCATCTGTCTCTCTCTTCCTCTCTCTTTCTCTACTTCTCAAAAATTTTTTTAAAAATCTTAAGAATAAAGCATTATTCTCAACAATCACAATAGAGAAGAAGTAAACAGAGCTTTCTTTAGACATCGCTGAAATACGTGATTTTCGTAGAAAGTAAAAAGATTTTCATCAACTATAAGAAACGGTAGCTGGTGGGAAGATAAGAAGTTTGAAACAATGGCCTGGATTTCAAATAGTACATGAATATGCACAGAAGTTTACCTTTTGTGATCTACTGCCACCAGCTGTTGGTTTGGAGGACTCTGCAAGATTTTCTTTGCCCTGATTTACAGGGGAGAGTGCTGACTTCTGCGCAGCAAGGCGGGGGCTTGTCCTCGTTGCCATGGTTGTTCTCCGCAGGACATAAGGGCTGGTCTTTCCTGTTGGGATGTCTGCAAACCCTAAGGAAAGAAAAGCTGACTGTCAATACTGCCACATCCAGTTCTATCTCCAATGGAAATGACATTCATTAGTGAAGTTTTTTTTAAAAAAAGATTTATTTACTTGAAAGTCAGAGTTACACAGAGAGGACAGGCAGAGAGAGAAGTCTTCCATCCATTGGTTCACTCCCCAATTGGTAACAATGGCCAGAGCTGCGCTGATCCAAAGCCAGGAGCTTCTTCCGGGTCTCCCACATGGGTGCAGAGGCCCAAGCACTTGGGTCATCTTCTACTGCTTTCCCAGGCCATGGCAGAGAGCTGGATAAGAAGTGGAGCAGCCAGGTCTTGAACCGGTACCCGTAAGGGATGCCAGCACCCATATGGGATGCCGGCATTTCAGGCCAGGGTGTTAACCCACTGTGCCACAGCACCGGCCTCTCATTAGTAAAGTTTTAACAAAAATAAAGATAATTCCAAAAAAGCACCATAGAAAACAGATTAAACTTCACAGTTGTCCCGGATGTCACCAAATTGAATAAATGACAGATTTTCTCTTATTAAAAACTTTAAGAAAACCACAATGGGTAAATACAGGGGATAAGGAATAACATTTACACAGAAATATTTTTTCATACTTCTGCCGCTTTATTGTGGATGCTTTTTATCTTGCACTTTTCTATGATCTGAAGAACACTGGCAGGCCTTATTGTAAAATTTGGATTGAAGAAGAAAAGAGGGTAAAAATTAAAAAGAGGCTGATATTGTAGTGTAGTAGGTAAAACTGCAACCTGTGATGCCAGTTCAAGTGCCAGCTTGCTCCACTTCCAATCCAGCTCCCTGCTAACGGTCTGGGAAAAGCAATCGAAGATGCTTTGGGCCTCTGCCACTGATATAGGAGACCTGGTTGAAGCTCCTGGCTCTGGCCTGGCCCAGCCCTGGCCTCTGCAGCCATTTGGGAAGTGAACTGGTGGATGGAATACCTCTCTGTCTCTTCCTCCCTCTCTGTAGCTCTGGCTTTAGATAAATACATAAATCTTTAAAAAAAAATGCAGAAAAGCATGAATAATATAATTTTTTAAAAAAAAAAAGGCCAGGGAATTATTTAAAGGGAGGAAATGTAAAGTGGTGACAGCAACTTCTGGTGACTGCTCTCACATAAGCCCAGGCTGGGGGAGAAGCTGACATTCTGTACAGTGATTTCTCATTTGCTGACATTATCCTCCTCCCCATCAGGCACCGACATGACTTTTGATGGCCAAGAAAGCCAACACCAAGAATATTAAAAGACAGTATATCACACACACTTCAGAATAGCACTCACAGTTAACTAAAGCAATGTTTATCTGTTAAGTACAAATAAAAATCTCCAATGAGAAAGACACAGTTAACTATTTTGGGGCTAGAGTTACTTACAACAATGCTACTCAATCTATGGCAAAGAACCAGTTTTGATTTGTGGTAGGGGAGAATGAGCTCTAATCTATGGAATGATTTTTGTATAGTAAGAATGAATCAATAGAGAAAAAAGGATTATACGTTTAGATATTGCAATGCTAAATTTCTAAAATCATACTCAAAACTTCTGTACTTTTTTTTCATCTTTTACCAGTAAAAATCAGTTCCTAGATTGGCACCAGACCCAGCACCACACCTGGAGCAGCACTGAGTTTTAAAAAAAAAAAAAAAAAAAAAGCCAGGATCAGTAGCTTCAGCCCCACTACTATTGGGGTTAGACATGACTCAAGGTGGAAATGTGTGAAGGATGTCTTTGATATGAAACTCTTCAGCATGGAAACATCAAATCCTAAAATAGGTTTTTGGCAGTCATTTTTCAAACATACCAGCTCTTTCTGTAGTGTAACATAAACAATTCAATCAGTCATTCTCTCATGACAGAAAGGAAAAATATACCTTAGCAATTTAAACCATAGTTTCCAAAGGTCAATTAGGATTGTTATACAATAACCTAAAAAGTCAATGCTTCTTTCTTTTTGTATGCAAGTTTGTATATGGCATTTCAAAAGAGTACATATAATTTTGTTTTTAAGTTAGGCATACCTTTCTTGACAACTTCTGGAAGTCCTTCAGGCTCAAATTCAGTATGTTCTATGTCCTCTCCTGGGTGAATACTACTTTTGCCCACTTTCCTACTTTTTTTAGAAAACATCTCTGGGGTAGAAGGTGTTGATCCTCCTCCAATCTCCAGAATCCCACTAGACCTTTGCCTCTTGCCTGAAGCTTTCCTTTGGCCAGATGATAACTTCTTTTCAGTAACAGAGGGGATCGGAGATGGTTCTGGAACAACTGAACTTAGCAAAGGAGAACTTCGGAGATTGGGCTTAGATTGTTGTAAACTCAAACGAGCAACTTTTGTTTCCAGCATCTCTTTAGCTTTCTCCAACTTCTCATGGCTTATAAGCAGAGAACAGTACTTATCCAAGTATTCGTCTGCTTCCTTGGTTTTTTCTTCAAGAATTTCTTTTAGTTCTTTCATCTCAGTCAACAATTTACTTATATTAGCATCTACAACAGTACCTGTCCAAAATAAAGTGATATATCACATGTAATTTGATGTTTATATGGTTAACATTAGGCATTATGAAGTGGACAATTTTAGACTTTTTTTTTTTTTGGAGTAGTAGAGAAGTTACATTTATATATGCTTTATAATCCAAACAACTCATTTGGCAGGTGTCTCGTCAAGATATATATTCTAGTAGATTACATGATTCTTACTGGGTTAGCTTAAATAAAAATACACCCAATTGTCAAACTCCTATTTTAGCCAATCCATTAAACTTTTCTGTAGAATTTGTTACATGAAATTGAATGTATTGATCCTTTTCATCTCCTATTTCCCAATACCCATTCTTCCTCCCATGTCATCTTTGTACCGTAAGAGAATAAACAGAAATCAGGTAAAATTATGAAGTCTCTGTTGTATGAGTTTGGGCAACAGGATGAAGCCAGTGACACGGAAAGCCCAAAAAAGCACTTAACCACTGGAGGTAATGAGGAATCTAAATGGACAAGAGTTTGGAAGAACACTATTAAGATGTCACCTTATAGCTGCCATCATTGGCTCTAAGTCCATGAGCCAAACTCTCTGAAATTCTATCTGTCCCAAGTCATCTTCTCAACAAGAAAGACTGTTGAACTATCCCCACCAAGTCACATTCCAGAGTGGCCACTCATAACATGTTTGTCATCATTTATCCACACAGCATGCATATTCTACTCTGAGACATAAGTGGAGAAAATTGACAAGGAGAGTTATTAATTCTTTTTTGAATTTGCCTATACATCCGAAAATACTGCACCCCATGCCTTCTCTCTAGTTGTCCATGGAAATGAGCTAAGGTCAACCCAGAATCAACTGTTTACAAATTACAAATGACAATTCAAATGCCAATCTGATTTTGATGAAGAAACCACTTATATGTACATCACCATCAAAAAAAAATCTCAGAATAGCTCATTAGCAAAAAGTACCACCAGTTATTTGAATGTTTTACAGAAAAAAAGATGTGATGATTATCTTATTTCAAAATGCAGGATGCATCCTGAATTGTATAATGATCGCAAGATTAAGTACAAAATTCAGAAACTGGAAAGTGAATAATCAGCACTCAGTAATAGAGCAGTTAATAGTACCTGTTTTCTGCTTCTCCTGCACAGCTTCAAGTTGAGACAGCTCTTTCTGCAACATTTTCTTTTCCTCTTCCAGCTGCTTACAGGATTTGAGCAACAACTTTATTTTCCCATGGGCCTGTTCATTTTCCTTCTTCAGCTGATTTACACATTTTAGATTATTCACCTAGAAAACCAAAGTAATTCCATTTACAGCCTTGAATTTCTTGGTATAAGCATATGGAAAAAAATGAATGAGCTATAACTGGGAATCATATGCTACAAATTTAAGAATTATTCTGGAGGCCAGCACTGTGGCATAACAGATAAAGCCACTGCCTGCAGCACTGGCATCCCATAAGGGTGCCAGCTGGAGTCCTGGCTGTTCTACTTCTGATCCAGCTCTCTGCTCATGCCCTGGGAAAGCAGCAGCAGATGGCTCAAGTCTGTGGGTCCCTGCTAACTCAGAAGAAGCTCCTGGCTCCAGATTGGGCCAACTCCAGCAAATGTAGCCATTTGGGGAGTGAACCAGCAGATGGAGGATCTCTGTCTCTCCTTCTCTCTCTCTTTCATATAAATAAATCTTATATTGCCTTTTCTTTTTTTAAAGATTTATTTTACTTGAAAGTCACAGTTACACAGAGGCAGAGCGAGAGAGAGAGAGAGAGAGAGAGAGAGAGAGAGAGGTCTTCCATCCATGGGTTCACTCCCCAGATGGCTGCAATAGCCAGAGCTGTGCCGATCCGAAGCCAGGAATCAGGAGCTGCTTTTTCTGGGTCTCCCACGGGGGTGCAGGGGCCCAAGGACTTGGGCCATCTTCCACTGCTTTCCCAGGCTATAGCAGAGAGCTATACTGGAAGTGGAACAGCCAGGTCTCAAACCGGCGCCCATATGGGATGCTGGCACTGCAGGCAGTGGCTTTACCCACTACTATGCCACAGCGCCAGCCCCAAATAAATCAATCTTTAAAAAGAATTTTTCTGTTCAAAATATCTTAAGATACACAAAACAAATCTTCTTTACCCAGATTCCTAAGTCTCCCAGATATACAGTGTGCTTTTGTCTTTCTCTTTTTAAGTATCATAACTCATGGTTCCTAAGATAATGTCCCATGATTTCTTCTAGGCTCATGATAGTGCTAGATGGTACATAGGACAGCAATTCTGTTCATGGCATAAGCTCAGGGATATTCCTTTCAAAGATCAATATAAAGTTTAATGCATTGCAGAAGGTCTTAGAAAACTAACAAGGAGAGTGTGCACATGGAATTTTCATAGTGTAATGAATCTGTCACAATGAAGCTTACTTTGCTGCTCTGTACTTCCTCCAACAGAACTTTTAATTCTTCAGTTAGTTTCTTTTTCTCTGCACTAAACTCTTCTTTCAGCTCTGTTGTTTTCTGGACCATCTCATGCATCTCCCTCTGCAGTTCTGTTTCCTTCACAGTCATTTTGTTGACCTGAAATTGTATATTTCATTAGGCTCTGCTTTGGGCTGTCTGTTTTGATCAAATTAACCACTCTAATACAACATATTCATGACATATAATATTTAATATTAAATAGCCTTTAGTAATAACATAGTCTGGCTAATATTCTCTACCAATCCACTCAACTAGTTTCTGAAAACCTAACAGTAAGCTTATCTTTCTTCTCAGCAAAGATCTAATAAAAGACAGCAACAAGAAAAGTAAATGACAGATATTACTAATTCATAAAATCTTACATAAAGGTATTAATTTGAATTAAACCTAAACATGAGAGAATATTGTACGAGGTAGAATCTTAGGCTTTTATCAGTGCTTGGATCTCTACTAATCCCACATTGCCATACTAATCTACATGAAACATGCCTAGGATTAGTTAGAAACAGTTAAAAGTCCTATCATGTGGCGTAGTAGATTAATCCTCTGCCTGTGGCACCAGCATCCCATATGGGCACCAGTTCTAGTTCTGGATGCTCCTCTTCTAATCCAGCTCTCTGCTATGGCCTGGGAAAGTAGTAGAAGATGGCCCAGGTGCTTGGGCCCCTGCACCCATGTGGGAGACCAGGAAGAAGCACCTGATTCCTGGCTTTGGATCGGCCCAGCTCCGACCATTGCGGCCACTGGGGGAGTGGACCAACGGAAGGAAGACCTTTCTCTCTGTCTCTCCCTCTGTCTGTAACTCTACCTCTCAAATAAATAAGTAAAATCTTTAAAAAAGAATAAAACTAAAAAGTCCTATCATTTGCATTTCTCCCTTGAAGTTGAAAAAAACCTAGCAGCTTGTCTCATCATCTCTACACTCATTACCATCACTTGCAGGTGTGTAAAACCTGAAATTCTTGGGAAATATAGTTAGATGAATTTCATTTTCTGGCTTTTGTTTATTATTTGTTAAGGGGAAAATTAATATAAAATATTTTGAAAGAATTTCAAATAAATATTAAATTAATTAAATAATTTCAAAGAATCACTTTCCTAGATCAGTAAGTAAGTATATTGGGCCAAAACTTAATCTTGAATAATCGAACCGCTTGATGACATTAGCTAACAATATAAGACTACAAAATTAAGAGAAGGTGTATAAAATAGGGAATACAAAGCATAAAATTTTCAGGACACTCCCAGGAGTCTATGAGTACTGTCAGTTAAAATTACATAAATTTGAAAGTTTTCTCCCAAAGGTGAAAAGAATTGGGTGGTACACAGGGATCTCTTCTGACTCGAATGTCTGTTATACTCTTGACAGCAGTGGATCTTGACTGGGAAGGGGCAAGTTACTATTTTGACATACTGTAAGGAAGGGAAATGTAATGAGAACCAGGAACTATATATAACCCAAAGCATATTCTACTTCAGGACTAAAATCTGCTCCCTGGAGCAAGCATTTGGCCCAGTGGTTAAGATATCACTTGGGATGCCTGCATCCCATATAAGAGTGCCTGATTTGAATCTCAACTCCACTCCCCAATTCCAGCTTAGCTTCCGGAAATGCATACCCTGGGAAGCAACACATCATGGACCTTGTACTTGGGTCCCTGCCACTGACATGGGAGACCTGGACTGGGTTTTGGGCTCCTGGCTATGACCTGGTGCAGTACCAGCTACTACAGGTATTTTGGGAGATGAGCAATCTTTTTGTGTCTCAGCTCTTCAAAGAAAATGAAAATAAACATTAAAAAATAACTGGTGCAATCCATGAAAATGTCCCATATGAACCTGATAGAGCAGTCACTACTACCAGAACTGACTCAGTGTTCCCTCAGTTCAAGACACAGAAACAGAAAGCCTCCTTAACATTTGGTCTGGCATGGCAAATACCGCCTACAAGGAAATACAATTCACAAAGTGGTTTCTATAACTACATATTTAAACACAAATATATAAAGCCACTTACTTTTTCAACAAAGGATATTTTTTCCATTTTTGCCAGTTCAAGTTCCTTCTCTACATCCTTGTAGGAACTCTGCTGCACTTCCAAGGAATCCTGCAGAGTGTGATTTTTGGATTGCAGCATTTGGATCTTCTGCTCCAATTCCACTGTCAGATTCTCTAGTTCCATTTTTTGCTTCATCCAAAGTTGCTGCTCTCCTTCCACCTGTGCCAGCTTGGAGACAAGCTGCTCTTGGTCCTGAATTTGATCTTTTAGCCTACTAACTTCTTCCTCCTTCTTCCCTAATTTCTGTTTGCTATCTTCTACTTCTTGCATGAGGCCATCCACAGAAGACTGCAAAATAATGTAATTATTTTTGCTCTCATCAAGGTCTTGTAGCAACTGAGCCTTCTCAAGTTCAAGACAGTCAACTCGACTACTCAGATTCTGTTCTTTGGTCTTGCAGATCTCCTGGTCATTACACAAGGCCACCATCTTCTCATTTAGCTCTTTCAATTGTGCTTGAAGCATCTCCACTGCAATTTCAGATTTTTCTTTAATCTGTATTTTTTCTTGCTCTTTTTCTTGCAATGTATTTTCAAGTGAAGAGTTCAGTACCTCTAATTCTGATACTCGCTCTTGCTCTTTTTGTAATTCTTTTGTCATGCTTTCTTTTTCTGACCTCATATTAAAAAGATCTAATTCCAAATCTCTCAGGTTTGAAGCCATCTCTCCTATTTTTGATTTTAGGGCCTCAGCCTCTGCTTTGGAATTCTCAGCCTCAAGAAGCACATGCTGTTGATTTTTTACTGACAACTCTAATTCTCTCTCAAGGTTTTTAACTTGATTCTTGAGCAAATCTGCATGATGCCCACTTTCTTTCAGTTGTTCCAAGACATGGAGCTGCTTCTTTTCATCAGCTTCTGCGTGCACTTTCAGCTTTGCTATGTAACTTCTCAGCTGATGCACTGCCTCTTCTGGTGGGTCTAGACTTTGTTCTTTGTCCTTCCAGGTCTCTTGGTCATTGCACAAAGCTGCTACTTCCTCATTTAGCTCTTTCAGTTGTGTTTGAAGCATCTCCATTTTAGTTTCAGATTCTTCTTTTATCTGTATTTCCACTTGCTCCTTTTCTGCTAACAGACTTTTAAATGAAGAGAGCAAGTTGTCTAATTCTGACACTTGACCTTGTTTTTCTTGCAGTTGTTTGGTCAGACTGTCTTTATCACATCTTACTATGACAAGATCTGATTCTAAAGCTTTCAGGCTTTCAGTCATCTCTTCTATTTTTGCTTTTAGGGTCTCTACCTCTGCTTTGGAATTCTCAGCATCAAGAATCACCAGCTCCTGATTTTCTTCAGACATCTGCAATTCCCTTTCAAGGTTCTCGACTTTATCCTTGAGCAAATCACTCTCACGCTCACTTTCTTTCAGTTTTTCTGTGACACGAAGGTGCTTATTTTCATCTGCCTCAATGCGGACTCTCAGTTTCTCAATACCTCTTCTCAGTTGATGTACTTCCTCTTGTGTTGAGCTCAGCCTCACTGCGAACTCACTTTTCTCCATTAGCGCAACCTCCAAGGCCACAGAAGCAGACAGCTTTTCCTGTTCCACCTCACTCAGTTTGGCCTGCAGGCTTTCCGATTCCCTGACCAGTGATTCTTTCTCTTTATTCAAGAGTCCGATTTGGTTTTCCAACTCGCACTTTATCAACGACCATGCCTGTGACTCTTTTTCCAAACCCTGCAGCTGCTCTTGGAGATGAGTTTTATCTTTTAACAACTTGTTCACTTCAGAGGACAATGTCTGAACACAGTCAGTTTTCTCCTTTACCTCAGCTTCTACTACCTGAATGTGATGGAGACACTCACTATGACGAGACTCAAGTTCTTGCATTTTCTCCTTCATCTCTTCAGACATCCGATCCAATGCTTTCTTTTCTTTCAACACAGTATCTAATTCTTCATGAAACTGGTTTCTCTCACTAGTGACCACAGAGAGTTCTTCTTCAAGACACTCAATAACTTTCTGCTTATTTTCATTGTTTTTTTCTAAATCTAGCTTCTCTGTTTGAACTATCTCTAAGTCCTTTTTTACAGAAAGAGCCTGGAGCTCAATGCTAGCTTTCTCAGACTTCATCATGTTTAGCTCATTTTCTACATCAAGAAATCTCTCTTTCCAGTTGTTATTTACTCCAGTTACCTTATCTCTAATAACTTCATGTGAGAATTTATCTGTGCCCATTTCTAAATTAGAACTGAGGTCTTCTGAAGTCTCTACTCTCTGGAGTAACTCCTGGTTATCACAAGAAAAGGACTTCAATTTTTTACTTAAATCTGATTTTTCTTTCTGAAGTTCCTCAACTACTTTTTCCAATTGTGTGCATATTTCAATATTAGTTATTAGTTGTACTTCCTGTAAATTGAGTTTTGAATTTAAATCTTTTATTTCATCCAGTAAACTTTCAGCGATTTTGTCCTGGTCCTCTATCCTGTGAAGTAATCTCAAATTCTCATTTGATATCTCCTTAACCTGCAGTTGGAGGGTCTGGATGGTCACCTGATTCTCCAGAAAATCATTCGGTACCACAGCATTCTGAACAGAAAGTGACAATTCAGAAATGCATTCTGAGCTGCCCTGGGCTTTGTCTTCCCCTGGAGTCTCATAATTTACTTCCGAGGGCTGTTCCCCAGACCACTTTACGGTATGCCTGACTGCACCAGCCCCAGGGAATGTCTCAGTCTCTCCACTGGGGTCCTGCTGACCATCTTGATCACAAGTATGATGAGTGTTACACTTAGGTGTTCTTTCTGCAGTTTCTGGATTATTCTTTGCTGATCCTTTTATGTCATAGCTATCCTTTTGGCCCTGAATAGCCTGTAATTATAATACACAGAAAGAATGCATTTCATTTTTCAAGAATGAAGATAGAATAGTCTTAATTATTACTTTAAAGAAACTAACTCCTGGCACTGCTAAACCATCTCTTCAAATGGCATCCTTCTGAGTACATCCTCTCTCTCTGTTTAAATATTCAACACAACAGGTTCCTCCAAAAGGCACTGGGTAAAGTATTCATCATGAAGATAATCCTTTAGATCAATTATTTTATCAATTAAATTGCAATGTGCTTAATTTTCATATTTTTTCCTTACTAGAAAAATTTTCAAGATTATCAAGTAAGAGGCCAAAAATTCCATATAAAACATTCACCTTCCATTTTCAGTAATCATAATAATCACGATAGTCTTTAAAGAAAGTTTCATGAGCAGATTCTCAGGAGACTTAATCAACAATGCAGCATTTATGTACATTCTTAGATAAATTACACATTGGATAAATTTGAGTCTCACTTTCCTCTCATCTATAAAAAGGGATTTGTGTTTGTGTCTGCCACATCATCATGACAATCATATCCTCCTTAACTTACAGAGGATCAAATGAGACCCACACATGGAAAAGTATTATTAATATTATTATTATTACCAGTTAAGTTGATAGACTAGAAAGGACAAAATTATAAGCAACTCATCAGCTATATACTCAAGCAAAAAAAAGTCTCAACAGATAAATCTTTAAAAATGTTCAGTAATATATAAAGTCTCCTATATTTAATTTCATAACTGTAATGCTATTATACTACCTCTGAAAAGGACAAGAGGTTAAAACATCACACACTACTCAAAAGCTCTTAATTTACTATTTGTGTGCTTTAACTCAGAGTGAAAATCCACATTCTATTTCTCAAATAATGTTACTCATTTTCCCAAGTTCACTTTAAAAACATTTTTATTTTCTTAAACACTAAAAATATTTCAATTTAGATTTCATGTAGACTTCAATTCAACAAACATTTATTGAGTGCATACTAGTTGCATAAACAAAGAAATAGCATGTAAATCCCAGGTACTTACATCTTCTAGGTCAGTGCCAAGCAAGGATCGAGAACTTAAATCCAGCCTTTGTAGCTCAAGTCGTGCAACTTCAAGCTCAAGGGACAGGTGCTCTGTCTGCTTCCTTTCTGCGGCCAATTTAGCCTCCATCTCCAAAGTCACATTCGTCAGCTTCTGCTGCCACTGTTCATTTTCTGACAAATATTGTTTCCTAAGGCAGGCAAGCCCTTTTCTTTCAGCACTCAGTAACTGTTCAAGCTCTTGAATTTCCTTATTTTTCATAACCCCTTGACTTTTGATTTTTTCTTCCAGATTCTTGAGGGACTGCAAGTGCAAGTGACAAAGTGTCTCAAGTTCTTCAACAGTCTTCACTGGGGCAAAGGGGATCTCTCCCACGGTCAGGTTCTCCTGAACACTGCTGCAAGATACTTCATCTACATTTGACTGGCTTGCTGAAACACTCCTTTCCAAATTATTCAAAAGAGACAACTCTCCTGTCTGTTCTAAAAGATCTTTGTAAAAAGAGGATTCTCCAAAATTGCTAAGACTAGGGCTGTTACAAATCAAGGACCTCTCCTCAGGTCCCAGCTTCATCTCCTTTGTTAGGTCACCTTGAAAGTTTCTCAGATTCATCAACAACACAGAATTTTCTATCTTTAATGGGTCAACGCACGACTGGAGTTCTGACATCTTAGATTTCATTTGACAGATATGATCATGTGAAATTCTCTTTTCCCTTTGTGGAGATGAGAATATGTCCTGCAATTCAGCAAAGTGTATTCGAATTTCTTTGCTAGACAATGGCATGCTCTCACAGGAACTGCTATCATCCAAAGGAGTCAAGCACACACATTTCTGCTCATTTTGTTGTTCACCAAATTCACCTTCTGGCTTTTCTTTCACTAACTCACCTTGAAGACCATTTACATTGTTCAATATTTTATCTTCACTTACTAGTTTCTCTGCCTCTTTTGCCATTTTACTAGCTGCTATGGTACATTCTGATCTTGAATCATTCAGCTCTGATACCAGTTGAGGTTTCCCAACCTGCAACATTTCACACATTTTTTCCAGTTGAGCTGATTTGTCCATTGCTGTCTGCAGAGAACACTGAAGGTGTGGATTGTCACTGTGACTTGTTGACAGCTCATGGAGCACTGAAATATACTTTCCTTCTGCATCTGCATCACAGTCTTGAAGGCCACTAATTTCTTGTGACTGACTGCCTTGCAAATTTCCAACTTCCATTTCTCTTCTAATTGTCTGTAATTCATGCTGCAGGCACTCTTTCTCCTTCTCACTTTGCTGAAGCTTTAATTCCATATTTCTTATAATAGCCTCTAATTGTACCATTTGTGTGTTATAACTGTCTACGCTGCCTGGAGGAATGTCTTTCAGCTCAAGATCCATTGGAAGCTGAAAACTAGAGTTATTTACCTCGTTCTCTCTCTCTTTCATAGAATTCCTAACTAGTTCCAGTTCTAGATTTTGATGCTCATGCTTAGGCTTTGTTAACTTCATCAGCCGCTCATTCTCTTGTAGCAAGTCATTAACTTCCTTTTGCATCTTAATTTGTT